>NC_059204.1:38683370-39283370 GCF_020615455.1 Coregonus clupeaformis
TGTTTGCTTTAGTTGGATAGCTAGCAAAGGAGAAGTAGCTACTGTAGCCTGCATAGCTATATGGCAATGATTTGTTTAGCATAGTAACCATTGCAAATATAGCTCGCCAGCTTGTAGTCCTAAAAAACTAAAATTAGTTCGCATTTTCTACCTCTGGTTCGTTCGCAATAGAGACCAATAGTAATGGCGTCTTTTTGTAGGCACTAACAGAGGCTAACTCCGCCATGGCTGGTTGGCCAAAACCTATGGGGAGATTAATTGGGTTTTTGGAGGGTTTTTGGATAAACTCAGAAAATAAGGTCTGTGGTAAACACAAAATCTTAGGAGATCTTATATGTTTTGTTCTATGAGATAATCTTCATCAGCTAACGTCACTTTTTGTGAAATTTGAAGCATTTATGTAGTCACATAAAGCACATAAAGGCTTCATAATTCATGAAGGTCATGATACAGTGGGGAAAAAAAGTATTTAGTCAGCCACCAATTGTGCATGTTCTCCCACTTAAAAAGATGAGAGAGGCCTGTAATTTTCATCATAGGTACACGTCAACTATGACAGACAAATTGAGAAAAAAATTTCCAGAAAATCACATTGTAGGATTTTTGATGAATTTATTTGCAAATTATGGTGGAAAATTAGTATTTGGTCACCTACAAACAAGCAAGATTTCTGGCTCTCACAGACCTGTAACTTCTTATTTAAGAGGGTCCTCTGTCCTCCACTCGTTACCTGTATTAATGGCACCTGTTTGAACTTGTTATCAGTATAAAAGACACCTGTCCACAACCTCAAACAGTCACACTTCAAACTCCACTGGCCAAGACCAAAGAGCTGTCAAAGGACACCAGAAACAAAATTGTAGACCTGCACCAGGCTGGGAAGACTGAATCTGCAATAGGTAAGCAGCTTGGTTTGAAGAAATCAACTGTGGGAGCAATTATTAGGAAATGGAAGACATACAAGACCACTGATAATCTCCCTCGATCTGGGGCTCCACGCAAGATCTCACACCGTGAGGTCAAAATGATCACAAGAACGGTTAGCAAAAATCCCAGAACCACACGGGGGGACCTAGTGAATGACCTGCAGAGAGCTGGGACCAAAGTAACAAAGCCTACCATCAGTAACACACTACGCCACCAGGGACTCAAATCCTGCAGTGCAAGACGTGTCCCCCTGCTTAAGCCAGTGCATGTCCAGGCCCGTCTGAAGTTTGCTAGAGTGCATTTGGATGATCCAGAAGAGGATTGGGAGAATGTCATATGGTCAGATGAAACCAAAATATAACTTTTTGGTAAAAACTAAACTCTTCGTGTTTGGAGGACAAAGAATGCTGAGTTGCATCCAAAGAACACCATACCTACTGTGAAGCATGGGGGTGGAAACATCATGCTTTGGGGCTGTTTTTCTGCAAAGGGACCAGGACGACTGATCCGTGTAAAGGAAAGAATGAATGGGGCCATGTATCGTGAGATTTTGAGTGAAAACCTCCTTCCATCAGCAAGGGCATTGAAGATGAAACGTGGCTGGGTCTTTCAGCATGACAATGATCCCAAACAAACCGCCCGGGCAACAAAGGAGTGGCTTCGTAAGAAGCATTTCAAGGTCCTGGAGTGGCCTAGACAGTCTCCAGATCTCAACCCCATAGAAAATCTTTGGAGGGAGTTGAAAGTCCGTGTTGCCCAGCGACAGCCCCAAAACATCACTGCTCTAGAGGAGATCTGCATGGAGGAATGGGCCAAAATACCAGCAACAGTGTGTGAAAACCTTGTGAAGACTTACAGAAAACGTTTGACCTGTGTCATTGCCAACAAAGGGTATATAACAAAGTATTGAGAAACTTTTGTTATTGACCAAATACTTATTTTCCACCATAATTTGCAAATAAATTCATAAAAAATCAGACAATGTGATTTTCTGGATTTTTCTTTCTCATTTTGTCTGTCATAGTTGAGGTGTACCTATGATGAAAATTACAGGCCTCTCTCATCTTTTTAAGTGGGAGAACTTGCACAATTGGTGGCTGACTAAATACCTTTTTTCCCCACTGTAACTGACTGATATTATTTCACAGAACAAAACTTAAAATATATCCTAAACCTGTGTTAACCTCAGACCTTATTTTAGGCATTTATCCTAAAACCCCATTATTTTCCCATTCATTTCCCCATGCTTTGGGATTATTTAAGAGACTCTTTGAAGAGGCAGGGTTTCAGATGTTTTTGGAAGATGGGCAGGGACTCTACTGTCATAGCTTCAGGGGGAAGCTGGTTCCACCATTGGGGTGCCAGGACAGAGAAGAGCTTGGACTGGGATGAGCGGGAGCTTCCCTCCCGTAGGGGTGGGAGGGTCAGAGGTGGCAAAACGGAGTGCTCGTGTTGGGGTGTAGGGTTTGAGCATAGCCTGAAGATATGGAGGGGCAGTTCCACTTGCTGCTCCGTAGGCAAGTACCATGATTTTGTAGTGAATGAGAGCTTCGACATGGGACAACTTGGGAAGGTTGAATACGTTTTTTAGGTCTACAAACTGGCGAGCTCTATTCCTGGGGAGAAGAATAGGGTTTTGAGATATACACCGAAAATAAGGTCTGAGGTTAACACAGGCTTAGGAGATTCTATGAGATAATATCAGTCAGTTAACATGACCTTTATAAATGATTAAGCCTTTATGTGCTCAAAGTAAGTAAGTTGGTAACGAGTTGCTAACTGTCAGAGAAATGGGACTACAACATTAGTCGGCAAAACAACTGCGTCACTATGCCAACTACGCCAACCACGCAAACTAGTCTACGCTACACTTGTCCGCCAAAAAGCTAGTTAGCTTAGTTAGCTTTCTGCTTACCAGCTCGAGCAAAAACGCAAGGATGGTATATTATTTTGCTCCAGGCTGCAACCATATCCCTTCAGCAGGAAGGTGCTTATCGGTTCCCGAACGATGTTGTCCAGAACAAAACATATAAGATCTTCTAAGCCTGGGTTTACCACAGACCTTATTTTCGGCATTTTTCCAAAAAACCTCCAAAAACCTCATTTCCCCATAGGCTTTGGCCAACGAGCCATGGCAGAGTTAACCTTCGTTAGTGCCTACATAAAGATGCCATTACTATTTCTCTTTATAGAATGGATAGAATGCACGACCAGACCATTTCAATAATGTCTATCTGTGGACTGCAGTTACTGCAATAGCCTTGGTTTCTCAAATGACTGCCTCGCCTGGTTCACCAACTACTTCTCAGATAGAGTTCAATGTGTCAAATCGGAGGGCCTGTTGTCTGGACCTATGGCAGTCTCAAAGGGGGTGCCACAGGGTTCAATTCTTGGGCCGACTCTTTTCTCCGTGTATATCAATGATGTCGCTCTTGCTGCTGGTGACGCTCAGATCCACCTCTACGCAGACGACACCATTTTGTATACATCTGGCCCTTCATTGGACACTGTGTTAACAAACCTCCAAACGAGCTTCAATGCCATACAACACTCCTTCAGTAGCCTCCAACTGCTCTTAAACACTAGTAAAACTAAATGCATGCTCTTCAATCGAACGCTGCTGGCACCCGCCCACCCGACTAGAATCACTACTCTCGACGGGTCTGACCTAGAGTATGTGGACAACTACAAATACCTAGGTGTCTGGTTAGACTATAAACTCTCCTTCCAGACTCACATTAAGAATCTCCAATCCAAAGTTAAATCTAGAATCGGCTTCCTATTTCGCAACAAAGCCTCCTTCACTCATGCTGCCAAACATGCCTTCGTAAAACTGACTATCCTACCGATCCTTGACTCCGGCGATGTCATTTACAAAATAGCCTCCAACACTCTACTCAGAAAATTGGATGTAGTCTATCACAGTGCCATCCGTTTTGTCTCCAAAGCCCCATACACTACCCACCACTGTGACCTGTACGCTCTTGTTGGCTGGTCCTCATTACATGTTCGTCTCCAGGCCATCTATAAATCACTGCTAGGCAAATCCCCGCCTTATCTTAGCTCATTGGTCACCATAGCAGCACCCACCCGTAGTCTGCGCTCCAGCAGGTATATCTCACTGGTCATCCCCAAAGCCAACACCTCCTTTGGCCGCCATTCCTTCCAGTTCTCTGCTGCCAATGACTGGAACGAATTGCAAAAATCTCTGAAGCTGGAGACTCTTATCTCCCTCACTAACTTTAAGCATCAGTTGTCAGAGCACCTTACCGATCACTGCACCTGTACACAGCCCATCTGAAATTAGCCCACCCAACTACCTCATCCCTATATTGTTATTTATTTTGCTCTTTTGCACCCCAGTATCTCTATTTGCACATAATCTCTTGCACATCTACAGTGAGGGAAAAAAGTATTTGATCCCCTGCTGATTTTGTACGTTTGCCCACTGACAAAGACATGATCAGTCTATAATTTTAATGGTAGGTTTATTTGAACAGTGAGAGACAGAATAACAACAAAAAAATCCAGAAAAACGCATGTCAAAAATGTTATGAATTGATTTGCATTTTAATGAGGGAAATAAGTATTTGACCCCTCTGCAAAACATGACTTAATACTTGGTGGCAAAACCTTTGTTGGCAATCACAGAGGTCAGACGTTTCTTGTAGTTGGCCACCAGGTTTGCACACATCTCAGGAGGGATTTTGTCCCACTCCACTTTGCAGATCTTCTCCAAGTCATTAAGGTTTCATGGCTGACGTTTGGCAACTCGAACCTTCAGCTCCCTCCACAGATGTTCTATGGGATTAAGGTCTGGAGACTGGCTAGGCCACTCCAGGACCTTAATGTGCTTCTTCTTGAGCCACTCCTTTGTTGCCTTGGCTGTGTGATTTGGGTCATTGTCATGCTGGAATACCCATCCACGACCCATTTTCAATGCCCTGGCTGAGGGAAGGAGGTTCTCACCCAAGATTTGACGGTACATGGCCCCGTCCATCGTCCCTTTGATGCGGTGAAGTTGTCCTGTCCCCTTAGCAGAAAAACACCCCCAAAGCATAATGTTTCCACCTCTATGTTTGACGGTGGGGATGGTGTTCTTGGGGTCATAGGCAGCATTCCTTCTCCTCCAAACACGGCATGTTGAGTTGATGCCAAAGAGCTCAATTTTGGTCTCATCTGACCGCAACACTTTCACCCAGTTCTCCTCTGAATCATTCAGATGTTCATTGGCAAACTTCAGACGGGCCTGTATATGTGCTTTCTTGAGCAGGGGGACCTTGCGGGCGCTGCAGGATTTCAGTCCTTCACGGCGTAGTGTGTTACCAATTGTTTTCTTGGTGACTATGGTCCCAGCTGCCTTGAGATCATTGACAAGATCCTCCCGTGTAGTTCTGTGTTGATTCCTCACCATTCTCATGATCATTGCAACTCCACAAGGTGAGATCTTGCATGGAGCCCCAGGCCGAGGGAGATTGACAGTTCATTTGTGTTTCTTCCATTTGCGAATAATCGCACCAACTGTTGTCACCTTCTCACCAAGCTGCTTGGCGATGATTTTGTAGCCAATTCCAGCCTTGTGTAGGTCTACAATCTTGTCCCTGACATCCTTGGAGAGCTCTTTGGTCTTGGTCATGGTGGAGAGTTTGGAATCTGATTGATTGATTGCTTCTGTGGACAGGTGTCAGGTAACACGCTGAGATTAGGAGCACTCCCTTTAAGAGTGTGCTCCTAATCTCAGCTCGTTACCTTTATAAAAGACACCTGGGAGCCAGAAATCTTTCTGATTGAGAGTGGGTCAAATACTTATTTCCCTCATTAAAATGCAAATCAATTTATAACATTTTTTGACATGCGTTTTTCTGGATTTTTTTGTTGTTATTCTGTCTCTCACTGTTCAAATAAACCTACCATAAATATTATAGCCTGATCATTTCTTTGTCAGTGGGCAAACGTACAAAATCAGCAGGGGATCAAATACTTTTTTCCTTCACTGTAGCATTCCAGTGTTAATACTAATTGTAATTATTTTGCACTATAGCCTATTTATTGCCTTACCTCCATAACTTGCTACATTTGCACACACTGTATATATATTTTCTGTTGTATTTTTGACTTTATGTTTTGTTTACCCCATATGTAACTCTGTGTTGTTGTTTTTATTGCAGTGCTTTGCTTTATCTTGGCCAGGTCGCAGTTGTAAATGAGAACTTGTTCTCAACTGGCTTACCTGGTTAAATAAAGGTGAAATAAATAAATAAAATAAAAAATGTTGCGCCCACTACATTCTGCGCCCACTATGGCATTTACATTTTCGTCATTTAGCAGACGCTCTTATCCAGAGCAACTTACAAATTGGTGCATTCACCTTTTTTTGTTTTGGGTGGGGTAAGGGGGGGGGGGGGGGTAGAAGGATTACTTTATCCTATCCCAGGCATTCCTTAAAGAGGTGGGGTTTCAAGTGTCTCCGGAAGGTGGTGAGTGACTCCGCTGTCCTGGTGTCGTGAGGGAGCTTGTTCTACCATTGGAGTGCCAGAGCAGCGAACAGTTTTGACTGGGCTGAGCGGGAACTGTGCTTCCGCAGAGGTAGGGGGGACTGATCAGAGCCTGAAGGTACGGAGGTGCCGTTCCCCTCACAGCTCCGTAGGCAAGCACCATGGTCTTGTAGCAGATGCGAGCTTCAACTGGAAGCCAGTGGAGTGAGCGGAGGAGCGGGGTGACGTGAGAGAACTTGGGAAGGTTGAACACCAGATGGGCTGCGGCGTTCTGGATGAGTTGTAGGGGTTTAATGGCACAGGCCAATAGCGAGTTGCAGTAATCCAGACGGGAGATGACAAGTGCCTGGATTAGGACCTGTGCCGCTTCCTGTGTAAGGCAGGGTCGTACTCTGCGAATGTTGTAGAGCATGAACCTACAGGATCGGGTCACCTCCTTGATGTTAGCGGAGAACGACAGGGTGTTGTCCAGGGTCACGCCAAGGCACTTTGCACTCTGGGAGGAGGACACAACAGAGTTGTCAACCGTGATGGCGAGATCATGGAACGGGCAGTCCTTCCCCGAGAGGAAGAGCAGCTCCGTCTTGCCGAGGTTCAGCTTGAGGTGGTGATCCGTCATCCACACTGATATGTCTGCCAGACATGCAGAGATGCGATTCGCCACCTGGTTATCAGAAGGGGGAAAGGAGAAGATTCATTGTGTGTCGTCTGCGTAGCAATGATAGGAGAGGCCATGTGAGGATATGACAGAGCCAAGTGACTTGGTGTATAACGAGAATAGGAGAGGGCCTAGAACTGAGCCCTGGGGGACACCAGTGGTGAGAGCACGTGATGCGGAGACAGATTCTCGCCACGCCACCTGGTAGGAGCGATCTGTCAGGTAGGACGCAATCCAAGAGTGAGCCGTGCCGGAGATGCCCAACTTGAAGAGGGTGGAGAGGTGGATCTGATGGTTCACAGTATCAAAGGCAGCAGATAGGTCTAGAAGGACGAGAGCAGAGGAGAAGAGTTAGCTTTAGCAGTGCGGAGAGCCTCCGTGACACAGAGAAGAGCAGTCTCAGTTGAATGACCAGTCTTGAAACCTGACTGGTTTGGATCAAGAAGGTCATTCTGAGAGAGATAGCAAGAGAGTTGGCTAAAGACGGCACGCTCAAGAGATTTGGAGAGAAAAGAAAGAAGGGATACTGGTCTGTAGTTGTTGACATCGGAGGGATCGAGTGTAGGTTTTTTGAGAAGGGGTGCAACTCTCGTTCTCTTGAAGACGGAAGGGACATAGCCAGCGGTCAAGGATGAGTTGATGAGCGAGGTGACGTAAGGGAGAAGGTCTCCGGAAATGGTCTGGAGAAGAGAGGAGGGGATAGGGTCAAGCCGCTCCACTGTCATTGAGGTTGCTAGTGCTGTCTCTGGCCCACACTCCAGCACATTAAGTGGCGGTAATGCACCAATAACGTTGGATGCCAACCTCCGAAAAGCCCCACAGAAGAAGAAGGAGGCTGCTAGAAAGCTAGGGCACTGCATTCCAGCAGTTTTTTTATGTTACATCTAGCGAAGTAGCTAGTTAGCTAGCTATGACACCGGTACATAGTGCTTTCCCGCAGTTCCGTTAACATTACAGCTAGTGGTGGAAAATCTACTCAATTGCCAAACCTGAGTAAAAGTATAGATACCTTAATAGAAAATGACTCAAGTAAAAGTAAAAGTCACCCAGTAAAATACAATTTGAGTAAAAGTCTAAAAGTATCTGGTTTTAAATGTCCTTAAGTACAGTGGTGGAAAAAGTACTCTGTTGTCATACTTTAGCAAAAGTACAACATAAAAGTAAATGCTATACATCAAATTCCTTGTATTAAGCAAACCAGATGACATGATTCTCTTTTTTATTTTTGTTATTTTTTGATAGACAGGGGCACATACCAAACACTCAGACATAATTTACAAACACACTATTTGTGTTTAGTAAGTCTGCCAGATCAGAGACAGTAGGGATGCCAATGCATTATATTGATAGTGAATTGGACCATAATTATTTCAACCTCTCCCTTAACGTGACAAAGACAAAGGAGATGATTGTGGACTACAGGAAAAAAAAGAGGACTGAGCACCCCACCATTCTCATCGACGGGGCTGTAGTGGAACAGGTTGAGAGCTTCAAGTTCCTTGGTGTCCACATCACCAACGAACTATCATGGTCCAAACACACCAAGACAGTCGTGAAGAGGGCACGACACAGCCTATTCCCCCTCAGGAGACTGAAAAGATTTGGCACGGGTCCTCAGATCCTCAAAATGTTATACAGCTGCACCATCGAGAGCATCCTGACTGGTTGCATCACCGCCTGGTATGGCAACTGCTCGGCCTCCGACCGCAAGGCACTACAGAGGGTAGTGCGTACGGCCCAGTACATCACTGGGGCCAAGCTTCCTGCCATCCAGGACCTCTATACCAGGCGGTGTCAGAGGAAGGCCCTCAAAATTGTCAAAGACTCCAGCCACCCTAGTCATAGACTGTTCTCTCTGCTACCGCACGGCAACTAGCCGGTGCCCCCGCACATTGACGCTGCACCGGTACTTCCCTGTATATAGCCTCCCTACTGTTATTTTATTTTACTTCTGCTCTTTTTTTCGGAACACTTTTTTGTTGTTGTTGTTTTATTGTACTTTTTAATAAAACAATTAATGCATTGTTGGTAAGTAAGCATTTCACGGTACTGTCTAGACCTGTAGTATTCGGCGCATGTGGCAAATAAAATTTGATTTGATTTGATATTCTCCGGTCAAATGTTTTCCCGTACTGTCCTGATCCCACAACAGTTCTATAATCCCGTAACTTTCATGTCCCGTCCTAATAAAAATGTATCCCGTCCCGAGCTCATTTTTACACACAGAAATCAGAAATAACTTCCTCTGTTAGCTGCTCGTCTGTCTGTCCACCTCTCTGCATGTGAGTAGCAATAGCTCCGTTTTGGCTGCTGCTCAGCGTTCACGAGACAGTTGACTGCCCTGCACATACAGCTGATAACAACCACATTATTTTGGCAATGAAGGCAGCCCTTCTACTTACCTAGTCAGATGAACTAAATTCCTCCCTTGAAGACTTAATCATTTACTGACATATGCTGGCATCTGAGGTAAGGTAGTGACTGCGCAGTGGCCATGGATACAACTGGAGCGAGGCGCGAGAGTGAGCTGACAGAAGGGGGGGAGATTTCATTCTTAAAAATAAAATAAAAAAAGTAAACTATATTAGGCCTTCACACAGTTTTCTTTTTTAATGAAATGCTCCACACATTACATATTTCTAACCCCCCCCCAAAACAACTAAGTTTATAAGTATTCTTGTACTGCCGTTCCTGTGGACTTTTGATCCTGTCCCGTCCTGTCCCGAACTTGACTCTAGAACTTGACTCCCATTCCTGCCGGAATCCCGCAGGACCCGCAAGAACCATGGTAGTCCTGTTCCTGTGTCAACCTCTAGCCCACCCTACCATACCTCTTTCCTCGTCCAAATAAAATATTTAAATATTGATAATTTCTTTGACCTAGACACCAACTGACAGAAATACGCATCAATCTCAGATAAAACATCTGAGCGAGCAAAACAGTGCCCCTCTGTCTCAGTATGTGTAGCCCATGTATCTGATGCTGTCTGGACAGAAAGAGTAGGAAATGTCATAGTCATTTTGGCCAGACAGCATCAGATACATCGGTTACATATAGTAAGACAGAGAGGCACTGTTTCGCTCGCTCAGATGCTTTATCTGAGATGTATGTGTCTTTCTGTCGGCGCAAATCTGTCAAATAAATTATAAATATTTAAATATTTTATTCGGAAGGGCAAAGAGGTATGGTAGGGTGGGCTAGAGGTTGACAAAGGAGTAGGACTTTCTCCAATGATATATTTTCAGTCAGTTGTGAATTGAAGGAAAGTTGGCGGGTGCTAGGGTGCTGGAATTATTTTGGATGAAAGTGTGAATGTAACCTACATTTTGAAGTGATTTGTTTGACAATCAGATGAAAACATCATGACTGGTTGTACTCATGTTTCAGAAGCCCTTTCCTGCAGTCAAATTACCTAGTGGTCTCATGGGTGAAATGTTATCAATATTTTTCATAATTAATAAACATTATTTCAAAAACCTGCAGAAATCCAATGTTTCTATGTCTAACAGTTTTGTTATATTTCAGTCTTCTGTGATGTATATAACATGTAATATTGCGATGCAAACTCAACGTTTAATACATTTACATTTAATACAGTGCAAAGAACCTTGGCGTGACCCTGGACAACACCCTGGCGTTCTCCGCTAACATCAAAGCGGTGACCCGATCCTGCAGGTTCATGCTCTACAACATTCGCAGAGTACGACCCTACTTTACACAGAAAGCGGCTCAGGTCCTAATCCAGGCACTTGTCATCTCCCGTCTGGATTACTGCAACTCGCTTTTGGCTGGGCTCCCTGCCTGTGCCATTAAACCCCTACAACTTATCCAGAACGCTGCAGCCCGTCTGGTGTTCGACCTTCCCAAGTTCTCTCATGTCACCCCGCTCCTCCGCACACTCCACTGGCTTCCAGTTGAGGCTCGCATCTACTACAAGACCATGGTGCTTGCCTACGGAGCTGTGAGGGGAACGGCACCTCCTTACCTTCAGGCTCTGATCAGACCCTACACCCAAACGAGGGCACTACATTCATCCACCTCTGGCCTGCTAGCTCCCCTACCTCTATGGAAGCACAGTTCCCGCTCAGCCCAGTCAAAGCTATTTGCTGCTCTGGCACCCCAATGGTGGAACAAGCTCCCCCACGATGCCAGGACAGCGGAGTCACTGACCACCTTCCAGAGACACTTGAAACCCTACCTCTTTAAGGAATACCTGGAATAGTATAAAATAATCCTTCTACCCCCCCTCCCCCCCCCCCCCATAAAAAAAGAAGAGAAAAAGTGGTTGTCCCACTGGCTATCATAAGTTGAATGCACCAATTTGTAAGTCGCTCTGGATAAGAGCGTCTGCTAAATGATGTAAATGTAAATGTACATTTCAATATCTTTTTTTTAAGCGCATCACCATGTGTGTGAGGTGTATACTTTTGTTTCAAGGTAGATTTGTTTAAGACTACCAAGAAACACTCTGTGTGACCCTGATTCAGCCCACTGCAATAAAAGGTTAAAAGGCAATACATTTTTTACAGTTAAATTATATACAGTTGAAGTCGGAAGTTTACATACACTTAGGTTGGAGCCATTAAAACTCGTTTTCAACCATTCCACAAATTTCTTGTTAACATACTATAGTTTTGGCAAGTCGGTTAGGACATCTACTTTGTGCATGACACAAGTAATTTTTCCAACAATTGTTTACAGACAGATTATTTCACTTATAATTCACTGTATCACAATTCCAGTGGGTCAGAAGTTTACATACACTAAGTTGACTGTGACTTTAAACAGCTAGGGAAATTCCAGAAAATGATGTCATGGCTTTAGAAGCTTCTGATAGGCTAATTGACATCATTTGAGTAAATTGGAGGTGTACCTGTGGATGTATTTCAAGGCCTACCTTCAAACTCAATGCCTCTTCGCTTGACATTATGGGAAAATCAAAAGAAATCAGCCAAATCCTCAGATTTTTTTTTTAGACCTCCACAAGTTTGGTACATCATTGGGAGCAATTTTCAAACGCCTGAAGGTACCACGTTAATCTGTACAAACAATAGTACGCAAGTATAAACACCATGGGACCGCGCAGCCATCATACCGCTCAGGAAGGAGACGCGTTCTGTCTCCTAGAGATGAACGTACTTTGGTGCGAAAAGTGCAAATCAATCCCAGAACAACAGCAAAGGACCTTGTGAAGATGCTGGAGGAAACAGGTACAAAAGTATCTATATCAACAGTAAAACTAGTCCTATATCGACATAACCTGAAAGGCCGCTCAGCAAGGAAGAAGCCACTGCTCCAAAACCGCCATAAAAAAAACTGACTACGGTTTGCAACTGCACATGGGGACAAAGATCGTACTTTTTGGAGAAATGTCCTCTGGTCTGATGAAACAAAAATAGAACTGTTTGGCCATAATGACCATCGTTATGTTTGGAGGAAAAAGGGGGGACATGCAAGTCGAAGAACACCATCCCAACCGTGAAGAACAGGGGTGGCAGCATCATACTGTGGGGGTGCTTTGCTGCAGGAGGGACTGGTGCACTTCACAAAATAGATGGCATCATGAGGAAGGAGAATTATGTGGATATATTGAAGCAACATCAAGACATCAGTCAGGAAGTTAAAGCTTGGTCGCAAATGGGTCTTCCAAATGGACAATGACCCCAAGAATACTTCCAAAGTTGTGGCAAAATGGCTTAAGAACAACAAAGTCAAGGTATTTGAGTGGCCATCAAACAATTTAAAGGCAATGCTACCAAATGCTAATTGAGTGTATGTAAACTTCTGACCCACTGGGAATGTGATGAAAGAAATAAAAGCTGAAATAAATCATTCTCTCTACTATTATTCTGACATTTCACATTCTTAAAATAAAGTGGTGATCCTAACTGACCTAAAACAGGGAATTTTTACTAGGATTACATTTCAGTAATTGTGAAAAACGGAGTTTAAATGTATTTGGCTAAGGTGTATGTAAACTTCCGACTTCAACTGTATCTTTACTATAAAACCCATAAAAGAAAAACACATAGGAGGTCCCGTGAAAAAAACCTGCCATTTGGAAATCAAACGCCCGTCTAACTGATTAATTTTGGCGCCAGCCCTGGTATTGACACTTAGTCGGTGCGGCATGTGGTCACCGTGGTCCGCAGATAGACCCTACACATTTTTGCTAACAACTTCAGAATCTCAGAACTAACGACTGGCTTTTGCCCGGACTATTTTATATAGTGGAAGGATGAAATAAAACAAATTTACTCAATACGTTTTTAATGAAAACATGTTGTTAATCTTTTTTTGTATATAAAAGCAATAAAATCCTCGAACCCGGGAATGATTGAGAATAACACCCTGCTAAGGGCTTTTTCCCTGTTATTAACACAATGCCTTATTGCCTAATTAAGCATAAGTCTGAGAGGTTGGCTGGAGTAGTGACAGTTGACTCTACATTACATGAGATGTCTCAGAAATTAGTTTATTCATGAGCTGAAATGCCAGGGGAATAAATTCAGTAAAAATGTGAGAGGTTTAAGTGATACTGTATGTCGGTCTGTGCTGTCTTTCTGCTCCATGTTATTCTTTCATTTAGAGATAACAGGCCATCGGATACTCTGAGATCCAGCTGCAATAAAGGCTTTTGTCTTGATCCCACTGTGATCTCTATTCAAGGACAACTGCCGTCCTTATGTCTATTCACTGTGGTTTCTTAGATACTGCAGATGTGTTGTGTGTGTGTTTGTTTCCTGGTTTTCATTTCCAATTTCAGAAAGTTTTCCTAGCTCTCTCGCCCCCCTCTGTTAACAAAGGGCTGTCCTTGACAACCAAGGATATTTAAACGCTGGAGAATGGCAGTATGGCTGTAAGAGTGAAATTGAAGGCTGTCACCCCAGTAGGCCTAAAACACTTTATCATCGCACACATCAACAGTATGTTTCATACACACAGAAATACTGTGGAAAAGACTGCTGTCTGATACCGTATGTTTTCATACTGCAGTACTTCAACTACAACATACACTGAGTATACCAAACATTAGGAACACCTTCCAGATATTGAGTTGCACTCCCCCCATGGCTCCATAGAATCATATTTTGAAGGTTTTGTCCACACGTTAGTGGTGCGCGGGCCAGCTGTTTGTTCACTCGCACCCGCCCACAATTGCTAATAACCCATCCGCAACTGCCGACTATACACCCCCCCCCCACTTCCTTTTCCCTCAGAACAGCCTCAATTCGTTGGGGCATGGACACTACAATGTCTTCGAAAGCGTTCCACAGGGATGCTGGCTCATGTTGACTCCAATGCTTCCCACAGTTGTGCCAAGTTGGCTAGATGTCTTGATACACACAGGAAAATGTTGAGCGTCAAAAACTCAGCAGCGTTGCAGTTCTTGACACAAACCGGTGCTCCTGGCACATACTACCATACCCTGTTCAAAGGCACTTAAATATTTTGTCTTGCCCATTCACCCTCTGAATCACACACATTCCTAATCCATGTCTCAATTGTCTCAAGGGTTAAAAATCCTTCTTTAACCTGTCTCCTCCCCTTCATCTACACTGATTGAATTGGATTTAACAAATGACATCAATAAGGGATCATAGCTTTCACCTGGATTCACCTGGTCAGTCTGGTCAGTCTATGTCATGGAAAGAGCAGGTGTTCATAATGTTTTGTATACTCAGCGTATTTTTATGGGCCATTATACAAGTACCATTATACAAGTACATCTGTATTATATAATAGAACACAATGAATTCAAGCATGGTGACAGTGCACAGGTAATGAGTCTTTGGGTCACACAACACAATATTGACATGCTAATATATTTCATAAACTGAAATGTCCTGTGTCACAGAGACATAGAAAAGGTATTGTTGGCATATGTCAGAGACACCAAGGAAAGTGCCTACTCCAGTACAGGGGATAGATGAATAATGAGGGTGGGAGATGGAGACAGAGACAAATTGGCCACTGAGGGAGCTGAAGGTCAGAGGACCCCAAGTCTTTACCCACCCCCTCCGCCTGGGGGTAGTAGTACTGTAGACTGGGACCTCCATGCTCTCCCTCTGTGGTCTCCTGTGTCTCCCATGTAATTACATCACACAAGCATACTGTTCAAACTTTCCAATTAGCCAAATGTCATGAGTCATGAAGCTGTTCTAGCTCCAAGGCCACGGCTCCATAGAATCATATTTCAAAGGTTTTGTCCACACGTTTGTGGTGCGCTGGTCAGCTGTTTGTTCACCTGCACCCACCCACAATTGCTAATAACCCATCCGCAACTGCCCGACTATACACTGAGTGTACAGAACACCTAATATTGAGTTGCGCACCCCTACCTTGTTCAAAGGTACTATAATATTTTGTCTTGCCCATTCACCCTATGAATGGCACACATACACAATCCATGTCTCAATTGGCTCAAGGCTTAAAAATACTTATTTAATCTGTCTCCTCCCCTTCATCTACACTGATTGGATTTAACAAGTGACATCAATAAGGGATCATAGCTTTCACCTGGATTCAACTGGTCATTCTATGTCATGGAAAGAGCATGTGTTCATCATGTTTTATACACTCAGTGTATGTGATGAGGTGAAAATCCGAGGCCAGCACCCGACCCCACCCCGCTAATATAGAAAATGCGCTGCAGGCTACAGTCAGAGACAGCGCAACGATTTTTTGACAGATGGTGCAGGATACTCTTTTGCCCGATTTAAATATGTTCTGCTTATAATTTCCAACATTTTGGTAGGCTATTTGTTAGTCAACTTGTTTATAATTAGATACATGCAGCTTCTCTTCTGTCGTTATATGTTGCCCTAGAAGACTAAATAAACTCTTGCTCACCAGAATAATGTCATAAATCGATAAAATGAATGCTTCCACCTAGTTGACCTCTATAAAGTTTTCTCTGCCATCTCTGCTTCTTTTGCAGAGCAAAGATGTTTAGGGGCCGTTGAGAAAATGCAATAACTCAACAACAAAAAAACTGGAAGAATTTCTGTGCAAAATTTTGACCGGTTGTAAGGAAATAAAAACCAGTGAAAATGACCCAACATGTTTCTGATAAGATTTCAGTTTGGCTTATGTGGTTGAAATACTATCAGCTTTTATGATGCTGATAAAGATAGCACCTCTACAGACGGTATCTAACTGCGCATTCGCATTCTCTCAAGATGCTGAAGAAAGAAGTCATATTTCTCCACTCCTGTTCCCGAGTACAAATGTAGCCTACATCTGGTATATCATTTTACTGCAAGAAATGCTTAGTTCTGCAGGAGTTAATATTAAGGGTATGTGAGAGGTTATAGACCTACAGTCAGTGTCCAGATTTCTGTTTCCCGTTAATCCATCTGAACAGTAGGCCACAGTTCCCTTGACGTGCCATAGGCCTATTTGAAGTCCCTGTCTTGTGACTGTCGAATTTGTACAGCGCCTCACAATCATCACACATAACATAGCCGGCACTGCTATCATCCTCTTTTACCACTTCACCAAATCTTTCTTCTGCCCGATCCCAAAAGCATTTGGAGATTGGTGTGTAGGCTATATGGGACACCTACAGCTAGGCCCTTAACCCTTCATCCACACAATATTTAATGACCCTAAAACCGCCCACCCTGCGGATATAACCACAGGGACTGCGGGTTATGAGTCAACACGCGCATCACTACCACACTGAATAGAGGAAAGGTGTTACACGTGATAGTAAGCTGTCAATGTGTGGAGCTAATTGTTATTACAACAGGTGTAAAGAAGGGTAATATTACAGAAAGATGCAGGCAGAAATGTAATGGAAAGGTTAGGGGTGGAAAATGCCTTTAAAAAAACACATGTCAAATTTACAGTTTCACATGTCACATTTTCAGTTTCACTTGTGAAAATTGCATTTTCACATGTGAAATAGCTGTTTTCAGATGTTGAACTCAAATTTCACACGTGAAACCCTATTTTCACATGTATTACGTTTAAAGTTCACGTTAACACCACCTTTTCAAATATGTCATGTGAGGAGAATAACATGTTTTCATCTCACGTGAAATTTGTAGTTTCACATGTTAAAAACTTTCACGTGGAAATCGGATATGCAGTATCACATGTAAGAAAAATCCATGTGAAAATCTCACATCTCATATGTGGAATTGCAAGTTCACATGTGAAAATCTAATTTGCAGGTTCACGTTTTGTCACGGTTTCGGCCGAGGCGGCTCCTTCTCCTTGTTCGGGCAGGTTTCGGCGGTCGTCGTCTCCGGAGTACTAGCTGCCACCGTTCGATGTTTCATGTTTGATTGGTTTTGTCTGTTTGTTACACCTGTTCATTGTTAAGTGTTCATTTGGCACCCTATTTAGTTCTCTTGTGTTTGGTCAGGTGTTGTGTGTAATTGTTCGATGTCACGTGTAGATGTTGGTCCGCTGTTCTGTACTCTCTGTATTTTCGTTTTGTTTGAGAGAGTCCTGCACGTTGTGCGCATTTACTTTGGACAGTCCAGTGTGCGCTTGTTTCGCCTGTGGCCTGTTGCCGTGTTGGCTTGTACTGTCGGACTTCACTAAAGACATCTGTTTTTTGAATCTCTGTGTCCTGCGTGTGATTCCACGTTCCCTCTACACTCAACCCTGACACGTTTAAGAAAATTCCACATGTGAAATTCTCACTTTCACATGTGGAATTTCATTTTTGTGGAATCCACATTTGCAGTTTCATATGTGAAAACTTTTCTCACATGTGCAATTGCAATTCCACATGTGAAAGGGAGATTTTCACACGTGGAAGTTTATCACATATGAAACAGCAAATTAGATTTTTACACGTGATTGTCCCCCCCACACACATACACTCCCCAGATAGCATATGAACACCTCATAAGCCATGGAATTTTCTTTTTGAATTACAGGAAATTAGGTTTTGAAATGCTACATTTTCTCTCAGCCTCATGGCAAAATGCTCATGGCAAAATGTGTAGAATAGCAGGAGGGGCTAGCAAAACTGTGCTACACCACTGGGTTGAAATTCTGTTATTTTCCTCACATTTGAAAAGATGGTTAACATGTTGCACTAGCAATGTTTCCACCGGTGGAATTAGGTTGACCACATCTAAAAAGCCCAAATGCGGGACAAGGGAACAATTTTGCGGGACATTCGCGGAACACTGGTCAGAATACATTTTTGGGGGAAGGTTAATGGATCACATTCAAATGGTGACATGTTTCTGCTGTATGAAGGCCACTGCCTGCTAAAGGGACAATCCTTAGTTGCTACATCCATTTTTTAACTTATTAATTAATAAAATGTACCCATTGATTCTTGAAGAATATAACAGATAAATGCCTCATGAGCTTAGTTCAACTGTCATATCCCATCAGAACCCAAAATATAAGCTTGTTTTACTCCAATGTCTGTAAACAAAGTACCACTAAAAACATGGTTAAAACTATAATTTGATATAATGGATGGTCAGTCCTTGCATCCATAGCATAGTCTATAGATTTGAGAGTGGTTGCATTTCTCTAGCCCCATCCCTTAGAGCTTTACTGAAACTGTAGCAGGAAGAACCCTTTGTTAATGTTTCAATTAAGGATGGTCACTTTAAACAACTTTAATAGAGTAATAGTTGTATTATATGGTGCAATCCTCTAGTGAGTGAGTTACTTTTGTGACATTAATATCAAGCAAAAGTTACGAAGTCGAGAACAAAATTCTTAGAATTGCAAACAAAAATAATGATATATTTTTTAAATAACGCGATTAAATAAACTCCTCCCTCTTTCCTGCAATTTTCCTATCTTTGGTTATGTTACCCTGGCCGTTGCTTTCTCTGCCTTTTTTCCAGTTGAAAGTTTTGGTACCTTCATTCCAGCAACATAGCACCTTGCATCCCACTGCTGGTTTACCACTGAAGCTAAACAAGGTTGGTCCCTGGATGGGAGACCAGATGTGGCTGGAAGTGGTGAAAATAAGCATGTGAAAAATAAACGTGTAGGCAAGAAATGTCAAGTGGGGATTTTTTTCACGAAGGAAAAACATGTGAAACTTCACACATATCCTAAAACAACGTTTCTGACTCGTGAAAATTGCAACAACAAAACAAATCTGAAAACCACATGTTTTTTTAATGCGATTTTTCAATGTTTTTTTGTAAGGGATACATTATTCTTTCCATTTCTGTCATCAGAGTTGTGTACTGTTCCTCTCTGTTTGGCCTGTAAGAACAGCCAAGCTTAGCCCAGAGAGATGTATGTGACAGAGTCTGGAGACAATGCAGTATGCAACAGTGATTTGGACATTTGTAGTACTAATGTGATCTCATACAGTAGTTATTTCATTAGGTGTAGTGAGTACAGTACAGCATATGAAGAATGGAGTTGAAAGGCATGGATGCCCCATAACTCTATAAATCAATGCAATTGCATTTCTGTATGGATTGAATGCAGTAAACTGCTAAGGATGAACATGTCTGAAATGTAATCATCATTAATCAATCATCATTTACATGCAGTTACAAAATCCCATAAAGACGATGAAAAATAACTGGAATAAAGGTGAGAATCATCATCATCATCCTCACCATCCGTCGTTGTATCATGAAATCCCCAAATCGCCAATGCTAGAGCTGTGTTATGGCTGATCAGCCTCTGAGAGTTCAACCTGTATTGTCTTGGTAAATGGATGACTTTGACATTTCCTCCAGTGAGTAAATGTGTTCTGGTGTAGGAACAGGGAGGGGAGAGTGAAGGGATAGTTGCATAAAAATGTAATAAGCATTATTTTATTTTCCCATTAGCTCTGACTAAGAGTGATTTAACACAGAGACGCTTGAGAGAGGGAGACCAAGTATTGTTCTTAATATGTACCTGGTCTCTGATCCTGTTAAGAGTGTGTATTCTGCTAACGTGCAACTTATGAGTGTATGCACATAATGCCCTAATGGGAAAATCAGTTAATATATTTTTTATATTTTTATTTTTTTGGGGGGGTAGATCAGCTTAATATTGCAGATAGATTGTAACATCCATCAATGTAATTGTTTGCATCACTTCCAATCCCCCATGTTTTTTATATATATACTCCCCTTTATTACTTTTCAACCCCACCATCCTTTCCCTACTTGGTGTAAATTAGTGAACAACAATGCCCAGGCCTCTACTTCCAGCCTATACTTACTATCTACACCTTATGGACACAGTCAATTTTACAATAATTCTATTTTATTTGTTTTTGCTCCTGAACTTCTTCTGCTCTCAACCTCTCCGATCATTTTCATGATGTCCACCCGGTTTTCTTCTATATGCCATATCTTTCTAACTGTGCTCTTTCCCAAAAGCTCCCAACATACAACCTATATACTTATTATGGACACAGTATGCTTACATTATTAGTTATCTTGTTATTATTTGTTGTTATTTGTTATTAGTCCCATCCTTCAACTCCATTCAACACCTCCCATCTATCTCTTAACACCATCCATATAGGATTTCTATTTGCCATATATATTTCAACCGTACTGTGATGTTTTACAAAAGTTCTGAACCTTTCTATTCTAATTGCTTCTACAGATTGTGAATTAAAAATAAACATTTTTGCTAAAAGTATTATTATATTATTGATCGATTTGCTATGACTTTTCAGATCACCCAGTAATGCTATCTGCAAGGTTAGCTCCAGGTAAATATTGCAATCCTTTAGCCATTCCTGGATCTGTGTCCAAAAACAAGTTACAAATGGACAGAACCAAAACAAATGATCTAATGATTCTGTCTCTTCACAGCAAAATCTGCAGAGCTGGGAAGATTGTATCCCCCATATAAATAACATTCTATTGGTAGCAATAATTTTATATATTAATTTAAATTGAAAGATTCTAATTTTTGAATCCGGTGTCGTTTTGCGTGTCAGTTCATAAACACTATGACATGGGATCGGTACGTCAAAAATCTCTTCCCAAATATTTTGCAATCTATATGGGACGGCTGTCAATCCTTTGGTCCTTAAGTGAAACTGATATACTTTTTTATTTATCACAGTTTTCCTTAAAATCAGTTAATATTACTCACATGAGGAGAATGCCTTGGACCATCAACTCACATGCACAGCACAGAGACTCATGGTTGATTCCACATACACGTTTTATTTGCATCGTAGGATTGAAAAATGAACGGCCACACTGTACGTGCCTGAGTATTCCTGAGGGCAGACCGGATCTGGCAGGTACAGAGTCTTTACAGGTGGAGCCAATACAAAGAACAACCAGAAAATAACAAAGAAGTGAATCAAAACACTGCATTGTGAATCTAGCAACCAGCTGCCCTCTGTGACTGGTTACAGCGTTGAGGATATGCTGATTAAGCAAGGGGCTCACTATTCCTCACTAACCCTGATGAGTGTTCATTTGTTACCAGTGTGTTACCAGGGTGGTAGAGAGGGGCCACATTATACTGCACCAGTAGGATTAAAACAGACAGCCATCACATCTATGATGGGTGTATTATTTTAATCTAATTGCATATTGTTGTTAATCATGTTTACCAGTCACTGACAGCTATGAAAACCCAGTATGGGATTAGCTAGTCGTCTCAAGGCCAGCATCTCTTTATCTCAAGGCCTGTCTCACTTGGTTCCCATGGGCTACACTGACAGAGTCCATCTGTGCACAAATCTGTCCCCACCTGACCATACCTGAGTGGCGTTCTCTAGGCCCAACACCTCCCTATCAACAAGTAGCTGCCGCTGCCCTTTGCATCTACGCTACCATTTTAAATGTTTCAGTATTCATCCCCCTTGGCGTTTTACCTATTTTGTTGCATTACAACCTGTAATTTAAATGGATTTTTATTTGGATTTAATGTAATGGACATACACAAAATAGTCCAAATTGGTGAAGTAAAATGAAAAAAAATAATAACGGAAAAGTGGTGCGTGCATATGTATCACCCCCTTTGCTATGAATCCCCTAAATAAGATATGGTGCAACCAATTACCTTCAGAAGTCACATAATTAGTTAAATAAAATCCACCTTTGTGCACGATGCATGATCTGTCACGTGATCTCAGTATATATACACCTGTTCTGAAAGGCCCCAGAGTCTGCAACACCACTACTAAGCAAGGGGCACCACCAAGCAAGCGGCACCATGAAGACCAAGGAGCCTTTCAAACAGGTCAGGGACAAAGTTGTGGAGAAGTACAGATCAGGGTTGGGTTATAAAAAAATATCAGAAACTTTGAACATCCCATGGAGCACCATTAAATCCATTATAAAAAATGGAACGAATATGGCACCACAACAAACCTGCCAAGAGAGGGCCGCCCACTAAAACTCACAGACCAGGCAAGGAGGGCATTAATCAGAGAGGCAACAAAGAGACCAAAGAAGCATGGTGGTGGCAGCATCATGCTGTGGGGATGTTTTTCATCGGCAGGGACTGGGAAACTGGTCAGAATTGAAGGATGGCGCTAAATACAGGGAAATTCTTGAGGGAAACCTATTTCAGTCTTCCAGAGATTTGAGACTGGGACGGAGGTTCACCTTCCAGCAGGACAATGACTCTAAGCATACTGCTAAAGCAACACTCGAGTGGTTTAAGGGGAAACATTTCAATGTCTTGTAATGGCCTAGTCAAAGCCCAGACCTCAGTCCAATTGAGAATCTGTGGTATGACTTAAAGATTGCTGTACATCAGCAGAACCTGCGGAACTCATCCAACTTGAAGGAGCTGGAGCAGTTTT
This sequence comes from Coregonus clupeaformis, assembly GCF_020615455.1. Lineage (NCBI taxonomy): Eukaryota > Metazoa > Chordata > Actinopteri > Salmoniformes > Salmonidae > Coregonus > Coregonus clupeaformis. The sequence goes on from NC_059204.1 coordinate 38,706,179, forward strand.
GCCTTGAAGAATGGGCAAAAATCCCAGTGGCTAGATGTGCCAAGCTTATAGAGACATACCCCAAGAGACTTGCAGCTGTAATTGCTGCAAAATGTGGCTCTACAAAGTATTGACTTTGGGGGTTGAATAGTTATGCACGCTCAAGTTTTCAGTTTTTTGTCTTATTTCTTGTTTTCTTATTTCTTATTTTGCATCTTGAAAGTGGTAGGCATGTTGTGTAAATCAAATTATACAAACCCCCCAAAAAATCAATTTTAATTCCAGGTGGTAAGGCAACAAAATAGGAAAAATGCCAAGGGGGGTGAATACTTTCGCAAACCACTGTACACGTAGATGGTTTCACCTTTTAGCGATTATTCTGAATTGTCATTATTTTTAGGAATCCAAGTACTGCTGCCTCACTGTCATGGGAATATATTGTATGGGAAACAGACTGCCAAGCAGTACAATGCACATTGGCCAGATCATCCCCACAAACCACCGCAGATTGAACAAGCAAAAAAAATTACATATCATAACATTTTCTATGTGGGCGTCTTTTTAATTTCTTAATTTCTTTGTGTTTCTTATATCTCTCAATACATATGTGTCTCTGAAAAGCATGTACTGTCATATATTACTGTCATATATTACTGTCATATACTTAAATGTAGGTTCTATTGTAGACACTCCTCTTCATCATTCTTCTCTGAGCTCAGCTGATGACTTTGTGCTTATTATCACCCAACGCTCTGTGCAAATTAAACAACAATACAGTAGTTTCATCAAAATTAAACAATTATTTCGAGCATTTATGAAAACTAATGTGGCACCACAAGTCCATCAACTCACAATGTAAAATTACAAATAAAAGAGACAACTTTAATGTCAGATTTTGGCTTGCATAGCAAAGCAAAACAAGAGAAAAACTGAAAATACAAAACCTATTTACAAGAAATGCAACTCCTTTCACTTTCATGAGTCAATAGCTTAACTATAGTGATTTTTCTTCATTAATGTGGAGTGAATTACTGTACATCATGTGACATGAAACAGGAGGGGCAAGTGACATACAGAATATTATGTTGAAAGGAGGGATGAAAGCAACACTGTAAAAAGAACACTGTGAGACGTGTCTGTGTGTCTGTACATCACATTTACAGCTCTCTCTTTTCTCTTCCTGACATCTCTCCATCCTCCGTCCTGTAGCATTTGGAGAGAGGAAATCTCATTGCACTTATAGACAGGCAGCACTGGAGGGTCCGACTCATCACAAAGACTCTGCAAGAGGAAGACACAGAGATCCGAAACCAAAGTGTCAATCTCAGGTGATCATTTATCACAAATTCCTCACTTACTGTACAGTTCATAAACAAATTACCATTGTGGAATTATTAGTAAGGAGACGCTAGATACGTACATCGTTCTCCATAGTTCTGCTCGGTGCTGTTGGGAGGCGGGTGGCCATTGTAGCTGTTGTGTGGGTGGTCAGTGCCAGCCCCAGCCCTGTGGCGTGCCCTGCCCAGGGTGCCCATGTTGGAGGGTGTGCCGCTCCAGGAAGCCATGTGCTGCCGCTCCAGCGTGGAGACCATACACTCCTCAGGGGGGTCTGAGCCTCCGGCCAACCATGAACCATGCAGCCTGGCCCCCACACTGTGGACCGGCTCTGGGGCAGGAGAGGCCACTGAGGAGAGAGGATGACAAGATCAGATTAATACTGTCATTAACCTTTGGGGTAATACACAGTCTTTGTAATCAAGGATGGACCAGTGCGTCATATCGTAGGGATCAGTATGGCTATAAAGGTCTTTAAAAACCACAGTCAACAAAGAAAGCTCCCATCCACCTTCCCCGTCTCTCTTTCCCCATCTCTCACTCTGTCCTCTCCCCCCTCACCCCATGTCTTACCATCTGTGGGGGTGTCTCTCCGTCTGGGCAGTGTCCCAACAATTTCTGCCCGGGGTTTGCATCCAGTGTGTGTGGCCCTCTGGTGACCGAGGCTCTGTGTGCCCAGACCACTGCTCTCTGTGGAGCCTGAGCTGCCTGGTCGACCCCGCTGGGAGTAGCCTTTACCTACAGGGGGTGATGGAGAGAGCACGGGTATAGAGAATTAGAGAGATGCACAACATAGATAATCAGTTTAGATTAGCAATCAATTACTTTTTATCACAACCTTTACACTGATACGCTATATATTAGAAAGTAAAAAAATTAACAAGTTTGAAAAAAAAACTATTTTGTAAATCAAATTAACTGAGGAGAGGAAGAGAGGAGAGGCGGGGGGGAATCACTGCAAGAAACTTTCCTAGATAAGACTGTTGGTGTGGGTACTATGGATAAACTACTCTCACATCTTGACAATTCAAGGTAAAGGATAAGATGTGGTTATAATTACTGGCTCCCATCCTAAATGCATTGGCCTTTTCTCTGTCTGTGTGTGTTGGCTCTCTGGGGGAGAGGAGACAGAGGAGAGACCTTTGTAGAGATAAGCTGATCTAGCATAGCCTTCTCCCCACAGAGGCAACACAGCAGATTACTGCACACCACCTACTTTATCACAGACACAGCACATATATCAGCAGACAGTCCCCTGTGTCTCAGCTAGCATGCCTAATGTTCCATCATCTCCCAGAAAACTGACTAGGACTGAACTGTGGTCTCACTCTCCCCCACAACACAGACTAGGGGTCTACAAAATAACATCAATCTTGCCCTCTGCATCTGAAGTCACCTCACCTTGTGCCTTCTCCCCAACTCATTCTCTCACTCTCCTCATAGTTTTAGATGTCAGACGCTCTTGTGTGTCATTAGGTTTTAGAACATTATAGAGACTGAAAGAAGAAGTGTTTAGACAATATGGTCATACACTTGAAATGTGGTCCTCTGTAGCTCAGCTGGTAGAGCACGGCGCTTGTAACGCCAAGGTAGTGGGTTCGATCCCCGGGACCACCCATACACAAAAATGTATGCACGCATAACTGTAAGTCGCTTTGGATAAAAGCGTCTGCTAAATGGCATATTATTATTATTATTATTATAGATGTCAGTGAGAGTTTGAAAAAAAAAGCCCAAATGAGATGTCACAGAGAAAGATAGCTTCCATCTGAAATCAAATAACTAGCTAGTTCAATGTTTCTGTTCTTTCATGGAGATCGTTTTCACTAATGTGTGCACACCAGATTGCACAAACTCTTTCCTTTCTTTCCCTTTTATATAATGTTTTTTTCAAATTAATGAGTCTGAATATCACATTATGAAACCATCAGTCTTGAGTATGACATGGTATGGTTGAGGAAATTGGAAATCAAAAAGCTGTCAGTCAAAACTGCATAATGTGCAAGGCATTTAGTCTCTATAAGTGGTGACTGAATAAAACCATTGCTATTGCCAATTTACTCACTGCTCCCAAATCTTTGACATCCTGCTCGACAAAAAAACACATGAAAAAATCACATGTGAAAAAAAACATGTGGTTTTCATAAATGTGTGAACACATTTATGTATTTTTCACATTTATTTTTAACCACTTCCAGCTATATCTGGTCTTCCATCCAGGGACTGACCAATACCCACCCTGCTTAGCTTCAGAGACAAACCAGCAGTGGGACGCAAGGTGCTATGTTGCTGGAATGAATGTGCCAAAACTTTCAAAGGCAGCGAAAGCAAAGGCCAGGGTAACATAACCAAAGATAGGGAAAATTGCACAAAAGAGGGGGGCGTTTTATTTAATCGCATTATCATAACAAATGTTTCACAGATTATAATTTTTTGCATCCATTTAAAATTAATTTGTTCTCGCATTTCAAAATTATTTCCTTGCAATATTTTGTTTTGCCATTAATAATTTGTGGTTTATGTTTTGCTTTCAATATCATTATTTTTGTTTGCAATACTAATAATTTTGTTCTCGACTTCAGAAGTTTTGCTTGATATTAATGGCACAAAAGTAATAATAACACTATTACTCTATTAAAGTTGTTTAAAGTGGCAATCCTTAATTGTAACACAGTTTCAGTAAAATGCAACCAGTCTCAAATACATAGACTACGCTAAGGATGCAACTACTGACCATCCATGATATCAAAATTACGGTGGTTGTTTAGATTTACTTTGTCTACAGTAAATCAAGCTTATATTTTGGGTTCTGATGGGGTTTGACAGATTAACTAAACTCATGAGGCATTTATTCGTTATTTCACATGTGAACTTGCAATTCCACATCTGAAAGTGAGATTTTCACATGTAGAGTTTTCTTACAAATTGGATTTTCACTTTCAAATGTGGAATTGCAAATATTCATGTGAAAAACGATAAAATTTGGAAGTTTTTCACATATAAACCTGCAAATTAGATTTTCACGTGATTGATTTTCATATATGAACTTGAAATTCCATTTGTGAAAGTGAGATTTTCACATGTGAAACTGCAATTAACATGTGAGGTGAAAACGTGCTATTCTCCTCACATGTGAAAAGGTGGTGTTAACATGTGAACCAAATTTAGTACATGTGGAAATATGGTGTGAAATTTAAGCTCAACATGTGAAAACAACTATTCACATGTGAAACTGCAAATTTGACATGTGTTTTCTTTGTAAGGGTGCACTGTGAAGAGACGGCAAGAGGGGCATGATCTGAGTGTGTGTGTGTGTGTGTGTGTGTGTGTGTGTGTGTGTGTGTGTGTGTGTGTGTGTGTGTGTGTGTGCGTGTGCGTGTGTGTCTCACCTGAGCCCTCCAGGTTGTCCATGCTGAGTCCAGCAGTGTAGTCAAAGCCACAGAGCTGACGTGACACTCCGTAGCCTTCATCCTCCTCTTCTTCCTCACACTGGAGGTTGGTCCCCAGGTCAGACCCCAGCGTGCTAGACACATAGCCCATCGGAGGGACAGGGGCCTTGGGCGGTTGTGGGCTGCCCTTCATATGCCTGTATAGAACATGAGGGAACATGTTATGTCACTGAGACTGGACACTGAGCAGTAGATAAAGACACAAACAGACAGGACGTAAATGCTGAAACACAAGTCCCTGAACAACCAAATGCCAGAGTGCAGTACTAGGGCCTCGTTCAGTATGGGTGAGTGTTTGTGTGGGAGATTGAATTCATTATTTTCTCTTCACATCCATGTGCACATTCATTCCGCGACGCTCGTGTTAGCACTAACACAATGGACTGGTAATTGTCTGGGTGAAGGGAGAAGAATGGCGGGCTGGGCAGGGTTGTCAGTAACGTGTCTGTTATCTCCCCCACCGCTGTCCCCTCTGATGCCTCGCCCCTCTACGGAGGAGTAATTAGCAGCTCTTCTTCCTGTTGTCAGAGCAGCACGCTAGGCCAAACTCCATCATTACCCCCTCAACACATGTTCCTACTGACATGACACGTTTCCCAATGCCTGTTAGAGGTGTAATCAATGAAGGGATGTTTTTATCGCTCACATGCAACATGAAACCAGGGGTTAGGATGACATACCTAAATACCACACCAATATGAAACAGTCAACAAGACTATTGGCTATTGATATGCAAAAGCGTCCAGCTCAATTCTAGAGAATGACACCTCATTCATTCACAGTGCAAAGCAGAAATTGCCAGGTGAATGTCTCATGATTGAAATATCATAAGCAATTTAGACAAGTCAAACAAGTACCGGTGGCAATTCAAAAGAACACAAAGTACAGTACTTATCTTTTCATTTCACTGTGGAAAGTGGATACATAATTCATCCTAACCATGCAGCAAGGTCAATTGTTGTGTCATATCATGTCTTATGGATACATAGAAAGGAGTCTCTCTCGCCAGACTCGGGGTGCTCCGCACACTTCACAGCGGCTTTGAGAAGAGACTACATAGAAAGTTGTGAGGTATAGCCCAAAGGAAGAAAAAAATACACTGACAGATCCACAGTAAGTTCTCGCCTCCTCACCACGTCTGTTTGGCCACTTCATACTGGTAGGCTCTGGTCAGCTCATCCAGGTGGGCCTGCAGCATGGACTGCATCTCTTCGTGGTGGGTGGAACTTAGGGAGGAGGAAGACGGTTGGCTGTAGGGAGCTGCTGCCGGGGAGGAGGCCACTCCCCTGAGGGGCGGGGTGGGCACTCGCTCCTCCTCTAGATCATCGTCCAATCCTTGGTGGAGGTAGGTCTGGACAGGAATGGGCGGGGCCCAGCTGTCACTGTCATACCTACAATATGTAGGGAACGAGAATGTGAGTAATTCAGGCTAAAACCTAAAACCTTATACTGTGGACGTGTGTGTCTATGGCTGTGTTTACACAGGCAGCCCAATTCTGATATTTATTACCACTAATTGGTCTTTTGACCAATCAGATCAGCTCTGAAAAATATCTGATGTGATTGGTCAAAAGACCAATTAGTGGAAAAAATATCCTAATTGTGCTGCCTGTGCAGATGCAGCTTATGGTGCTTAGAATTCGATGTAAGTGTGTTACTGCTAGTGCACAGTGACTTGCTCTCAGTGTTATCCACTGGTTACGAGACAAAGATTAGCCAACAGACAAATCCGATTATTTTTTTACTGGTTTGTATTTTGCCAGACCATTAAACACACTGTTATCTGATGTTCTATCAATCAGCAGAGGGAGAGAGGGAATTACACAGATTGTCTGCAGTTTGTAATTACAAAGTGACTGGCAGGAATGGGGTGCTGAGATCAAATGACAAGATCTAACCACATGCTGTTTTGTTATAAGTGGTGGTGAACCAGCCAAAGCTGCTTGAGACTGCCTGCAAGATATGTATGCATATGTGCACACCCCAAGGGTTTAGGCAGAAATACACTGAGTGTACAAAACATTAGGAACATGACATAGACCTACCTGATGAATTCCCTATGATCCCTTATTGATGTCACCTGTTGAATCCACTTTAATCAGTGTAGATGAAGGGGAGGAGACAGGTTAAATAAGTATTTTTAAGCCTTGAGCCAATTGAGCCATGGATTGTGTATGTGCGCCATTCAGAGGGTGAATGGGCAAGAAAAAATATTTAAGTGCCTTTGAATTAGGTATGGTAGTAGGTGCCAGGCGCACCGGTTTGAGTGTGTCAAGAACTGCAATGCTGCTGGGTTTTTCACGCTCAACAGTTTCCCGTGTGTATCAAGAATGGTCCACCACCCACAACTGTCAAGTTGTGTGAGCATGGGCCAGCATCACTGTCGAACACTTTCAACACCTTGTAGAGTCCATGCCCCAACGGATTGAGGCTGTTCTGAGGGCAAAAGGGGGGTGCAACTCAATATTAGGAAGGTGTTCCTAATGTTTTGTATGCTCAGTATATCTCAACTTCCTCAGATTCCCAAGGAAAGTATGATAATATGATAATTTTGAAATCTTACATTTGTCCTTGCACAGCAACAGTCCTAACCTCATTATATTACCCCCAATATCTAGGGCAAGGTTTTTCCACTGCCCTCTTTCCAAAAAACGCCTGTGACAAAAACAGTGTATTTTTCTTGCAATACCAAGCAGAGTAATGAAGATGGCTGTTTCCTCAGTATGACAAGTGCAGGCACCAGGAGCTCAATCAGCACTGGCGCACTACCCCCTCTAACAGCCTGCTGCTAGTCTGTGCTTAGCCCTCTCCTTTAGTACACATACACACACATGCGCACACACACGCACACACAGCTAGAGATAGAGGAGAGTTCCAGGAGAGTCAGAAAGCGACGCTGGTTACAGCCAATTAGGAGAGGGTTTTCTTTGCTCTCAGTGGCTCACTGACAGACCTCAGATCCCCAGTAGACAAGAAAGGCTACATGTGCTCCTTGCTATTATTTCACTTCCGGTGTAGCATCATGATAGGATGTTTATAGGTACATGTATCAAAATACTATTTATGGTATTTCAATGCCTATCAAATACATTTTAAAGTACGTTTTTTTTGTGTGTTAAAAAACCCCCACAATAGTTATATACAGTAATAGTAATGTACAGTAGTAATATTGGAATGGATTTGGATATACACTTGGAATGTATTGGCATGTAGTATTACACAACGTATTTTCAAATACAAAAATAAATACTCCCATGCATTTGAACCCAGGTCTGCTTGGTATTTGAAATAATGTATTTAGAAATACTTTAAGTAATTATTTGAAATAGAAGTAGTTGATTCGGGCCACATTATTTGAACATACTCAAATACACAGAAAACAAGTATTTAAATAACAAATAATCAAACACATGTATTTGAACCAAGGTCTGGTATATCTACACGTGTGTGGAGACAGAGAGCATATTATCTTACCCTCCTCCATGGTTCTCTAGGGGGTAGTGGTCCACCTCGGTGCCTGGCAGAGGGTGCATGGGTGGGGGAGGCAGGGGCATGTTGACCCAACAGGACCCATTGGATTTGGAGGTCTTCGACCCACCCTTCGACTTCTTTTTCTTGCCGCCCTTTCCACCTGAGGAGGGAGAGAGAGAAAGAGAAAGAGAGAGAGAGAGAGGGAAGATAGTTGATCTTATCAGCCCGGTCTTTGCCTCACAATGTAGAGATATCCCTACAGCCCCCAAGCTGTGGGTTTTAATGAGCTGATACTATTTCCCACCCCATGGGGTTCAAACACACACACACACACACACACACACACACACACACACACACACACACTGCCGCTTGCAAAGCTATTTTATCATCTCCCTCTCTTTCTCCCCCACCTGGCTCTCATTATTTCTCTCTTCTCAGTGTGCTGACGGAGCACTAAGACTTTTCCTCTATGTTGACATATTGTGACCTTGGGACTTGGGACTATTGTGATTCTTGGGACTATTCTATTTGCACAAAGCATAGTTCTGAGATATTGAGCATCAAAGTTTTCACATCCCAGATATCAGAACTGTTTTGTAGTAAATGTTGCTTTCACAACCCATTAAGATCCTCACCTTAAAAGGTACCTAAAATGAAGAGTATCAAACTCCTGTGACATTTTTAAATCAGTTTTTTTAGGGGGGTGCAATTGCAGAAAGAACATTATGGCTCTGAAATGTAAATCTGGGTTCAGCCAAAAGGTTCTATCTGACACTTCTGAATTAGTAGACATGTTCCGTTTTTAAGAAAACTGTAGCTATTTGAATACATCATTGATAGAATAACACTATTTTATCAAGATAGAACACCATCAAATACATGAAGAAATATATTATGATAATCAGACGAATTACTGTCATCACTGAACAACGATGTAACAACATAATTTACTTTTTGAGTCATTTAGCAGACGCTCTTATCCAGAGCGACTTACAGTTAGTGAGTGCATACATTTTTTCATACCGGTCCCACGTGGGAATCGAACCCACAACCCTAGCGTTGCAAGCGCCATGCTCTACCAACGGAGCTACACGGGATTACTTAAAGACTTCTGACAGTTTTATTTTGCTTGAGTGCCATTATTGCTGGCTAGACTAAACCATACTTAGAGTGAGATGGCAAAGACGTGTTCTGATTGGTTCGTCTGTATATGTTCAGGCTTGTGATTGGATTGCAGATAGAACCTTATAGTGCCAAGTTCAAATGAGTTTATGCAGATAAGACTTTCTAGTTTTTCATTTTTTCACTTAAAATGTACTTTTAAATAACTTCACAGATATTTTAAGAACCATCTAAAGACCAATTATATGACTAACTAATTTTTTACAAAAATGTCAGATATAAGCTTGTAGGCCCAAAGTCTCGATTTCTTAAAGAGGCACTGAGACCTGGGGCCCGGAGCTGCAGGCTGGCTCCCTCCCTCTGTCCATTCCCTCTCTTCCTCTTCCTCTCTGTTCCTTATCTCTCTCAGTTAACCAGCACTCAGCTGAGCATACAGCCCAAAACACGCAGGAGAATGGCCGGCTGACCGACCAACAGACAGACTGACTGAGACTCTCCCTACAACACGGCTCTGCTCGGCAAAGCCAAGCTAATTGAATATCCACGGGTCAAAACACAAAGGAATCCCTGCCTCGGCTAATCAAATTAATCCAAATAAATATGCCTTCATTTTCTGACATTTCTGGGGTAGAAAACTCCTGAGGCTGAGGAGTAAAAATTGACATGAAGAGAGGAGCGATTAACCACTATATCCTCAGGGTCCATTTACAATGAAAATGTAAATATAACATCCCCCTCATCCCCCTCTCTCTGCTTCCCCCTTTCTCTCTCCCTCTCTAACTTGTTGTTTGTGCTCTCCCTGTCTGCTCTCTCTACTGAACTCAACATTCAACTCTCTTTTCTAATCAATCCACCGAAAATACATCTCTTCATCTATTGTTTCCAGCACTGGCCTAACGCAGTTTCTCTGGACCCTCCCGGCAAGGTCGGAGTTCGCCACCCCACCAAATAAAAAATCGAATGCGTCAGCCAGACAGCTACTCACAAAGTCTAGACTACCGATCGCTGTCCATGTCACTGAAGTTGCGATATGTCTATGCGGCTGCCTATCGAATCGATGATAGGCTTTCTGTGGTGCCAGGGCATGTAGCATATAGCTTTGCTTTAGCTAATGGAGAAATGTTTAATGGTAGAGCTATTTGGATGTAATTTTCTCATGTTAAGCCTAACATTTCATGAAGTTACAGTATACACAGTGTCACTAGGCTGCTATTTAGACTCCTGGCTGGTGGCAATAATGTTATTACTTGTTCAGTAATTAAAGTTGGAAATTCAAACATTGCAGATTGTAAAATGTATTTTCAATACAACAGCATACTAATCAGCAACCATTTTTTAATGTTTTTTTTTATATATATACACAACTGTCCTGTATAGCGTACCTGAACCTGCATGACATGAGCCTTCCTCGCACACTCTCCCAGCTTGGATAAAAAGTTGTTGTGTGTAAAACCAGTCTAATAATGCCAAATAATACAGTCAGTCCACCCTCAAAACACTAGCTTACTAGGGACTGTTTCATTATGCAGTGTAGCCTACTATCTATAGCTATATACAGTATTTAGCTGCTATTTAGCTGCTATTATAAACCCTTTGTAAAAATTACACATCAAATAGCCTAACAATGAGGAAGAAAGTAGTCGGCTTGAGGACAAATTCAGCCACTATTTATTGTTGAACTCAGCGGGTTTTGTCTGGCTAATAGCCTACACAAATGGGCTGCAATATAAGGTAAATTAAATGTAATCAAATTAAATTAAATCCAACTTGAGAGACTCACTATGGCCTGTAGGTCCAGGTTGTGGACCCGACTGTTTTCTGTACTGAGTATTGCCATCCCAGACATTCTTTCCGGAGACATTTGCATTATATGTCCATTGCGCTGCACACAATTTAAACTTAGTCTTGAATGATGAATGCCAAGATATTCCAGAGATAAGGGACTGTTGATATTGCAACCACACAATTCAAATGCCCCAGAGCTTCCTATAGCCTACAGTTAATATATTTCCGTAACGTGTTGAGGCCGGCAATTAAGGAGAATGAGAGGCTTAATTAAAGATGTTGCAGAACTGCTGTATTTGAAGCACCACTCCCTTCTGCCCAGTTTCTCTGATGTTGCTACGGCAATCAAGCTGTTTTTAACCATTCCTGTAGCTGTCGATTTTGCGGATAGATCGTTTTCAAAACTAAAACTAATAAAGAACTACCTAAGAAGCATTAGGCTCTCGGTCTGATATGCGCTTTGAACACCTGAGTAAGCTCCACTCATTGCACTGTCGCCGTCTTAGCCTTGACCACGACATTTGTTCACCGATATCCCCTTACTTTCAATTAGTTCAATAGTACATTTTTCAAGGCCTGAGGCACGTTCTTGAAGCCCAAGAAAGAAAAATGTAGCTTCCTAGTACATATGGAAATTAAAAAGGTTTATGAATAACTTTTTGGAGGGTTACTGTCAAAATGATTTATTAAATGTAAAAAATATTTGTCGATGGCGGGTGCATGGGCCCCCACAGCTCGTGCCCCCCCACCCCACCTTGTGAGAGTGTCCGGTACGCCAGTGGTTTCCAGACTTTCACTTTCTCCCTATCTTTCTCTCTCTTTCCCTCCTAGTCTTAAAGCCTATTGTTATTCCATAAAGCCATCTAATGAATGCTAAGCTTCACTCCGTGACTGACCATCCACACGATGTTACAATCTAGGGAGATCTGATGCTATGCTTTAGGGCTTCCTTTGGAGCATACACAAATCCAAGAACACATGCACACATTCAAAATCCCTACCCTGCCCATCCCCTCCCTATGTTTCCCTAGTGTTGCAGTTGCTACCGTTGCAGGGGCGTCCGTCGGTCAGTGAGTAGCCCAGGTTGGCAATCTCCTGCTGAGCTCGAAGGGACGCCTTCCAGCGGGGGTCTGGTCTGTCCACAGCCAGCTCATGGAAGCTGTTGGACTGCAGGATCTGGGTGGTGGCGTAGGGCGTGGCCTGGCTGCCCCGTGCTGGGCTGCTGTAGCCCGCCTTGCCTGTGAAGTCTATGCTGCTGTAGATGGCACCGTCAGACAGCATGGTACCTGTCTTCTCACCCATTCCGGAGGGTAGCACATCTGAGATGAGAGAGAGAGATTAGGAAACAGACAGAGATGCATGGAGAGATAAAGTGACCAATCTTTAAGGTCAGTGTTTAACACATTAGCACTCCCTGCTCCAGCGGTAGGCTCCCTGTGTTAGTTCAACTGACCACAATCGAGCTGAGATGAATCAAAGTGATTAGCTAGCAGGATAATTATCACGTCGCCATGCAATGCCCTGTAGGGGCCCAGAGCTGTGTCCAGGGAAAGGGCCCGTCACAAACGGCTGACCTTCAGCTCTACCCACAGGGGCTCGGGGCCACTCATCAACCTGGTGGGAGCTAAACGAGCTACAGGAAAATGGCACCAATACACACATACTATCTCTCCATCTCAAACGCCCACACACACAGAAACACACACCGCCACAAAAAGACATCTAGTTTACAAGCGTATTTAACCAATCATGCATAGGCAGAAGAAACACACACACATTCTCATCAAAGTTCGTGTCAGTTTTTTGAAGCCAATAGTGATGAGCTAGGTAGCGTGATCCAGAGAGACTGAGAGTCCGGAGTGTGTGTGACGGCCTGTCAGTGTGCCTGCTGAGGGATACCCTCCACACTGAATAATGCATGCAGCTCATACATGTATTCACTGCCTCTCACTCTGGGCACACCCTGGGCACATGACCTCTGACCTCTGGCCTCACTGTGGGGCTGTGGCATTGTGTGACACCGTGGTCAACTGGGACGGTCTGGGTCAGCCTTCTCTCAACCTCCATTCTCTAGTTCTCTGGGTTTGGTTCTGTTTGAGCAGAGGTGATATCTATGTTTTCTTACCTCCACGACCAAAGTTACCCCGGTCCTTGGGACCTCCCAAGCCCCCGTTGGCTGGCAGGCTGGTGGAGGGCCAGGAGTCAGCCAACCAGGGGAATCCTGGGTCACCGGCTTTCAGTAGACCAGGACGACTGTTTTTAGAGATAAAGAGAGAAGAGGGACGGAGAAGAATGAGAGCGAGGGAAGGGAGGGAGAGAGAGATTGTTATTAGGAAAACATCTGGTGCCATCTGAATCCCAGCAATATTATTCATTTTCGCACATTATGTTATACCGACTGCTTCAACAACAAATTGCTGTGAAACCTCATTCAGCATATCTGCTCCTCTGGAGCAGCCTGGAGCAGAGGCAACAATAAACAAACAGAGAGACATAAAAAACTGACAAGTCTATAAATCAGTGCTGGGCTTTAGCGCCCCTAACACCCCCTAGAGAAACGGACCAGGACTAAACGCACAGACATTAAATCCCTTTTAGAGCCCAGCACTACAGACATTTACATTTTACATTTTGAATCATGGAGGGCCTTCTGGCGGTTAGCCTGCCAGCACGGGGTGGTGGGGTAACGTCTCCATAGCAACACACATGGCAACGCTCATAGGCTGTTTTGGTGAAACCACCCCTCTCATATTGCACAGGAAATTGGCAATTTCACTCCTGAAATAAATACAGTTTTTTTATTTTGTTACTAGGAGGAGAAAATGTATTTTTCTAAACTGTATATCTGTGCTATTAACTATAACCTTATCTATCAGTTGGTATGTAGAGAGGCTTCAGTCACATGCCTTTGTTTGCATTTGTTTAATTAATGCAGAAGTCCTCAAATGGATTTCCCTTTAAGCTAGGTCTGCCAAGCACCCAGGGCATTGTATGACTTGTGATGGCTCAAATGTGTTTAAACAATTATGACAGTAATTTCCATATAAAATCACACAGGCATGTTCCCACAAATTTACACAGACGCACACATCCAATAACCTACACACACACACGTGCGCATTCACGCACACATACACACACAAACACACTCGTTGGCTCAGGCAACACAACACAGTTTATTTTTAGCGTATTTTTTGGCTGCATTTGTATCAGCTCTGGGCTGGATCTGCCTTCTCAGGTGTGACAAAGGAGAGAAAGAGAGAGGAGAGAGAAAATGGACAAGAAAGCAGAGAGAAGGAAAGAGAGAGGGAGAGGAAGATGTGATTTTCACCCAGTGATATTCAGAGCTAGGCTACGTATCTCTGTGCTCTGTCAGGCAGACCAGACTAAAGTAGCAGTAGACGACAGGGGTACTCTACATTCCTATACTGCAGTGTCTGCCTGCCTGCCTGGGGTTCAGTGGGACTGGGGAGTCTCCTCTCCAGCCCCACTCCCCTGGGCCATTATCTCTTTACATCGTAACATATGCTTGCATTCTGGAGGCGTGCCGTGAGCAGCGCCGCTCCCCGCGTGTCGACAGGCAAATTCATCACCCCCCTGGCAACGCCGCCACCGGCCCCGCCGCACAGATGAACGAGCCAATAAAAAAACCTGCTCTGCCCGCATTAATTGTTTCTGATAATTTCACGGGAGTGATTGATGACTCAATCAATCGATACATCAACGCACGTGTTGCGCCATGATGAATAAGTGGGGGAGTGTTGGAACATATAGGGAGTTCATTCATCATAACTGATATATTCATATTCCTATGATTCTGTACCCTCCGTGAAGGTTGATCATTACAGACTGATATGTTCTATCATCACACCAGCATCCATGTTGTTCCACAAGGGGATGGATCATCACTTCTAATGTTTTTTTTGTTACTGTAATCAAAGACCATGGCATTACAATGTGTTTGAGTGATGGGAGTGTTGAGTGACTTAATAAGGATTTTGTTTGTCCTCACCTTCCATTTTCAATCAGGCCTCTGTCTCGTTGAAACGTCACTGAGGTCCAACCAGAGAGAGATGGCAGGGAGCAGAGCGAGAGAGAAGGAAGAATTTTAATCAGAAGAGTGCTCTGTTAACATTGAATGTGTTTCAAGCTGGTATATATTTTTCTTAAATATATTCTGGTGCTACAGTCCAACATCCAAACTAAGGTGAGAAGACAGGACAAATGGCTAATACCTGCACGGGTAAAGGTGAAGGACTGAACTGCAACAAAAAAGACAGAGAGAGAGAGTGTGTGTTAAAAGCCTATCGACACTGTAGACAGTCGATGCAACATCAGCATAAACAAACGAACACAACCATAGACATAAAAAGACATCCTTTTGACAATGGTAGATACATTTTTATCAAGAAAAATGTGACAGAGTATGGAGGTTGGCTGGGTGACAGATACAAAGCAGGCAGCAAAAACGAGACAGAAACATTGAACTGCATGTTGAAGATGAATTTGCTCTGAGGAGAGGAGGGATCATAGGAGCGCTGGTGAATAAAGCAAATAACTATTGGATTCGGTAATCACTATGGTTTCCACCCCAGCCACTGAAGCATGGTGTTAGCAATACAAATAATGAGAATATTCCACAGCAACATGCTAAAATCACCCCCGGAGGGCCAAACGAAAAATTGCATACCTAAATCTGGAGAATGCATTTACGGCTAATGTGTGAACAACATAGGTCACGGTCCCATAATGTAAGGAAATGTGAATTACTTATTTCAAATGTGTGTATTTGAGTGTTATGGTGCAGTTTTGATGGGATTGTGTTCATAGCCGATGCACCTAGGTGCACAATGGATTAAAACAAAGAAGGCTTATTTCTGTCTGAGGTGAATATCTTTGCCTTTGTTCTGCATTAAATGATACACCATCCAGCCAAAACAGCTCTGTCTCTCACCTGGGATTCCACTAACTCATCCTAGACACGTCCTCTAAAGGCAGTTGGGAAAGCTAGTCTTCACTGTAATGTTTCTGTATAGTGTTTTTGATCTGTGTTGATATTACTCAGGCCTATATCAGTAATAGTATAGTGGTTCTGACCTGCGTAGTTGCTGAGGCCCTTCCTCTTCTTCCTCCTCCAGTACAGCCAGGCGCTGAAGCCCATGAGGACGATCCAGCAGGCCCCTCCCAGCCCAGCGATGAAAGCCGGCTGCTTCACCACGTCTGAGATGCTGTTGTTGCCCTCAGCCCCCGTGATCACATCACGCAGCTCTGCACCTGGGGACAGACAGCAGGGGACAGGAGACACCCGTCAGAGGGACACCATGGCATCTGGTGGATGGATAGCGCTTTGTTGTCCAGTAGACCAAAACCAGTCAATGGCTAACATCTCTCAAAAATGAGTAAAAATCTATGTTTATCGATAGTTAATATCAAAATCTACTACATGAGTTAAAAACAAGAAATTCTGTAAGAAAGGTACAATCACGTTACAGTTATTTTCTAGGGTAAAAACAACACTATAGATAAACAATATCAAATAAAAAAAACACACCATCGAAAGCATAAAACAACTGCAATATGTTGGCAGAGAGTTAATCAATTCAGCAGCGCTCTCATCAATTTGAGCTCCGAGACGGGAGATTGACAGAGCAGCTCAGACAGAGTTTGATTTTCTGCTGCAGCTACTGTGCTGTGAAATTAGATTCACAGTCTCCAGCGTGAGCAGGGGCCCCAGCCCCAGTCATTAAGCCTCAGTCCACAGGCCTCTGTTTGCCTTTCTGTGGCCGTTAAGGATATTTTCCCCACACATCAGTCAAAAGTCACGGATGAAGAGCGTTTGGCCTGGCTCTGCTATTGATTTTAGGCCTATATACTCAGCGCATCCTTCAGCTGTTTGATAAGATGTGATAGGCTGATAAGCCCACCCCAATAACACTGTCTACTTTGTTAGCGCTGGCCGCACAGATATCGAGGAGGATTATTGATATGGCTAACAGCACTCACCACACTGTTACTGGACACTACACTAAATGAAATGCTATTGATTTCCTGATAGATCACTATGAATGGAGCCCACCTTACAGAACTCAGTGAACCTTCAGCTTCGAGCAGTACACGTGATCTCCGACAATGCACAATTTTATTTTTACCAAGTGTGATAAATTGATCAATCATTTTCCCAGACCCCCTGTCTGTGAGTCAGATTAGGGTTCCCTGCTATTATGTGTGTTGCCTCAGACCCTGTGTGTGTTACCTATGATGATGGGCTGGGGTTCGCTCTTCACCCCCACCCCGGCGCTGGTGCCTGCCGCCACCTCTACACGGTACTGCACCCCTGCCTGCAGACCCCCCACCACCACGGAACGGATGGCCGCGTCCACCGTCTTATTCACATGGAAACGTGTCTCGTTCGCCAGGCACCAGATCTAACACACAGACACACACACACACACACACACACACAGGGACAGGAATTTGTGGCGAGAGACAGTTGATACCAAATGTCTTGTAATATCAACATTTGTACACAACACACATACAGTAAAGCTGTATACCAGAGCCTTTATTTTCTCAACATATAGAATACAGATTGCTGCTGCCTACCTTGTACTCCTGGATGATGCCGTTCTGGTGGTCTGTGGGAGGGGGGTCCCAGGACACACTGATGGAGGTGCTGTTATGGTTCCCCACTGTCAGCACTGTCACCTGCTGAGGAGGAGCACTGGGTGCTGCATGGGGAGACACAACAAAACAAAACATATCAACCACATATTCACATTCCAATAGAGAACTGCTGCTGCCTGCTGTTGCTGTCCACCAGAGAACAACAGAGAGCACTGCCTTGATTTATATTTAAAGAGTAGTTCAATGAGGCAGGCTGTCTCTGTAGCAGCAGTAAGGCACAATGCCACTGTGTTAAAAAATGAGCTTGGGAGAGCCACCACAACATACAGAAATAATGACTCCACTCTCCACACTTCCTGCTTCCAGACTCTATCTCTCTTTATCTTCCTCTCTCCAACCTTCATCCCTTATATTTAAGTCTTTCTCTGAATCATTTCTCATTCCTTTTAATCTCTTTTCCTGGCAGAGTAGCAGTACCAGAGGTCTCTTGGTGCCTTTGTAGGTTTAGGTGAATCTACTATAATAATCCATCTAGTTACAATATCTAATGCCAAACAATACTATTGGCTGTTGAACTTCCAAGATCCAATCACTCTTCATTGCCTGGTGAAATTCCATACAGCCTTACTAAACATACCAATAACCGATTCACTGTGCCCTTCCAAAACAGAGCAGAGCAGACTGGCACGTGTACCCCAGACAGAGTAAAGTATGGGCCTGTGATGAAGGGCCCGAGCCCAGCGACTGACGCCGCCTCCCCCATCATGCGCAGTCACACGTTTGCGCTCGGGATGCTAAACCAGCACATTATGCATATCTGAGCTAAATGAAAGCACTCCATTGTGGTGAACAGTAATGAAGGAGATGCTAATAAGGCCATTAGCTCTGTGATGTATCACCGGCAGAAATGTGACCTGCTGCGTGCCGCGTCGCGTGCCAAGTGACACTCAGGCAACCCCATGTCCAATCGGTTTAGATCGACAAAACACTGCTGATCCCCAGTGTGGGCTGACAGACCACTCAGACCAGTCACCTTCAAAGGCTGTATGGGGATTCAAACAGCTAGGAGACACATGCATGCTAACAGCATGACTATAGGACAGTTTAACACATAGACCTATTGTTTCTATAGTGTTGGAGGTTTATTATTCATTCATTCAGAACACTACAGCAACTTAATACTCTGAACTACCATCTCTGTATTCCCAAGGCACAACTAATTTAAATCAGATTGATTGGTTGGGTTAACTCAGGACTTAACTCAACTGAGAAGCCATACATTTTGTAATGGCATTATACAGTCAGTGGAAGATCCATGTGAATCAGCTATTGGATTGTTTCTCAGTGAAATGTGGCTAGCCAGGTGGGATGTTACACAACAGTCTCATTTACCAGCTGGCCTCTGAGCCACCTGGCTACCGTGGATACAGTAGATTTCTCCAGAAGGACCCTAGGTCTGGAGAGAACTGGCTACACGGACTGAACATGCCCAGAGCGTTACACTTGGATAACAACTCCTGTGTGGGCCTAATTGGGTTAATGGACACAAGGAATAAAAAGCAGCCTGAACGCTGCTGGCCCCAATTAATCAACCACTCACACAGGGCTGAATCTTAACCTGAGACGCCAATGTAACTTGAGCTTCTGTTCAAATCTCTGACTGACATCAATGTTTGATTTGCTGTAAGTGAACGTTTGATTTATGCATGTGTATGATGGAGAGGTGGAGAGGTGGAGAGGGGGTGAGTGAGAGAGAGAGAGAGAGAGAGAGAGAGAGAGAGAGAGAGAGAGAGAGAGAGAGAGAGAGAGAGAGAGAGAGAGAGAGAGAGAGAGAGAGAGAGAGAGAAAGAAAGAAAGAAAGAAAGAAAGAAAGAAAGAAAGAAAGAAAGAAAGAAAGAAAGAAAGAAAGAAAGAAAGAAAGAAAGAAAGAAAGAAAGACAGAGCGAGGTGGAGGGAGGGAGGTAAAATCATAAAGTCATAGTATGAATGTTGTATGCGACAGGGGCATGGCAGGCGATGTGACAGCAGGGGTCCAGAGAGAGCAGAGACATGAACAGGGAGAGGCGCAGGGAGAGAAGCAGTAAGATGTTTGAGCTGGTGTCACAGGAGACAGGCCCCCCCACAGACTAAAAGGCCTGTCATACCCCCCTACAGAGCTGAGATGTCTGGGAGATCTGCCACAGGGAAGATGCCACCACAATACTCAGTGTTTGTGTGTCTTCTCTTGAGTTTTCTTATGTTTGTTTGCAGAGAGTGCGTGTGTGGGTGTGTACAATGATATTCTGTATCAGCTTCAAGGTATGTTGCCATTACCAGACGTAGCACACAAGTAGCATTGATGTAAAACAATTTCAAAAGTTTTTGACAAAGTGAAAATAAGACCTCCTACACAGTTGGCAATGTCTTTTTGTTGCATCGCTACACATATTGAGTCGGTAACGGTCCTTTACCTTCCTCCAAGGTGCGTGCTGTCATTGATTCACTGTCTGCTCCCTGGAACTCGTTGAAGTACGGGCGGACTTTTATCTCATAGACAACACCCTTCTTCAGGCCAGACAGAGCCACGTCTCTCTCAGAGGGAACCTTGAGGTCCTGCACCTGCCAGGCCCCCGGGGAGGGCAGCCCTGATGTCTGCCTGTACAGAACACGATAGCCCTGGATAAACTGGGAAGGGTTCTCCACCTGAGGGAGAGAAAGAGAGAGAGAAAGAGGGTAGGAAGGGGGTGATGATTTATATTGTGGATTTTGAAAGGGATTTTTCAATAACTAGAGTAATGTTACAAGAACATTTCTTCTTCAACATTAGCTGAATCCTATCGACTTTGAGTCATAGTAACTACTTACTGCCCATTTAAATACAGCACATGCCGACCAAACCATCAAAAGAGAGAGCTACAAAGCTCTTACACTTGACCCCGACAGAGTGGATTAAAACCATGCATTATCCTTTTCTGTAAACATATCCCGTTACTATGGCGAGGTAAAGTTGCAGTGGTGGGGTCTGGGGAGGGAGTGTGCAACATAACTCACAGTAATGGGTTGTTAACAGGGGCAGAAGCAAGCGAAAGCTTTTACAGGCCAAATAAAGCAGCTGTTTACCCTTAGCCCAGTCCAAATAAATCATGGCGACGCGCTGCCAACGCTCTGCCTCTACGGGCGCCTGTTTGCATTTCATTAACGAAATGATTCGTGAATCCAAAATCTTTATGAATAAACCTTAGGGAGACACCCACTCACTCTCCCCCCCCCACCCCCCCACCCCTACCCCCTTACCTGTTGGAACTGACTGATCCAGCTAGCTAGATGCAGCCATAGAGGGAGTAAATATCATAAACAAGCAAATTCTGTTTACTTTTCCCTTGTCTTATAGGACAGGTATGCTAGGGTATGTTAGGAGAAGGGGTTTGCTTGACAACAAAAATATGTGAGAAGAACGAGGGAGAGAGAGAAGAAGAAAACCCTACGCTAATTCTGGGATTTAATCTGGCCTGTGTTACAATGAAATGTCATACTAGTAATATTATCATGTAGCTAATTGAAGATGGTAGATGGTATCTCATTGTATTTTCACAAGAGTGGTATTGTTGACTGTTCACTTTAATATACCATGTTTTGAACTAGTATACCATTGGATAATATGTTCAACGCAATGGTGCTATGCACTATGCAAATCCCTATCTCGAAGAGCCCAGATACCTAATAATGTTAAAATGTCATCAAGTCACCGGTGCGTACAGTGCTGAAGCATATGGAGTGTGTGCATGTGAGTATGTGTGAAATAGAAGAGCCTCTGTCATTAAGCAGTGCTCTCCAGAAGGCAGATGGGACACCTTGCCAGGAGAAAATAATAATAACCACCAGATAAAGAGCTGACTGCAAACAGCTTCCAAAAGAGTGAACACAACATGTTGCTGCTAATGGTGATCTATTTGTCACGGTGAGAAACATTTGTCTTCATTCCTGCGTCACTCCAAATGATCACAGATTGATGGAACACCAGCTGTCCCTGGACTCCACGTCCACCCATCTCAGAAGCTGTCTCTGTGTGCGTGTGTGTGTGTGCGCAGACAGTGGTTGACACACAGCATTGTCTGTGAAAAACAAAACTGAAACTGTGTATATGAAGCTTGGAAGACTAGCTAAGCTGTCTCTGTTCCTGAACGATCCTAATGCTGTACTCCAGCCAGCATGGAAAACAAGTTTCATCTCTCTCGCTATTCAGCTGGAGATTCTGTGAGAATAATAACTCACCACAGAGACAAAGCACTCTGGTTCATACCCAAGTTCCTCATTGTGCCATATATGGTAAATCAATGAATCATTTGGCTCTGCAAGTCAAAATGTTTAGTTACGCTTTATTTAGTGAGTCGTCTTACATATGGTCAACAGATGCTCAAACTATCAACCAACTAACAACTGCATCTCTGTTGATATGCAACAACAAAAACAATTGTAAGTAATCCAAACAGTTGTACTCACGGTCCATGTGACCTGGACAGAGGTGGAGCTGATGACCACAGGGTTGTGCATGCTGGCCACCACATCACCCAGCTCCTTCTGGACACGACGATGGTCAACACCCTGCACTGGAGGACTGATGTCTGAGAGAGAGACAGAGACAGAGAGACAGAGAGACAGAGAGAGAGAGAGAGAGAGAGAGAGAGAGAGAGAAGACAGACAGAGACAGAGAGAGAGAGATGCCATCAATAATTGCCATCAAACCCATTTCAAATGTCATGTTGGCATGTAGCACATTCTGGTTGGTTAAGTACCTTGTGTGCGGACAGGCTCAGACATGGGGCTGGGGTCTCCGAGACCCTGGGCGTTGACCGCTCTGATGAGGAACAGGTAGACCGTGTTGGGTCGCAGGTCTTTGACCGTGAACTGTGTGGTCTTCACGTGGTCGGCCACAGTCTGCCAGCTGTTGCTGACCAGCTGACTGCTCACAGAGAACCGTGGAGAGGAAGAGTGTTAGTGAGCCCAGCCAAGAAAAGCTTTTACAGTAATAGCTCTCCATAGTTACAGTCCTATTGTTTCGCGCTTGGCTAATTTACCTAGCAAAATCAAGATACTGCACGACTGGTCTGAAACCAAACCTAAACACTTAAACACTGATTCAAATAGACCCTGATCAACCTTCTTGGACTGTATATTTTTCTCGTATGCAAACTATTCTGCAAAATCCCTAGGATTTTTGTGCTTGCCCTGAATGTGGCAGTGACCCTTATGCCCACATAAACGAATACATCTGTCATTGCTCTGAAAGTTTGGGGTCATTTAGTGCGGCTTCGCTTGGGGCCACTGTTCCCAGACGTACCCAAAGGCCTCGATGACGTAGGAAGAGACTGGGGCGCCCTCCTCGGGTCCAGGTTCCCATGACAACGAGACACTGCTCTTGGTGACATCAGTAACCTCTGGCTTAGAGGGAGGCCCTGGGAGGGCACTGGCATTGTGGGATATGGTGTCTGTGAGGTCACTGGACTCTGAGAGGGAGGAAAGGAGAAGATGCTCTATCAAAATGAATCAAATCGAACAAGGCAGATTGAAGCAGAAAGGTGCATTAGAAATGGTGGAATGTGTTTGGTGCATGGCTTCAATCAATGGTGGGTAGAAGGGACAGTAAATCAAGATGGATTGTTACTATACCTCTGACATCCAGGAAGGCACTCCATGAGGTCTCCCCACTGGAGCTGGTGGCAACACAGGTGTAAAGCCCAGAGTCAGACAGCTGAGGAGGACAGAGGAACAAAGCGATAATCACAACCTACACTGACCAGCCAGTTAAACAATCAAATAATTGCCCATTTCATTTAAAAAAACATTTGAAAAAAAACATCCATCCATAAAAATGGTCATACACCTGACCAACCAAATATTATGCTGAGGAACAGATCAATCAACACCTCACAAACAAAGGTTTTTATATGCTCATTCAAACCTGTGTTCATTTTTGATAGTAGTAATATCGTTTGGTAGTGAACCTCTGCTATAGAAAGAGCTCGGCAGCCAGCAGTACACAAAAAATGCATTAACCTCCATTATCCTGACTCACTCCCAGGGGGAGAGGGAGTGGGTGTGAATGAGAAGACAGAGCGGGGGAAGATGAAAAAAGAGCCATGAAGTGCTGACGTTAATTTTCTTAATACATTTAATTTAGTACTAGTCAGCCCCCCACATCCTCAGCCCCATCATCATCAATACAGACACAGTGAAACAGAGACATGATAATCTATTTAACGCTGGCCGCTTTAACACTGGGGAACGATGACAGCTGGCCTCTCCCTCGCTCTCTCCCCCTCTCTCTCTCTCTCCCTCGTTCCCTCTCTTCCGGTCTCCCCTCTCCCTCGCTTTCTTGCACCCTCTTCCCTTTCTCTCTCAATTTTTTATGTCTTTCCCCTCACTCCCTCCCTCCCCTTCTCTCGGTCTCCTTATTTCACTACCTCCGTTTTCATACCCACGTCTCCCTAAGTTTATTTATTAAATCAACCCAGAGGACTGCAGCTTTGGCCAGTCTAATGGATATTCCAATGAGATTTGGGAGATAAAGGGGTGGTGTGTGTGTGTGTGTGTGTGTGTGTGTGTGTGTGTGTGTGTGTGTGTGTGTGTGTGTGTGTGTGTGTGTGTGTGTGTGTGTGTGTGTGTGAGTGAGTGAGTGTGTGTGTGTGTGTGTGTGTGTGTGTGTGTGTGTGTGTGTGTGTGTGTGTGTGTGTGTGTGTGTGTCCGTGCAGATGTGAATGCATGTGTGTGTAGGTAGACATCTTACACACACTTTGATGGTGGTGATACGGTGCTGTACATGGTTACACTCCCCCACCCCCAATCACTGTCCATGAGTTAGAGCATCTCTAACCGTTGCCCAGGAGACTGCCTTTAAACGACAGCTTTAAATGACATACAAATCAATACCCTCTATTCATCTTTAAAAGCAACATGACTGCACTTGTCCATTTGAATTACATCCAACTGACATCAGATGGGAAATGTTCTATCCTCTCTCTCAAAAAACAATATGACACACTCACAGATACACACAAAGAGCGCCAAACACACACACAAACCTTAACAACCTGCTTTTGAGAATAGAGAGAAACCCCAAAGAACAGGCAGTGTATTGAAAAGAGGGCAAGGAAAGTAGAGAAGCAGAAATAGAAAAGAGATGAAGCCGCTGTGACAGGCAGACTCAAGGCCAAATCAATCATGAGTGAACACAGCGTGGAGTGTGGAGGAGAGGCTTGCTGCTGTGACTGGGTGCATTGTGTTTGTACACCATCAGTCCTATAAACCCACCCTGGTGCTCTGGATCTGCAGGCTGCCAGGCTCCAGCAGGGCCATGCGAGGGTCCTTCCCCAGCAGACTGAGGCCGTCCTTCAGCCAGGTCACGGTGGGCTCCGGGTCCCCTGACGCCTGGCACCTCAGCAGGGCCACCCCCCCCACAGCCTGCGTCTGGTTGGATGGGCCCTGCCGGATGATGGGCGGGGGGCGGTCTTTTGAAGCTGGAGAAAAATAAGGAATCAGAAATCATGATCAGGAATTTACAATGAAATACAAACAATGAATTATAGTTTGGTGCTATATATGTAATTATTTCTTTGACCCCATTAGTGAATTTACCACTGGAGACCCAAGGTCTTCTTGATATATTTGTTGTGATGGGGGTACCTGTTTTGGGGGTCGTATGCAAGTTTCTGATAGTGTGTGTTCATGGCACCACATCACACCTTAGCACTCTAATTACAAGGTGTGGATTAACGATGGCTCGCCTACGGGGCTAATTACCCTGCCTTCTTTCACAACACCTTTTAACACATGCACACCCTCCCTCCCTCCCAAACCTCCCTCCTCTCCTCTGACGCACCACTGCACCTCACCGCCCCCTCCCCCAGACAAAACACTGCCAACCACAGGAGAAATACAGGAGAAATACATCTCCTTAATGCTCTTATATGCATGTTATGTCATTCATTGGGCAGCCTCTGCATTTCTGAGGTGTTCAATCTTTTCACGTTTTGTAATATCCTCTGTTCTCCTTCCCCTCCTTATCAGTGCTCTTAGTCTCAACTCAGACAGAGTGTTTGCATCAGCTTCTAGAGCTCTTATTTCCTATCACAGCTCCTTCAGACTCAGAGGAACACAGTAACTCCACTAAGCATACACCAGCTTTTATAAAGTGAGACATTCTTTTACTCTCTCCACATCACTACTGAGAGTTCTTATACTATCCCCACCCTATATGCATCTGCTAAATGGCATATATATATGTTATTATACATTGTATATGTTATCATTGTCAGCACCTCATTGTATGATTAATATTGTACAACGGATATAGAAGCTAGCCTTAAAAAACTATTATTTAACTGTGATCAGATGCAACAACAAAAGATGACTCCTTTCTTGCATCATTTTTCACACTCAACCACTTGATCATTCCTTCACTCCCCCGTACAGTATTTGCATACTGATCTATCTTTTCCACCTCGCAGGGCAAGACTTGTTTTCTTTCCCAAAAAATCCTTGAGCAGATGTTAATTCAATAATGTGTGTGAGGGAGCCAATAAATGAATGGAGAGAGAGAAAGAGAGAGAGAGATAGAGATAGAGAGAGAGAGAGAGAGAGAGAGAGAGAGAGAGAGAGAGAGAGAGAGAGAGAGAGAGAGGCCAAACAGCTCCCAATTGGCACTACCTCAGCACTTAAGATAATGATGCTCTTTGAGAGGAGAGAAGTGTAAATGTAACTCTCCATCAGGGAGAGAGTTTTCATTTAAACAGTTTCACTCTTTTCAGGATTTTCATGGCCTCTCTATGGTGCAACTTCCCACAGTGAGATGCTAATGAAATGGATGAAGGCATTTGACCGATTAGCTCTTACAGCGTTCAGCACACCACATCTCAGCCAAGATAAGTGCCAAGCATTAAACAGACAGCCTCTGACGCATTTTATGGCCGGCCCTTCAGTCCATGTTTTCAAGCAAGTGTGCGTGTGTGTGTTTGTGTGCTTGCATTTAGTTGTGCATTGTTCTCAGGCAAGGCGCACAATTGTGTTGGCAAAGGCATAGGTCTGCAGGTGTCAGTTGGCTAGGATATGCATCTGCAGGTGCACATTGGCATGACCACTTCTACAGGTGTGTGGTGTGTGTGTGTCTGTGTGTGTCCGCAGTGTGTTTGTCTGCAGTGTATACGTGCTCTATGCTCTCACCGTCTGCCACCTCCAGCTGAGCCTTGGCCAGGATGCTGCCAGCCACAGTGAGGGCCTGGCAGGTGTAGTAGCCTGCATCAGAGCGCTGTACGGAGGAGATGGTCAGCTCTCCACTCACTGACACTGACACACGGCTGTCTCCCTGGGCTGGCTGGCTAGGGAACAGCAGATCCTGGAAAGATAGGAGAGACTCATTAGCATGGTGTTTTGTCCTGTGCCCAACAGAAAACCAGCAGGAAACATGGCGAGATTCAATTTACATGTTGCAGTTAATAGCATGAGTGAATAGTGAATCATAACTGTACTGTGTTAAATTATTATTACATTCAGTTAGTTACATAAGAAATGTGAGGGAAGGAAAGATACATTTAGAGTGACAGGAATTAACAGAGGGAGTTTTAATTGCAGTGAGTGTCATCCTTGGCAATACAATGCTATATAACAGTATAGCCCATACACCATACATGTACAATGCGAGAGCAGACTGCATTGACTAAAAAGCACCAACAGGTCAAACCAATAATCTGAAGCCTTGCTCTGTTTTCCTCCATGTCCATTCTCAGTGTGTGTTCATTACTGAGTAGTCCTCCTATTCACTCACTTATCCTAGAAATGTGTGAGTAATTCAGTAGTAAGTGTGGGGGCAGAGGGGTCGGGGTCCTCTATCTGCTCAAGGTGGTTAGTCATTTACACTGTGGGTGAGAGGCGGTCAGCCCTGCCCGTGATGATGCCCTGCAGTAGGGGTCTTGACATTGAGTGAGTCCTCACGGCCGCCCACTCATAGCCTTGAGATCTCTATCTCTCTCGCTTAAATGAGATTTTTCCCCATTCCGCGTCCTGAGAGCAGACAAACGGAGGGGAATGCAAGGACATTAGCCTGATCCCATTATGCCTAACGACTCTAAAGCAGCAAATGAATGTTGTTTCTTGTGAAATAAATGGCTGGTCAGAGCATGCGGAGTGGACCGATGATTGATGACCACTTCATTATGTGACTGTCACGGGGACGGGAGTCCTGACCGCCCCCTCTCGTCCCACGGCTCTAGCCACTGTCCAATCAGGACCCAACCTTCATGTCTCAATTAACCTTTGTGTGGTTCGGGTCTGTGGGACCCATTTTCAATGTTTACTAAAATAAAAATGATATAATTAATTATTTTTTCAACCTGAGACTCATTGGCCTTGGCTCATTTTCTGTGAAGAACATGTAAAATAACACATTTTCATTGAGTGCACACTGTGCACCCCCCTACACATTTATATTACATATGTGGTGTTCGGGTCCACTGGACCCGAGGGTAATAAAAGTGTGGAAAAGTGTGTGTGTAGGTGAAAACAAGTAAAAATTAAACAAAAAGGTTTGCTGTGTGCCTTCACTCTGTCTTCCTCCTCCCTAGGTCTGCTGTTTCAACATAGCACCAATAACCTGTCTGCCTGTCTCCCGCTTTTCTCGCACTCTTTACCCTTTGTAATGTGTGAAACCTCACAATGTCTTGCGGGAACCTGCACAATATTATTACAATACATTATTTCAATACATTGTAAAAAATGCTGTATTTTCTCACATTCTACCCCAGCCAGGTGCAAATTGGGGGAGGGACACAACAAATTAATAGCTTTGCAAGTGTGGCTCTTTACCACAATCAATCAGTATGGCAAAAATAATCTCTGCTCGGAGGGCCTTAGAATTTTTTTTGCAGAGAGAGAAGCTAGTGTGGATGGAACGTCTTCCACTTTGGAAGATGAAGAATTTTCAGAATATGAGGATCATGTCTCTGGACCGCCTTCCCCTGTTTTACAACTCTGGGCCCAACGTTACTGTTGATGAGCAGCTTATGCCATTTAGGGGCCGCTGCCCCTTCAGGCAGTACATACCATCTAAACCCGCAAAATATGGAATCAAGATCTGGGCTGCCTGTGATGCTGCTTCATCATATGTGGGGAACTTGCAAGTATATACGGGGAAGCCAGATGGAGGAGCCCCTGAGATGAACCGAGGGATGCGGGTTGTCCTGGACGTGACACAGGGACTCCGTGGCCACAACATCAAATGCGATAACTTTTTTATTTTGCACAAGCTGGGACAGGAGCTCCTCAAGAGGAAGCTGACGATGGTAGGAACAATACGAAAAAACAAGCCAGGGCTCCCACCTCAGCTGTTGAATACACGGAACAGGCTTATCAATTCCTCTAAGTTTGTGTTCACGGCCGACACGTCCCTAGTGTCCTACGTGCCAAAGAAAGGCAAAAATGTGGTTCTCATGAGTACGCTCTATAGGGATGGGAGAATCTATGGCCAGGAACATCAAAAAAACTGAAATCATAATGGATTACAATGCCACAAAAGGAGGGGTGGACAATTTAGACAAGCTGGTGACTAGCTACAGCTGCAAAAGAAGAACCCTACGCTGGCCACTTGTGATATTCTTCAACATCTTGGACATCTCGGCGTACAACGCGTTTGTCATCTGGATGGCGTTGAACCTAGATTGGAACAGGGGGAAGCTCCAGAGGAGACGGCTCTTTCTCGAGGAGCTGGGCAAGGCATTGGTAAGACCTCAAATCCAGAGGAGGCAACATATCCCAAGGACCCCAGCTTCTGCAGCCATCGTGAGGAGGATTCAGGAGGAGGATGCTGGTGCCCCATCCGCCCGACCCACAGAACCAACAACTCTAATACCGGAAGTAAGTATGAGTGATGTTGTTGCATGTGTGTGTGTCTGACTCTCCTACCTTGGCCTGCTGTAACTATATATGTGAGTGAGTGAGTGAGTGAGATGTTAGCAAAATTCCTGAACTAAGTGTTTTCATCATTCTAGATTGCTGCCGGTAGCAACAAGAAGAAGCGCTGCGATGTGTGTGGACCCAAGAAGGACAGGAAGACACAGTACACATGCATCAAGTGCAAGAAATACATTTGCAACACACACACAGTAAAACTCTGTCCCTCATGTGGTGTGTAGACCGGCCTTAATTTGTGTTCAATGGGGCTCATTTATCATTTCCATAAAAGAATGTATGTAAAATCTGTCCTTCCAATTTGTTCAGTTCAAAGCAATAAACATCAATAGTGATGAAAACCTTGTTTCATTTATATTTGTTCAAGATAAACATGATTCATTCCACCCATGTCTTGATTATAATTTATTTTTAATTTTTTTAATAGCACTTTTATTGATAAATGTGATCTAGCAGAGGTAAATATTAACCATGTATGCTGTCTATATTGCTTGTAATTGATATAAGTCAACATCTAAGTATTAAGTATTTTTACGTAAATTGTTATGGCTGTATTGTTTTAAAAACCCAATAATGTTGTGGGTCCATCAGACCCCGTGAACATTGGGTGAATAACAAAAACATGAACACCACACAAGGGTTAAGACAATGAGGAGAAGGTTGTTTTTGTTTATCTGCGTAGGAAGAGGCCAACACCCATAGGCAAGAGCTAACACACACAGGCAAGAGCTAACACACACAGGTAAGAGCTAACACACACAGGCAAGAGATAACACACACAGGCAAGAGATAACACACACAGGCAAGAGCTAACACACACAGGCACAGTCATGTAAAGAAGCATACAGACATTCAACACACGTTATTCAAACAGGTGTTTCTTACCTGGCTGCCCTCTCGTTGCCAGAACACAGTGGGTTGGGGGTTGCCCTTGGTCTCACAGGGGAAGGTGGCTGTGCGCCCCTGAGCCATGATCTGGTCCCGGGGTCGCACCACAAACTGGGGAGCCTCTAAAGGTCAAAGGTCAGAGAAGTAAACCACTGTCACCACAGCACAGCAGGAAGACATTTAGAGACAGTTCTGTTCATGTGCACAAACGAATCAAGGGAAGCTACAGGTTTCAGCTACAAGCTACAGGCTACAGGCTACAGGGAACATGCAACAGGTGATTGTCTAGTAGTCTCTCTGAACAGCCATTACTACAGGTAGCAGACCACACAAGCCATTCATCCTGCTGGCCACAAACCTGAATGAATGAGACCAACTCATGAGCACGAGTGCTTTTACATACATTCTCCCCTTGTAGTCTCTACATCAGAACTACTGCATATCAAC
Organism: Coregonus clupeaformis; assembly: GCF_020615455.1. Taxonomy (NCBI): domain Eukaryota; kingdom Metazoa; phylum Chordata; class Actinopteri; order Salmoniformes; family Salmonidae; genus Coregonus; species Coregonus clupeaformis. The sequence continues at coordinate 38,737,216 of NC_059204.1, forward strand.
TACTATGTCTTGACCAGCAAGTTGGAGAAACAGAGGGGTTACAACTAACTTAACAACACACAACTAAATGGAGGGCTGGGTTGGGTGGTTCAAACTAAGGAGGTACATGTGCATGTATTAGTATGTTGAATAATCAGGTGTGAATGTGTGCTGGTGTTAATGGGTGTGTATGTATGCAAGTGTAGGAACAGCCCGCTTTAGCATGTGAGCATGTGCATTTGAGTGTATGTTTGTGTGTGTGTGTGTGTGTGTGTGTGTGTGTGTGTGTGTGACAGAGAAAAAGAGAGCAATGCATGCACAATGGGATCAGCTCTTACTTACCAACAGGATGAGCTGGTGACAGAACAATGGTATGGGTGGGTGAGGACAAAACACAAGACAGAGAGGAGAGGAGGAGAGGGAAAGAAAAAAAATGGAAATCAGAAATGAATGACGTGGTGTTGGGTATCAAATTCCAGCAGGTAAGGAGGAGGAGAATGGGGCTCAGTCACCATGGCAGGTGATGGCATGGGGCTCAGGTAAAGGAAATACACCTGGGTATCATCATGGAGGGGTGTATAGTTTAACACAATAACCTTGTACACTTAGGCGTATTCACAGATGTGGGAACACCACAGAATTGTCACTTAACACTTTGCTGATGTACAAGCAAAAGACAGAAAGCTGGATCTCACCCTCTTCACCTCTTCACCTACCCTGAAAACACTTTCTCATGCCACCAATTCTCCTATTAGCATCCCAGTTGACAGAGGACACAGTGTGGTGTGGTGATGTGCAATGGATAGTGAGATACAGGGTGTGTAACACAATTGGTTCTGGTTAAGTTGCTCATATCTGAGTGGAGGCTGGAGATACTGGTTTAATCATCCAGCCTGGGCCCTGGGAGAGCAGTGAGATCACACCAGATAGACTTCAGTATTCAACGTTTGTCCAGGTCCCCAGCATGTTGGGAGATGCCGTCAATACCGTCCACTAGGGGCAACGTGACCATGTATTAGTCTCTAGTAGGCTCGGGGCTTGCTAGGACGTTGTGGATGGGGATAACAAAGGGTTTAAACTGGGTGTTTCGGCTACGAGGATCGCGGGTTCAATCCCAGTGCTAGGCACTCGTTTACATTTTTTCTGTTTTAATCTTATCCCAAACCTTAACCCTTACCTTAATCCTTACCTTAACTCTTACCTTATCCCAAACCTTAACCCTTGCCTTAACCCTTGCCTTAACACTTACCTTAACCCTTACCTTATCCCTTACCTTAACCCTTACCTTAACCCTTACCTTAACCCTTACCTTAACCCTTACCTTAACCAGTTGGAATTAATGCCTAAACTTAACCGTCATGTCTTTTATGCTTCAGTGTCAGGTTTTTTCTGTTTTAACAATGTTGAATACTGAAGTGAGACTGTGAGACCTTGTTGGGGAGAGAGAGGGACTGAGCCCAGCTCCAGGCTCACAGCAGGGGGGCAATAACACTCCCAGGGTGGGGGAGAGGAATGGCCTGGGCCCACCCAGCTGAGACTAATACCACAGCTCCAGAAACAGGACTGGTGACAGGTGTCTGACTGTCTCATACAGTCGCCTATACTCACCCCTGACGGTGAGGGTAGCCGAGGCCTCCACTTTGCCCACACGGTTCTCGGCCACGCAGGTGAAGGTCCCCTGGTCCCCAGCCGACGCCTTCTTGATTCTCAGGAGGAAATCCTCCTTCTCATATCGGATGTCATACCTGGGGAAGGAGAGGGGGAGAGGAGCAATTTACATTAGAGTGAAGTCAAGCTTGCAGTAATCAGTCGACTGGAAAAACGGGCCAAGTTCTGTATAAATAACAATTACACAAAACAATTTACCGTATGCTTACTACAGTAAGTAACCCATTCTGGGACATTTCAGAGCAAAGCTTACATAAAATAATAGGTTGTGGACATAAGGCTGTTTGAAGAATAAAGCGAGGCTTCCTGAGGTACTTAAGACTCCCCGCTGCAGAGAGACTATGTTCTGCTACACAGGAGGAGGAGAAGGGGGCCACTTATGCAGGGATGAAAGGCAAGGCAAAATGAAAGGTGCTTTCAGCTGGAACCCTGACTGTTCCTCTATTTCAATATTTATGAAGAAGGGCACCCACTGTTGGATGCGTGCGTGAGTGTGTGTGTGTGAGTGAGTGAGAGAAAGTGAAAGAGAACAAGAGAGAAAGAGAGAGAGCCTATACTGTATCTGACATAGTGTATCTGGTGCACTCCCATAAATCCACACCCAGAAGCAGACAGTCACACAGACACACACAGACAGACAGGCAGACACACAAACACACACAGCTACGGATGAGAAAGACTTGGCAGTAATGACTAATTCATAAAGATACACTACGCATCACAGCAGCCAGCCAGTCTCAGCACTGAGAGAAACAGCAGTCCTAACAGAGCAGCGCTAACAGTCCATCACTCAGGGGCAGAGGGTTTGACATGGCTACAGAGCATGGAGCATTATGGAGCTGGACTCTCCCCTCTAAGGGGCCTTTTCTGGTCTCTGAAGCAGGCAGACCAGCAGCCTGTAAACCTGTCTAGTCTTCCATACCATCTGGACATGTGAGACGAGCAGAGCAGTGAAACACAATGATGGGGGAGATGGCGGGAGGGGGCACGGATAAGAGAAGGTGAGAAAAGTGAAGGAGAAAATATCGATAGAGCTTTTCTGTCCGTTCGGACAGTTGTTCTGTCTGACTGAACCTTGTGAAGGCTCCAGTCACGTCACGTCTCTGACCCACATACACACCTCCCTGGAGGGCCGGTCTGAGAGGGATGGAGGGATGGGGAAAGTGAGGGAGGGAAGGAGGGAGCGTAAGAGAGAGAGCGAGAGAAAGGAAGAGAGAAGGGAGGAAGGCTGGTCTGGAAGTAGGGCATGTTTCTGGAGTCAGGGGGAAGGAGGGAGTAAGGAGTGAGCAGGGAAAAGCCAGACACTACTCTACTCCTGTCTGAGAGAGCACTCCCCACGGCCACCTCCTGTCTCAGACACATGCTGCTGCTGCTGTACATGCAGACGGAAACCAACACTCTCACACACCACTCCTTTAGAGTAGCTACTTCCTTTAGAAATACACACTTATGCCATGTAGGGAAAAACATATTTCCTCTCACGCAGATCACAATATGGTCAAAGACGTCATATGGGATTAAATATGAACAAACTGTGAGAGCATTTTCAGTTACTGTGACGAAGAGAGCAGAGAGTCATGGTAAATGTAGTTTTATGCTGTTGACCTAAACACACATTGACTCCATTGGCAGCATGGTCCTGATTCAAAGTAATGGCCTAAATAGAGGACATTGTTAGATCTGGGACCTTGTGTAGTGTAGCTATATACATATAATTATTATTTCTATGAGTCTAGCTAGGACTGTTATATCATAGAAAATCAAAAGCTCAAACACTAAAATATACATACAGACATACAGATAGAAAGGAGGAAGGAGAAGAAATTCAATTACGGGATTCATATATTGTGAATGCACACATGCACAAGAGACATAAATGGCAATCTACGGAATACTCATGGCTTCACACACACGGACAGCATACACGCGAGCCTGCAAACACACTAAATCCACTTTTTATCTCAGGGTAGCACGCGTATGGTAAGTAGAAAATATTACATTTAATCTGGGTTTAAGAACAGGACTGTGGGCTTTGAGAAATAATGTTAGGTACCGTGATCAAAGCTGTAGTAAACATGTCAGGTGTCTACCTGCTGTAGACTGGGACTCATTAGTCCTGCCTCACAATCCATATTAACACTTGTACACAATGTATGAAAAAAAATGATGTATGCACTCACTAACTGTAAGTCGCTCTGGATAAGAGCGTCTGCTAAATGACTAAAATGTAATGTAAAATGTTTCAACCACCACAGCCACAGCAGGAATTCATAGAAAACACGAACGCATGCACACACACACACGCAGGCACGGACACACACACACACACACACACACACACACACACACACACACACACACACACACACACACGTACACTCTCTCTCTCCTCACCTGCCGCGGGGTATATCCACGTCGTCCTTCCTCCAGCGTAGTGAGGGTGGTGGGTCTCCCTGTACCTGACACCTGAGCTCCACACTCTCCTCCACTAGGACCACTTGGTTCACCGGCCGACGAACAAACGTGGGTCTCTCTGGACAACCACCACACACACAAAGATAGGACATGAGTCTACAAGCTCTCATAAACAGGAAGCATGTAGACAGTGCAGCCATTACATGAAGCACCAGGGGATGGGTCTGTCCTTACCGAACACAGAGAGCTGAGCCGTCTCACTGTCTCTCTCCCCCACCATGTTGGTGGCCACACACACATACAGCCCTGTATCACTCTTCCTGGTGTTGGAGATGGTCAACTTCCCTCCACGTACCTGACAGATAGATAACAGAGATAGCTTAACAATGTCTAAATCAGACACTCTGTACACTGCTTTCAGTGATGAGAACCATTGTGACTACTAGCCACTGACTGAAATGGACTCATGCTACACCAGACAGAGGGGGTGGTTAAATTAATTTGCATAGCGCAGAGAAGAGGGTCCTGAAGAAGAACTGTACTCACAGTGATCCTTTCACCTTTGAGGTCCAGGCGGGACTTGTCTTTCCTCCAGAAGGTGGTGGGCTCAGGGTGCCCACGAGGAGGTTGGCACTCCAGGATGGCAGGCTCCCCCACCGCCACCACCACGTCCTGGGGATTCTGTCTGAAGTCATCACGCAACACTGGGAGTAACAGAGAGAGGGGGGTTAGAGTCTTTCTAAGCAAGGTTTTTACTGGGTTCATTGTGGATATATTGGATGTAGTGTTTCATCCAGTGTGTCCAAGCTGGATGATAAAAAAACACAAGAGTTCACGGACAATAAATATAATATATACAGTGTAGAAATAACATTGCACTCTGTCTGGAGGAGAGCCAGAGCCTAGAGCAGAACTCTAGTCAAACAGGAATTGTGTGGGATGGAGCCAGAGCCCCGAGGCCCTGCTGTCAATCACAGCCAGCTGTGGCAGACGAGATCCGGGGTGTCTCAGTCACAGAGGCCTGGCCAGGTCTACAGAGCCATATGGCTGGGTGGGTTCTGTCACTGTCACACGTCACTCCTCTCCTCACTCAGACAAACCTTTGTTCCTCATAAAGGTGTTGTGCCACCCCATAGTGCCACCCCCACCTCCCTCCTGCTGCACCACTTCCAACAATGCACCTTCAGAAAGCGCAGAGCGTGATATTCCATATGGATACAATACAATTTACAAGCCGTAAGAAAAAAGAAGTGCCTTTCTTGAGCGAATACTCGCACTTATCTTTTCTTAATAGCACTGACTTTACTGATAGCTACTTTATTGAGGATATGTACTTATGACTGTGATAGGTGGTTGTCTGACTTAGCTAGCTTAAGATGAATGCACTAACCGTCGCTCTGGATAAGAGCGTCTGCTAAATGACTAAAATGTAAATGTAAGAGCCACATATTCCAGCTATATTTGTTCCACCACAGTGAGGATAAAAGGAAAAATCACAACTGTGGGAGAGAACACATTTTGGTCAGCAAGAAGTGAAATGAGATGCAATCCTGCACACCTCTGAGAGGGTAGAAACCCAACCCAATAGAATGATTCTGAAATGGGCTTAAATTCTCTAGCATGATGGGTGGTAAAAATATGGTACAACATGAAGATATTTGGATACAAATTACCATAGGGGCCTCATTACATGAGGGCATCATTATGTGAGGTGAGAGTGGAGCTAGAGGAAGGTGGTATATCAGGTTACTGCATCCTAATATTCCAAACTGGTCCTGTACATGTAGCCTAAGGCCATCATTGAAACCTTGCCATGATTCAAGCCTACAGTATTTGAGAAATACTACTTTGCTAAGCACCGTAGACACAGAAAGCAGAGATGAAAAGGGCTTGAAACTGCATGTGAGCAATAAAATGAGCGACATTGATTTAAAAAGAGAGTAGGTGTTAAATAGCAGCTAGTTGTTGTTTGTTCTGGCTTTGGACTCACAACATACTGTACCATAAAAGAGGTATGCAAATCTTGCATGATAAATGTTAAACATCTATAGACTGGTTAGCTGACAATGTCGTGAAAACGATGCGCACGCTTCAATTGGGGCAGAAGGCCGTGTGTTGTTGTGATTCTGGATGGCAAGATAACTAACAACAATGACAAGAGGAGAATCGTGGGTGGCTCATTTCAGCTAATTTTATCTTAATCTTGATACCAAGTCCTGTTTTGATGTATTTTGACCAATGTCACGTCTATGCTAACAGGGTTTTTTTCTGGATCAAAAAGGGGCTTAGGTGGTGTCCGTGGCAGGGGCGTGGCAGGGTGTGTGGCAGGGGCGTGGTAGGGGGCATGGCAATGAATGGGGTCGTCCACCAGCGCAGCTACATTTTAGAGAACATTTTAGAGACCACCATCTTGGCGCTGTAGAGACATTTTTAAGTCAATTTCCTGCAATTCTACACATTTTGCATGCAGCTGGGAGAAAATGTTGCAGTTTTAAAGCTAGTTTCCTGTAATTCTACGCATTTTGCCATGGATAATGCTGTGTTATTTTGTTCAAACATAACAACAAAATGAATACTGCTAAATGTTTTGCATTTTCAATTCTCCCTGACTGTCTAGCTTCTATTTTGGTGATTGTAAGTTCTTAAAGATTATAAAAATATACATAGATCCACTCCATTATCTTTTCTACATACTTAATATCTGGTTTTAGTCATCTAAGTTTACGCTTAAAGTGTTTTTCCATCCCGAAAATGTATTAAATAAATACATTTTAAAAAACACGGCTCGCCCAAGGATTACAATGGCAGACAAATTCCTTGCTAATATGGCAAAAAATTGCTAGCTAGCTAACCAACAACTGTAACGATGTATTTGAGAGACAAGTGCTCATTGTGCAAATGTATTTATGTTTCCAATAAAATTGGAGACTAAATATAGTTGTCAACAATCTAAGCCAGGGTTCTTCAATTCCGGTCCTGGAGGGCCGAAACACCTCTGTTTTACATCCTCTCCTTCTAATCAGGGGCTAATTCAGACCTGGGACACCAGGTGAGTGCAATTAACTACCAGGTAGAAATAAAAAACAGAAGTGTTTCGGCCCTCCAGGACCGGAATTGAAGAACCCTGATCTAAGCCAACCCCGTCTGTTTTGCCCCATAGTTGTGAATGTGTCTGTTTTGTTGCTAAACAACCAACCCATCTATACTGCATGTAGGCCAATGATGTAATAGAGTCCAACAACCAGGACTACTGCTGGCATTGCTGGCTGTAGAATGGTGTGTTTTATAATATGATCTCTCTTGACAGAGGTCTGCTGAACAGTAGTTTGGAGTTTGTTGAATAGTCTATGTGATGAGAACAGCCTGCAGGGGCGTGTCACTTTCTCAACAGCAGTCAGAGGCCTGTCCCATTTCTGTCACACTTACGACACATAGCCTACACATGCACACACACACACACACAGTTGCCCAGGTCACGTACTACCAGCATTTGCTGATGAGCATTTTATCAAAAAGACCCAGAGACAGAGATAGAGAGCGAGAGAGACAATAGACACACAATGGGGGCTGGAACAGGGAGGGGGTTATTTGCATTGGGGGATTTTTTTATAAATAAACAACTTAGCATGTCTGTGCCCTAAAAAAGTCATCAGCAATCAGTCAGGAGAAACTTCAGAGTCGAGACGACAAATGTTTACCCAGCGTTCCCCAAGGCCATGAGCCCAGAACATTACCTATTAGAACGCTCTCTTTTTAGCAGCCAGGCAGCGTCGGCAGGCAGGCAAAGACAAAGGACCAAAAGCCACTCACAGAGAGGATGTGGCTGGCGGCAAACAAAGTATATACAGTAGTCACGCAGATCACGTACAAACAACTGAAGCTCGAGGAGCAAAGGGGGGTAAGGAAGCTACTGATTATGAACGGGCATGACATGATAAGTAACATCAATCAGCAGGTCACATCCAATCCCTGATCTTTAAACCTTTGACGCCCCAACTTGCATCCTACTCCTTAGGTGTCTGTCTATGTGAATGGTGACATGTCTTGACTATAACAGTGAGTGCCTCTCCCTTCATAACTGTTAACACTGGTACAATACTCCTCTCATAGAGGTGTACCAATGTCTGTCTTCCATTTGCCTGTGGGTCAGCCAGCCTGCCAGCCACCATGAATGGTTAACAGTTAAGCACTAACTACAGTCATGTTGCATTAGCATCCCCTCCTCTTGACATGTAATGTAAATTGAAGATGTAAATGTCAGAGGATGCTCTCCTCCCCTCCCCCCTCCCATCCCTCTCTCTCTCCATCCTCCCAATTACAGTAACAGAACTCCCACAGACCACACTTCCACATCTATAATTGAATATCGTCTACTCTTCTGTCTCTTTACGCATTCACTGACTAAGACGCTTCTCCTGCTTCCAACCTTACCTAACCTACTTCTCTCTCTCTCCTGCTCCCCTGCTCCTCTCCCTTCTACTGTATAACAGCATCTACAGCTGGAACTGGGAAGATTTGTGCATTTTTGGTTTGTAGCCTTCTGTGTCTGAAAGTATTGTAACATAGAAAGAGATGGATTGATGGTATGGTAAATGACTTTTAATAAATGTTTATAACAAACTAAAGGACTTAAAAAAGTGGCTTTTAACAGGCCTGATTTGGTACAATTAGATTATAGGCCTCTGTTTGGTGCTCCCTACTGAATGAATAAATCACTGGGTTCTGATGTCATCTCTAGCCCAGTCATCCTGGAAGAGGCTCAGTGGCCCACAGGCCCTGTGTGTTTCTAGGACTGGACACTGAGAGGATGCCTTCTGCAGTACAGTACACTGTGGGGTTGGGTGGGTTGGGGGGGGGGGGGAGAGAGAGATGACTATGATATGTGGTTCTCTCACTTAGCTATCTTAAGATGAATGCAGTAATCACTCTTGGTAAGAGTGTCTGCTAAATGACTAAAATGGAAATGTAGATTTAAAAAATAAAATAAAAAAGTTAACCTTTATTTAACTAGGCAAGTCAGTTAAGAACAAATTCTTATTTACAATGATGGCCTATACCAGCCAAACCCGGACGACGCTGGGCCAATTGTGCGCCGCCCTATGGGACTCCCAATCACGGCCGGTTGTGATACAGCCTGGAATCGAACCAGGGTGTCTGTAGTGACGCCTCAAGCACTAAAATGCAGTGCCTTAGACTGCTGCGCCACAAGATAAGGAGAGCGAGAGAGTGAAAGAGCAGAGAGATACAGAAACACACAGAGAGAGAGATAGAGAGAAAGAAAGATAGAGAGAGAAAGAAAGAGAGAGCAAAGAGAGAGTGAAAGAGCAGAGAGAGAGAGAGCTTATTTCGCAGAGTGGTCGCTAGCATCATAAAACCTTCCAGCAATATTGTGAAAATGTTATGCATCAGCGGGAGTATGAGTCAGGGATCTGAATCTGCCCTTTTATCTGCCTTGTTTCACTAAAGCAGCTATAGCCTGGGGAGGGTGGCTTTATTACATGCACTTGTCTTCCTTCGCTAAGATCACACAATGCAGTGTTGCAAAAAAGGTTGCTCAAACACAATGGAGAGAACTTGATAGTATAAAATAATGTCCCTAAATGTGTTTGTGTTCTCACTAAGATCAGGTTTAATTCCGAACTAAACTGTTCAGCTTTTCAGAGTAGGTGTGTAAGAGAAACAATGAGAGACAGAGAGAAGCAGAGAGAGTGTGCCAGAGAAAAAATGGCTGCCATTAATCTTCTCCAATATGCCTGCTGCTCTCTCCTCTCTTCTCACTGACAAATGATAAAACAGCAAACAGGCAGATGAAACTGCATGAAATTCAGCATTTCTCTCCATCGGTTCAATTCTGCTGGGATTTAATTTAAAAAAGTGGTGTCAGAGAGAAGCAACAAAATGCCTGGGACCATCTGTGCCTCGAAACCATCCAGCGTGTTCTAACATCAGTGGAGAGCAGAGCTGCCTAGCTAACAGAGGGCGGAGTGGGGAGGAATATTCGGAGCTTTGTTTACTGCCTGGCTACGATTACATTCTTTCTTTTGGACACATGCAGATGGTACACAGCATGTATATGTTTCGAGCTGTAGAATGTAAACAGGTGGAGGACGTGGCTACAGTAAACATTTTCCCATTTCCAACAGCTGACATTCAGGACAAAGAGAAAGCTCATTAATATGGTAATGTGATGGTATCACATCAATCCATAATCACACTTCTGCATACATACACGTCCTTTCGGTTGTTTCATTGAACTGCATGATAACGTGACCTTTGACTGGGGAATCAGCAGAAAGGTAAGGAGGGGAAACAATCTCAGGGCTTGGGTCTGCGGGGAGAAGGGTACATTCTCTATATAGCGCCAGTTACCTGTAGGCATATCTCCACTACACATTGAAGAACGATGGTGTGTAATGTATAATGTACCAGTGTTGGTGGAGTACCAGCTGTTAATAAGGCCACCACCCCCCAACCCTATGTGCCAAGGGAAAGCATGGCATCAAAACAAGTCCAGTGCCATGCGAGTGAGGAGGGGGAAGGCGTGACGTCTAGGGGGTTGAAACAGGTGTCTTCTGCCCCCCACAGTCGCTACTGAGCCCCTGGAAGCAGCTTACAGTAGCCATTAGGATTATTCACCCCAAATCTATGTTAATCACATTTGAGCACATGGTAGCCCACTGCTACCACTGCCACAAACCATATTCATCAGGACTGTTGATGGAGACGTAGTCTGGGGGACAGTTTGAGGTCAAAAGTAGCAGTGGGGGACAGCATTACTAGCCTCCCACTCATAGACACAGTCCAACACCCAGAGAGTATAGGCACTCACATTAACCCCCCGACCCTCCTCCCTGCACAGAGCACCTGGGCAGATAAAGATGAACTATCAATCAGAGCCCTGAATGCAGAGCCACCTCAGCAAATGGCATCAATTCTTTATGGATGACAGTTCTATAGACAGATAGGCATGGGGAATCAGTCAAAGCTTTCCGATGATAGCTCATCAGAGGGGGATCACAACGAGTCTCCTCTGATGGAGGACATTCGGTCGCCCCTACACAGACCTCATACACACACCACACAAACACGTCACGCACACCACATACACACCACGCTCCTCTCAGGGAGCTCCACTGTAACATGTTCCAAAGGGCCTCTGTGTCAAACATTACTTCCCATTCAGCTGTCTGTGCTGGCACTGAGAGGGAGCTGAGAGGGAGCTGAGAGGGAGCAGGAGTGAAAGAGAGAGGAAGAAGAGCAGAAAAATAGGAAAATATAACCGCTCATCCCACAAGAGGCCTTTGTGTGGCAAACTTCCAGGAATCAGGTTTAATCAGTTTTTCCTTCTTCTTCTGTCAGTCTTCTGCCTTCTCTCTGTCTCTCTCTCTCTCACACACACACACACAAATCCCTGTCTCTCCCGGCAGCAGCAGTAGTTGTGCCTGCAGTCTCTCGTCCTCCATGACTCTCTCTAAGTCTTCTGACAAACCATCTTGTTTATTTATTCACAAACCTCAGCATTAATCTCTCACCCCAACCATCACTCTCTCCTCCTCCACAATCTTTCTGCCACCGCTTTCACAATCTATCCCTCCATCACTTCCACACTATCTCTCTAAATCCCTCTCTCCACATCTCTTTATCCATCTCCCCCTGAAGGGTAGAAAATAAAATACTCTGCAAAAGAAGCCTGTTAATGTTTTTTTTCTTTTTCTGGTTTATCCTAAGCCTGCAATCGTAATAGAAAACCGTTATAGGAAATTCAGATATAGCAGGTCATTACCAGAGCTGTGTGAAATGAACCTCAGAGTACAGAGGACAGTGTATATGTGGCGTGATGCTGAGCAAAATAACAGTAAATACCAGGCTGGTTGATCCCAGCACAGCTGGAGGTCTCAGCACCTCTAATCCTGGCTCTGACTCAGCCCACTGGCCCAGGGACAGCTGAGTGACAGGACAGGGGCCACACCTCACTGCCAACTGGGCTAAAGACAGCAGACTGGCCTCACACTCCCTTTTAGAGATGTGTTAAACTGTGTGTCTGTAGGGCTCTGTGTGGTATTGGGTCTAACAGGGACCAGACTTTCCACTAACAGACTTTCCATTTACTGTCAGGTGTCAATCAATTTGGACTGACAGTTTGGGATAAACAACTTCAAGTTCATGGCATAATAATGAACTTGAACTAACAAACTCAGTAATTCCAGTCCTAATATTAAACAATGATGTGGTTATTCAGCAGATCTTTCAGTTGACACCGTCCTGCCTTGTTGCACTAGCTAATACCATCATTCTGTTGACAGTTGTAATGTCATGTCCTGTGAAGTCCGTATCATGTTGATGTGGCCACAGACTGAACACTGTACTGGTGTTGGCAGTCAAAGGACCGGCTGTCACATCAAACCACAGTGCTCTGATACAATCGTCTAGCAATCTGGCCATCCCAGAGACAGACAGACAGACAGCACATCAATGGCTGGTCAGAGCTCTAGCATATGGCTGACAGGAAGCCAACAGCAGGATGACCGACTGCCTGACCGCCCCACTGCCCGGCCGGCTGACCGCTGGTCTATAAGCAGACTAACTGTGGACAGATCCGACGATTAGCTTCTGCTCTTCATTCACTTATTAGATTTCCGGGGTAATCTGACTGACCAGGGCTAGGGACAGGAGGTGGAGAGGAAAGGGTTAATGCCAATGCATATCTATACACTGTAGATGATATACCCAGCTAGTAATAGAGACTAAACATTGGTGCCTTAACAATGTACCTGACCACATAGCCACATCCAGAGATCAGCACAGACAAGCACGTTCTTTATCGATATATCTCATTCATATGCTCTCCACACAAAGAAATCAGACACATTTGATTCTATTGTCTGCTGTTTTATCTTATTATTTCATCAAGGTGAAACCCTTCCAAATCTTTTATTGCATTCACCATCGCCCGCGGCCAGGCTTTGGTCCTAGCACTGCTATAACTGACACACGGTGATTGATCACATAAATCTCACCATCAGCAGAGAGAGAGAAAGAGAGAGAAAGAGAGAAAGAAAGAGAGAGAGAGGAGAAATAAATAAGCAAGTGATGGCTCTTTCCCTGTGGGCAGTGTAATAACCCTTTAAATCATCTTAAGGTGACTGCTGTGACAGCCAGGCTGCCTCTGCTTTGCCAGCCACTATCTCTGCCTGCTGACAATGGAGCCAGTCTGGGGCTGGGGCTCCGTCGTCACATTTCACATACGACTCCATATGCCAAACCCAATCATCTATGGAGAGATGAACAAGAAGGAGGATCAAGACAACACTGACATATCCGTGGAGGAAGAGGTCATATGCACGCAATGAATGAATGACAGGCACATACAGTACAAGGACATGGATGCTAGTACACATAAACACACATAAGACACACAATATGACAGACTTTTGATCTCTACTCCTTTTTCCTGGTATAAGGAGGGAGAAAACAACAACAGACCATATCCTCCAGTGGATGAGCATGTGTTCTGGACTTGTTACCTCACATCAGCTGAGGTAGTTATTACCGTGGCAACACCGTGGCAACCCCGTGGCAACCCCTGCACCTCCAGTGACCATGATGTCATTAGAGGTGAGAGAAGCAGCCCAGTGGTTCTGCTAATTACAACAACAACCACTCGTGGTTAACGAGGACCTAATTACCTGAACATGGTCTCTGCCATAGGGGACAGACAGACAGACAGGGAGGGAGGGGTGTTGTCTCGCAGGTGAGAGAGGACACAGTGAACTTTGAAGTGCAGTGTATACTGTACTGTAGCCAATATCTCAATGGTTTCAACTTTAGGGTAAGCTCCTAACAGTCTATCCTGGTCATATAAAGACCTGCACATATTAAAATCCCATGCCCCCTGCCCCATTGTCTACTCCACTAAGCAGCTCACCATTGTCAAAGGCTGTTGCAGCAAAAAATGTAAGCATATCACAGTATATCCCCAGCCATTATAGAGCTATTGATGCAGCATTGCCAGGATACCCACCTCTCCAAGCTCCCTGAAAAGTACCCAGAGGATTTAAAGAGCACTAGGTCACTCTTCCCAAACGGAGCAGTCAGCTAAATCCCCTGGATTCTAATCCCCTCCCCATTCCACTCTCCAGGGGGAAATACCCACACCGCCACCATGATTCCCACTGTTGACCCTCCACAAGACTGGCAACTTCAACTCACTTCCCAAGGGCACTTACTATTATGCTGAATGCCACATTCCCTTTTCTGAAGATGCAACATGTTGGCAAACGAACACAGAGACAGCTTGTTAATTAGACACACAAACCAGTGGAGAGGAATATATTTGACTTATTTTGGGAGAATTCAAAGCTAAATAAAACATACACACATGCACGATACACACACATTTGTTTTTCTCTCACAACAGCTTTTTAAAATCAGCACATCCACAAACCCCAGCTGTGCAGCTAGTTGATTGCCATTATCATTATCAATAATCTCTTGAGTGATGAAATAACACATTAAAACAACAAGCACCCTAATGGAAATCAACATTCTATTGTGAAAGAAAAATAACATAACCATTACAAAAGTGAGTCAGGAGTTGACAATGGAAAGCTGAAAAGTGGAAGAGAAGGAGAAACTAAGGCACAGTTAGAAAGATAGGAATGAAGAAGAGAGAAGAAAGTGAAGGTTGATGAATATGGTTCAGCTTTGTAGAGTATCTCTTCTGACCTTCAGCTACCCATTGGGTTACAAAACCTCCCACACCGACGGACCACCAGGGAAAACATCATGGCATTCTATAGCACATCATGGACAGGAACAAAAAATACCCCAGCATTCACTCTCCCTGGGACTACTATTGGTGATACATAGTGAATAAATAAACCCACTCACACACAATGCTGTCCTATTGCAGACGATTACTTGGCCTCTCTGTGTATTGTGTGTGAGTGTGTCTTTTTGGATTTCAACTGTCTGACAATTTAATTCATACTTTTTTTTGGGGGGGATCAGCTTTAATATTGCAGATAGATTATGGCTTCCATCAATATAATTGTCTGCATAATTTCCAATCCCTCATATATTTTTTGGGTACATTTAAAAGAGTTGCAAAGAAAAAGCCATATCTCAGAAAGGCCAATAAAAAGAAAAGATTAAGATGGGCAGTCTGAGATATGGCTTTTTCTTTGCAACTCTGCCTAGAAGGTCTGCATCCCGGAGTCGCCTTTTCACTGTTGACGTTGAGACTGGTGTTTTGCAGGTACTATTTAATGAAGCTGGCAGTTGAGGACCTGTGAGGCGCCTGTTTCTCAAACTAGACACTCTAATGTATTTGTCCTCTTGCTCAGTTGTGCACCAGGGCCTCCCACTCCTCTTTCTATTCTGGTTAGAGCCTGTTTGCGCTGTTCTGTGAAGGGAGTAGAACACAGCGTTGTACGAGAACTTCAGTTTCTTGGCAATTTCTCGCATAGAATAGCCTTAATTTCTCAGAACAAGAATAGACTGACGAGTTTCAAAATAATGTTATTTGTTTCTGGCCATTTTGAGCCTGTAATCGAACCCACAATTGCTGATGCTCCAGATACTCAACTAGTCTCAAGAAGGCCAATTTTATTGCTTCTTTAATCAGCACAACAGTTTTCAGCTGTGCTAACATAATTGCAAAAGGGTTTTCTAATTATCAATTAGCCTTTTAAAATTATAAACTTGGATTAGCAAACACAACGTGCCATTGGAACACAGGACTGATGGTTGCTGATAATGGGCCTCTGTACGCCTATGTAGATATTCCATAAAAAATCAGCCGTTTCCAGCTACAATAGCCATTTACAACATTAACAATGTCTACACTGTATTTCTGATCAATGTGATGTTATTTTAATGGACAAAAAAAGTAATTTTCTTTCGAAAACAAGGACATTTCTAAGTGACCCCAAACTGGCTCTATTTATTCCTTTCTTATTTTCCCCTAACCTTACCACCCCTCCCCTAATTGGAGTAAACAAATGGGCAACAACACTTAGGCATCTACTTCCAGCTTATACATACAGTTGAAGTTGGAAGTTTACATACACTTAGGTAGGAGTCATTAAAACTTGTTTTTCAACCACTCCACAAATTTCTTGTTAACAAACTATAGTTTTGGTAAGTCGATTAGGACATCTACTTTGTGCATGACACAAGTCATTTTTCAAACAATTGTTTACAGACAGATTATTCACTTATAATTCACTGTATCACAATTCCAGTGGGTCAGAAGTTTACATACACTAAGTTGACGGTGCCTTTAAACAGCTTGGAAAATTTCAGAAGATTATGTCATGGCTTTAGAAGCTTCTGATAGGCTAATTGACATCATTTGAGTCAATTGGAGGTGTACCTGTGGATGTATTTCAAGTCCTACCTTCAAACTCAGTGCCTCTTTGCTTGACATCATGGGAAAATCAAAATAAATCAGCAAAGACCTCAGAAAAAATATTGTAGACCTCCACAAGTCTGATTCATCCTTGGGTGCAATTTACAAACGCCTGAAGGTACCACGTTCATCTGTACAAACAATAGTACACAAGTATAAACACAATGGGACCACGCAGCCGTCATACCGCTCAGGAAGGAGACGCGTTCTGTCTCCTAGAGATGAACGTACCCTGGCGCGAAAAGTGCAAATCAATCCCAGAACAACAGCAAAGGACCTTGTGAAGATGCTGGAGGAAACGGGTAAAAAAGTATCTATATCCACAGTAAAACGAGTCCTATATCAACATAACCTGAAAGGCCGCTCAGCAAGGAAGAAGCCACTGCTCCAAAACCGCCATAAAAAAGCCAGACTATGGTTTTCAACTGCATATGGGGATAAAGATCATACTTTTTGTAGAAATGTCCTTTGGTCTGATGAAACCAAAATAGAACTGTTTGCCCATAATGACCATCGTTATGTTTGGAGGAAAAACGGGGTGACTTGCAAGCCGAAGAACACCATCCCAACCGTGAAGCACGGGGGTGGCAGCATCATGCTGTGGGGGTGCTTTGCTGCAGGAGGGACTGGTGCACTTCACAAAATAGATGGCATCATGAGGAAGGACAATTATGTGGATAGCTTGAAGCAACATCTCAAGACATCAGTCAGGAAGTTAAAGCTTGGTCGCAAATGGGTCTTCCAAATGGACAATGATCCCAAGCATACTTCCAAAGTTGTGCCAAAATGGCTTAAGGACAACAAAGTCAAGGTATTGGAGTGGCCATCACAAAGCCCTGACCTCAATCCTATAGAAAATGTGTGGGCAGAACTGAAAAAGCGTGTGTGAGCAAGGAGGCCTACAAACCTGACTCAGTTACACCAGCTCTGTCAGGAGGAATGGGCCAAAGTTCACCCAACTTATTGTGGGAAGCTTGTGGAAGTCTACCCGAAACGTTTGACCCAAGTTAAACAATTTAAAGGCAATGCTACCAAATACTAATTGAATGTATGTAAACTTCTGACCCACTGGGAATGTGATGAAATAAATAAAAGCTGAAATAAATCATTCTCTCTACTATTATTCTGACATTTCACGCTCTTAAAATAAAGTGGTGATCCTAACTTACCTAAGACAGTGAATCTTTACTAGGATTAAATGTCAGGAATTGTGAAAAACTGAGTTTAAATGTATTTGGCTAAGGTGTATGTAAACTTCCGACTTCAACTGTACTATATATATTTTACGGACACAGTGTATTTTACAATAATTATAATTTTTTTGTTTTTAATCCTAACCTTCAGCTACCCTCAACCCCTCCCATCTACAGTGCCTTACAAAAGTATTCATCACCCTTGGCGTTTTACCTATTTGGTGCATTACAACCTGTAATTTAAATAGATTGTTATTTGGATTTCATGTAATGGACATACACAAAATATTCCAAATTGGTGAAGTGAAATGAAAAAAATAACTTGTTTCAAAAAATTCAAAAAAATAAATAACAGAAAAGTGGTGCGTGCACATGTATTCACCCCCTTTACTATGAAACCCCTGAATAAGATCTGGTGCAACCAATTACCTTCAGAAGTCACATAATTAGTTAAATAAAGTCCACCTGTGTGCAATCTAAGTGTCACATGATCTGTCACATGATCTCAGTATATATACACCTGTTCTGAAAGCCCCCAGAGTCTGCAACACCACTAAGCAAGGGGCACCACCAAGCAAGCGGCACCATGAAGACCAAGGAGCTCTCCAAACCGGTCAGGGACAAAGTTGTGGAGAAGTACAGATCAGGGTTGGGTTATAAAAAAATATCAGAAACTTTGAACATCCCATGGAGCACCATTAAATCCATTATTTAAAAAATGGAAAGAATATGGCACCACAACAAACCTGCCAAGAGAGGGCCGCCCACCAAAACTCACAGACCAGGCAAGGAGGGCATTAATCAGAGGCAACAAAGAGACCAAAGATAACCCTAAAGGAGCTGCAAAGCTCCACAGTGGAGAATGGAGTATCTGTCCATAGGACCACTCTAAGCCATACACTCAACAGAGCTGGGCTTTACGGAAGAGTGGCCAGAAAAAAGCCATTGCTAAAAGAAAAAAATAAGCAAACACGTTTGGTGTTCGCCAAAAGGCACGTGGGAAATTTTAGATGAGACTAAAATTGAGCTTTTTGGCCATCAAGGAATACGCTATGTCTGGTGCAAACCCAACATCTCTCATCACCCAGAGAACACCATCCCCACAGTGAAGCATGGTGGTGGCAGCATCATGCTGTGGGATGTTTTTCATTGGCAGGGACTGGGAAACTGGTTGAAGGAATGATGGATGGCGCTAAATAGAGGGAAATTCTTGAGGAAACCTGTTTCAGTCGTCCAGAGAATTGAGACTGGGACAGAGAATCACCTTCCAGCAGGACAATGACCCTAAGCATACTGCTAAAGCAACACTTGAGTGGTTGGAAAGGTCTAGTCAAAGCCCAGACCTCAATCCAATTGAGAATCTGTGGTATGACTTAAAGATTGCTGTACACCAGCGGAACCCATCCAACTTGAAGGAGCTGGAGCAGTTTGCCTTGAAGAATGGGCAGAAATCCCAGTGGCTAGATGTGCCAAGCTTATAGATACATACCCCAATAGATTTGCAGCTGTAATTGCTGCAAAAGGTGGCTCTACAAAGTATTGACTTTGGGGGGGGGTGAATAGTTATGCATGCTCTAGTTTTTTTTTTTTTTTTGGTCTTATTTCTTGTTTGTTACACAATACAAAATATTTTGCATCTACAAAGTGGTAGGCATGTTGTGTGAAATGATACAACCCCCCAAAAATCAATTTTAATTCCAGGTTGTAAGGCAACAAAATAGGAAAAATGTCAAGGGGGGTAAATACTTTCGCAA
Source organism: Coregonus clupeaformis (assembly GCF_020615455.1). Classification (NCBI taxonomy): domain Eukaryota; kingdom Metazoa; phylum Chordata; class Actinopteri; order Salmoniformes; family Salmonidae; genus Coregonus; species Coregonus clupeaformis. The sequence continues at coordinate 38,756,637 of NC_059204.1, forward strand.
GCCACTGTATCTCTGAAGACCATCCAGTTTCTATTTGCCTGTGCTGTTTCACAACAGTTTCTACAGACTGTATATTAAATATAAACATTTTTGCTAAAAGTATTATTATATTATTCATTGTTTGACTATGACTTTTCAAATCACCCAGCAGTGCAATTTGCAGTTAGCTCCAGGTAAATGTTGCAATTCGTCAGCCATTCCTGAACCTGCGTCCAAAAACAAGCTACATGTGGACAGTACCAAAACAAATTATTGTCTCTTCAGAGCAAAATCTGCAGAGCTGGGATGGTTGTATCCCCCATATATATAACATTCTATTGGTTGCAAGAATGTTGTATAATAATTTAAATGTAAATATTCTACGTTTTGAATCCGGCGTCGTTTTGTGTATCAGTTCATAAACCATCATTATGTTTCTTGGTTATACGTGACTCGTAGTGTCACGGGGGCCAACAGTACCTGCAAGCACTTGTTCTGGATCTTTTGTTGTTGAGTTATTCTCACAGATAGAACTTCAGCTTGCGTGCAGGGTCAGAAAAAAACAAGCAGAGGATTTCAGGTCTTCGTAAACATGACCATAGGTCTAGGTAAACAAGTTAGAACTAGCTAACCAATACCACCAACTTAGTTTCAGCCAGTCAGGATATATAAATAGTCATGCTGTCAGTGTAGATAAACACATGATTGAGTATAGTATGTCATATAAACACATTTCCTCTGACTGGGGCTATCAGTAAACACATTTAGAGATGTGTATTGCTGCGGGAGGGAGGCAGCTGCATTCTGGATGTGCTCAGCAGACAACCTAATCCACCGCAGCAGCAGCAGGGGAAATATAAACCTCACACAATCTTCACTAGAATAGCACTGCAAGCCTTAGCTCCCAGCTCCAAGGCAGCAAACTCATCAGACACCAGGGTTATGTCCAATGCTTTGCTGGGCTAAGCCATTTGGTGAGATCATTCCAACCATTTTGGTGGGTTTGTATATTTTTTTATTGACTTTTATTTATTCAGGGGAGCCCAATTGAAACCAGTGTCTCATTTGCAGTGGTGCCCTGAGGACAAAACATCTATAAAAAAATAATAATATATATATACTGTATACAGTATATATAATTTGGTCCATGCCAAGGTCATGACCGACCTTAAGACGAGTTATGACAGGTATATTTGGGTTTATTGGTTGCTGGATTATATTCATTTAAAGATAGGACTATTGGATGATGGGTTAAGCATAAGAACATCCCACACAAAATGGAGTGCATGTGTTACAATAGAGCCCTCTCTTTACTGTCTTTATCCCTCTCTGACACATATGTTCACATACAGTGGTTTACCGTGTGTAAACACAACATACACAGTAATAAATGACATGACATGGTTTTCCATGCAAATATCATCCTTCATAAATATACTTGTACATCATGTATCCGATAATCTAGATGAAGCTATGATAATATCATATATACATGTAAAATATAATCCACAGAAAGCCCTTGTTTAAAAAGGGATTTATCTTGTCCCTTGTATAACTACACACACAATAATACACTTTTTCAAGGTATGTCCCTGTATAGGCACATAGTGTTTGGCTCAGAGGAATGACATTAACAGCAGGAAAGATCATAGTAGCAACATGTCAGACGTACTCTATCCAATGGGTTTTTACTCATTTACAGTTTAAAGCTCAATACAGTTGTAATGTAATTTAACTGGAGCCCCTAGAAGGAGCGTTCATCTATTCTGCTTCATCGCATTAGTCCCAATGTACCGACCTACACACCAACATTTCCCTTTCTCCGTCTCTCTCTCCTCCTCTCCCTGACCTCAGTTCAACCCTTCACCAGGCTCTTCTCTACATGAGAGTGTAACAGACAGGGGGAATTCATTGATCTGTCTGAGATCAAAAGAGGAAGAGGAGAAAAGAGGAAGATGGCAGAGGATGTCCTCTCTTTCACCCCATCCTGGGCCGGAGGAGAGACACTGGCCTCTGCTCCTCTAGGCAATCCATCCATGCTGTGTCTCTGCTCACTTAGTGAATGGAGCGGCTGGGAGGGAGAGAGGATGTAACGGCCCTGGGAGAGGTGGATTCATGAGGATAGGGTAGAATTTAAAGAGGAAGAAGCCCTCTATCTGAGCATCCCTAAGAGCTCTATAACACCTGGCTTATGAATGGCAGCCATTTTGTGTCAGAATGGCTATCAGTTTGTAGAAGGAAAATGAGGAATCACAGACTCCAGTCGGACACACTTCTTCAAGGCTACTCAAACTTCTCTCATCTTTGTCTCTCTCCATCGGCCACTGGACACTTAATTTCCATGACAACTTGTTTTCAATTAGTTCATTTCCCTTTGTTGTAGTTACAATTAACACCAGCCCTATGGAAGTTTTCCTCCTATTGTTCGTCTACCATGTCATTGATCATGAGAAAGAACTGAATGAATTGTTTCAGAACAAATATATAAATTACAGAGCTCAGCATGTGGCCACAGCCCCTTCAGCGAACAACTGTGTTTTCCAGCTTTTATCAGACTGGAACATTCATTACTACATTAGCATGGACTCTTCCTCAGTTATACCAATAATCAGTAATTAAACCAATGCTGCATAATTTGCAACAACACATTTCTCCTCCAGCGGTTAGAACACAACACATTCCACCCTGGACTATGTGTAACATCATGTGTTTGTTTCAGGAGAGGTAGAATTAATTAGTGATTAGCCATGTTTGCCCATCTAAATAAGTAAAATAAAGAATCATTATGTCTGAGAAAGAAGGAGAATGTGAGACACTGTCTGAGAAAGAGAGATAGAGAGGGAAAGAGAGATAGCATGAGAGACAGGGAGGTGTTGGGGGAATGTGACGCAGACAGGAGAGCATTCAGGCTCTTCAGTCTGGCTGCTGTGTCGTTAGGGCTCGGTGGTTGTGCAGTTGAGCTCTGCCTGTTGGGTTTGGTGCGGGCAGCGATGCGACTCACTGTGGCCCGCTCTCTAAGCCCTCATCCACCGAGACCAACACTACCGTCACATGCTACTGCCCTGGAGAAAACAACACACACACAGTAGAGCCATTTTCATTAACGGAACCACTGGCACTCTCAGCCCAGCTGGTCCCTGATCCGACACTGGAACTGCACATCTGGTGTCAATGCTCTCTGAGAGAAGGGCCATCTGGAGAGATGGAGGGAGAGAGAGAGAGAGAGAGAGAGAGAGAGAGAGAGAGAGAGAGAGAGAGAGAGAGAGAGAGAGAGAGAGAGAGAGAGAGAGAGAGAGAGAGAGAAAAGATGAAGTAGATAGCGTAACATGGAAAGGGAGAGAGTGATGGGAAAATGGACCAGTCCCACCCCTGTCATACACCTGAGTGTACACACGTGTAATTATGCATGCATGCACTAGTACTGCATGTGTGTACATAGTACTGTCTCTCCACACATGAATGAGAAGATTAGAGGTTGTAGTCAGGTATGGGTATGGAACTGAATTGATGGATAGAAACAGATGTTTAATGTTTCCAGTCTCAGTAAAAAAAACATGTCTGCGGAGGACATGAATAATGCCATGCATGGTTCTTCTTTAGCACACTATACAAGGGAAGTACAGTACTTACCAATTAATATTACATACACTATATTTCTGATTCATCCAAAGGTGCTTTAAAATAGCACTGTGCATAGTACAGGCTGAGTTACCATGACAGTGTATACATCACTTCTCCACCCCTCTACTAATGTGTTCCTATTAGGAAGACAATGGTGGGACATGTAATGCCTGGAAAGGGACCAGGTGTCATTATCATGATTATCATCACAGTTACTGTCCTGTCGATGTCGGTGCTGATGGTTCTAATGTTCTCTGCCTCACCTGGCCTGGCCACAGATTGACCCCACAGAGACAGTAGGAGGTGGGAGATGGGCTGCTCTTAAATGGCAGCTCTAGGACACGGTTAGTTAGAAGTGGAAAGGCATGGTAGAAGAAGAAGTAGCGCAGGACTGCACACACACACTCACACACTCCCACACACACAGTGGTATTCCCCAGCTCCCCTGCCTCCACTGTGACTGGATGGCTGGAGCTAAGCCATGGTTAAGCCTCCATCCGAATGCTCATATGAGCTAGGACATTATCCACTTACTGTTATTAATGCTGCAGCTCTCTGGAGAGACCATGGAGAGGTAGGGAGGGAGGGAGGGAGGGAGGAAGGGAGGAAGGGGGCGTGCACTCATAATCCACCCCCGCTAACTCACACAGGCTGCTTGGAGCTCTATGGCTACGGGTGGGACTGTGGGTGTACAGGCATGGGGAAGTTGTCCATTGCTGTGTAAACTGACAAAACCAACATACAAAACCAACCAAAGTACACCAACCAGCATAGACACATCATAGGCACATAAGAAAGAGGTAGGCTATATACCATCTCCTTCTGCCCAGGACTCCCAACTGAATGTTGTTGTAAACAAAACGGGAGCCCACAATGCATCTGGATGACCTTACTGAGTTGACATTCCTACAATATAAACAGAAACAGTAAAAGCCCACCTCCCCTTCATGCTGTCTCCCTACCTTCGTAGCAAACAGAAACACCTCAACTGACCTCAACACTAATGAGGAAGAGAGAGCTAGAAGAGGGAAAGAAGAGGGGGATAGATTCATCCAGCCTTCTCCACTCCTGCACTTCAACCCCAGCCTTGCTTAATTAGAAATTCAAAGATGTTCAGTTCGTAGAGCACGAGTGACCCTGTCAATTAAAAATGTGCACAGCTGTCTGTACGTCCATGTGAAGAGAGGGAGAGAGAGGGAGATGAGGAGGAGGAAGAGAAGTAGGAAGAGGGGGGTGAGCTTCTTTATCAGATGGCAGAGGCACAGGTAGATGGATGATGGTGTTACACTAAACACTAAAACCCATTGGCTGAACAAAGTTCTCAGTTGCCTGGACTCATTTAGCTAATTATGCAGTCCGTTGTCAATACCTTAAACCATTTCACATGGTAAAACACAATTTGCAGATCTCACTTAGACTTTTCAGCAAAACTCTAAACACATTCTCATTCTCAAAACACATTCTGCACATCATCCATACTGGTAAACTTGTTGTGGGAAGCTTGTGGAGGGCTGCCCAAAACGTTTGACCCAAGTTGGACAATTTGGGGGCGATGCTGCCAAGTGCTAGTTGAGTGTATGTGAACTTCTGGCGCACTGGGATTGTGATGAAAGGAATAGAAGCTGAAATGAATCACTCTCTGCTATTGTTCTGACATTTCACATTCTTAAAATAAAGTGGTGATCTAACTGACCTAGGACGGGGAGTTTTTGCTGGGATTGAATGTCAGGAATTGTGAAAAGCTGAGTTTGGGTGAATTTGTCTTAGGGGTATGTAGACTTCCGACTTCAACTGTAGCCTCATTATTATTATTTTATTGTTGCCCTTTTATTGTTTTACTTGAGTTTATGTAGTAAATATTTTCTTGTTGGTTAAGGCCTTGTAAGGAAGCATTTTACGGTAAGGTCTACACCTGTTGTATTCGGCGCATGTGACAAATCAAATTTGATTCTGATATACTGATGTACCGTGTAGCTCAGTTGGTAGAGCATGGCGTTTGCAACGCCAGGGTTGTGGGTTCGTTTCCCACGGGGGACCAGTATGAAAAAAAAGAAATGTATGCACTCACTAACTGTAAGTCGCTCTGGGTAAGAGCGTCTGCTAAATGACTAAAATGTTAAATGTAAATGGTAAACACAAGTGGCAACAATCAAATACAAATGTCATTGATTGAATACAACCACTCAAAATTGATTTAACCTGTTTCAAATGATGCAACACAACCAATATAAGCCATTTCAGAGAGCAAACAGGTTGTTGAAGGTGGGAAGGAGAAAGTCTGAGAATGGATAGAAGAAACAATGTGAGAGGACGAGGACGAGTGCGTATGCGAGGTAGGTGACGAGGAGGAAGAGGAGGAGGAGGGCAAGAAAGAGGAAGAGGAGGACGAAGAGGAAGAGGAAGACAAAGAGTGGAAATATCTGATGAAATTCGAGCAACAGTCATAGACCATGTTCTTGTCCATGGACTGACAATGAGGGAAGCAGGACTTAGAGTGCAACCCTATTTGAGCCGATTTTCTGTGTCCACCATAGTAAGGACGTTCAGAGAAGAGAACAGGTACAGTATACTACTGTATTTTTGTAATTGCAAATTTACTGTACTACACTATATGCAGCTGTTTCAATAGACATTTGTAAAGTTAATCACTGTATGTATTGTACTGCATGCATATGTTTTGTAACTGGACAACTACTTTTTGTAGAATTGCAAGGCTGCCACATGCAGGTGGAAGGACAGCTATATTCACTCGGGAGCAAGAGGCCGTTATAGTTGGCATGGTCCTTCAAGATAATGCAATACGACTCAGAGAAATCCAGGAACGAGTGATACAAGACAACACACACTTCCAGGGAATCGACAGTGTGAGCATTTCCACAATTGACGTGTCCTCCATCGTAACAGGATGCGAATGAGATTGTCTACAGTACTAACACATACTATGTGAATGACATTACTCTTCAGTACATACAATGTATGTGAATCAGAAGTGCATACAGTAGGCCTAATTGTACTCTACAGTATAGCACTGTCTCTGTACGACTTACAAAATCCTACATACAGTATATTGTATTTCTACACAGACAATATTTGAATTGGAATCAATGGACAGACCCCATGAGTTCATCTTTGTCGATGAAGCAGGCTTCAATCTAACAAAGAGGAGAAGGAGAGGCCGAAACATGATTGGACAGCGGGCCATTGTTGAAGTCCCTGGTCAACGAGGTGGAAATGTCACAATCTGTGCTGCTATCAGCAACCATGGTGTTCTACATCACCATGTTACACTCGGGCCATATAACACCCAGCACCTTCTAAGATTTATTGCCAATCTAAGATATATTTTATTTGAGCAGCAGGTTCAAGAGCAGCAGGGTCAAGAGCTAAATGAGAATCCCATTCCCACCTATGTGATAGTGTGGGACAATGTCAGTTTCCACCGAGCTGCTCAGGTAAGGGAATGGTTTAACATCAATGGGCAGTTTATGAACTTGTACCTCCCTCCATTCTCGCCTTTCCTGAATCCGATTGAGGAGTTTTTCTCCTCTTGGAGATGGAAAGTGTGTGATAGACAACCCTACACCAGAGTAAATCTGCTGCAAGCCATGGATTTAGCCTGTGGTGATATAGGTGAGGAATCATGTCAGGGCTGGATACGGCACACAAGAGGCTTCTTCCCCCGTTGCCTCAGGAGGGACAATATTGCTTGTGATGTCGACGAAGTGCTCTGGCCTGACCCAGCCCAAAGACAAGAAGAAGCACATTGATCACATGTTTACTCCTTAGATTTTTGTCCCTTTTAGTATTGTATACTGTAGTACAGTGCATTGTAGGCTGTATACTGTACAATGGACAAATTGTATGGCCCTGAACATTGTGCTTTCCATTTGTTAACAGTACTGACTGCTCAATAGATTTTGACTAGTTGCAGGTTCATATCAATAAAGAACAAGAATTACAGTATCACAGAGACAAAGGACAAGTTTGTGAGATGCAGGGTACAGTACTGTAAAAATAGGGGTACAAGGAGGAGGAAGAACAAAAAACAAAATTGCAAAGAGCAAAGCAGAGTAGTAATTTCTGATCAATTTTGAGCTACTATGATAGTAAATATGAAATTTGTTTTGAGATTAAAAATGTACTACTCCCTGAGAACTGTATGTTTTGAACAATGTGTTTTCTATTTTTCGGTGTATTGTTTACTGGCTGCTTGAGAGTGTATATCATTGTGATCACTTTGTTTATGATTTGAGAGCAGTGTTTGATTTTGAACACAGGTAAAACTGTTTTTAGGCGAATGTTTCATTTTGCGAGAGGAGTCAGAGGTTTTGTAAATAGTGCTTGAAGATGAGGTTTTGTGTTGAATGTTTTCAGGAAATGGAGCAAGGTTTCAGAAATTGTTTTAGCAATTGAGAAAAACTGGAATTGGTTGGCTGTTTGAAGGACTCTCTGAAAGAGACAGTAAAACGATGGGATGGGTGGCTGTATGAGAGAGAGAGAGAGGGAGAGAGAGAGAGAGAGAGAGAGAGAGAGAGAGAGAGAGAGAGAGAGAGAGAGAGAGAGAGAGAGAGAGAGAGAGAGAGAGAGAGAGAGAGAGAGAGAGAGAGAGAGAGAGATGCATGCAGAGCAGAATTAGACCAATACCCGCTAATTATCAAAATACAGATAAGAGCCATTCAATTGTACAACCACCTAAAAGGAACCGATTCCCAAACATTCCATAACAAAGCCATCACCTACAGAAAGATGAACCTGGAGAAGAGTCCTCTAAGCAAGCTGGTCCTTGGGCTCTGTTCACAAACACAAACAGACCCCACAGAGCCCCAGGACAGCAACACAATTAGACCCAACCAAATCATGAGAAAACAAATAGATAATTACTTGACACATTGGAAAGAATTAACAGAAAAACAGAGCAAACTAAGAATGCTATTTGGCCCTAAACAGAGTGTACACAGTGGCAGAATACCTGACCACTGTGACTAACCCAAAAGTAAGGAAATCTTTGACTATGTACAGACTCAGTGAGCATTGCTCTTGAGAGAGGCCGCCGTAGGCCCACAAAATGAGGTGGAACTGAGCTGCACTTTCTAACCTCCTGCCAAATGTATGACCATATTAGAGACACTTACTTCCCTCAGATTACACAGACCCACAAAGAATTTGAAAACAAATCTTGATAAACTCCCATATCTATTGGGTGAAATACCAGAGTGTGCCATCACAGCAGCAAGATTTGTGACCTGTTGCTACAAGAAAATGGCAACTAGTGAAGAACAAACACCACTGTAAATACAACCCATATTTATGTTTATTTATTTTCCCTTTTGTACTTTAACTATTTGCACATCATTACAACACTGTATATAGCCATAATATGACATTTGAAATATCTCTATTCCTTTGTAACTTCTGTGAGTGTAATGTTTACTGTTCATTTTTAACTGTTTATTTCTATTTTGTTTATTATCCATTTCACTTGCTATGGCAATGTAAACATATTTTTCCCATGCCAATAAAACCCTTTGAAATTAATTGAATTGAGAGAGGTAGACTGTAATCACTGTGTAAGCACACAACTGAAGCTCTATGAAGAGGTATCTACTGAATAGCTCATATATTTATGCTGTCCATGAGGGTGTGTGTGTGTTTGAGAGAGAGAGAGAGAGAGAGAGAGAGAGAGAGAGAGAGAGAGCGCATGAGCTATGCTGATCCTCAAAACAGGGGCCCCACAACGGTGCGTGCTCAGCCCCCTCCTGTACTCCCTGTTCACTCATGACTGCGTGGCCACGCACGTCTCCAACTCAATCATCAAGTTTGCAGACGACACAACAGCGGTAGGCCTGATTACCAACAACGACGAGACAGCCTACAGGGAGGAGGAGAGGGCCCTGGCGGAGCGGTGCCAGGAAAATTACATCCTTCGCCCAAAAAAACGAAGGTGCTGATCGTGGAGTACAGGAGAGCACGTCTCCATCTACATCAGCAGGGCTGGAGAGGGTTGAAAAGCTTTAAGTTCCTCTGCGTGTACATCACTGACAACCTGAAATGGTCCATCCACTCAGACAGTGTGGTGAAGAAGGCGCAACAGTACCTCTTCAACCTCGAGGCTAAAGAAATTTGGCTTGGCCCCTAAGACCCTAACGAATTTCTACAGATGCACCATTGAGAACATCCTGTCGGGCTGTGTCATGGCTTGGTACGGCAATTGCACCGTCCACAACTGCAGGGCTCTCCAGAGGGTGGTGCGGTCAGCCCAACGCATCACCGGGGGCGCACTGCCTGCCCTCAAACGCTGTTGACCTGACCTGTTCACCGGACCTGCTACCTTCTCACGGACCTGCAGTTTCGACCATCTCTCTCGCTCCCTCGCTTTCTCTCTCTCTTTACAGCACCTGCTGTTCCGACCTCTGAATGCTCGGCTATGAAAAACCATCTGACATTTACTCCTGAGGTGCTGACCTGTTGCACTCTCTATAACCACTGTGATTATTATTTGACCCTGATGGTCATCTATGAATTTTTGAAGAACAACCTAGCCTTAATGGCCATGTACTCTTATAATCTCCACTGGCACAGTCAGAAGAGGACTAGCCACCCTCAGAGCCTGGTTCCTCTCTAGGTTTCTTCCTAGGTTCCACCATGCTTCTACTTCTCCATTGCTTGCTCTTTGGGGTTTTACGCTGGGTTTCTGTATAAGCACTTTGTGACATCTGCTGATGTAAAAAGGGCTTTATAAATAAATGTCATTGATTGATTGATCTACAGTACCCGGTGTCAGAGGAAGGCCAAGAACATCATCAAGGACCTCAGCGACCCAAGCCACAGCCTGTTCACCCTGCTACCATCTAGAAGGCGGAGACAATACAGGTGCATCAAAGCCAGGACAGAGAGACTGAAAAACAGCTTCTATCTCCAGGCCATCAGACTGTTAAATAGTCACCATCAGCCGGCCTCCACCCAGTACCCTGCCCTGAACTTCAGTCACTGTCACTAGCCAGCGCAACCCGGTACTCAACCGTGCACCTTAGAGACTGCTGCCCTATGTACATAGTCATTGACACTTTAATAATGTTTACATACTGTTTTACCCACTTTATATGTGTATACTGTATTCCAGTCAAGGCTCATCCTATATAACTATTGCTGTGCACACCTTTTCTATTCATATACTGTCCATAATGTCTATACACACATATACATATATATTTATATTCCAGACTCTGACATTGCTCATCCTGATATTTCTTAATTCCTTTATTTTTATTTGTGTGTATTGTTTTGTATTGTTAGGTATTACTGCACTATTGGAGCTAGAAACACAAGTATTTCGCTGCACCTGCGATAACATCTGCAAAATATGTGTACGCGACAAATAACATTTTATTAGATGTTTTTATTTGAGAGCAAGGGATAGTGAGAGCGAGACAAACAAAGAGAGCATACATGCACAGAGTTTATATGCACAGTGCATGTGCATGTGTGTGTGTGTGTGTTGTTCAATCACACTCAGAGCACTGGCTAGGGTGCCAGCATCCGCCTGTGTATTTGAATATGCGTCATGCATGTCCACATTCAATCCCTCCTCTACTTCGCTTGTACCCTCCCTCTCTCCCTCTGCCTGTCTCCCTCCCTCCCTCATTCTCCCCTCCCTCTCACTACCTCCAATTGACCTCTCTGAAGTGGCTGTGTGATCGTGCTTTGAGCACAAAGTGCTTTCCTCTGTACTCATAGTTTGAGATTCCCCCCCATTTGATGATGTACAGTATGATTGAGTTAACCTTCTTCCCCACCACACACCACCACACACAGGCACACACAAAGTCCTTCCTTATCCTACTGGCTTTAGCTCCTCCCAGAACCACTGGCCTCAGGCTGTGTGCTTTCAGAAGCTCTACAGTCGTATTCCCTAAGCCATAATAATGCTTCCCAGAATCACACAGCATATGGCAGCCGAGCCACCCCTGCCTGCCCGTCTGTTTCCCAGAAGCACCAGTCCAGGGCGGGCGCCGCCTCAAAGGTACAGGCAGACGCCTGGAGAACACACACACACACACACACACACACACACACACACACACACACACACACATCCAGGGACCAGTAAGGGAGAGCCAGGCAGGCATACTGTTCTGCAGGGAGCAGGGAGCTCATCCAGGGATGTTGTGGAGCTCCAGCCCAGACTGGATCAGCCTTTGATGGGGAGGCATGACGAGAGGGGAGCCGCTCTCTCAGAGGGAAGCAGGTGTGTGGAGAAGTGATAAGGATGCTGTGGCAGCCATTACACACACACACAAACACACACACACCGCAGCAACTCCAATAATTTCCAGATACAAAATTCAAATGGCCTCGCATCAAATGACTGAGCTTCCTTTGGCACAATCCGTAACACTACCTTCTCCTTGTGCAGTTGAAAGAGAAAAAGAGAGAGGGAGAGTGAAGAAGAGAGAAAGGGAATGAAAGAGAATGGATGAGGGGGAAACGGAGAGAGTGAGAGGGGGCTCTGAGAAACAGACATAGGAAATGCATTTCTTTATTGCAGGGTAGGATGGGGAAACGTCTCTCTCTCTCTCTCTCTCTCTCTCTCTCTCTCTCTCCTCTCTATCTCAGGCCATTAAAACCTGTGTGTGCTGTGGAGCAGAGAAAAGTAATATATGAAAAAGATACCATTCGTTTGGCTGGCTTATTCCAAAAGCCATTAAGATTAATTAAGTGTTGCAAAATGTGGTGCTTTAGAGTTAGCATTTCACAGATACATTACCATTATTAGCTCTACAGCAGTCAATCGACTGAATTTACGGGTAGATATAAATGACAAAGATTGAGCACATTTACACACCATGACATGGAAATATAAAACATATCTCACATGAGTGTGTGTGTGTATTAGAGGCATACGCTATGTGTATAAGTCTGCACTTGCCTATGCTTATGAAAGCCAGACAAAGGAAAATGACGCGAGACAGAGAGGAAGCAATTACAACCTCCATCATTAAATATTTGGTTTCTTTTGCATGCGGAACATGTGAAATGGAGACGGACATGCAGGCAGGCAGGCAGGCCCAGCCCACCTCATATACACTCTCATTTTACACTCTCTCTGTGTAAGCAATTAGCTGCAATCAGCATTTAATTGAGCAAACACCGAAGGATATTGCTAAACCGTTCTGCCTTAGCGCTTTTCTTTCCCTCAGTCTAATTAAAATATTCAGACGTGCCTGACTATGGACTGTGTGTGTGTGTGTGTGTGTGTGTGTGTGTGTGTGTGTGTGTGTGTGCGCATACGGTCAGAGAGCAAAGGTTAGCACCAGATTCATTCCATCATCCTCCATCCCTTGTCTCCCCTCATACCTCAACCTTTTCATCTTTCTTCCATCCATCTTTTTCCTCTTCCTTCTATTCTCCACAGTAATTTTTGTCACACTCTTCACTCACACGGAGGAGAGGAGACACACTGACACTGTGGGTTGTAACAGCTTGCCTGGGCATAATTGGTCCCAAGTGAATGTGCCTTGTTTCCACTCAGACAGAGATTCTCCCTAATGCCTTCTTACACCTCTCTCTCCTCCTCAACTTCTTAGAGGGACCAACCATTCATTAAGTGGCTTCCTACTCTCATACGATACAACACAGACCTTTCAAACCCAACCACACTCATTTGTTTCTCTGCCTTTACTAAGCCACAGAGAAATTACAAATTGGTGAATAAATTCTATCATGAGGGTCATTTTAACGAATCATGAAAAGAAGAGCAGAAAACCTTTAAGCAAATTTTGCCAGGAACATTTCAGAGCAAGAGAGTACATTGTTCATTGTACATAAATAACCTAGAATACCACATGACAGTAGATATACACAGATTGTAACACATTTGTCTTTTGTTTTTCCATGAAAACATGTTCCCAGCAGTAGCTAAGTGCAAGGCTAGGAGTGCACTGCTCTAGATGAGTCAATGAATGACCTGATGGATGTGGAAAATGTGAATGATCCAACTGGTGCGGATACAGACAGGCAATGTGTAGCCTACCACTAGCGACCTGATTATTTGAAGGGGCCCATAACCTCCATGATGGTGACTTCTCTACACTATCATGCTGTGACTAGGAGACTATGAGCCCTACTGTATAGTATCTACACTCCACCACCAGGTTCTGACACAAAGAGCTGAGGAACATGGCAGAGGGCTGGAGAGGTTTTTCACTGAGATCTGGGGAGAAGGGGTGAGGCTCTGAGCCTCTATGCTAGTCTAATGTGTGAGATTGTAGGAGACAGACCATGTAGGCTTTGGAGTCTAATTAAACTGTATCCAAGGCCGTAGGGAAATCTATCTTAACAGACTCAGTGTGTCCGCCGGCCCACAGCCCCACACACAGACAAACAGGCCCCTCAGACACACAGTCTCCACCATGGAGAAGCACCGCTGCAGGGCCAAAACGCTGCAGTAACCTCTATACCCCTCCTCACCCTCTCCAGGGGATAGCCCACTGACCATGCCCTAACTCCCTCCCTCCCTCTCTGAGTCTGTCTGCATTGCTCCCCCCATTTCTTTCTCTCACACACATCCACGCACACACACACATTCACACACGCACCGATGTACACACACTCACTCGTGCTCTCTCTATATAATAAACACACTCATATTCCCTAGTCGACGCAACTGCAAGCAGGCCACTATACAAGACTCCATCTCTATCTCAGCAAAACAGTACTGGACTTTTTAACTGGAGTCCAGTTTGTGTCTATATCAGGGCCCAGAGAAGAGAAATATTGGAAGAGAGAAGCACATCAACAAACACAAAAGAGTTACAGAGGAGAGACTTGAATCACTGCAGAGCTGTTTCCTGCCAAATGGGTGCCGTTTTGGAAATCACATATCAGACTGTAGCACTGCTTCAGAAAACATCAACACCAGTGGAGATGGAGAGACTCCATCAACAATATATCATAGATGAACCAAACACTGTCTGTGCTCAGTAAAGAGAGAAACGGGTGAGAGTTAAGGAGAGAAATGGTGATGATGATAAGCAGTACAAAGTATAAAGTTATAAAATATGAAGCCCTGTTATTCATGCAGCTCTGCATCCTTCGGGTTCTGTCACACCGCTCATCCTCCAACCTATCTCCATGTACTGATTAATATTGAAAAACAGACAAGAGGAGAAAATAGAAGCATTCCCCTCAGGTTCCTCATCACCATCATCCTCATCATCATTATTATTATTACGTCCCGTGGTGAAATATGACCGAGAGCGGCATCCCACAATGCTGTGTGAACGTCGGTGTGAGTTAGCATCAAGAAGACACAAGAGACATGCACGCATCATCTAGCCAGGAGAACATGACTTGTGGGAAGACAGCCAGGGGCCCTGAGGAGGGGAGGAGGGAGGAAGAGAGGGAAGATAACATCCTCATATATCTCCACCGGTTGAAGCAACAGAAGAGAGAAGGCCAGATATCTGCCAACTATGTTGTGTGCGTAGGGCTGTGAGACTGTGTGTCTGTGGTGGTACTGGGGTTGAATGTGTGTGTGTGTGTGTGTGTGTGTGTGTGTGAGTTCCCCTCCTCAGTAATCTGAATGCCCTTGACTGACCAGATTAAAGCCCAGATGCCAAACGCAGAGACCACTGCAATGTGTGGAAACATCTGCTCAGAGACTCACTGTCCATTATTCCCCACGTTCAGGCCCCATCTATCGGTCACTCTGCAGCCCCAGTCCCCTGTCCTAGTCCCCACGCACACATCTGCAGAGACGACCAAGTGCACATTACCCAGCGGCGCATGAGCCCCAGCTAACAGCTAACCCATTAACCATCAGAGCATTATCATACACTAATCTGGTCCCCTTCTGGTTTGAGAGGGGACGCAGTGCTGCGCCTTAACTAACAGAATGGACAACACCTGGCCTGCCATGGAATCAAAGCCATTTGACATTATTTTGGTTTATGAGTTAATCCCATGGTCTCTAGTCAAGTGGGTAGAGACGACACAAAGGGCTTAGTGTGGGTATGATGTTGGCCAACCATGGGGTGTAACCTAGTGACTCATTGGCCCTAACTGTGCTGTTTAGATCTGGGTTCGCCTGTCTCTAATAGGCTCACTGCAGGCTGTGCTTCTCCTGTGGTTGGGCAGAGCAGGGCAGGGGGATGCAAGGCTGTAGGCCCAGGGTTGCAGACTGGCTCTCAGCGCAGTTTGTCCCCTGTGCCCTCTCTCTCTGGGTAGGACACTGGCACGGTGCTAAGGGGGGCATTAGGGGGCTGGGAGGGGGAGGAAAGGGGGAGGTCATGGGGGCCATGAAGGTTATATAGTGGTGGGGAGTAAAGAGAGAATATCATGGTGGGAAGAGAGTTTTGTACCTTGGGGGTTATGTCAGGGTATGCAGGAGCGGGGAGGATTGATAGAGCACGGCAGAGATGTGTGTAAGCATGGGGTACTGGATTAATGCAGGGTTGGGGATGGTGAAGTGAGACTACATGCAGAGATAGCTCTGGAACAAGGAGGTGAGGTTGTACGTGTGAGTGGGGGATGGGATCAGATGCGATGCTAAGAGTATATGAAGGAAAGAGATGAAAAGGTGAGGGCCTTCCCACTGGGCAAAAACTGGTTGATTCAACATTGTTTCCACATCATTTCAAAAAATATATATGTGATGACCAGTGGAGGCTCCTCAGAGGAGGAAGGGGAGGACCATCCTCCTCAGTGAATTTCATAAAAATAAAAATTGTGAAACATAAAAAGTTATCCTTTTTACATAAAACTACAGTATACTATACAGTGGGAAAAAAGTTTTTAGTCAGCCACCAATTGTGCAAGTTCTCCCACTTAAAAAGATGAGAGAGGCCTGTCATTTTCATCATAGGTACACGTCAACTATGACAGACAAATTGAGAAAAAAATATCCAGAAAATCACATTGTAGGATTTTTAATGAATTTATTTGCAAATTATGGTGGAAAATAAGTATTTGGTCACCTACAAACAAGCAAGATATCTGGCTCGCACAGACCTGTAACTTCTTCTTTAAGAGGCTCCTCTGTCCTCCACTCGTTACCTGTATTAATGGCACCTGTTTGAACTTGTTATCAGTATAAAAGACACCTGTCCACAACCTCAAACAGTCACACTCCAAACTCCACTATGGCCAAGACCAAAGAGTTGTCAAAGGACACCAGAAACAAAATTGTAGACCTGCACCAGGCTGGGAAGACTGAATCTGCAATAGGTAAGCAGCTTGGTTTGAAGAAATCAACTGTGGGAGCAATTATTAGGAAATGGAAGACATACAAGACCACTGATAATCTCCCTCGATCTGGGGCTCCACGCAAGATCTCACCCCGTGGGGTCAAAATGATCACAAGAACGGTGAGCAAAAATCCCAGAACCACACGGGGGGACCTAGTGAATGACCTGCAGAGAGCTGGGACCAAAGTAACAAAGCCTACCATCAGTAACACACTACGCCGCCAGGGACTCAAATCCTGCAGTGCGAGACGTGTCCCCCTGCTTAAGCCAGTACATGTCCAGGCCAGTCTGAAGTTTGCTAGAGTGCATTTGGATGATCCAAAAGAGGATTGGGAGAATGTCATATGGTCAGATGAAACCAAAATATAACTTTTTGGTAAAAACTCAACTCGTCGTGTTTGGAGGACAAAGAATGCTGAGTTGCATCCAAAGAACACCATACCTACTGTGAAGCATGGGGGTGGAAACATCATGCTTTGGGGCTGTTTTTTCTGCAAAGGGACCAGGACGACTGATCCGTGTAAAGGAAAGAATGAATGGGGCCATGTATCGTGAGATTTTGAGTGAAAACCTCCTTCCATCAGCAAGGGCATTGAAGATGAAACGTGGCTGGGTCTTTCAGCATGACAATGATCCCAAACACACCGCCCGGGCAACGAAGGAGTGGCTTCGTAAGAAGCATTTCAAGGTCCTGGAGTGGCCTAGCCAGTCTCCAGATCTCAAGCCCATAGAAAATCTTTGGAGGGAGTTGAAAGTCTGTGTTGCCCAGCGACAGCCCCAAAACATCACTGCTCTAGAGGAGATCTGCATGGAGGAATGGGCCAAAATACCAGCAACAGTGTGTGAAAACCTTGTGAAGACTTACAGAAAACATTTGACCTGTGTCATTGCCAACAAAGGGTATATAACAAAGTATTGAGAAACTTTTGTTATTGACCAAATACTTATTTTCCACCATAATTTGCAAATAAATTCATTAAAAATCCTACAATGTTATTTTCTGGATTTTATTTTCTCATTTTGTCTGTCATAGTTGACGTGTACCTATGATGAAAATTACAGGCCTCTCTCATCTTTTTAAGTGGGAGAACTTGCACAATTGGTGGCTGACTAAATACTTTTTTTCCCCACTGTTAATATTCACATGTCACCAAATAATTGATTAAAACACACTGTTTTGCAATGAAGGTCTACAGTAGCCTCAACAGCACTTTCTGGGATAGGACCATGGTGTAGCCGGAGGACAGCTAGTTTCCATGCTCCTCTGGGTACATTGACTTCAATACAAAACCTAGGAGGTTCATGGTTCTCACCCCCTTCCATAGACTTACACAGTAATTATGACAACTTCCGGAGGACGTCCTCCAACCTGCAGCATGAACTGACATGTTGTCCACCCAATCAAAGGATCAGAGAATAAATCTAGTACTGAAAGCATAAGATACATTTACATTTGCATTTTAGCAGACACTCTTATCCAGAGCGACTTTACAGTTAGTGAGTGCATACATTTTTTTTTTCATACTGGCCCCCCGTGGGAAACGAACCCACAACCCTGGCGTTGCAAGCGCCATGCTCTACCAACTGAGCTACACGGTGCCTAGATACAGCTAGCTAGCACTGCAGTGCATAAAATGTGGTGAGTAGTTGACACAAAGAGAGAGAAAGACCTCAGTTGGACAGTTTTGAACAAATTAAGTTCTTCAAAAATAAAGGAGAAGTTTTACCTTTCACTTTCACTTACTTATCTAGCAAATGCAGCTAGCTAGTTTAGCCTACTCAAACACCCAGTTCAAACAGAGGGATGCTATGTTAGCTAGCTGGCTATGGCTATCCAACACTGGAACTCTTCCAAGTCAAGGTAAACTTTTGGTTGTATTAATTTATTACCACCGTGCCCGTCGGTATAACTGCTTGCTGTACACTGTACTGCATGATTGTAGCGGGTTTACTAACGCGTTAGTTCTAGTAGCTATGTTGACTATGACGTTAATATGGTGACAACGATGTAGGCTGTGTGTAGCGTTGAGCGGTTATGGCATGAAGGTTTGACTTGGAAAGGTTTTTTCGCCTGGTCACAGACAGCTGTTGTATTGTGCACTGAAGTCCACAAGCGAAGGGAAAAGGTGAGAGGAGGAGACTGTAGATGCGAGAAGTAATTATATATACAATGAGAAAAGTGATAGTAGTGTTTATATGTCGCTGCTAGATCTGTGTTTGTGTGTGATCAAGGGTGTATTCATTCCGCCGAATCTGTTGAAAAACTTTTCTTAAACAGAAGCAAACGGAACAAAACGGGGATAAACATACCTGAATTTGTCCAATAGAAACTTTCGTTTGCAAATGTTGGACTAATGATTACAACCTAGATCGGCTAGATATAGGCAAGAGTGTGCAAGGCGGAATTAAATGTGTCAGTCTGTCACCTTGATGGCTCAAATTTCTCTCGACCTGTGCACCTACGTTGTAAACTTTTATTCGTAGGCTAGGTTGTAGCAACCTCATGATGGGTATAGGGAAATTTGAGTAGCATATAGTAGCCTAAACCTATTGATGTTACATTGAGCTGGGTGAATGGAAATATGAATGACAGTCATCCAATATGCTGTAATATGTAATAGACCATGCTCATAATAATACAAAAATCCTCCTCCTTCATCTTAAACGCCACTGTTGATGATGTTGTATCAATGTGGAAAACTGATTGGATTTGAAAAAAGTCATCAACGTAAGGGAATTCCTTCTCTTTTTCAGGTTGAATTCACGTTAGTTGACAACTCAACCAAATGTACATCAAAACTAGACGTTGAACTGACGTCTGCGCCCAGTGGGTTGAGTGAAGAAGGATTCGTTGGAGGATGTGGGATATGTCTGGGTGCCAGCATACCCCCCGGGCTAACACATGCCCAACTGGCTCTAATCCTGCCACCCGCTCCACCCATCTGCAGCGTGCCGCCATGGCTAGCCCCCACTAGCCCAAAGGGAGAGCAGCGTGTACTGTACGCTGTGATTGAGGGATGATAACATGCTAATTGAGAGATGTGGATGGAATCTTGTTTGCTGTCACAGTCCCAATTACCTCCTGTATAGCGCTGGAGAGTGAATTGACACACATTAGGGAACAGCACAGAGGGCTGGAGACTGACAGGTACAAGAGGCTGTGGCAGCCCACATCAAGCTGTTCCCTCTGCTCTCACACAGGGGCCTGCATCATAGAATAACCTGGCATGGAAAAGAGAAAGTGAAAACAGATGGATGGATAAGAGTGAAAGTGCAGAGGAGATAAGAGATACAAGGCTATAGTACTACTACTGTGCAGTTTGTGCAGTAGATTTCATGAATTAATCAAACTCGCTGATGTTCCTCCCTTTTTACTCAGTGAAGGGGATGCACTGTAGAAGTCTGATGTCACCCTAATGCTGTCCTTTCCCTGGGTCTCTCTCTCCTCTCTGTGAATGGGAGGTTGAGAGTATCTGATGCCGAATGGTCTGCTGTGATGGAGCTGAATGACTAGGCTAGACCACAGGAAGCCCTGTGCAGTACAGTATCTCGGGTGTGACACTGAGCAGTCAGAGAGGAACGGCAGGTTGCTCTAGATAACAGGGGTTTGTAGGGTTGGGCACATGAATAATGCAGTCACTATGGAGCTCCTCTGGCTGACAGTACAGATGCTCCTCTCTCTCTCCTCTCTCCTGTATTACCCCCAGCGAGCCAGGAGGAACTGGGGGGTGGAGTTGAGGGGAGAAAGGGATACAGGGGAACAAAATTAGGGCCATTATGTCATGAAAGGACATGTTCGTTTGTGAATGTCTTACAAATAGCATGAAAGGCTCTGTCCAGTTCCACAGGTTTTCATTGTATTGTGAAAAAAAAGCTGCAATAATAATGTATTTAATTAATAAATTATGGTAGTGCCCATGAGTGCTCCTCTTATTACACAAGACAATGCTTTAATCTTGTCCTTTGATGGTTACTTTTTTTCGCCCTTCATTATCCCTTCTTGGGAAGAACATTGCCAGTACATGCCCACTCCCTCCCTCATGCCAAGTCTCTAATGAGCCGGTCTCTTCCTGAATTGATTTCTTATTGTTTAACTGAACCTCCAAAGTCTCTCATCCATCATAAAGCCATTCAGTACATCACGCCGTATCCTGCTGGGCCCTTTAGTCGGCACCTCAATCCCAACTGTAACGCAGCAACCATTACAGACCACAGACCACTCACACACTGCTCTCAGAGGCCACATACAGTAAACATGCATTGACACAAAGACACAGACGCAAACCCACATATAGACAAGCACAAATGCATACGCGCAAGGACACTCACACACACGCATGCAAATGTAAAACATATTAATGTGTAGACACCAATACACACATGGATAAAACAGCTGTACGGTAAATAAACGGAACTACATGTGTATTTGTGTGTGTTTGTGCATGTTGTGCATGGTGCCACAATAGAGGATCATGTCTTTGATTAACTAATTAGCAGTCGTACTAAGACCAAATAAAAACTATTAACCCCAGCTATTACCTTGGCCTCTCTGCAAAGCATTTAATTTCCCTGTGGACTAAAATCAGGGCCAAGGGCCCTGTTGAATCGGCTCAATACAGCTCAGGTGGGCAGGTCACCTATTAAATCCATACAAACTAATTTAGCTCTTTAATGAAGCTCTGATTGACTTTGTAGGCCAACACATGTCTGACTCCCTGCCTCTACAAACACAGCAAGTCAGCAAGTCTGGAAAAATAAAAATAAGCACAAGGCCAAAAGTATTCTGGTCTGTATAACTGTACCTTGTCTTCTCTGCGGATACCAATAGCTACTTCATTAATTAAGGATATCCTCTTCTCTCTATAATATGATTCTGTTTTCACCAAGATAAATGGAATGTTACTAGTTAACTGAATAATACCATATGAGATTAACAAATAGAGGTATAAGAATGGATAAAGTCATTGTCAGCCCTGGGTTAGCCGTCCGATTGACATGACAGAAGTACTGCACTGCTGCAGGACTCAGAGAGAGGAAGAGAGAGAAGGGAGGCTCCTCTAAACACACTTTAGTCGACTGATAGATGGCCGAGGCACTGGGGCAGTGGTGCGGTCAGCCTCGAGTCGTTAAACAGGCCTTCTCAGCCACAATGAACTCCCAATTGCAGCTAGCTACACCATACCAATATCACTCACTGATATGGCCTACACTTTATGTGAAGTGAGAGGGTGGGGCGGTGGGGAGAGGTTCACAGTCTCACGGGGTAGAGTTGCTTTAAGACCGAAGAGGATAGGGAAACAGGGACTAAGAAAATGAAATAATATTACCTTGGAAAACATGGCTTCCTTTTTTGCATATTATTTTTGTTGAACATGTATTTATATGTAGATTATGAACGATCAATGACCCTAGGGTAATGTATAGTGTAGGTTACATGCACCAATTTGTAAGTCGCTCTGGATAAGAGCGTCTGCTAAATGACGTAAATGTAAATGTAAATGTAAATGTAAATGTTACATCCCAGCTAGTGATGTTAAAGGAGTAGACAAACACAATACACAACACGGCAAGTTAGCATGCTAGTTCACACCATACACGGCCAGCCCTATGCTAACCAACTGTAAGAAAGTGCAGCAGAGCTCATAAAGGGTTTTGCATGGTCCAATTAACACCAGATGCTAGCCTTTAGCCAACTTAATTGAACAAAGTACTGCACATCTCTCCAAGGAGTTAGCATGGTCCAGTTAGCACCAGATGCTAGCCCCTTAGCTCATTCTCTCTGGCCAAGAAAATATGCTAAAAAGGTGTGATGGTCCACACTCAAAAAGCTTACTTCCTTATTTTTTTCAATGATGTCGCATAAAGCATACTTTATTAAATATATATATATATATATAATTTTTCACTGCATCAATATGCTGCAAATGTGTTCCAGGGACATGCTCAATCAGGCATGTGCACAGATATGAGTCAACCTGTGCCTCTCACTCTCCAAGTGCCCTTTTGGGCGGTGTTATAATTCGTATTTTTTATTACGCTTTGTCATTGTTGTTCTGAACCCATTGCCTGCAATTCGTTGTGACATCGTCAAGTTCGGCACCCCCCAACCCAGCCCGTCCGTTGGTTTGTTTCACCTGTTGGTCTGCCCTGAACAGAGCTTGTGCGTGCCAGGTAGCGCCTTTTTCCAGTCTGCCCTGCACTGAGAATGCACACGCAGTACTGCCACAGCAGCAAAACATTTGATTAACACTTGAGAACACTTGAATTACATTATCATCAATATTGGGTCTGGTTGGCTTATAAGTGCAGCAGAGAGCCAGAAAGACAGAGAGGAGCGTCTGCATCAACGACCCTCCAACCCATCTCTATCCCTTCTTCAGTCAGCAGCAGCAACACAGGTCTAGACTCTAGCTAACCACCATATACTAAAATATCCACACAAGCCACAAGCCAGCTAGCCATATATCTTGAGTTAGAAGATTAGGAATATAATATTATGAATTAATTATTTAAGGGAATTGACGATAAATCACAAGCTAGCTAACTAGTAGATTTACATCAACATCAATGATCAGCTGATACCCCACCCTCCAATCATGTCTTTAGGAGGCACTGTAACTAGCTTGCTTACCATTTGTGATGAGTGAGTGTGTTGTTGCAGAAATAAATAGGCCTATGCTCAAAAATGTTAAAATGTTCACTACAAAGGCAGTTGGTATGATATGAATTTAGAGATATGAATTATGGAAATCTTCATTTCCCCCCCCCTTTTTCAATTTGAGCACCTGCCACCTAAAAGGTATGTGCACGGTCCTGTGCCAAAACCACCGCTGCCTCCGTTTCACCGAACAAGTACACACACATACTCACGTACACACGCACAACAAACACACACACTCACATACTCTTACAATCACTCACAGATTGTTACAGTCTGATTGTTGCTTTATAGCTATTGTAAACCCAAAGTGCTGACTGTACAGGCGGGTCCCTTCTATCCCATTGTCATTTATTCATCATAAAAAGATGTGTTGAGATAGAGGGTTCCATCATCTCTTACTCACACACCTCTTCCTCTCTCAGGAGCTCAGCGGGTGGCTAGCCCACACAGTGACAACATTGCCATGGACGACCAGGTCCTCTGACATTTGAAACTGTCAGGAAGTGCACGGTGGCCAAGCCGAGTTCACTGTCAACTTTGACCTCGACTCTCAACACAAGCTTGACACAGGCTTGACAGTTGGGAGGCGGAAGGGGCTTAGTACATGAGAGGGGTGTCTGTTGACTGGCTGCAGCCTTTCTCCACGCTCAGGCCACCCTGTCCTCTCACAGGACACTTCCCCACACCTTCCCAGGACACACAGGGAAGCATGGCATGGGGCTGGGGCTAGTGCTGGGGCTAGTGCTGGGGCTGACGGGCAGCAGGTCTGGAGCTGTCAGTGTGAGACAGTGGGACCTATGATTAATGAGAGTTGGCTGGGTGCCAAATACCCACACATACATTATCCCTAGCGGCACTGCTACGGTCTAACCACAACCATAATCTCACAATGCCACTTATCACAAGTGTGCTGAATGATTATTGACCAAACCACTAACTCAGCACCACACTGTAATATAGTACTGCATGATCAACCAACGCAATGTCTGCCATCTCAACCACATCCTCACTGACTCCTAAATCCACTCTATCCACACACAACTTCACACTATGCAATACTGTACATTGTGTGCAAGCCAAAACATCTGACCACTCCAGGCGTTTATTCCAACCGTCTGTCTGTCTGGCTATCTGTCTGGGACGATGAGGATTTATTGATTGATGATTGTCTGTCTGGCTGACTACTCTTCCAATAGCCAGAGGAGCGAACAGACAGACAGAGCGGGGAGGGGGTGAGTGGGTGGGGGGTCTGTTTGGGAATTATTTATACCAATCAACACCATCGCACCCACCCCCCCTCTTCCCCCCTCCTCTTCCCCACCCCTCCTCTCTCAACACATTAACATTAATGTGATTCAGTCACTTATTATAGCTACTCCTAATCCCATCAGCAGCCAGTCACTCCCATTAGAGCAATCTGCAGGGGGTTGGGGGTCAGAGAGGCGTTTGTGGGTGTTATAACGCTATAACTTAAATAGCGTTCAGCTGCAGTGTTGGAGCGGGCGGTGCGGCGGCTGGGAGGTTGCATGTCTGGGTGTTGCTGACATCGAATGCAGGTGATGATTGTTATTCAAATAATCTCTGGCTGTGCTGACAAAACAGCAGGAGCCTGCCGACAACATACCGACACTGTGTAACAGTGACAGAAACACACTGTGTCCTCTTCAGACCTGATCCACCTGCCCTCGAGGCACAACGAGACTAAGGCTGTTTCTCAGGCGGCACAGGAACTAACACCTCATGGTAATACTGCTCTTTAGTCAACTACTCAAAAAGTCTAAATTAAATAGTACTATACTGTTTCCATTAACCAACAATAATGCTTGAGAGCCCCAAAAATGATTGCTTTGAGCAATTTCACACACAAAGACAACCTTCCAAGTCAGCACCTGCCATCATTTCCTGTATTAAGACATTGAGGGAGTCGCCATCGCGATAACTATCTCATTAGCATCTCAATTAGAGCTTCCTCACTATGTGCAACTCCGAGAAGTGAGAGTGTGTATTTATTTAACCAGAAAGTGCCATTGATGTCTAATGGGTCTCATGTAATTGCATTTAGAGTTAAGGCCAGGGCTAAGATTCGGGGACCTGAAAAAGGGTGTCAAAAACAATATCAGAACCGGAGTCAGAGTTTTGAAAAAGGCCGGACCAAGGTAAAGTCTTGCGTTTTTGCTGTCTCTAACACAGTTGGATGAAATCCCAGACACTCTTAGAAGTAAAGTGTCTGGAAGAACCTTTAGGGTTGCCACACCGGCAGAACCTTTCCAGTTGAAAAAGGTTCCTCGAAGAACCCCTGTGAAAAGGCCTCACTGAAGCTACAAAACTGTCAGTGTTCAACCTTAACATGTGACGACAATACAACAGAACAGATTAACAGGAATGACATTTACTCTAACGGGTGGCCAAAAAATATATATCTTAAAGCCACGGCCTTCCTAAACCATGCCTCTACTTCAGGGTTCCTCCAGGAACCCATTGCTTCATTGAACCATTAAAGGTTCCTCCAAGAGCCCCTCAACTAACCGAAGGTGCAAATATGAACCATTGACTAGCAATAGTTCCTTGAGGAACTCCAGGGTTCCTATTCTCCTACAGCACACTAATCCAACATTATTTAAAATATGTTCTATATATGAATTAATAGAGATGCATTTTATCCACAATATATCATTGTATTCATATCCAATCCTACCATGGCATCCCATTTTTTCTAAAAAACAATAAAATGCCAACCCAGCACATCCCCATCCTACTCACACACACTTCCCTTCCACCACACACTTCACACTCTCACACACAGTTGTCTAGTTGGAGAACTGATGTGTGTGTCTCAGATATCATGCGGCTCTTCACCCATAATCCTTTCCCAGGACAGCAGGGCAGTATTGATTACAAACCAGGCAGAGGAAACAGCAAGAGGAGGAGGAGGAGGAGGAGAAGAGTACGGGGGAATAAAGGATAGAAGGGGGAAAGTGAGTGATAGGGGAAGGGAGTTAAGAAGGAGGAGAGGGTGGGGGAGAGGGGGGATGGGGTGCATAAGGAGACAGAGTTCTCAGGTTTCGTCTTCATCCAGCAGCTGTTGGGTTTGAGTGAGAGGGTTGTCTCCCAGGCTCATGCCAAACACAAATCCACCAGCGTCAAAACAGGACCATACCAACTATAACTCTGCTCCACCACTGACCCCAGGGCCAGTGCCGTTTCTAGGTATAAGCAACATAACTGGCCGCTTAGGGCCCCGCGGCCACTAGGGGGCCTCCAACCCCCAATTATTATTTTTTAGGAATCAGTCGGGGTCTCAACTTCCTGTTAGTTAGGATAGTAGAATACACAATGTAGAATTTCGACATTTGGTTGTGCATCAGCAGTTTTCCTCTTGTTATGTCAGTCACTGACAGTCACTCAATTATCCCATATCAGCTAAGTTAGTCTAGCCAGCTATCTAAACCTTGTAGTAATCGTGGCCGAATTACTGACTGGGCACATCAGGCACGTGCCTGGGGGCCCTGACCTCAAGGGGGCCCACCTTCATTTTGTTAGTCACCCTCACTCAGATATCATATGAACATTGCATAAATCATGGCAAAATGTGTAGAATTGCAGGAAATATGTCTTAAAACTGCTAAATGTTCTCTCCATCCCTTGCCAAATCTCGCTTAGGGCCCCCAAAAAGCTAGAAACGGCCCTGCCCAGGGCACAGACACCAAGACAGATGCGTGATGAAAGATTTAAGGGAGGACAAAATGGAGGGAACCCCCCCCCTCTCCTCACCTCTCCTCTCACCCCAGGGAGGAAAGTGTACACCACACTGAAGTCATCGGGTCATACTTTCCCTTAAGGCCCCCACTTAACCCCCCCAGTGTATAATGTATATCTATGGGAATGTAAATATGTATGTAGCTATGTGTGTAGCACAAATCTATAATTACAGAACATTCATATTTTGTTTCCATTGTTTCTCAGGTGTTTCCTATGAGTGTACATAATGTGTGTGCATTGTGGTATGTTCATGACGAGTATTCAGTTCAGTTTAGCACATAATGGAGATGTGAATAGCCCAGAGCTCTTGTTTCCTACACATGGAAAGTGTTGGCTGGGAGCAGGAAGAACGGAGGAAGGAGAGAATAACTTTGCCTCTCACTGCCTGGAGTGATTTTCAGCTCTACCCACGCATCGCTCACAAAGGTCACTCAAACAGGTCTCTTTAACAATTTACACACACAAACACACACGAATGGAGGATTGCACACACATGCACAGTGCACACAAGAACACACGCAAAGAGGAATACAGAAGATGGAAGGTACACAAACATGCGCCCACAAGGATCAGTCAAATAGGTCAGGTCAAGTTACTCAGATGATGACAGCCACACATTTTACATATGGGCTCAGCTCCATGCTATGGACTCAGACCCCATCCATCAACAGAGATGTATGCCCTTTCCTTATAACACCATAACCACTATCCCCCTACACATACAGTCACCTCTAAGGCACTGAAAAATTCAACACCTCATTTAACATCAACTCCTCCCACCTCAGAGGCCACATTAACTTCCCAGCGAGGGGCAGAGGAAGTGCACAACCTCAAACACAAATAAAATAACTATCTAGAGACTTCATCAATTTCTCATTATTTTTTCATTCAGCCTCTTAGGACCCCAGTAATGGCAATCAATGGATCAAGCTGCTGTCACACTCTTAAGACCTATAGGGACCCCTACATAGAGCCCCTATAGCTCTATAAACACACACACACATGCACGCATACACACGCATTTCATTATTCAACTCAGCATTATTCTCTGCAATTATTCTCCATAATTATGCTTCTTTATAACTTGAAGTTACGACTGTAATATTGCCACCCATAAAACATGTAAATGTGCTACTAATATCATTTTTATGGTCATATCCTCGAGTTTGCAATAACAGCATCATTAACACACATACACAAAGGCAACACAGCTAGGCCAATGGGGCCTATCTCTCCAACTTCATGGCACTCATCCATAACATAGATAATTGTGGGTGGGACTTACATGCTACTTCTAATGATGCGTTTCTGCTCACTGCCTCCCCCAGGTAGTTACGGGCCACACACACATAGCTTCCGTCGTCTGGCTTGCTGCGTCGGCCGTGGACGATGCGCAGGAAGAAGAGGGAGCCGCTGGGCAGCAGCATGCGGTGGGAACGGGGGTTGTCCCTGTCTGTCTCCACACGCTCCCCATCCTTGTGCCACTCCACCGTGGGGGCAGGACGCCCCTCCGCCTTGCAATTGAGGGTCGCCGGCTCCCCCTTGGAAACGATGAGGTCAGAGGGGTGCTCCACGATTCGGGGTGGGGAGTCATCCTGACGAAGACGAGATCCTGAGAGGAGAGGAGAGTAGAGGAGAAAATATGATTAGCTACACATACGCCAACATAAGATAATATGTTCAGTAATACCACCTGACAATTTCGATAAGGCTGAATTGATGATTGTCTGAGAGAAAAGCCTATAAATGAGAACCAACCCTGACAGGCAGCACGCACGCCATTTCACCACAAAACACGTCTGAATATCCACACTGACAGACAGGAGCCAGGGAGTGATTATGGCTAATTAGCGTTTTCATTTACACACTCCGTCAAGGGCTCTGTTTCTCTTAGATGCTGCTGGGTGTTGAGTGGGTAAAGGTTTTTGTGACGTTTTTGTTTGTTTTGGTGTTCTGTAGTTTTGGGGGGGCTATTTCGAGCAAACACATTTTTTTCTTGAGGCAAGTCGTCGTTCGGTAGCTGAAGTCTACGCCCCTTCGTTTGGTAATTGGTCAACAGTACTACTCCTAGTAGGAGAGGGAACTATAGATGGGATTCTTCAATTAAGTGTTTGTTGTTATTCAACGAGAGACGACTAGTTTTCATACACATTTTTTCACTTTAGAAATACTGCAACAAACATTTTAGTTAGATGTAAAATTGCGCGACTAAGACCTCTTCGGCAAAAATGTCCAAATGAATTACAGATTTCTTGAATTTATCTTAGATTCATTCAGACTATTTTGAGGAAGTGCATACTGGCTATATTGTTGCTATGGCATCTCAAGAGGGACAAACAGTAATATTGCCGCTTTTATATCGTTTCTCAAGCGAATGTATTTTAAGGGAGTATGCGAGTGACATACGTTCACTTCGCCTAGCCGAGTTCTGCTAGGAGCAAACCAAACGTAATATGCGGGCGCCTTTAGACTGTTGATTGTGAGTACGTGTGGAAACAATTTTGTACGTCGGTCTCTATTTCTAAGTGCGTCTTCAGGTAGGCACGTGTGTGCCCGTTAGAATATATAACAACATGGAAATCAAAATGTACAGTGTATGTGTGTCTTTGTCTCCTGTTCCTCTTTCACAGATGCATGTATTTGCAGTCAGGGTGAATGAGTCCGTTTCTCTGTCCCTCTCCCAGGCAAATGGTTGCTCCCACACTGCCGCCAGCCCTACCAAGTACCCACAACCCTCCTCTTCTCCCCTTGTCTGTGTCGGCGACGCAGTGAGGCAACACAACACAACATGATTCTATCATTACTCTTAAGGAGATACATTAGATATTACAAACAGTGCTCTGTGTTTCTGTGTAAGGATGGGAGTAAGCACTTAAGAGGGTAACCTGGGAGCGAGGTATAGCGTTTTGTTGGATGATGAGACTAGCTGAGCCATGACAGAATTATATGTTTTAGTAAATCGGTTTAGTTTTCTGGATCTGCCGCTCTTTCAAGTACACACCTCTCTTTGCTAGTGCTATTTGTATGGGCATCTGGTAATAATTCACTAAATAAATCCAATTCCACCTTCCTAAATCCAGTTGACTCTTCCCATTCCAATAGATGGATTTTCTAAAGCCTTGTGACTGGCAGGCTCCCTCCGTCGCAACCGGAGTGAAGCTGCCAGCCTCTGTTCTCCCTGGGACACCACACTCCATAAGGCCACTCTCAGATGATCCCCAATACCCAGCCTACTCAAGTGTGCCGACTCCCTGCCTGTCTGACTTACTCTCTCTTCCGCTCGCTCCCCCTCCCTCCCCCACACCCACCTCCACCTAGTGTTTAATGGGCCTAATGGGGGCTGGCTCGCTGGATCCATTCAGCTACAACCACAATCATAAAATCATGCATAAGCAAAGATCTCTGCTCTCAAAAACGCTTCTCGTTTCATTAGTCCCTTCAATGAGCCTGTTCATGGACCTGCCTACGCAATTCATGCACTCAGTTTCTCCCAAGTCCTGAGAGCAGTACAGAAACTGAAACAGACTAATGCTGATTACAGCCACCAAGGGCTTACTCTACTGCAGCCCTGCACACGTATGAGCCGTGGTTTGCTCACTATAACAATGGCTTCCACCGGTGCTTTTATCCGTGTATATAGATGTTACGACAATCTGAACTTTCTTAGATAAGGTTTTCCCCAACAGAGTAGCCATGGTCTTGCCAAACTCATTACTCGTTACCTTATCTCCCTCTCTGAGGTAAAACTGTACGCCCAGGCGACAGCAGCACAGTGGCTGCCTGAAAGCAGAAATGTCATAGATACGCTTGACTGGGATTTGGCTGAAATCTGGCTACACAAAAACATATGAAAATCTCCTTCTGCACTTTAACTTTGACCATATCAACTGTCACATCCATTTCGGCTGACATCCCTCTCCTACTGTACATAGCTGCTGGCTGGTATATTCATAAAGCAAAGTGTACTCAGCAAACCCAGTCAGCAAGAATGGTTATAGTAATACCACCTACCACTGATATTATCAACACTCTGTACTAATTTTCACAAATCACTACAATGTACTTTTATAATGTATAAATGTCTTTGAATTGCTGACTGGTGAACTGCACTGTGCACGTACAGAGTTTGCACATACCCAATGTCCACTTATCAGGAATTGACTGAATATGTGACCCGTTTCAGGAAGGTAGGCGTATGCAGTGGTGGAAAAAGTACCCAATTGTCATACTTGAGTAAAAGTAAAGATACGTTAATAGAAAATGACTCAAGTGAAAGTGAAAGTCACCAAGTAAAATACTACTTGAGTAAAAGTCTAAAAGTATTTGGTTTTAAATATACTTAAGTATCACAAAAGTAAAGGAAATTGATTAAATGTACTTAAGTATCAAAAGTAAAAGTATAAAAGTATAAACCTTATATTAAGCAAACCAGACGGCACCATTTTCTTGTTTTTTACATTTACGGATAGCCAAACAAAGCATTTGTGTTTAGCAAGTCCACCAGATCAGAGGCAGTAGATGTTCTCTTGATAAGTGCATGAATTGGAACATTTTCCTGTCCTGCTAAGCATTCAAAATGCAACGAGTACTTTTGGGTGTCAGGGAAAATGTATGGAGTAAAAAGTACATTATTTTCTTTAGGAATGTAATGAAGTAAAAGTAAAAGTTGACAAAAGTAAAAATAGTCAAGTAAAGTACAGATACAAAAAAAACGACTTAAGTAGTACTTGAAAGTATTTTTACTTAAGTATTTTACACCACTGGGCGTATGTCACATGTTACTACTTCACAGGAGAGGCATCTTAACATGTTTTTGTGTTTTTTTGGCAGAAATGACTTCTGGAACATGTGAACGTTCATGTGCCTTAATAACAAACTTGTGTTCCATCTGTAAATATGTATACAATTGTTAAATTACGAGCCTAGTTGGTTTAGCCACGGAAAAAGACAGGAACCTTCCCCCCCTGACTGGCTGAGATAATGGATGGGCTGGACATGCCGGGAGATGAGTTTGGATTGGTCTGCCATGTAGCCTGCTTCTGTCTATAACGTGAGCTGCTCAGTATGTGTTGATAATCCTTTCTAGCGCAACTCTTTTGAAAGATATAACGTTAGCCATCGAGAACTACAAAAGTTGTTCTACTTTTCTCAACAACATTGATGCCCTGAATTTAGCAGGCGCTATCGACAGATCAGTTGGAAAAAGTTGTGATGGGCTCATTTCTGCACACACCGCGGTCGGTGTGAACCGTAGTGACTTGGCACAATGCTGGCCAAACAAGATGTAGCTACAAACAAAACGGAGTTAACTGGTTCCAGTCTGCCGTGAAGCGTTCATCCATGTATACGGGTAAGAGTCTAGTTACATTTTCAGATATTATACGTTTCAGATGTTGTCAGAAAGTAATTTTCATTGCAAGTTAAAGCATACTGTTTGTTAGCTAGCGAACGTTAGCTTGCTGGCTCGCTAGCTAATGTTGAGTGTATGATCTGTGTAGTAATATTATTCTAATCAAAAATCAATTTGCATTGCTAGTTATAGCCTTATGTTAGCTAGCTAGCTAACATTGAACCTATTTGGTTAGCTTTAGCTACCTGCAGAATCATACTACAGCTATGACAATCAGTTTGTATTGGTAATTTTAGTAGTATGAGTTAGCTAGCTACATGTCTAAACAAAAGACTCCACTTCGCCATATGATTACATGACCCATCCAGTTAACCAGGTGTGTCTGGGGATGATTACGGCCATCTATTGTAGTTCATGAACATGTGGACATGTCTAGACAATAGTGACCCATCCACTTAGCTAGATGTGGCTGTGGGGTGGTTATAGCATTTCTTTCACATGACCCATCAATTTAGACAAGTGTGTCTGGGTAAGCGTCATCTAATAATTATATGGACACTTTCTGTTTTTGATATTGCTACTGCAAATATGCAAGTAACCATTTCACTGTACCATTTACACCTTCTGTATCCTGTGCATGTGACAAATAAACGTAGAATTTATTTTATATAGTGTGTGTTTACCAGAGACGGTAATGTGAAGAACAACATGACCTGCACCAAAATCAGATTAGGATATAGGCCAGGGACTAGATAAAGTGTATTTTTACCTGGAGTTTTTCCTTATTGTAGGCTACTACTTTTACCACTTTTAGTCTTGAAATGTTCAGTTGTTTTCTATACTATACCACTCTCTCTGTTTAGCACAAGGCCTCACATTTGAATCCTTAAAGAGATGGGTGGGGCTAAGGCTTAAGAGGGTGTGAACGATGCTGAATGTACTAAAATATTCAAGAACCATTTTCTCAAAAGTGGGGTTACAAGTTTATCAACTTTGAAAGCAGAATTACTTTCCAATTGTTCCTCAACTGCAGTGTATGATATACCATTTTCTAGCTCTGAGTCTCACTTTTATCCAATGTAAAAAACACAATTTCAAATGTTGCTACATAGGACCGAATCCAGGAGGTGGGTCACATATAGACTAATGCTTATTGACCCTCTTGGGCAATGGGAAAATTCCGCAGTACTACAAGGTTTATTCAAGCCAAACTCTCCAATCCAGGCAGAGGATGATAAAGTGTCTTTCTCTGTGACTTGGCGTCGTATCATCATTTTCCTGTTTAATCTCAGGCTTACTTTCATTCACACAGCGCTGCCAAGACCTTGCTCATTTAATCACCCACAGACAGTCAAACGAATGGTAATTCCCCATGGCCTTGTGCTTAAAATCCTCTGCTAACCCCACCATGTCATCTTCTTTCACACACAACACTAACACACATGCATAGGCAGTACACAACCTCAAACCCAACTTGACAAAGTTATAAAGCAAAGCAAATCAATGAAAAGAGAGAGTGAGTGAGTGTGGGAAAGAAAGAAAGATAGAAAAATATACTTCTAACAGACCGTAGACACTTAACGCACAGTATAACACATGCTTCCCAATTCTAAAGGTACAGGAGTTGAATAAAAGCCATGTAGAATAAGCAATGGGATGGGGCACCAGAGTGTATATAGTAGTCAACAGCCATAGGGACGGCACCAACCCCCTCTTTCACCAAATCAATGCTCTCAATGTGGACATGATCAGTGGGGGACAACACAGTGCCATTGGCTTGGAGAGCCGATATCGACCAAGAAAGGGAGCTCAACGGTTATGAGTGCTGTGTCCTCACCAGTGATGGTGCTCAAGGGACAGACAGTACTTACAGTATATTCTGTGACCAGGGGACACAGTGTCCACATATTACAGACCAAAACAAATCGAAGGACTATAAGATCATTCAGCATCATAGTCTCCATTACAAGTTTTGCCACTTTTCAGACAAAGGATCTAAACTCCACCATCTGCATATCAGAACTCAAATCATTACATTTACATTTTAGCAGACGGTTTTATCCAGAGCGACTTACAGTTAGTGAGTGCATACATTTTTCATACTGCCCCCCGTGGGAATCGAACCCACAACCTTGGCATTGCAAACACCATGCTCTACCAACTGAGCTACACGGGGCCAGTATGTCTATGAAATTAAATTAAATGTGAAAATGTTGGGATGACAACTAATTATATATATATATAGTACCAGTCAAAAGTTTGGACACACCTACTCATTCAAGGGTTTTTCTTTATTTTTACTATTTTCTGCATTGTAGAATAATAGTGAAGACATCAAAACAATGAAATAACACATATGGAATCATGTAGTAACCCAAAAAAGTGTTAAACAAATGAAAATATATTTTATATTTGAGATTCTTCAAATAGCCACCCTTTGCCTTGATGACAGCTTTGCACACTCTTGACATTCTCTCAACCAGCTTCACCTGGAATGCTTTCCCAACAAACATGAAGGAGTTCCCACATATGCTGAGCACTAGTTGGCTGTTTTTCCTTCACTCTGTGGTCCAACTCATCCCAAACCATCTCAGTTGGGTTGAGGTCGGGGATTGTGGAGGCCAGGTCATCTGATGCAGCACTCCATCACTCTCCTTCTCCTTCACATTCGTCTGATGTCCATTGCTCGTGTTTCTTGGCCCAAGCAGGTCTCTTCTTCTTATTGGTGTCCATAAGTAGTGGTTTCTTTGCAGCAATTCTACCATGAAGGCCTGATTCACACAGTCCACTCTGAACAGTTGATGTTGAGATGTGTTTGTGACTTGAACTCTGTGAAGCATTTATTTGGGCTGCAATTTCTGAGGTTGGTAACTCTAATGAACTTATCCTCTGCAGCAGAGGTAACTCTGGGTCTTCCATTCCTGTGGCGGTCCTCATGAGAGCCAGTTTCATCATAGCGCTTGATGGTTTTTGCGACTGCACTTAAAATAAACTTTAAAAGTTCTTGAAATGTTCCGTATTGACCATTAAAGTAATGATGGACCGTTGTTTCTCTTTGCTTATTTGAGCTGTTCTTGCCATAACACAACTGATTGGCTCAAACGCAATAAGAAGGAAAGAAATTCCACAGATTAACTATTAACAACGCACACCTGTCAATTGAAATGCATTCCAGGTGTCTACCTCATGAAGCTGGTTGAGAGAATGCCAAGTGTGTGCAAAGCTGTCATCAAGGCAAAGGGTGGCTATTTGAAGAATCTCAAATGTAAAATATATTTTCATTTGTTTAACACTTTTTTGGTTACTACATGATTCCATATCTGTTATTTCATCGTTTTGATGTCTTCACTATTATTCTACAATGTAAAAAATAGTAAAAATAAAGAAATACCCTTGAATCAGTATGTGTGTCCAAACTTTTGACTGGTAGTGTACAAAAAGATGACAATAAAACGAAACCTGACACCTATTGAATATGTGAGTCACCTATTGTCAATTCACAACCATGCACTGAATGTCATTAATTTGAATCAGAATAACTGCTGCATTAAATTATCAGCCAAGGGCAAAGTTAAACCTTTCATATCCTCCCTAATGATAGACCTACATGACATCAATTAGGAAGATTAAATTAATGAACAATGGAATTAATCAGGAACCCCCAAAACAAGCATGATTCATTCTTATGACAGTTCATCAATTTCAACAAATCGATAAAATAACACAGTGACAATCTATTGCTCATAAAACAGTCTGGTGTGCTGCAAAGCCAAATTGAAAGGCGCAATCCCGGCATGCTGGTACTCATTGAGCGCGCAAAGGGAGACCACACGTGCACCCCTTTTCACCTGTCTTTTCCAACGTTTTGAAATTAGGACAAAACGGAACAATTGAGGCAAAATACTGTTGTTGCTGCAGGTGCTCTAATAAAACGAGGAGATGGAAAACGAAAAACAGGAAAAAGCTATGTTCGTATTAGAAAGTTAATTGTGTTGACCAAATCAAGTTTAAGATTTTAGGACTTACCGTTGACTTGGGTGTGCAATAGTCCACAGAAAAAGAAAAACCGTAGTAGACCCATTCTGGCATACTGTAGTAACCGTTCACGGTTTATCAGCGCACAAACTCGTCGGATAGAATTGTTTATCTTGCAGATTGTCCGACTCTCTAAAGTTTAGGTTCTTTGCACATGAACTGTTGAATTGTAATACAGTTGTTTATCGTGAATTTTACAACGAAATCATTCATGAGACGACTTTTTTCTCTCAAAGAGCGCACCGGATGGGCAGCCTACTTCTCCATACATAATGTTTGTAGCTGGTTGTCTCACCACGCAGACACCAACCGCGCAGAGTAACGATGTACTCGCCTCATAACATCGCCCCGAACTCCCAGAGCCTATTTCATGCAATGTTCCGTCCAGCTAAAAGTGTCCAAAGCGAAGCATATACTCAATATAGATTAGAAATGGTCAGGATGACCATGATTTTAAATATCACTCCGACTGAATACGCGCTGTTATAATCTAAACGCTGGACTGTTGTGAGCCAACGGTGGTGGTTTCAGACCCGGGGTGAATTAATAGCTGCAGTTTCAGCTCCCTCCTTGAATAGCTGCAGTTTCAGCTCCCTCCTCTTAGAACTGTAAAAGACTGGTAGAGCAGTGGGCTACAGGAACGCAGATGCGCAGACTTACATCAAACCAGTGCAAGATGTTGCCCCTATGCGATGATCTGAGGTCAGTTTGGGTTTACATTAGGATCTGAATTAGACGGATAAACTGGTCCTAGATCTGAACTGTCCACTGCCGATTGGGCAGCTACAGAGTGCTGTGGAAACCGCATACAAATCACATAACCACATTAGGCTATCACAATATTTATTTGCAAGATGTGCGTGCAGGAATGTTATTTGGGTTTGGTGTTTAAATGGCTATCTATGCAATTGGTATGCATTTGATAGGCACATTAAGGCAATCAAAAGGCACTGCTCTGTGCGCGCTATAACATCTGGAGTAAGCCTATATAGGCTAAAAACCCAAGTACAATAAAGTAGCGTCCCCTATCGACGACATGGCTATCTCATAGATCTCGTCTCGCATAGACAGAATGTGCCTGCAAAGTGGCTTGTATATGGCAATTCTCTCAGTCAATATCAATGACAAATTGACTGCTAACAACCCATGGCACATACTGTCTACTGTCAGCGGTCGATTCCATCCACATGCATAACAGGAATATAAATCCTGGTCTTTATTTTTATTGAACTGCGCATTCAATGAGTTATTGAAGTAAATACTCCTCCCAACAAGCACATTCAATAATGCTTATCAACTGATAATTAAGTATGCCTGGTGGACTGAATTGAAATTTACTGTGACTTTTTGGTTAATCACTTTAGTATAAAGGGAGTTATCATTTAGTGTCAGGAGTCATCCAGGTGGTGGAGAAATGTGTGTGTGTGTGTGTGTGTGTGTTTGTCGCCATTGAGAATAAGGTAAATCTGTTATGGTACTATAGGTAAAGTGAGGCGTTCCAGCAACCTGGACTCAGGGGTAGAGATAACATAGTAAACAAAAATCAGGGACACTCAAATTTGTATGTTACGTTTGGTATGATATGTATTCATTTATGGATGCCCATCGTCCATTTCGTATGATATGTTACAAATTGCAATTCGTTCAATATGTTACGAATTTGCAATATGTATGATATGTCACGAATTCCAATTTCTTGTGGCTATAACGTTAGCTAGGTGGTAGGTGGCTAACGCTAACGTCAGCTAGGTTGCTAACATTAGCTAGGCTAGGGGTTAGGGGGTAAGGTTAGGGTTAAGGTTAGGGTTAGGAGTTAGGTTAAATGATTAAGGTTAGGAGAAGGATTAGCTAACATGCTAAGTAGTTGAAATGTAGCTAAAAAGTAGTAAGTAGTTGCAAAGTTGCTAATTCGCTAAAAAATAAAAAATACGCCGACACTATCAACCCTGACCAACCACCCTCCTTTCATGTTTGCCTTAAGTAACCTTCTGTCTTATGTAACCATACCAAACGTAATATATCATACTAATTTTAGTGTCCCGGATTTTGATATTATGTCTAGTCTGTGAGACCAGCCTGCTCACAGGTAAGTGCTGTCATGAAGTGGAAAGAATTGCTTCTGATGGGAGAGAGTGACCATGTTCCCATCACACTTCCCTTTCTCTATAGTAGTCAACATGTACATGTACATCTGTGGACCTGTCTCTTAGAAGTTGCCTTCACATCTCCCCTGCTATTATTGGCACTCTATCTGAAAGACACTTTGGCAGAAAGAAAACATTGAAATGATAAAAGTTTCATAAATGTAATGTTTTGAGGCTCATACTCACACCCACATAGGCTACAACACTAGATCCATTGAGCAACAATGAAGATAGTTGTTGTTCTCCAAATAAAAGTTCATACAGCCCTCGGAAATGGAATGGTCTCTCACTCAATAATACATAACATAATGGTTCATGAACCTGACATCTCAATGAAATCAGCACAGGCACTCACATATACACACTTGCGCAGCCCTCACACAAACACACACAAACAAACAAAAAAGTGTGGTTCATGATTTTGTCAAAGGGTATAGCCTATAGGCTACCGTGTCTCACGGCCAATGGCGGTGATAGGTAGCCTAGACCCAGGAGGAAAGATGATTTCCAATAGATGCAGGTGAATAAAGGTGCAGAGTGATCATTGCCGACTGCATTTGTGTGAGGAAAAAAAACAGGGCCATCTTTTACGAGGAAAAACTATTTGGCTCAGTGTCACTTTGCACTTAACTTGTAGCAAAATAAATTGTCTAAAAGTCAGTCCAAACTTGACCTGATATACCATACACATGTCTGTTCCCCTCCTTCTCTGTCAAAACTGAAAGGTTGGAACCAGCTAAATACCCTTATTGGGAGAATCTCAAATGGTTTCCCTCGACTCCTCGCGTCCTCGCGTCCTCTCCTCCGTCCTCTCCTCGACTGGTTATGAAAAAGTTAACCAAGGAGCGGAGGCGAGGAGAAGAAACGTGTAAACAAATCAGACTCTCCTTCTCCACTCATGCCATTAGACATGATGTTTACAAGCAGGGGCGGACTGGCCATCTGGCATTTCGGGCAAATACCAGATGGGCTGGTCAAAAAAAATGTGATGCTCAAAATGATCATTATCTGGCTAAGGGAGTGAACATTATTTATAATAAGGGTTACATGAAGAAAATCTGACCTCACTGAAATGAAAATGGATGGCCCTCCCTTCAGCAAAATATATTTGACCTAAACCCTCCTTGAACGCTTGAAAAAAAAACAAGTGACTCTCCCCTATACCCAAAATAATAATAAAAACGTATAGTGGATAGCAGAGAACATGACTACCATTTACCCTCACTTCTTGGACAGACCAGAGTCTTCGATATGCAGTTTTAGAAACTGTAAGCATTACATGGCAACGCAGGAATTGTGGGTTCACAGACCACCGTAGACAAGAGTAGGGGTGGAAATATGTCCTTTATAGTAAAAGCATTGCATGAATCTATCATCGTATTTGCAGGTCCGATAAAAAATTGCCTTTTATAAAAATGTCATGCAATTCTATTTTAAATTTACATATTAGCAGAATATTTTTTAATACCACACAATTTATCGTAATTACAGGCTAAGAATGGACAGAGAGATATGCCTATGTGTTAATCTTATCATATTTCTCCAATACCAAATCATTGTGTCTTGTTTGCAACAAAACTGTCCCTGTTTGCAAATAATTAAATCTGAGACGCCATTAGGAATCTGAGCATGGTACTTTCAAAAGTTAAGACTACCATTCCACCCCAGACAGAGTAGGCCTACCAATGCTGAAAAATATAAGCTTTAGCTGCTGGCTACTCTTCTTCTTCTGTGGCTTAACCTAACGAGAGAAGGTCACAAGTGTTTCCCTAAAAGCTGTCTGGGTTTAAACATCTTATATTGTGCAGAAAGTAAATAGCTTAATCAATTTATAGTGACAGAATTGGATTACTTCTCAAGCAAAGTAAATGTTTTGTCTCCTAGGCTGTAGAAGGTTGTAGCTCAGCCTCTGAATGTCAAAGAATTGAAACAATGATATCTCCATATGCACCGGAGTCACGTCTTTCCCAGGTATTTTACAGCTTGTTTGTAGCATAAAGCATCACGAAACAAAGCGCTGTTATAGATAACTTTATATAAATCAGATCGGTTTTATTTTCTTCACAATCTTAAACGAACAAGGGGTAGGTCTGTGCTTTTTGCCATTTTCTTTAATAAAAGGTAGTCCTAAGGCATACCCTCTCATACCCCCTCAATTCGAGTCCTGGTTTTAACTTAACATCCCTTCACTGACACGGAGGTAGGATATTTAAAGAGTGCATGGCGGGTGGAGGAATTGGCCAACAAATCTATGGATATAGCAGCCTATAGCCTAATTTTATCTGTAAAACAGGTAGGCTCCAACACAAAGCCCTCTTGTTGTTAGTAAAGTCTAATTAAAATGAAGACGATTAAAATGAATTATGCCTACTCGAATTTGCCTACTTTCAACACCATGAGCTGTCTATTTCCGATTGATTGTGCCTCGGCTGTTGCTTCAAGTTTTAGCACCACAATGTAAATTACTAGAATCTGGCTTATTGTGAGGTCAATATCTCTGATAAATATATAATGGGCAAGAAAAATATTGTTTTTATTAAAATCAATTATAGTAGTAGCAAGCTATCAAAGTTGACCTCCGGTCCTCCTTCTCATCTTCGCGCTCTCCTTCTCAAACTTAACAGAACATAGGCTGTAGGCTAGTCCGCCTGCAAGAAATATACTTTTTTGGACTGGGCCTAACAAACCAACACAAGTTGAAAGAAGCCTTTGACTCTCCTCCTGAACTGCCACTGTAGGCCTACATAGCATAGCGTGCTTAGTCCCCTCTTGTACTCCCTGTTCACCCACGACTGCGTGGCCAAGCACGACTCCAACAACATAATTAAGTTTGCTGACGACACAACAGTGGTAGGACTGATCACCGACAACGATGAGACAGCCTGTAGGGAGGAGGTCAGAGACCTGGCAGTGTGGTGCCAGGACAACAACCTCTCCCTCAATGTGAGCAAGACAAAGGAGCTGATCATGGACTATAGGTAAAGGAGGGCCGAACAGGCCCCCAATAACATCGACGGGGCTGTAATGGAGCGGGTCGAGAGTTTCAAGTTCCTTGGTGTCCACGTCACCAACTAACTATCAAGAGGGCACGACAACACCTTTTCTCCCTCAGGATTTGGCATGGGTCCCCACACATTGACTCGGTACTGGTACCCCCTGTATATAGCCTCGTTATTGTTATGTAATTGTCTTGTGTTACTTTTTATTTAATTTTTTACTTTAGTTTATTTAGTAAATATTTTCTTAACTCTATTTCTTGAACTGCATTGTTGGTTAAGGGCTTGTAAGTAAGCATTTCACGGTAAGGTCTACACCAGTTGTATTCGGCGCATGTGACAAATAACGTTTGATTTGATTTGATTGGTTAGGCAGCACACAAAAAAAGGTTTTCATCAGCAAGAGCAGGCTGGGGCTCAGGGTTGGAATATCTGTTGCAGTGTGTAACGCAGCCTAGTTTTATTTACACCATCCCAGAAGCTATCTTAGAAATATAACTTTGCTCTGTGCTTCTCTGAGCATGCACATCATAGCCCATAGCCTATAGGCTATGGATCATTTGATTGAGACCACACTAAATAGCCAATAGGCGCACTTGATATTGTGCTCCCAGCAGAGAATCAGAGATGAGGGGCGGCATCGGGCACACATCGATATATAGCCTAATAAGCAATTAATTCTAAAACACAAGGAAATAATGGTGTGCTTGATTTCCCCCCCTCGAGAAAACAACAGCTAATTCAAAAAACACTTCTGTTCTAGATGCCGGGAGGATACTCTTCCACATCCTCTGCCGAAGTAGGTAATCAAGGAAGTGAGCATTCTAATCCGTTCACCTACTAACGAATTGAAATGCTCCTCGACCACTCAACCACTTTTACATTTCCGGGTCCTGGAGGAGTTGAGGAGAGGACAGACTTTTTCCCAATTGAGAATCTCCTTGGGCGAGATCCCTTGCTCAGTCAGTGGATTGCGCAGGAGCAGATGCCCCTCCCTTGCATGCCTGACTCACCTGGGACAACTTTATAGATTCCGGTTTTTCTACAGTCAAAAGACTACAATTACCACAAGTTTGTTGAAAACCAGGGCAACCATGACTGCAGTTGTTTAAAGTGATGCTACAAAGTTTTGTATATTTTTAAGCGAGTAGTTTTGAAAGTAGTTCCAAGAGCCAAAAAGGGTCCCCGAAAATGTTGCACAATTGTGTACACATCACATTAGTGTATCACTTCGTTGCACATGCTCTGTGGTGTGCACTGAGCAGACTTGGGCCTGCCCTGCAACCTCATTGGACAATACGGCCGACCTGATCCCAATAACAGTTTTATTGTTTTACAAGCTGCGTTCCTCAAACTAGCAAGCCAAGCTTCTTCCAGCAATTGAGCAAGACTGATAATGCAATTTCCGACAATAGAAAAGTTATATTTACAGTATATGTTTGCATCAAATAGCCTTGTCTACTCCTAATTTTGTACGTCTATTCATATATATTATACACTGCTCAAAAAAATTAAGGGAACACTTTATCCAAGTCAATCACACTTCTGTGAAATCAAACTGTCCACTTAGGAAGCAACACTGATTGACAATAAATGTCACATGCTGTTGTGCAAATGGAATAGACAAACAGGTGGAAATTATAGGCAATTAGCAAGACACCCCCAATAAAGGAGTGGTTCTGCAGGTGGTGACCACAGACCACTTCTCAGTTCCTATGCTTCCTGGCTGATGTTTTGG
Source organism: Coregonus clupeaformis (assembly GCF_020615455.1). Taxonomy (NCBI): domain Eukaryota; kingdom Metazoa; phylum Chordata; class Actinopteri; order Salmoniformes; family Salmonidae; genus Coregonus; species Coregonus clupeaformis. The sequence continues at coordinate 38,800,164 of NC_059204.1, forward strand.
TCACTTTTTAATGCTGGCGGTGCTTTCACTCTAGCGGTAGCATGAGACGGAGTCTACAACCCACACAAGTGGTTCAGGTAGTGCAGCTCATCCAGGATGGCACATCAATGCGAGCTGTGGCAAGAAGGTTTGCTGTGTCTGTCAGCGTAGTGTCCAGAGCATGGAGGCGCTACCAGGAGACAGGCCAGTACATCAGGAGACGTGGAGGAGGCCGTAGGAAAGCAACAACCCAGCAGCAGGACCGCTACCTCCGCCTTTGTGCAAGGAGGAGCAGGTGGAGCACTGCCAGAGCCCTGCAAAATGATCTCCAGCAGGCCACAAATGTGCATGTGTCTGCTCAAACGGTCAGAAACAGACTCCATGAGGGTGGTATGAGGGCCCGACGTCCACAGGTGGGGGTTGTGCTTACAGCCCAACACCATGCAGGACGTTTGGCATTTGCCAGAGAACACCAAGATTGGCAAATTCGCCACTGGCGCCCTGTGCTCTTCATAGATGAAAGCAGGTTCACACTGAGCACATGTGACAGACGTGACAGAGTCTGGAGACGCCGTGGAGAACGTTCTGCTGCCTGCAACATCCTCCAGCATGACCAGTTTGGCGGTGGGTCAGTCATGGTGTGGGGTGGCATTTTTTGGGGGGGCCGCACAGCCCTCCATGTGCTCGCCAGAGGTAGCCTGACTGCCATTAGGTACCGAGATGAGATCCTCAGACCCCTTGTGAGACCATATGCTGGTGCGGTTGGCCCTGGGTTCCTCCTAATGCAAGACAATGCTAGACCTAATGTGGCTGGTGTGTGTCAGCAGTTCCTGCAAGAGGAAGGCATTGATGCTATGGACTGGCCTGCCCGTTCCCCAGACCTGAATCCAATTGAGCACATCTGGGACATCATGTCTCGCTCCATCCACCAACGCCACGTTGCACCACAGACTGTCCAGGAGTTGGCGGATGCTTTGTCCAGGTCTGGGAGGAGATCCTTCATGAGACCATCCGCCACCTCATCAGGAGCATGCCCAGGCGTTGTAGGGAGGTCATACAGGCACGTGGAGGCCACACACACTACTGAGCCTCATTTTGACTTGTTTTAATGACATAACATCAAAGTTGGATCAGCCTGTAGTGTGGTTTTCCACTTTAATTTTGAGGGTGACTCCAAATCCAGACCTCCATGGGTTGACACATTTGATTTCCATTGATAATGTTTGTGTGATTTTGTTGTCAGCACATTCAACTATGTAAAGAAAAAAGTATTTAATAAGATTATTTCATTCATTCAGATCTAGGATGTGTTATTTTAGTGTTCCCTTCATTTTTTTTGAGCAGTGTACATTATCCTACCACATTGTATAGAGACAGGCTTTCAAAGTCATGCACTGGCACATAGCTGCAGTGTTGTGAATTATCAATTGGTACAATTTATGTGCTATCAAGCCAACAGAGGAGACTTATTATTGATTTCAATAGTTGGCATTACAGAAATGTAAGCCGATATTTTCTTGTCTCATAAGTGGATGAAAACAACAGTGCTTATATAGCCTACATTTCGAGAGTGCATAAAAATTAGCAATATGTCACGGAGGGGCCAGGACACAATATGGGTGGACTCTCCTATAATCTATATTTACATTTGAGTCATTTAGCAGACACCCTTATACAGAATGTCCTACAGGGGCAATTAGAGTTAAGGGGGAACATCGACAGATTTTTACTGGCCCAAAGCTGTTAACCACAATCTTTCCCGCAAATTTACTCCCCTACTCTGGTCTACTCATGATCATCATTTTCTTTTCTTTATTTTTTCAGATATATATTTTTCTCATCAATTGTTTTATTTCAAATCAATGGCTATGGCTAATGGCGTCTACCTCCCATGTAGATGGTGATAATTAGCATAACACACATTGTTCAGCCCCTCTTTCCCGCCAAAATTAGTTTATTCATTGAGCACTGTTGCTGCGTGTGCTAGGTGGTGGAGAGCAACTACAGCGCTATGCCAAAGAGAATTTAAATAAAGAGTCCTAGAAATTCCAATAGAAATCCCGGATCAGGCTTGTAGGGGATGTAATGGTGATGTTAGCTAGCTAAGCTCATGCACATAAACACGTCATTGGGTCTAACGGTTGTGTCACGCTGAAGTGTGCATGTGCAGACCGTCAAATCAAAGGCACTCCTTTGATATAAAGTTGTTTTTGACTAAAATGAAAACGTGTCAGTTTTTCTCTTTCACAAGGATGTATAAATTACATGTATATCAGCTATTTAAGACATTGGCTCGAATGTAGGTTTTGCCTTTAGATTTAGAGAAAATTAACAACTAAGGTCAACTTTTTCAATTTTCCCATTGACTTGCCAAACCCCAAACCCGGATCTGTTCTGTCGAGTCTGCTTCACGAGGCGTTCCCGGAAGTATCAGACTGTTGGTCCTCTGGGTTTGAAAACTCTGTGGCTGCGCAATTCGCAGCTATTTCGCAGACTCGGGCAGTGACTCCACTTTCATCGGCAGCAAGTTGGGACACTGCAGTTGACATGTCGAGTGGATCAATTTTGCCTTTCAAAATGTGTTGCATTATGGGCATGAACTTTACAAAAACCATGTGATCAAAGAGCATGCAGTTTTCAAGTCGCCTCAAGTCAGTGCAGTTGCTTCTCACAAAAGTGCAGTTGCTTCTCACAAGCTACAACGTGCAGCCATCGGCTGGCTAGTGGGAGGCACTATTTGTCAACCAGTCATTAGAATGTTTTTGGTTGACCCATGTAAACATGACTAAAGGCGGGACTGAAACAGGATTCAACTTTGTAAAATCTACAGGGAATATAAATTAAAGTGATATTTGAGACCTCTCTCAACCAATTAATTGTACACACGCACAATTGCATTATTACAATTAATTGTACACACATTATGTTTTCAGTTTGTGAGTGTGTGATATGGGGGTATAGAAAAGTTTATTGCAACATTAATAAAGAAAAATGTTGACGCTGATATGTTGATGTGAGCCTTGCTGTTGGAAAACCTCTAGGTTTACAGTGTCCGACTTTCGGCTGTCGCAGATTCACCTCCCCTGACTTCACTCATCAACTTAATCTACAACACATCCACTTTTTTTGGCTATGAACCCAGCATGAACTGGCAGGAATTAACCCATTGGATGATGCATTTCACTGCCTGAGTAGCAGAACGTAACCCATGTGTCAGTGAGGAGGCTTGCGCCTTCATGCACGCTCTTTGCACGTGCACCCAGCAGCGTAAGGTTGACTCTCTCAGGCAGGATGAAAACAACTACATTGACCATGATCCTTTGCTAGTTACGGCCACTTTCTGGTGCCATTCAGCCCCATTCAGCAATGGGTTCATTCGAGCGGATCACTTTTGTCAAGACGTTGACGGACTTTGGTCACCACCTTTCAAAGTGTGTTGCATTATAGGTACAAACATTTTCCAACTTGCAACTACACGTCGACTGCATGACCATGTGAACAAAGGCCATGAACTTTCAACTGCAGTCGACTGGACATTTCTGCAGTTGCTCCTCACTAACTGCAACTTGAAGTAGGAACAAAAGCATTGTGCGAGTCAACCTTCGTCTGTTTTTTTTTGGAAGCAAAAGGCACATACTCATAAATGGTTGATACTCATAAATGGTTGATGTCGCCACCTACCAAGAACTATGGGCTCTCCTTCTCCGTGGCCGACGTGAGTAAGACATTTAAACATGTTAACCCTCGCAAGGCTGCCGGCCCAGACGGCATTCCTTGCCGCGTCCTCAGAGCATGCGCAGACCAGCTGCTTAAAAATGGCCACCATTGTTCCTGTACCCAAGAATGCAAAGGTAACTGAACTAAATGACTATCGCCCATAGCACTCACTTCTGTCATCATGAAGTGCTTTGAGAGACTAGTCAAGGATCATATCACCTCCACCTTACCTGTCACCCTAGACCCACTTCAATTTGCTTACTGCCCCAATAGGTCCACAGACGATGCAATCGCAATCACTCTGCACACTGCCCTATCCCATCAGGACAAGAGGAATACCTATGTATGAATGCTGTTCATTGACTATAGCTCAGCATTCAACACCATAGTACCCTCCAAGCTCATCATTAAGCTTGAGGCCCTGGGTCTCAACTCCGCTCTGTGCAATTGGGTCCTGGACTTCCTGACGGGCCGCCCCCAGGTGGTGAAGGTAGGAAACAACATCTCCACTTCACTGATCCTCAACACTGGGGCCCCACAAGGGTGTGTGCTCAGCCCCCTCCTGTACTCCCTGTTCACCCATGACTGCGTAGCCATGCACGCCTATAACACAATCATCAAGTTTGCAGACGACACAACAGAAGTAGGCTTGATTACCAACAACGATGAGACAGCCTACAGGGAGTTGAGGGCTCTCGGAGTGTGGTGTCAGGAAAATAACCTCTCACTCAATGTCAACATAACAAAGGAGATGATTGTGGACTTCAAGAAACAGCAGAGGGAGTACCCCCCTATCCACATCGACGGGACAGCTGTGGAGACGGTGGAAAGTTTTAAGTTCCTCGGCGTACATATCACTGACAAACTGAAAGTGTCCACCCACACAGACAGTGTGTTGAAGAAGGCGCAGCAGCGTCTCTTCAACCTCAGGAGGCTAAAGAAATGTGGCCTGTCACCTAAAACCCTCACAAACTTTTACAGATGCACAATTGAGAGCATCCTGTCGGGCTGTATCACCGCCTGGTACGGCAACTGCACCACCAACAACTGCAGGGCTCTCCAGAGGGTGGTGCGGTCTGCACAATACATCACCTGGGGCAAACTACCTGCCCTCCACCTACAGCACCCGATGTCAAAGGAAGGCCAAAAAGATAATCAAGGACAACTACCACCCGAGCCACTGCCTGTTCACCCCATTATCATCCAGAAGGCGAGGTCAGTAAAGGTGCATCAAAGCTGGGACTGAGAGACTGAAAAACAGCTTCTATCTCAAGGCCATCAGACTGTTAAACAGCCATCACTAGCACAGAGGCACTGCTGACTACATACAGACTTGAAAATCACTGGCCACTTTAATAAATGGAACACTAGTCACTTTAATCATGCCACTTTAGTAATGTTTACATATCTTGCATTAACCATCTCATATGTATATACTGTATTCTATACTATCTATTGCATCTTAGCCTATGCCACTCTGACAATGATATTGCTCATCCATATATTTATATATTCTTATTCCATTCCTTTACTTAGATTTGTGTGTATTAGATATTTTTTGTGGAACTGTTAGATATTACTTGCAAGATATTACTGCACTGACGGAACTAGAAGCACAAGCATTTCGCTACACTCGCAATAACATCTGCTAACCATGTGTATGTGACCAATAAATTTGATTTAATTTGATTTGATTTGATCATTGGTTATTATCAATGCATGTTTACTGTTTTGGGTGGATTACTATTTAGGGCTTAAATACATCTTTATCCTTACATCCTTACAATCTAATTACATATTCCTAAATGTGATCCAAATGTTTACATTAATAAATGAAATATCCTACTTGCGACAATATAGCTAATATTTTTATCTAGATGTTACTGTTATGTTGTGTCCCATGGTATAACCTACAATTTGTCTTGTCTGTAATATTGTTGTCACAAACAAATTCAAATTTGGTGATTGCCTATTAAGTGTGAATACAATTTTAAACATAATATAGTAGGCTACACATGGGTTATTGTACACTATTGTACACTGGCAATTTTAGAGGCTTAATGTCCGGGAAACCGGCCCTTAATGAGCAAGTACCCCAGACACCAGTCGTGGGGCCAATACCATGTACATTTTACTGCTTGGCATATTGCTTGGCATATTGTTTACCCAGTAACTTATGTGAACTGATGTACAGTGCATATATAGTCTAATCCTTTTAATATTGTTTACCCAGTATTTGAACTGATGTACATATATAGTCTAATCATTTTCTGTACAATGAGTGTTTTGTCCTTCATGTGACTGAATCAAATTCTGTTCTTTAGATGCTTACTGACAAAAGCAACATAAAGGTTGAGAATGAAAGAAATACACTCCAGGCTCTAGCGACGCTGACATGGACTCCATTTAATCACATCTGTTACAATTCCATGTTGCACAATCACATATAATAATGAAGAAGCTATAAGGGATGATGTAATGGCAAACAACATAGCATATCCCATATGCTGCATCCCATATATGTTTTCATTCTAGTAGCCTATGCACTCAATACAATGTTAGAAAGAGCTTGGCTAGTATCTAATTTCGTTATCATCACGATATTCATTCCTTGGACCATGTTGATCATCTTCAGCTTCATGTAGGAGAAGTGAAATTTCGATAGCATCCACTTCATCGACAATAACAAAGGCGAATTCCATGTCTGCCATTAGGCAGGTTTCCATTGACCCAGGTTTATTGGACCATAGCAATCTTGCAACATTAAAAATATTGCGACATGTGTAATAGAAATGGCAGATATAGGAGACATTTTCTGAAGATCTACAACATTTTAATCTATTCGACAGGGGTGGATTTTTATTGCCACAAATGATGATGGAAACAGTGTTTTTCGAATAAATGATGATTGCCGAATACTTTTGAACGTACGTGGGTCACGTGATGTCATCACATAATTATAAGCTCCACTCCACATTTCATCTAAATGCCTACTGCTTGCAAAATAAAAAAATTTAACTATAAAAATGTTTTTTTGCAGGACAGGGATTGTCTGAATTGCTTTGCCTTGCTTTTCTGGTTGGCTGGCAAGTTTCACCATCCAATCACTTCAGATCTACAGGAGTGAAAGATTCACCATGGCATGGACTAGCCTAGGCAGCCGATAGTGCATGGGCGCTAGAAATGTGGCAATACATTGGCACATGATAATGATTAGAATATGACAAATATTAGTAATTATTGCATTCTATCCATGCTGGCTTCCTCGGACTACCTGAGAAATGAAACAGATAGGTGGGAGGGAGTACAGGCAGTCGCCAATTTATTAATGCACAATTTGCCTAAATGGTTAATGGAAACACTATAACCACTACATTTGTATTCGACACTGTAGGTTTTTGTACATTTCTATATATTTTGTTGCTGTGACGTCATTATGTTTTTATCGACACAAGATAGTTAAATGCAAATGCCCCCTAGCAGGCAATTGTTGCATCTATTTTCTATGCAAACTTTCTAAATGTCGACAAAAAAATCACTGGACAGGTTAATGGAAACATAGCTAGCGTTGCATTTCCTAGAAACAGCAGAAGATGTCCTACTTGCTGTCAGTGCATACCTGACTTTACTCGTCACTTCCGTCTACAGTCGGCTACTTTCGGCTTACCACTCAAACGCGCCCAATATGGTGTGCTTCAAATTCAAATACTTCCGGCTTCATGCGCCATCGGGAGTTTTCCACAGGAATACGTGGATGATGTCAATGCTATCACTATCTACTGATTTTAATAGCCGTGTTTGAGAGCATCAAAACGACTGCAGGTGACTGCCAACTGAGTGATCTACAAATCACCTTGCATCATACAAATAAACGTATTATTATTTGTATATCAGTCAGTCAGTCACAATTTACCCATGATACATTGGGGTTTTGATCCTCTCGAACACAGCCATTTTCTGTGATCTAGACATGACCGTCAGGGAGCCTATGCTAATAGAATATATGGTACTTGACGACAACAGAAAACTCCAAAAAAATTAATACAAAACAAATAGGTCAAATCATGACGTGAGGGATCTTTAGGTCGGAAAGTCGGACCTCTAGAAAGATGCCAGAGTTTCCTACTTGGAATTTCTAGTTGGATGACCGCTCAAAAAGATTTTTCCCATTCAGAGATTGTTTTTTTCCCGTGTTCCCAGTTGTCTTGAACGCACTGAAGTCGGAAGTCGGAGATTTCCAAGTTCCCAGTTCCCAGTTGTTTTGAACGCGTCAATAGTTTCCCTATATATAAACAGGTGGCGCCACTTAAGCATATTATCCCCACTTTTCATGTACAGTATCACAAAATGACTCAATACATGAATGTGTGCTTGACAAATAACAATAGGTAGCCTAAGTATCAGGAAAGAAAAGCATGATAAAAACACTATTATAAGAATTATAAACTACTCTCAAGAGTAAACTTCCCCATCACTGCAATGACAATGGATAGGTTCCCAAACGATTACCTTTTTTTTTTTTTTTCGGGCCAGGACTATGGCTGCTGGTGTGGCCATGAGGTGGGGGTAAGATAGTGGACAGAGAAAAGTGAAACATATTATAAGTAAATATGGAATGGGGGTATGCACAAGCCTTCTGGAAGATCTGATGAAGGAAAAGATGGTGGACAGGAAAAAATTAGAAAAGTGGAACATGTTTTGAGTGAATGGAGTGGTAGATCACACAGAACTTTTGGAAGAGCTACCGAAGGAAATTGAACGTGACTAGAGTGAGGATGAATTATCTGCGGTGGCAGGTGCAGTGAAGACCGCTGAGTTTGAGCCACGTCCTGATGATGACAAATATGATTCTGGCCCAGTGGGAATGAGTTTTTTGGAGAGAATGGATCCTTGCCTTCTGACTCGAAGTGGAGTTGTGTAGATTTTTTGCGTTTCTGCCGCCCAGAGGGAGCGTGCACTTCGTACCACGTGACTGGGGACAAGAACTGTGACATGTTTCCACTCCAGAGCAGGGCACCGTTGAAAGGAGTGATAACTGGAGTTGAAGATTCCCAGTGTCTGTGATTCCCATGGTCTGTGGCACCCGCTGTTTGGTACGACGCAGATCCGGGGGCAGAGCGTGGTGAAACAGAGAAGACACTGTCTGTACTAATGGGTTTTGATGCAGAGTCTTTACCAGATAAAGTCAAGTTAGGATATGTCAGTTATCCCGTGAAAGCTTTTGTCCCGAAACCGTTACGGTGTTTTAGATGTCAAGCTTATGGTCATGTGTTAGCAGTGTGTAGGATGGAGATTCCTAGATGTGAGAAGTGTGCAGGAGGACATGAGACAAAGGAATGTGTAGTATCGGTGGTAAAAGTAGAGGTAGCCATTGTGCTGAAGATCAGAGGTGCCCGGTGAGAGAAAGGCAGGTTGAGGTTGCCAGGATCAGAGTAGTGCAGAAGGTGTCATATGCTGAGGCAGTGAAGAGAGTAGTAGAGGAAGATGGATCCCTGTGAATAGGCCGAGGCCAATAGAGAGTGGTAGGAATAACATATAGTGCTTCAGTAAGGTTGTCAATTTTACCACAGGAATGGAACGTAAATCACAGACGATAGATGTTGTGGTGGCAGCTGCAGAGAAGTACTTGGGTGTACGATATTTTACTGCAGAAGAGTAACAAGATGTTTTGAACGATAGTGTACCATCCTCCCAGGCTGCTGGCCTGGAGTAGGATCAGATAGGGCCAAAGTAGTGGAATAGTGGTGAGGTTTTAACGGGTGCAGGGTTAGTTGGTAGGGCAATTTTTCACAAAGTGTAATGAATTCATTCTACAGAATAGTAGGCTGATACACAGCCAATACAGTAGGTGACATCATGCACCTATAATATTTGTTTGCAGACCGCCATAATACCAAAGAAGAAGATTACCAGGCCTCCTCTGTGTATTTGCACACAAACCCCTCAGAGAGCAAGGCAGTGGCTACATGTATCAAAAACAACGTTACTGTATAGCTGTCATTTGTTGCCAAATCACGGCCTGATTAGACCTGGATCATTCGCAAATTGGCGTTTGCAAAATCAATATAATCAACTAGAGAACTAGACATTAGCGGCAGCAAAACACTCCAAAACACTTTTCCAGTGTGGGCTGTAAAGTAGGCTACACATTTTATGTCCGACTGTCTTCATAACATGAGAGAGTTTGCTTGTAGGGGAAATGTTGCGCTACAGTCATGTGGTAATGGCTGTATCTGGGCTCAGAGACTGTTCAAATGCCAGGATCTACTAGATGTCACGGTTTCGGCCGAGGCTGCTCCTCCTCCTGGTTCGGGCAGGCTTCGGCGGTCGTCGTCCCCGGAGTACTAGCTGCCACCGATCGATGTTTCATGTTCGTTTGGTTTTGTCTTTATGTTGTACACCTGTGTCTTGTTAGTCCTCGTTAGTGTCCTATTTAGTTCTTGTTGGTTGTGTTTGTCTTTGTGTGTGATTGCTCATCTGTTTTCGTGTTGGAGCTACGTACTTCCCTCCAGTGTTTTGGAGAGGGTTTTCGCACATGTTAGTGCGCCGTTTGTTTGACGCCTGTGTGCGCCGTGATTTCGCCTTCGGGCTTATTGTGCTTATTTTCTACGTGATTATTGCACTAAAGTCTTTTGGACTGAGCTTCTGCGTCCTGCGCTTGATTCATGCACCACACCCACCTTCAAGAATTTCTGCAAAATACTAAATCTATGTCAAGTTCAGACATGAGAAAGCCTCTCCCATTCGGATATCCCTTCTTCCATTTTCATGAGGTCTGTAACAGCTCTAATGAAATGGCCCATTCTAGTTCACTGCATGTGGTTCCAACCCTTCCCAGCCTAGTCAATACTGGTCAATACAGTCAGTACAATTATAAATGCAGTTCATTGCCATGAGATGAGAGTGAGACAGGCTGCATTAGGAGTTATTGGCCCAGAGAGGGAAATTAAATCACTTTTACTCAGGCCAAATCAAATTAGAATTGTTGATAATGACAACATTAAATTGCAGATGATGATTGAGCAGGCTGTGCTAACTGATATTAAATGTCACTATAGATGTAAATGTTATGTTTATTAACAGAGGTTTTGGGTTATATTGCTGTCCTTCCATATTGTGGCCATGGAAACTACATCTGAATTCACACTACAGCACAAGGCCGTTGGCTATTCATTGGCACCTTGTGCGACACACCCTTTCAATAGAGCATTTTATTTCCCTTATTTGCCCATCTGCAACAAAATTATGATTTTTCTCGCTTTTGAATCCAGAAACAGCTAACCCAGCAGCAGAAACATCAACCATCATCCTGATCCAAGCCCATTTCCGAAGAGGTCCAGACTGCTATCGCGAGTACAATAATATAATTGTCAAACATGCTAATATATTTGATGTAGTGGTTATTTTCTGGACCATATATATTTTTATAAGGAACAGCTCCTTTAGTACACTTCAAAGGAAAAGGGGGACATTTGAATGGGCCTTTGAAATTCCCTCCAATTTCTTCTACTTGATTTCTTCCCCCAGAGCATGGAGCTGAGGCAATAAGGCCATAACATAGAGAATGATAGAGGCCTTTAGTGGCCAAAAGGCCATTTTAGCATGGGCAGCGCTATTGAGGGCTTCCACCATTTTAATGTAGTCAACTGGGTGGGACTGGGTGGAGTCATGTCCAACTGGGTCATCAGGAGGGATCAGCCAATTGTGAAGAAGAAAATTGATTACTTCAAAATGGAGATTGCCTCAATGGTGCTTCCCATTCTGTCACAGACACTATAATGGCACAGATGCAAAGATGAGTCCTCTATCTATCTCTATGGGCCATAATTAACTTGGTGACACCTCGTTTGGGGCCAGTGCAGACAGGGCCACACTGCTCCTAGAGGTGGGAGGAGCTTTGAGTAAACCAATAGAAACAGATGCTTTATGTTCAGACTGAAAGGGTGAACTGTTTTTGTCAAAGTTCCTCCAAACCCAGATATCTTCCTACTCCAGCCACAGCCACAGCAGACTCCACCTCTCATCCTGCTTCCATCACAGAGACAGACGTGTTGCCAGGCAACATGGGAGTGCTCGCCCCTCACCAACCCAAACACACTCGGTCACACACACATACACAAACACACGCACACACACACACACACACACACACACACACACACACACACACACACACACACACACACACACACACACACACACACACACACACACACATACACACACATACACACACACAAACACATTGGACAGTGTCAAGGTCGTGGGCCTCTTTGTCCGCACCATTACCTTCTCGTCCCTATGTTTGTCCAGCCCTGCCGCGTCAGGGGGAACAGATGGTGTTAGTGACAGAGTGGTGAGGGCCAGGAACAGTCCACACACACACAGCCAGCCTAGTGAGAGTGGACACCTGTCATGGCCATGCATGCCAGCCATGGGGATCAGAGGCAATGGTCTCAGTGCCCAGTGACAAACCTCTGTCTCACAGTTTAGAAACCTGTTATAAACACTGGGCATGGACCCAGAGCTAACTCAGACCTCATGTAGAGATTCAGTCTGTAGAGTTATCTCATTTTCTTTATCATGTTCCCTGTTGTTTTTACCATAGGGTGTTTTCACACAGTGTAAACACCCTATCTTTGCTCTAACCTCAGCTGCAACTCCAGCAGATGAACAGTGTCTTTCAGATCTTCTTAGAAAAGTGGGGCGATATGGGCCTCCAGTTGCCTGTGGGCCCTGACTCACTGCATGAAGCACAATCGGTCCCCTTCAGACAGCCAAGTCACAGTGCAGGTCAGAAGTCAAGATGTTATTTTCTGCAAGCTGCACAATGTAAAAAAAATGTTACATGATCCGTGTGCATTAGACAAGAAAAACATGCTTTAGCTTCATAATAATTATTGTAGGATCCAATGGAATGTCTCTATTGGTTTTGTTTGTTTTTTGGGGCATATTAACGTGATGTTTCATCAAGTGGTGTGATGCTGGCAAACGGTCGATGCTGGCAAAATGTCCAATAGGCTGGGCCTGGAGAGAAGAACAGCATTTATGTTGTCAAGGAGATGAGCTATAACCTTTGACCCCCTCCATGTGCCTGCGGAGAGATCATGTGACTCTCTCGCTGTCTCAGATTGATCAATTTCCCTGGACTACAGCATCATGAATTTCTAGATCAATTGGTAAATGGAGTGCAGCACCACTCTCCAGCCCTGCAGGGTCTGCCTGACAACGTCTCTCGACAGTCACACAACAAATTAGAGCCTGGCCTCCGTCAGCACAGGTTGACTCCAGCAGGTGTTGGTATGAACTATAGCCTAGACTGTATGCTTATGGTCGCTATTTCCTGTGGTCTATAGTAATATGGTCTCTCAATGTGACTGGTACTAGTATAACTATTACTACTATGTTCCCTTTTAAAAATGCATCCTTACTCTGGGAAAAGAGATTTCACCCCAAATGTACCATTCCTATTAGGACATGTTTTATATAGCATATTGAGGGCTCTCAAGACTTCTTCTCTCAAGTGTAGGGCTCTTTTTCTCCCTGAGTGTTGGGTGTTGTCCATATATTACTCCCAGTCATTTTAGACATGGTACCAGCAGCCACAGACAGCACAGCCCCCTCCAAACCCTGTGAGGAGGCTCCATCCTCTACTTTCACCACCGGAGTGCAGAGAGAGGGACTCAATCCCAACAGCACAGCCGTTTAAACGCATTAAAGGTGAAAAGGGCTCAGTTCGCCCACTGGAAGAGGTGCTTTGGGAGATGGCGGTGGCATTATGACTCTCAGGATACACAGAGAGCTGGAGTAGAGTAGAGGAGGGGTTGCTGGGTAATCAAGCGCAAGGACATTTACACAATTTGTTTTTCCTCTGGATGAGCACAAGGAAGGGAACAAAAGAATGGGAGAAAAAAAGTGAGAGAGGCTGAGAGGAATCAGACAAGAGAAAACCCACAGTCTGCTGTCCTCTTTACGTGCCCAAAACGGCAGATAATAGACTTCTCCATTGCGTGTAAACATTGCATTTCCATCGAAATGGCCTCTTTCCCCCGTCTCCGGCGGGTAGTCGGTGGTGAGGGAGGGATGTGCCACTTGCCTCTTAATCCTGTGAGCCGTTCCTAGAACCGTGCCAATGCCCCAGTTTCAATGCCTCGGCTGGAAGACGCAAATTATATCAAACACATACACAGCAAACCGGCCGCAGAGACTCATGCTGGCGGAAAGAAAGATAACGATCTCCAGCCCTCCGCCTCCCTCTGCTTACCCCCGGCTCCCAACACTAAACAAACACCTCTCACTGCTCATTTGCATTATCGGTTATCTTCACCATCACCCCCATCATGCTTTGCTGTTATGCACTTTATGTTTTGAGAGCTTTAATCAATTTAGTCTTCATCTCCTTTTTTCCATAGCAATTTCCTTCCTTAGACCTCATCAGAGTAGAGCTTCTCACTAGGATGCAAAACAAATGCTCATTACAGCTGATCAGAAAAGCTATTAGAAGGTTGCTTGAGGTCATTATAAGGGCAATCACATGAATGAAGACCATCCAACTGAAGCCTACTATATTGTGTTCCTGTCCTGAAACACTTGGTGAATGTGCTGGCACCGTTGGTCAATGGACATTCATTGCCAGCCTTAGAGGATAGTGATGGTGATGTCCCTGGTTTTAGAATACCAGAACCTGGTAGCAGTAGTACTGTACAAGGGCATCATAACTCAAGGACATCATAACTTATAGTCATCAGTTTGGATGGTTGGTTTATCCTGAGGATGAGTTCAAGATATCCCTCTCACAATCTAAAGCTCACCGCTCTGCTTGTCTCAACATCCTGCAGACTGAGCCTCAGCAACAGCAGTGGCTGTCTTCATTGTACTGTACTGCACTGCTGCCCCCTACAGATTAACGTTGGTACTCACACCACAGGGAGAAAATAATCCATCATGCCATATGCACCCATACAGAGAATGTTTATCTCTCCAAAAGGACATCATTGTGAAAACCCATGTAATGCTGGCCAATGGAAATGTGGATATGGATGAGTTAGGTCGGCATGACATTTATGATAATGTATGCCTCTCCAATCACAACCATTACAATGTCCACACTATCTAATAAATAAAACCAATACTGATGTCTCAAAACAAAACGGTGCATTTCCATAAAATAATCCGACAAACATTGTGTACAGACACTATCTAAAATCCCTGGCACTCTATTACCCACGGGCCACGAGAGGGAAACTGACAAGTGCCTTCATTATATCTAGCAGGTTCTAGATACTTGTCCATCTTGTGCTATTGTTGTTGTTGTTGTTGGAGGTAACAGAGAGACAGAGTAAAATGTAGGGCTGTTCATGCAGAACATAGACTCAAAGCAGACAACACACTCCAGACTGCAAACAAAGACAGAGGAATCAATCAAACACATTTGCATTCATCCCCAGAGAGAGTGGTGCCTGCCTGCCTGCCTGCCTGCTGCACACCTCATAGTGTATTACAATATGTGAGAACATGCAGTCTCATTAATAAAACTATGAATATTGTCTCAGCAGATCAGCAGATATATAGATTTCAGAGGCGATTGCCCCATTGGACAAGAATGACACCCAGGTTTCCACTCTCATCCACAAACAAAATCATCTGGACTGCTTCTAGAGTAAGTAATGCCCATCCACCATCCGTTGCCAAAGCACCCATAGAGGAAACTATGGAAAACTAGTAAAAACACTGACCATGAGAGATGCAGATAGGAATTCCTGCTTGAGTGGTACCGTAAAATATATTGCCCCCACAGGCAATGCATATAATGTGTGTTAGGTGCTTAACTTAACACGCCTTTAAACACTTTCAGCTCCAGTAGCCGATGAGGGGAGTGTATGTGAAGGGTGTGTGTAGCAAGCTGTGTATGAGGAGGGCACCTGCTGGGCAAATAAACAATAACGTCAACTGTTTCATAACCAGCGTGTACTGATTTTAACATGCCACCCGCGGAAGTAGAGATGGAGGTAGGAGGGGGGAGAGTATGGGTGGTGGGGATCTGGTTGGCAAAGAGATCAGCATTTGCACATCAACGGAGGGAAATAGCAGAGAAGAGAGAGGAATGAGGATGGTAGAGGAGAGGAGGAGGATGGAGGGGGGTCTGCTGAATCTACAGAGCAGCTAATGCTAATAAGGAAAAGCTGAGCTGTTAGAAGGGCTTTAAGGAGCTTACGGAGGAAGAGAGACTAGATTTTGCAGAGGCTTTTTTTTCAAAGACTGAAATCTGGAGGGGTTTAATAACTCTCTCGCTTATGACAAGGAAAAGAAAAGGAATATATATATATGCATACTCCGCAGCCATCAGCTCAGTCTCAGCGCTTAGTGTGTGGTAGTTGGGGCTATTTGGAACTAGAATGAATAAGCTCTGTTTCGCAGAAATACTGCCTGCTGCTACAGTTTAATACAATTCTAACATTAACACCAATGCACCCCCAATTTGCAGTTCCGTGTCTTCGAGTCATTTCCTTTGCGGGGCCAAATGATATGGACTTGAAGCCTGATCGTATCTGACATCCAATCTCATCCAGATTGGTCAGAGTCTCCAAACAGGTTGCCAATCTAGTTTCATGGAAGTCTGTCCTAATAGGCAGGCATCGACGTGAATCTGCTAAGTGAGGTGGAAGGTGGGAAGTGACCCTGGCTGACTCATAGGAGGTTGACTTCTGATGTTGACACTTAGTGTTTGACATCTTTCTCTTCTTTTCTTCCTCCACCCCCTCTTTCAACTGAAGATTAAATCAATAACAGGAACAAAATGTCTGTACTGTGGAGTGGACCTTAGGTGATGCTCTCAGTGACGTACACAAATGCATGTTGTAGGACATATGGCACTATAGCCAAATTGTATCCTCACACATATTGTCGATCTGATGTTAGCCTCATACACAGTTCATTTTGTAATATATTCCAAGAGAGTATCCATCACAACCATCAGTCAAATGTTCCCTAATACCCTGATACTTACGTCTGCTTTGTCTCAACCACAGATGCCTCCCTGTGGCTCAACCAATCACAGGCCCTGTGCTGGGGTCTCACTTTCCCCCACCGCTGTCATCTGGCCTTTCCTGTGATGATAATACCCACAAATGACAGCAATAATCCCAGCATGCCATGCTGCTCCATCACAGCCTTCCCAGAGAGCGGGATTAGGAAAGGGGATGGCAGGCGGGAGAGGAGAGGGCTGACGGGGCTGTTACTGGAGAGTGGGAGAGGGAAAGAGGGAGGAAGACTAGCACAGACCATATCCAGTAAATCCCATATAGCCTGTCACCAGCTGACAGAGCAGCCAAGCATGAAGACGGTGTTTGTGTGTGTGTGTGTGTGTGTGTGTGTGGTTCATGTAAATATGAAAGATGAATGGACGAGACCCGATTTTAGGTTTATGTGTGTGATATAAGGTGAAAGACCATGAGACACAGAGCATAGGCAGAGCCTGCTGTGACTATGTCCTACCACTGTTCAGATTAAGACTAGATGGACCATGCAAACAGACTTTACTACAGTGAACTTGGGAAGTGGTGGTCATCTTTCATCAGCCGCCCCCTTCTCCCTCACATCATATCTCGGTGTGTGTCATTCCCCATAATATATACAATATGACAGGCATCTTAGCGGATCCCTATAGTGCCACCTCCTTAGGATAAATTGTCACAAGCCGGGCTAGAACTCCGGTCTCAGATGTGGAGAGCTGGGGGTACTACCCCTTAGCCACAGAGGAGGTGTTGTAGGACCCAAATGAAACACCCAAGGCAATACTCCAGGCAAGTAGATTTAATGTTCCAAAACAGGAGGCAAAACAAAACAACTCCACGAGGGGAGAAAAACAAACTAAAGATAACTTCGAACAACTTACTAGGACAGACACGGTGGGACAAAGCAGGAGACACATAGTCAGGACGCAATAACCAAGTGAGAAACAAGGGGAAAACACACAGCTAAAATACTAAAGGGAAAACAAGGCACAGGTGACCTGGATCAAACTAATGAGGACACACGAGGAAGAACTAAGGCAGAGGGGAACACAGCTGACCTCTAGAGGCCCGGAGACAAACAGGAGAAGCAGGAAGCTGACAGGACCCCCTCCTCTAGGAACGACTCCTGACGTTCCTTCCAGAACACCCTGGCCACAGGGTGCGAAAATCTCGGATCAAACCTGGGTCCAGGATGTCCCTGGCTGGAACCCAGGAGCGCTCCTCTGGCCCGTAGCCCTCCCAGTCCACCAGATACTGCAGAGAGTTCTGGACCCTCCGGGAGTCCAGTACCCGGCGGACTGTGTAGGCTGGCTGGCCGTCAATAATCCTGGGAGGTGGCGGGGGTCTGCGTGGGGGGGCAAAGGGAGAAGACAAGACAGGTTTAATAAGTGAAACATGGAAAGTGGGGTTAATACGAAGGGAGCGAGGGAGAACCAAACGATAAGACACAGGGTTAACCTTTCTAGCAATGCGGAAAGGGCCGATGTATCTCTGGGAAAGCTTCTTGGATTCGACCCGGAGGGGCAGGTTCTTAGTGGCCAACCAAACTCTCTGACCAGCTCGGAAACTAGGGCCGTCCGGCGGTGGCGATTAGCCTGACTTTGGTATCTCTGGGAGGTCCGAAGGAGGGCACGCCTGGCCTTCTTCCAGGTCCGCCTACAGCGTTGGACAAAGCGCTGGGCCGAGGGAACACCAACTTGCGCCTCCTCCTCTGGAAATAATGGAGGGTTGTAACCGAACTGGCATTCGAAGGGGGACAATCCGGTGGCTGAGGACTGGAGGGTGTTGTGGGCGTATTCAGCCCAAATGATATAGGTGGCCCAAGACGTGGGATTACTGGCCGCCATACACCGCAGGGTGGTCTCCAGATCCTGATTAATCCGTTCCGTTTGGCCATTAGACTCTGGATGGAACCCCGACGATAGGCTGGCTGTGGCCCCAACAAGCCTGCAGAAGGCCCCCCAAAACCGGGACGAGAATTGGGGACCTCGGTCAGAGACCACGTCCAGGGGGAATACCAAATATCCGGAAGACATGGTTCATGAGGAGCTCAGCAGTCTCCTTAGCCGAGGGCAGCTTGGGCAGGGGAATAAACCGGGCAGCCTTAGAGAACCGGTCTACCACCACTAGGATGACGGTGTTGCCCTGGGATAGAGGAAGTCCCGTAACAAAGTCCAGAGAAAGGTGTGACCATGGCCTTCGAGGAACAGGTAAGGGATGGAGCAGTCCCTGGGGTCGCTGGCGTGTCGACTTTCCCTGGTTGCACACAGGGCAGGCCTCAACATAGACCTGCACGTCCTTCTTGATGGACGGCCACCAAAACCACCGTCGGAGGAACTCCAGTGTGCGAGCACTGCCTGGATGGCATGTCAAGGGCGACTCATGACCCCACTGCAAGACGCGGGCCCGAACAGAGAGAGGAACGTACAGGCGACCGGCAGGACCACCGCCTGGATCGGGCTCATGGACAAGAGCTTCTCGTGCCCCTCTTTCTAGTTCCCACTGAAGAGGTGCGACGATCCTAGACCTCGGAATAATCGATGCCAAGGGCTTCTCTTGTACCTCGGGAGAATAGACTCGAGACAGAGCATCCGGCTTGACGTTCTTGGTGCCAGGTCGGTAAGTCAGGAGGAACTGGAATCGATTGAAGAAAAGGGACCATCGTGCTTGCCGAGGGTTCATCCGCTTAGCCTGTTGGAGATATTCCAGGTTCTTGTGGTCTGTGAGAACCTGGAAAGGGTGCTGAGCCCCCTCAAGCCAATGGCGCCACTCTTCCAAGGCCAGTTTTACCGCAAGCAACTCCTAGATCCCCCACGTGGTAGTTGCGCTCGGCCTCAGACAGGCGGCCGAGACATGAAGGCACAAGGGTGTAATCTCCCATCCGCACCCCTCTGTGACAGGACGGCTCCCACCCCCACCTCTGAGGCGTCCACCTCCACCACGAAAGGTCTCTCTGGGTCAGGGGTCACCAGAATCGGAGCAGAAGTGAAGCGGCGCTTGAGATCCTCGAAGGCCCCTGCTGCTTCCGGACCCCAGTGAATCTTGGTCCCTCCTCCCTTGGTAAGCGTCGTCAAGGGGGCTACCACCGAGCTGAAATTTTAATGAACTTCCGATAGAAGTTAGAAAAGCCAATGAACCGTTGAACCTCCTTGACCGTGGCAGGTGTGGGCCAATCGTGGACCGCCTTGACCTTCTTGGGATCCATCTCTAGGTGCCCGGGAGTGACAATAAACCCGAGAAACTGAGTCTGAGAAACATGAAATTCACACTTCTCAGGCTTAACGTAGAGGTGATTGTCAAGGGAGCCTCTGGAGAACCCTGCTAACATGCCCCTCATGCTCCTTCAGTGACCTCGAGAAGATGAGGATATCGTCCCAGGTACACGAAGACGAACAGATTAAGCATATCCCGGAGAACATCATTAATCAGGGCTTGGAATACTGCGGGGGCATTGGTGAGCCCGAACGGCATCACCCGATATTCATAGTGCCCCGTGGGCGTGTTGAACGCCGTCTTCCATTCGTCTCCTTGCCGGATCCGCACGAGATGGTAAGCATTGCGGAGATCCAGCTTAGTAAAAATGGAAGCCCCTTGAAGCAGCTCAAAAGCAGTGGCCATGAGAGGAAGGGGGTATCGATTCCGAACCGTGATCTTGTTGAGTCCCCGGTAATCAATACAAGGCCTAAGACCCCCGTCTTTCTTTTCAACAAAAAAGAGCCCGCCCCAGCCGGGGAAGTAGAGGCATAGATGAGGCCGGCTGCCAAGGACTCCTTAATGTAGGTGTCCATAGCTGCGTGCTTGGGGAGGACAAGGAAAAGATCCGACCTCTAGGAGGGCAGCACCCAGGGAGTAGATCAATGGCACAGTCATACGTGCGATGAGGCGGTAAGGAAGTAGCCCGGGCCTTGCTGAACACTGCCTTGAACCGATGGTAAACACTGGGGACTCGGGAGACGTCAACAGACTCTTGGAAACTGGGTACTAGGGGCTGAGGGACTCTGAAGCATGCAGGTGAGTTGGCAGGTGGGACCCCAGCTTAGAATGGTGCCCGTAGGCCAGTCGATCTGGGGATTATGTCTGCATAGCCAAGGGTGACCCAGGATAATAGGATACTCGGGAGAGTCAATGAGATAGAAGGTCTCCTCCTGCTGGTGTTGAGAGATGGTAAGTCGCAGGGACTGAGTCGCCTCGGTAACTTTTCCTGGTTCCAGAGGTCTGCCATCTAAGGCTGTAACTGCCTGGGGTTGAGGAAGTAGTTGGGTAGGGATCTTAAGTTCCTTAGCCAAGGTTACATCCAGGAAATCACCTGCGGCACCGGAATCGATCATAGCCTGGACCCGATGCTGGTGGCCCCCCAGGACAGAGTGGCTGGAATAGCCAGGACAGCGTTAGTAGGAGGCGCTCTAATTCTCCCCCATCACAGCCCTCCTGTAGCTGGGCGGGGACAGGCGTTTCCAAAGCTCGGGGCAAGTGGAGCGGAAGTGGCCGGCAACCCCGCAGTAGAGGCACCGACGTTCCCTCATGCGACGTTCCCCTTTCGTTGGGAGAAAGCCTGGAACGGCCTAACTGCATGCTCTCCGGGGAATCCTGGAGCAGTTCAGGAGCCGGGGAAGCTCTGAATGACGGAGTCCAAACAGGAGAAACAGAGCTGCTCAGAGGAACTTGGGACTGAGACACCTGACGGCGAGCCGTTCTCCGCTCTCTTAGACGATTGTCCAGGTGGATGGCCAAGGCTATGAGGGACTCGAGATCACCAGCTGGTTCTCGGGTGGCTAACTCATCTTGAAGGGGCTCAGATAACCCCTCCCTGAAAGCAGACCCTCAGCGCTTCATCATTCCATCCGCTCCTTGCTGCTATGGTCCGGGAAATCAATGGCAAAATCTGCCGTGCTTGGGGCCCTGACGGAGAGACAGTAGGCGCTTGGAAGCCTCCCGCCCACTGACAGGATGATCGAACACCCGCTTGAACTCTTCTACAAATGCAGCGTGGGAGTCACAACAGGCCTCCTGGGACTGCCACACCGCAGAAGCCCAGGCGAGCGCCTTGTCTGAAAGAAGGGTAATGATGTAGGCAATCTTGGAACGGTCTGTGGGAAAACTTGAGGGTTGGAGCTCGAAGGTGAGGGAGCATTGGGTGAGGAAACCCTGGCAAGAGCTTGGATCCCCAGAAAAGGGCTTGGGAGGTGGTAGTCGGGGGCTCCGCCAACCGAGACGACCTGTCGTCACTGGGGGTGACCTGGGGGAAGGGAGAGGACCAGGGAGGCGTTCAAAGAGCTGGCGGAGGGAACTCATCATTTCGGCCAGGAGTTGAGAATGACTAGCCATCAGCTCCTCTTGTCGGCTGAGAACGGCTTCATGGCGCTGGAAAGAAGCCTCATGTCGAGTGATCACCGCCAACAGATCCTGGGAACTGAGTGTTTCTGGGTCCATGATTGACTTGGTTATTCTGTCACAAGCCGGGCTAGAACTCCGGTCTCAGATGTGGAGAGCTGGGGGTACTACCCTTAGCCACAGAGGAGGTGTTGTAGGACCCAAATGAAACACCCAAGGCAATACTCCAGGCAAGTAGATTTAATGTTCCAAAACAGGAGGCAAAACAAAACAACTCCACGAGGGGAGAAAAACAAACTAAAGATAACTTCGAACAACTTACTAGGACAGACACGGTGGGACAAAGCAGGAGACACATAGTCAGGACGCAATAACCAAGTGAGAAACAAGGGGAAAACACACAGCTAAAATACTAAAGGGAAAACAAGGCACAGGTGACCTGGATCAAACTAATGAGGACACACGAGGAAGAACTAAGGCAGAGGGGAACACAGCTGACCTCTAGAGGCCCGGAGACAAACAGGAGAAGCAGGAAGCTGACATAAATATTGGCTGCACCGCTTTCACCCTAGGCTCCTTGACAGCAAGTCAGACCTACTGTCATAACTGAATTTCCAATTGGATGTTGATTCCGTATAGTAAGATTGTCAGAACTTTCCCGCATTCTTCAACAGAATCTGGAGTTATACAGTATAGTATCTCAAAAGGACATGTATTTCACGCAGAGGAGACCGTGCAGGCTCCAGACCAGCAGCAGAGCAGAGGCCTTGCATTGCATATGGAAGCAGACACACATCAGTCACAGAGAAATGATTGCCAGAGAGCCAGGCTGAAGCTAATGAGGTTTACATAGTGAGAGAATACCAGTCAGTCAATGGAACACTGTAATTAACAACATGTGTCAATCATATGCTCTGTCTGGGATATCTCCTATTAGAAGTGTTGGGAGGCAATTAATGCATGCAAAATAGTGTAATGCAAATTGATAAACACTTATTGTTCCTAATGAATGAATAACTTCCCATCACTTTCTGACTTTAACTTAATAAAACACTGTCTGTCTTCTAATGTTAATGAGTTGAAAATGACTGATTAATACCTGCACTATGAATGGCATGTTGATATAAGTCATGTATTCTCATTTTGTTTTATTTTCCTTTTGTATGGATGTTGCCTCCAGAACCAGGTTCTAATGGGATGATTGAATGGTTGTTCATGGTGGTAACATAAGTTGATTCGAAAGTAAAGTACAGAACAGGCTTGCATGTATGGGTGCAGTGTGTGTGAATGTTTGTGCACATAACTACATACATTATGAGTTCACATGCTTGCCTTCTCTACCAAGCAAAAGAGAATCCGTCATATTTCCTCATCCTCCACTTGACTGCAGGAATAGATGACAGTCTCCAAAGCCATTGCACACACTCTCACTCTCCTCATTAAAGGGTAGTAAGCATGAGTTTTTACTCATCAATGTAACAACACAGTGTGGTCAAAGACTTAGTAACTTGGTTGTAGTCACTATCTGGTTACGTATAACTACAAACATAGTTATGTTTTGGGGTTATTACATATGTATTAACTTATTTCTGGATATCTTCTAAACTACCCACAATGCACTATTTCTCTACGTCATATGGAGGATCTACTCTGTACTATGGAGTTCGTATGATAGCTCAGTAGCTAGCTCAAGCTGGCTAACAATAGCCACTAGCCATGCTAGCATGTAATGTGTTGGCAGTGGTGAGTTACAATCCACCAATCACAAGGAAGTGTGATATAAACAAGGAGCAGATGGAGTACGTGCGGCCATGCATTTACATTTTACATTTTAGTCATTTAGCAGACGCTCTTATCCAGAGCGACTTACAGTTAGTGAGTGCATACATTTTCATACTTGCCCCCCATGGGAAACGAACCCACAACCCTGGCGTTGCAAGTGCCATGCTCTACCAACTGAGCTACAGAGCAGCATGCTCTTCACAGATGTTGTGGCTCTGTTATCTAATGTGAACCTAAAAGCATGGCAGGCTCTTGTGCCTTCTTGTCGTGGGCTCAAAACGAAAGACAAAATCATACCTGCTTGCTCTAATTGTGTAGTACCTCGTCTGTTTTCCTTTGAGTTTTTTCAACTTTTAGGCATGTTGTCTGTGAAGTAGGCTACAGAAGTTTTGTAACTTTTCCATCTTGGCTTAGTGCTAGTGCGCTAGCGGACGGAATCTATTTTGGATTTCCCTGAGTCTCCCTCGGCCGGCAAAGCACCCGCCTGCTCCTCGCTTTGGTAGCTAACTTTGCCTGCACTCTTTAAAACATTTTACCATCAGATGGGCCCCAGGTATCAATCTGTAAGTCAGCTCTCTCTTTGCATTAAATCTGTGGTTATTTACATCATTTAGCAGACGCTCTTATCCAGAGCGACTTACAGTTAGTGAGTACATACATTTTTATTTATTTTTCATACTAGAATCGAACCCACAACCCTGGCGTTGCAAATGCCACGCTCTACTAACTGAGCTACATCCCTGCCGGCCATTCCCTCCCCTACCCTGGACCAATTGTGCGCTGCCCCATGGGTCTCCCGGTCGCGGCCAGCTACGACAGAGCCTGGATTCGAACCAGGATCTCTAGTGGCACAGCTAGCACTGCGATGCAGTAGCTTAGACCACTGCACCACTCGGTTATGTTTTGGTTGTGTTGTGTTAGCTGTGTTCTAGCTGGTCTCCAGCTTGCCGACCATAACCGTGGTGGTTGGCTAGGCTGGCTAATAGCTAGTTGGCTAAATAGCTAACCTTAGCTGGCTGGATAGCTTGCTGGCTAAGATAACTGCATATAGCTAACATTCTTTGATAACTGGTTAGATGGTGTTATGTATTTCCAGAACTTTGTTTACTTTTAATGTAGCTGTAAGAAAGCTGTTGATAGCAGCTGATTGACTCATGCACTGCTGACGTAACATTAGCAGGCTGGTAGGGCTAATGTTAGCAGGCTAGTAGGGCTAACGTTAGCAGGCTAGTTGGCTAGCAACCTTGCAAGTTGATTTGTAACAATACATTCATAAAATATTTGCTTGTAAGTTGGCTGAAAGTTTATTGAAACCATCAGCGCAAATGATTTGGTTTTATTTGAAGTTAAACCATTTAAGTCATTTTCTACTGCAACTCGCTGTTGGCTGGGCTCCCTGCCTGTGCCATCAAACCCCTGCAACTTATCCAGAATGCTGCAGCTGTCACGCCCTGGCTCTGGGGACTCTTATATGTTGAGCCAGGGTGTTCGTTCATATGTGTAGTGTCTATGTTTTGTTTTCTATGTGTTCTTTTCTAGATCGTGTGTTTCTGTGTTGGCCGGGGTGGTTCCCAATCGGAGGCAGATGTGTCTTGTTGTCTCTGATTGAAACCATACTTAGGCAGCCTGTTGTGCACTTGTCATTTGTGGGATCTTGTTCCGTGTAGGTTTGTGTTTATGACCGACGACTTCACGTTTCGTTTTGTTGTTTTGTTATTGTTAATAGTACTCAATAAAAGATGTACGCATTTCACGCTGCGCCTTGGTCCACTCATTACGACGATCGTGACAGAAGATCCCACCAAAACAGGACCAAGCAGCGTTTCCAGGAGCAAATGCCGGAGGTAACGTTGGTAGATGTCCTCCTCGGTTGGGGGAGGATAACGGAGGAGGAGGCCGTCCGTTACCGGAGGGCGATGAAGGGGGAGACCCAGGCAGGAGAGGAGAAGCGGCGCCAACCGGGCCGTCGTCGGACAGGCGAGAGGCAACCCCAATAAATTTTTTGGGGGGGGCACACGGCATGGACAACGGGGCTGCTGGAGGCAGCTACAGGGCGAGATTGTGGACTAGGAGAGAAGGCCACCAGGTTACGGGGGCCATTGGTCATTAGAGGGAAGGAGAGTGTAGAGGCACGGCGAGAGGTACTGGGGTGTGTTACCAGTCCGGTCCGGCCCGTTCCTGATCCCCGCACAAGGCCAGTGGTGTGTGTTCCCAGTACGGTCCGGCCTGTTCCTGTTCCCCGCACCAAGCCTGTGGTGCACGTCGCCAGCCCGGCCCGGCCTGTTCCTGCTCCCAGCACAAAGCCTGTGGTGCGCGTCGCCAGCCCGGCCCGGCCTGTTCCTGCTCCCCGCACCAAGCCTGTGGTGCGTGTCGCCAGCCCGGTCCGGCCCGTTCCTGCACCCCACACCAAGCCTGTGGTGCGCGTCGTCAGCCCGGTCCGGCCCGTTCCTGCACCCCGCACCAAGCCAGTGGTGCGCAACGTCAGCCCGGTCCGGCCCGTACCTGCTCCCTGCACCAAGTCTGTAGTGCGCGTCGCCAGCCCGGCCCGGCCCGTTCCTGCTCCCCGCACCAAGCCTGTGGTGCGCGTCGTCAGCCCGGTCCGGCCCGTTCCTGCTCCCCACACCAAGCCAGTGGTGCGCGTCGTCAGCCCGGTCCGGCCCGTTCCTGCTCCCCGCACCATGCCTGTGGTGCGCGTCGCCAGCCCGGCCCGGCCCGTTCCTGTCCCTCGCACCAAGTCTGTGGTGCGCGTCGCCAGCCCGGCCCGGCCCGTTCCTGCCCCTCGGACCAAGCCTGTGGTGCGCGTCGCCAGCCCGGCCCGGCCTGTTCCTGCCCCTCGCACCAAGCCTGTGGTGCGCGTCACCAGCCCGGCCCGGCCTGTTCCTGCTCCCCGCACCAAGTCTGTGGTGTGCGTCGCCAGCCCGGCCCGGCCCGTTCCTGCCCCTCGCACAAAGCCTGTGGTGCGCGTCGCCAGCCCGGCCAGGCCTGTTCCTGCTCCCCGCACCAAGCCTGTGGTGCGCGTCGTCAGCCCGGTCCGGCCCGTTCCTGCTCCCCGCACCAAGCCAGTGGTGCGTGTCGTCAGCCCGGTCCGGCCCGTTCCTGCTCCCCACACCAAGCCAGTGGTGCGCGTCGCCAGCCCGGTCCGGCCCGTCCCTGCTCCCCGCACCAAGCCTGTGGTGCACGTCGTCAGTCCGGCACAGCCCGTGCCTGTTTCACCGGTGCCTGGTCAGGTACCGGTCAGCTGCTCCACACCGGAGCCTAAGCAATCCGCTCCACCAATGACCAGTCCAGCTCCAGCCAGCGGGGCCAGACCAGACCAGGGGCGCTACGGGGGGGTAGATAGAGGGTGGTGGTCATGCCCGGAGCCGGATCCGCCTCCGAGGCGGAATGCCCACCCGGCCCCTCCCCTGTTGGGTTTAGTTGGAGCGGTCGCAGTCCGCGCCTTTGGGTGGGGGTACTGTCACGCACTGACTCTGGGGACTCTTATATGTTGAGCCAGGGTGTTAGTTTATATGTGTAGTGTCTATGTTTTGTTTTTTATGTGTTCTTTTCTAGATCGTGTGTTTCTGTGTTGACCGGGGTGGTTCCCAATCGGAGGCAGATGTGTCTTGTTGTCTCTGATTGGGAACCATACTTAGGCAGCCTGTTGTGCACTTGTCATTTGTGGGATCTTGTTCCGTGTAGGTTTGTGTTTATGACCGAGGACTTCACGTTTAGTTTTGTTGTTTTGTTATTGTTAATAGTACTCAATAAAAGATGTACGCATTTCACGCTGCGCCTTGGTCCACTCATTACGACGATCGTGACAGAAGATCCCACCAAAACAGGACCAAGCAGCGTTTCCAGGAGCAAATGCCGGAGGTAACGTTGGTAGATGTCCTCCTCGGTTGGGGGAGGATAACGGAGGAGGAGGCCGTCCGTTACCGGAGGGCGATGAAGGGGGAAACCCAGGCAGGAGAGGAGAAGCGGCGCCAACCGGGCCGTCGTCGGACAGGCGAGAGGCAACCCCAATACATTTTTTTGGGGGGGCACACGGCATGGACGACGGGGCTGCTGGAGGCAGCTACAGACCGAGATTGTGGACTAGGAGAGAAGGCCACCAGGTTACGGGGGCCATTGGTCATTAGAGGGAAGGAGAGTGTAGAGGCACGGCGATAGGTACTGGGGTGTGTTACCAGTCCGGTCCGGCCCGTTCCTGATCCCCGCACAAGGCCAGTGGTGTGTTCCCAGTACGGTCCGGCCTGTTCCTGTCCCTCGCACCAAGCCTGTGATGCGCGTCGCCAGCCCGGCCCGGCCTGTTCCTGCCCCTCGCACCAAGCCTGTGGTGCGCGTCGCCAGCCCGGCCCGGCCTGTTCCTGCCCCTCGCACCAAGCCTGTGGTGCGCGTCGCCAGCCCGGCCCGGCCTGCTCCTGCCCCTCGCACCAAGCCTGTGGTGCGCGTCGCCAGCCCGGCCCGGCCTGTTCCTGCCCCTCGCACCAAGCCTGTGGTGCGCGTCGCCAGCCCGGCCCGGCCTGTTCCTGATCCCCGCACCAAGCCTGTGGTGCGCGTCGCCAGCCCGGCCCGGCCTGTTCCTGCCCCTCGCACAAAGCCTGTGGTGCGCGTCGCCAGCCCGGCCCGGCCTGTTCCTGCTCCCCGCACCAAGCCTGTGGTGCGCGTCGCCAGCCCGGCCCGGCCTGTTCCTGCCCCTCGCACCAAGCCTGTGGTGCGCGTCGCCAGCCCAGCCCGGCCTGTTCCTGATCCCCGCACCAAGCCTGTGGTGCGCGTCGCCAGCCCGGCCCGGCCTCTTCCTGCCCCTCGCACAAAGCCTGTGGTGCGCGTCGCCAGCCCGGCCCGGCCTGTTCCTGCTCCCCGCACCAAGCCTGTGGTGCGCGTCGCCAGCCCGGCCCGGCCTGTTCCTGCTCCCCGCACCAAGCCTGTGGTGCGCGTCGTCAGCCCGGTCCGGCCCGTTCCTGCACCCCGCACCAAGCCAGTTGTGCGCGTCGTCAGCCCGGTCCGGCCCGTTCCTGCTCCCCGCACCAAGCCTGTGGTGCGCGTCGCCAGCCCGGCCCGGCCCGTTCCTGCTCCCCGCACCAAGCCTGTGGTGCGCGTCGTCAGCCCGGTCCGGCCCGTTCCTGCTCCCCGCACCAAGCCAGTGGTGCGCGTCGTCAGCCCGGTCCGGCCCGTTCCTGCTCCCCGCACCAAGCCTGTGGTGCGCGTCGCCAGCCTGGCCCGGCCTGTTCCTGCTCCCCGCACCAAGCCTGTGGTGCGCGTCGCCAGCCCGGCCCGGCCTGTTCCTGCCCCTCGCACAAAGCCTGTGGTGCGCGTCGCCAGCCCGGCCAGGCCTGTTCCTGCTCCCCGCACCAAGCCTGTGGTGCGCGTCGTCAGCCCGGTCCGGCCCGTTCCTGCTCCCCACACCAAGCCAGTGGTGCGCGTCACCAGCCCGGTCCGGCCCGTCCCTGCTCCCCGCACCAAGCCTGTGGTGCGCGTCGCCAGCCCGGCCCGGCCTGTTCCTGCCCCTCGCACCAAGCCTGTGGTGCGCGTCGCCAGCCCAGCCCGGCCTGTTCCTGATCCCCGCACCAAGCCTGTGGTGCGCGTCGCCAGCCCGGCCCGGCCTCTTCCTGCCCCTCGCACAAAGCCTGTGGTGCGCGTCGCCAGCCCGGCCCGGCCTGTTCCTGCTCCCCGCACCAAGCCTGTGGTGCGCGTCGCCAGCCCTGCCCGGCCTGTTCCTGCTCCCGCACCAAGCCTGTGGTGCGCGTCGTCAGCCCGGTCCGGCCCGTTCCTGCACCCCGCACCAAGCCAGTTGTGCGCGTCGTCAGCCCGGTCCGGCCCGTTCCTGCTCCCCGCACCAAGCCTGTGGTGCGCGTCGCCAGCCGGCCCGGCCCGTTCCTGCTCCCGCACCAAGCCTGTGGTGCGCGTCGTCAGCCCGGTCCGTTCCTGCTCCCCGCACCAAGCCAGTGGTGCGGCGTCGTCAACCCGGTCCGGCCCGTTCCTGCTCCCCGCACCAAGCCTGTGGTGCGCGTCGCCAGCCCGGCCCGGCCTGTTCCTGCTCCCCGCACCAAGCCTGTGGTGCGCGTCGCCAGCCCGGCCCGGCCTGTTCCTGCCCCTCGCACAAAGCCTGTGGTGCGCGTCGCCAGCCCGGCCAGGCCTGTTCCTGCTCCCCGCACCAAGCCTGTGGTGCGCGTCGTCAGCCCGGTCCGGCCCGTTCCTGCTCCCCACACCAAGCCAGTGGTGCGCGTCACCAGCCCGGTCCGGCCCGTCCCTGCTCCCCGCACCAAGCCTGTGGTGCACGTCGTCAGTCCGGCACAGCCCGTGCCTGTTTCACCAGTGCCTGGTCAGGTACCGGTCAGCTGCTCCACACCGGAGCCTAAGCAATCCGGTCCACCGATGTCCAGTCCAGCTCCAGCCAGCGGGGCCAGACCAGACCAGGGGCGCAACGGGGGGGTAGTTAGAGGGTGGTGGTCACGCCCGGAGCCGGATCCGCCTCCGAGGCGGAATGCCCACCCGGCCCCTCCCCTGTTGGGTTTAGTTGGCGCGGTCGCAGTCCGCGCCTTTGGGGGGGTACTGTCACGCCCTAACTCTGGGGACTCTTATATGTTGAGCCAGGGTGTTAGTTTATATGTGTAGTGTCTATGTTTTGTTTTCTATGTGTTCTTTTCTAGATCGTGTGTTTCTGTGTTGGCCGGGGTGGTTCCCAATCGGTCCCAGCTGTGTCTTGTTGTCTCTGATTGGGAACCATACTTAGGCAGCCTGTTGTGCACTTGTCATTTGTGGGATCTTGTTCCGTGTAGGTTTGTGTTTATGACCGACGACTTCACGTTTCGTTTTGTTGTTTTGTTATTGTTAATAGTACTCAATAAAAGATGTACGCATTTCACGTTGCGCCTTGGTCCACTCATTACGACGATCGTGACAGCAGCTCACCTGGTTTTCAACCTTCCCAAGTTCTCCCATGTCACCCCGCTCCTCCACACACTCCACTGGCTTCCAGTCGAAGCTCGCATCCACTACAAGACCATGGTACTTGCTTACGGCACAGCAAGCAAGAGTAACTGCCCCTCCCTACCTTCAGGCTATGCTCAAACCCTACACCCCAACCCGAGCACTCCATTTTGCCACCTCTGGCCCTCCCACCCCTACAGGAGGGAAACTCCTGCTCAGCCCAGTCCAAGCTCTTCTCTGTACTGGCATCCCAATGGTGGAACCAGCTTCCCCCTGAAGCTAGGACAGCTGAGTCCCTGCCCATCTTCCGAAAGCACCTGGAACCCTACCTTTTCAAAGAGTATCTGAAATAATCCCCCTCCTCACCTTGACCCCCCCCCCGCTCCCTTTTTAGCTCGGACTTTGCTGATATCTACTTTATTGAGGAAAAGTGTACTTACTATGCCTGTGATATGCAGTTATGGTCAATTAACTAATCACTGTTCATAATCTGGATTTTATTGGCCTGACTGAAACATGGCTTAACCTGATGAATTTACTGTGTTAAATGAGGCCTCTCCTCCTGGTTACACTAGTGATCATATCCCCAGCGCATCCCGCAAAGGCGGAGGTGTTGCTATCATTTACGATAGCAAATTTCAATTTAACCCCCCAAAAATGACTGCGTTTTCATCTTTTGAGCTTCTAGTCATGAAATCTATGCAGCCTACTCAATCACTTTTTATAGCTACTGTTTAAAGGCCTCCTGGGCCGTATACAGAGTTCCTCACTGAGTTCCCTGAATTACTATCGGACCTTGTAGTCATGGCAGATAATATTCTAATTTTTGGTGAATTTAATATTCACATGGAAAAGTCCACAGACCCAGTCCAAAAGGCCTTCGGAGCCATCATCGACTCAGTGGGTTTTGTCCAACATGTCTCCGGACCTATCCATTGCTACAGTCATACCCTGGATCTAGTATTGTCCCGTGGAATAAATATTGTGGATCTAAATGTTTTTCCTCATAATCCTAAGGATTTGTCCAACATCTTATTATGTTTGCAATCGCAACAAATAATCTGCTCAGACCCCAACCAAGGATCATCAAAAACCGTGCTATAAATTCTCGGACAATCCAAAGATTCCTAGATGCCCTTCCAGACACCCTCCACCTACTCAAGGACGTCACAGTACAAAAATCAGTTAACAACCTAACTGAGGATCTAAATGTAATAATAATATGCCATTTAGCAGACGCTTTTATCCAAAGCGACTTACAGTCATGTGTGCATACATTTTTACGTATGGGTGGTCCCGGGGATCGAACCCACAACCCTGGCGTTACAAGCTCCATGCTCTACCAATTGAGCTACAGAGGACCTTAGGTAATATCCTAGATGCAATCGCACCCCTAAAAACATTTGTCACAAGAAACTAGCTTCCCGGTATACAGAAAATACCTGAGCCCTGAAGCAAGCTTCCAGAAAATTGGAACAGAAATGGCGCTCCACCAAACTAGAAGTCTTCATACTAGTTTGGAAAGAAAGTACAATACAATATCGAAGAGCCCTCACTACTGCACGATCATCCTATTTTTCCAACCTAATTGAGGAGAATATGAACAATCCAACATTTATATTTGATACTGTCGCAAAGCTAACTAAATAGCAGCATTCCCCAAGAGAGGATGCCTTTCACTTCAGCAGTGATAAATTCACTTCAGCAGTGATTAACTTCTTCGACAAAAAGATCATGATCATTAGAAAGCAAATTAAAGACTCCTCTTTGAATCTGCGTACAGTGGCTTGCGAAAGTATTCACCCCCCCTTGGCATTTTTCCTATTTTGTTGCCTTACAACCTGGAATTAAAATTGATTTATTCATTTGAGTTACACAACATGCCTACCACTTTGAAGATGCAAAATATGTTTTATTGTGAAACAAACATAAGACAAAAAAAACAGAAAACTTGAGCCAAAACTTTGTAGAGCCACCTTTTGCAGCAATTAAAGCTGCAAGTCTCTTGGGGTATGTCTCTATAAGCTTGGCACATCTAGCCACTGGGATTTTTGCCCATTCTTCAAGGCAAAACTGCTCCAGCTCCTTCAAGTTGGATGGGTTCTGCTGGTGTACAGCAATATTTAAGTCATACCACAGATTCTCGATTGGATTGAGGTCTGGGCTTTGACTAGGCCATTCCAAGACATTTAAATGTTTCCCCTTAAACCACTCAAGTGTTGCTTTAGCAGTATGCTTAGGGTCATTGTCCTGCTGGAAGGTGAACCTCTGTCCCAGTCTCAAATCTCTGGAAGACTGAAACATGTTTCCCTCAAGAAGTTCCCTGTATTTAGCGCCATCCATCATTCCTTCAAATCTGACCAGTTTCCCAGTCCCATGCTTCACTGTGGGGATGGTGTTCTCGGGGTGATGAGAGGTGTTGGGTTTGCGCCAGACATAGCATTTTCCTTGATGGCCAAAAGCTCCATTTTAGTCTCATCTGATGAGAGTACCTTCTTCCATATATTTGGGGTGTCTCCCACATGCCTTTTCGTGAACACCAAACGTGTTTGCTTATTTCTTTCTTTAAGCAACAGCTTTTCTTCTGCCCACTCTTCCGTAAAGCCCAGCTCTGTGGAGTGTACGGCTTAAAGTGGTCCTATGGACAGATACTGCAATCTCCGCTGTGGAGCTTTGCAGCTCCTTCAGAGTTTTCTTTGGTCTCTTTGTTGCCTCTCTGATTAATGTCCTCCTTACCTGGTCTGTGAGTTTTGGTGGGCAGCCCTCTCTTGGCAGGTTTGTTGTGGTGCCATATTTTTTAAATAATGGATTTAATGGTCCTCCTTGGGATGTTCAAAGTTTCAGATATTTTTTTATAACCCAACCCTGATATGTACTTCTCCACAACTTTGTCCCTAACTTGTTTGGAGAGCTCCTTGGTGTTCGTGGTGCCGCTTGCTTGGTGGTGCCCTTTGCTTAGTGGTGTTGCAGACTCTGAGGCCTTTCAGAACAGGTGTATATATACTGAGATCATGTGACACATAGATTGCACACAGGTGGACTTTATTTAACTAATTATGTGACTTCTGAAGGTAATTGTTTGCACCAGATCTTATTTAGGGGCTTCATAGCAAAGGGGGTGAATACATATGCACGCACCACTTTTCCGTTATTTATTTTGTATAATTTTTTGAAACAAGTAATTTTTTTTTTTTTCACTTCACCAATTTGGACTATGTTGTGTATGTCCATTACATTAAATCAAATTAAATTAAATTACAGGTTGTAATGCAATAAAATAGGAAAAACGCCATGGGGGATGAATACTTTTGCAAGGCACTGTATTTCTCCAAAGCTCAGCTCTTCTGAGTCTGCACAAAACTGCCAGGACCTAGGTTCAATGGAGACACTCAAGTTTTTTAATCCTATATCTCTTGACACATTCATAAAAATAGTCACGGCCTCTAAACCTTCAAGCTGCATACTGGACCCTATTCCAACTAAACTACTGAAAGAGCTACTTCCTGTGCTTGGTCCTCCTATGTTGAAGATAATAAATGTCTCCCTATCCACTGGATGTGTACCAAACTCACTAAAAGTGGCAGTAATAAAGCCTCTCTTGAAAAAGCCAAACCCAGAAAATGTTAAAAAGTATAGGCCTGTATCAAATCTCCCATTCCTCTAAACATTTTTTGAAAAAGCTGTTGTGCAGCAACTCACTGCCTTCCTGAAGAGAAATAATGTATATTCAACATTTCAGTCTGGTTTTAGACCCCATCATAGCACTGAGACTGCACTCGTGAAGGTGGTAAATTACCTTTTAATGGCGTCAGACCATCTGTCCTCGTGCTCCTAGACCTTAGTGCTGCTTTTGACACCATCGCATCAAATTCTTTTGGAGAGATTGGAAACCTTAATTGGTCTACACGGACAAGTTCTTACCTGGTTTAGATCTTATCTGTCGGAAAGATATCAGTTTGTCTCTGTGAATGGTTTGTCCTCTGACAAATCAATTGTAAGTTTTGGTGTTCCTCAAGGTTCCGTTTTAGGACCACTATTGTTTTCACTATTTATTTTACCTCTTGGTGATGTCATTCGAAACACAATGTTAACTTTCATTGCTATGCGGACAACACACAGCTGCACATTCCGATGAAACATGGTGAATACCCAAAATTGCCTACCCTGGAAGCCTGTGTTTCAGACATAAGGAAGTGGATGGCGGCACATTTTTTACTTTTAAACTCGGACAAAACAGAGATGCTAGTTCTAGGTCCCAAGAAACAAAGAGATCTTCTGTTGGATCTGACAATTAATCTTGATTTTTATTTATTTTTATTTCACCTTTATTTAACCAGGTAAGCCAGTTGAGAACAAGTTCTCATTTACAACTGTGACCTGGCCAAGATAAAGCAAAGCAGTGTGATAAAAACAACAACAACACAGAGTTACATATGGGATAGACAAAACGTACAGTCAATAACACAATAGAAAATCTGTATACAGTGTGTGCAAATGTAGTACGTTATGGAGGTAAGGCAATAAATAGGCCATAGTGCAAAATAATTACAATTTAGTATTAACACTGGAGTGATAGATGTGCAGAAGATGATGTGCAAATAGAGATACTGGTGTGCAAATGAGCAAAATAAATAACAATATGGGGATGAGGTAGTTGGGTGGACTAATTACAGATGGGCTGTGTACAGGTGCAGTGATCGGTAAGCTGCTCTGACAACTGATGCTTAAAGTTAGTGAGGGAGATAAGAGTCTCCAGCTTCAGAGATTTTTGCAGTTCGTTCCAGTCATTGGCAGCAGAGAACTGGAAGGAATGGCGGCCAAAGGAGGTGTTGGCTTTGGGGATGACCAGTGAGATATACCTGCTGGAGCGCAGACTACGGGTGGGTGTTGCTATGGTGACCAATGAGCTAAGATAAGGCGGGGATTTGCCTAGCAGTGATTTATAGATGACCTGGAGCCAGTGGGTTTGGCGACGAATATGTAGTGAGGGCCAGCCAACGAGAGCGTACAGGTCACAATGGTGGGTAGTATATGGGGCTTTGGTGACAAAATGGATGGCACTGTGATAGACTACATCCAATTCGCTGAGTAGAGTGTTGGAGGCTATTTTGTAAATGACATCGCCGAAGTCAAGGATCGGTAGGATAGTCAGTTTTACAAGGGCATATTTGGCAGCATGAGTGAAGGAGGCTTTGTTGGTTGTACAATCGTCAAAAAAAAAACTGTGAAGGACCTCTGCGTTACTCTGGACCCTGATATCTCTTTTGACAAACATATGAAGAATGTTTCAAGGACAGATTTTTTCCCATCTTCGTAACATTGCAAAAATCAGAAAAGTTTTGTCCGAAAATGATGCAGAAAAGTGAATCCGTGCTTTTGTCACTTCTAGATTAGACTACTGCAATGCTCTACTCTCCGGCTACCATGATAAAGCACTAAATAAACTTCAGTTAGTGCTAAACACGGCTGCTAGAATCTTGACTAGAAACAAAAAATTTGATCATAGTCTCTCTACACTGGCTTCCTGTTAAGGCTAGGGCTGATTTGAAGGTTTTACTGCTGACCTACAAAGCATTACATGGGCTTGCTCCTGCCTATCTCTCTGATTTGGTCCTGCCGTACATACCTACACGTACGCTGCGGTCACAAGACGCAGGCCTCCTTATTGTTCCTAGAATTTCTAAGCAAACAGCTGGAGGCAGGGCTTTCTCCTATAGAGCTCAATTTTTATGGAATGGTCTGCCTATCCATGTGAGAGACGCAGATTCGGTCTCGACCTTTAAGTCTATATTGAAGACACATCTTTTCAGTAGGTCCTATGATTGAGGGTAGTCTGGCCCAGGGGTGCGAAGGTGAACAGAAAGGCATTGGAGCGACAAACCGCCCTTGCTGTCTCTGCCCGGCCGGTTCCCGTCTCTCCATTGGGATTCTCTGCCTCTGACCCTATTACGGGGGCTGATTCACTGGCTTACTGGTGCTTTCCATGCCGTCCCTAGGAGGGGTGCATCACTTGAGTGGGTTGAGTCATTGATGTGATCTTCCTGTCCGGTTTGTCGCCCCCTCGGGCTCGTGCAGTGGAGGAGATCTATACTCAGCCTTGTCTCAGGGTAGTAGGTTGGTGGTCTGTTGATATCCCTCTGGTGGTGTGGGGGTATCGTCGGACGGGGCCACAGTGTCTCCCGACCCACCACCGTCTCAGCCGCCAGTATCTATGCTGCAATAGTCTAGGTGCCGGGGGGCTAGGGTCAGTCTGTTATATCTGGTGTTATTCTCCTATCTTATCCGGTGTCTTGTGTGAATTTAAATATGCTCCCTAATTCTATCTCTCTCCCTCTCTCCCTCCCCTCCCGGAGGACCTGAGCCCTAGGACCATGCCTCAGGACTACCTGGCCTGATGACTCCTTGCTGTCCCCATTCCACCTGGTCGTGCTGCTGCTCCATTTTCAACTATTCTGCCTGCGGCTATGGAACCCTGACCTGTTCACCGGATGTGCTACCTTGTCCTAGACCTGCTGTTTTCAACGCTCCTGATGTACTGACCTGTTGCAACCTCTACAACCACTGTGATTATTATTTCACCCTGCTGGTCATCTATGAACGTTTGAACATCTTGGAGAAAAATGTACTGTTATAATCTCTACCCGGCACAGCCAGAAGGGGACTGGCCACCCCTCAGAGCCTTGTTCCTCTCTAGGTTTCTTCCTATGTTTATGCCTTTCTAGGGAGTTTTTCCTAGCCACCGTGCTTCTACATCTGCATTGCTTGCTGTTTGAGGTTTTAGGCTGGGTTTCTGTATAGCACTTTGTGACATCTGCTGATGTAAAAAGGGCTATATAAATACATTTGTTTGATTGATTGATCTGGATAAGATCGTCTGCTAAATGACTAAAATGTAAAAGTGTGTGATTTTACATGATAGGGAATAGGCTGGCTTGCCAGGTCCTCCATATTATATCACACCCTGAAAAAAAAAATCCTACATGACTTTGGCATTCTGATCGGTTTAACTTGAATTATTGAAAAGTGAGGTCTAACTTTGCATTGGGACTTTTGTTGTGTATGCTAATGTGAATCCATATGTTTATGCTACAGTACCTACCCTTTAACAGCCATTACGGGGCCACCAGCATGGACCTGCTTCCACCAGGGAGGCCTTCGTAGGAGCCACTAGGAGCCATTGTCAATTTGACTCTCCAGTCAAGCGTGGTAAGCTACAGGATATGTAAACGCTATCAAAGGATTGGGGTCACGTGGCCTGTTCCTCCTGACATTAAAACAAAGCAAGCCATGCACCCTTCACGGGAGGATGCCCCCGCTACCATCCTTTGGTGGGCGGGGGGCTCTTGTCTCCATGGTAACACCCCCCACTGCTTATCCTAATCAGTTCATATTAACTTTAATATGCAAAGTGCCCCGGGGTGTGGACTCCACCGCTGACACACCTTGTGAAAACTTCTCTACGATTATCCTACAATGACAGCTACAGAGAAGACTTGACTGAGTTGGAGATAGAGGGATTGAAATACAATTTGTTTGATTTGCTATGACCCTGCCTAATATAATTATCCATATTTGTGACCCTATGGATGGTTGCGTTGCTATTTGTATTATGTTGTCTAAAAGGCAATGCATTCAGAAGTCCTGGCTGGAGCTGTCCAAGGCTCTGATCTCCCACTACTGCTGCATAACCTTGTTTCATCGTTTCATACCAATCTTTATGTCAACCAAAATATATATCTAAGCTATAGGGAGATGCTGACTTGAGTGTGTGTCACTATACATTGTTGATGGTAAAGCTGCTCTG
Organism: Coregonus clupeaformis; assembly: GCF_020615455.1. Classification (NCBI taxonomy): domain Eukaryota; kingdom Metazoa; phylum Chordata; class Actinopteri; order Salmoniformes; family Salmonidae; genus Coregonus; species Coregonus clupeaformis. Next base: position 38,838,705 of record NC_059204.1, read on the forward strand.
TCCTGAGCTGTGGGGACTAGGTGTGTCTTCTTTAGGAGCTGCACTGGCTGTACAGACCCTGATTTTCCAGACAGATACAAACAATGATAACAGCAAACTGTGCTCTGTGTCTGCCCAACATGTCCGATTCAGTGAGGAGAAAAATATCAAAAGCACAACTTTCAGTGACACCTCAACCCTAAAGGGATTGTGACCAGCAGCAAGTGGGAATAAGTAAGCATTTCACAGTAAGGTCTACACCTGTCTCCCTTTTTTTGATTTGATTTGATTGATTTGTGACATGACTCTACCAAACATAGACCTACAGTGCCTTGCAAAAGTATTCATCCCCCTTGGCGTTTTTCCTATTTTGTTGCATTACAACCTGTAATTGAAATTGATATTTATTTGGATTTCATGTAATGTACATACACAAAATAGTCCAAATTGGTGAAAAATATAACTTCAAAATAAATAACGGAAAAGTGGTGAGTGCATATGTATTCACCCCCTTTGCTATGAAGCCCCTAAATAAGATCTGGTGCAACCAATTACCTTCAGAAGTCACATAATTAGTTAAATCAAGTCCACCTGTGTGCAATCTCAGTATATATACACCTGTTCTGAAAGGCCCCAGAGTCTGCAACACCACTAAGCAAGGGGCACCACCAAGCAAGCGGCACCACGAAGACCAAGGAGCTCTCCAAACAGGTCAGGGACAAAGTTGTGGAGAAGTACAGATCAGGGTTGGGTTATAAAAAAATATCTGAAACTTTGAACATCCCACGGAGCACCATTAAATCCATTATTTAAAAAATTAAAGAATATGGCACCACAACAAACCTGCCAAGAGAGGGCCGCCCACCAAATCTCACGGACCAGGCAAGGAGGACATTAATCAGAGAGGCAACAAAGAGACCAAAGTTAACCCTGAAGGAGCTGCAAAGCTCCACAGCGGAGATTGGAGTATCTGTCCATAGGACCACTTAAAGTCGAACACTCCACAGAGCTGGGCTTTACGGAAGAGTGGCCAGAAAAAAGCCATTGCTTAAAGAGAAAAATAAGCAAACACGTTTGGTGTTCACCAAAAGGCATGTGGGAGACACCTCAAACATATGGAAGAAGGTACTCTGGTCAGATGAGACTAAAATTGAGCTTTTTGGCCATCAAGGAAAACGCTATGTCTGGCGCAAACCCAACACCTCTCATCACCCCGAGAACACCAAGTTTTTCATCGGCAGGGACTGGGAAACTGGTCAGAATTGAAGGAATGATGGATGGCGCTAAATACAGGGAACTTCTTGAGGGAAACCTGTTTCAGTCTTCCAGAGATTTGAGACTGGGACGGAGGTTCACCTTCCAGCAGGACAATGACCCTAAGCATACTGCTAAAGCAACACTTGAGTGGTTTAAGGGGAAACATTTAAATGTCTTGGAATGGCCTAGTCAAAGCCCAATCCTCAATCCAATTGAGAATCTGTGGTATGACTTAAAGATTGCTGTACACCAGCAGAACCCATCCAACTTGAAGGAGCTGGAGCAGTTTTGCCTTGAAGAATGGGCAAAAATCCCAGTGGCTAGATGTGCCAAGCTTATAGAGACATACCTGAAGGGGGGGGTGTGTGAATAGTTATGCATGCTCAAGTTTTCTGTGTTTTTTGTCTTATTTCTTGTTTGTTTTACAATAAAAAATATTTTGCATCTTCAAAGTGGTAGGCATGTTGTGTAAATCAAATGATACAACACCCCCAAAAATACATTTTAATTCCAGGTTGTAAGGCAACAAAATAGGAAAAATGCCAAGGGGGGTGAATACTTTCGCAAGCCACTGTAGTTTACAGCCTGTGTTTTTTTACTGAAATAACTACCCATCCACCTCACCTGTCAGCCTCCTCTCTGCCTTATTCCTAGCTCATCAGGCTGGCTAATGATCAGTATGCAAAGCAGGCCGTTTCCAGCACTTAGCCTAATGTATGAAAGCTTAAGCTGTGATCCGTGAGCGGTGTCAAATAACCCTGGCCTCCCTTTGAATACGCCTTATTAGCCTTTTCCCTCCACATACCCCTCTCTCCTCAACTCTTACACCCCCTCTTATTAGCAGCTGAGTAAATAGGTCCTGTAATTATGTCAAAGCACATTTTTCACATGAATCTCGACAGGGATTATGACTGGCTGCTGAGGAAAATATTTGTCTCGGGTGAGCGGTTGGATTGTAGCAGATTATGTTGAGGATGACAGACCTCGTCTCCTGCGGTGAGCTCTGTGAGTAAGGAATGTCTCAAACCATTTAAGACACACAGGTATGTAAATACAGGTAAACCTGAGGTGTAGTTTTGTGTCAGAAGGCCAATAGGGCCATCAATGCAAATGTAATAATTGTAGGAAGCACTTTCATCATCTTCAGCTCATGAAAGTGTGACTTTATGGAAACACATGGCTTACATGCTAAGTAGCATAAAATTGTGTATACAGACTGCAGAATGTAATGGAAAAACATAAGCGCTGCAGTGCTGAGACTGCAAAACTGCAGTGTGAGAAAAATATAAGCTTTATCTTCCAAGCTAATGTTTCTATTTTCTGGCCTCCTCCTCTTGCGTGTCCACTTGCAGAAAATCCTATAATTCCTACTAAACGCGTGATAATTGAGGACTGAAGCCTATACCCCTGGGTTAGAGAAAGAGGCAAAGCACACTGATAAACATACTGTAAACTAATGTGTGTGTGCCTGTGTCAGAATGTGTGTGAGAGCAGAGAGGAGGTGAGGGTAAGAATGACGAGAGAGTCATGAGGGAAGGAGAGAAAACAGGAGGAGGAGGAGGAGGAAAGGGGCAAACACCAACACATGGCCTGCGGTGTCCAATATGGCTGGATAACGATTATTTAGAGGACTACTGTATTGTGTTTCAGTGCTGTAAACAAAGTCAATTCAGCCATGCTCCACTAACCAGCTTTCTTCCTCTGACTCTCACACACAGGCTAGAGCTGAGGGACATCCATAATGAATAGATAAAGTCAGTCAATGCTTGCACCAGCACCCAGGGACCACAGATAACACACTTCATCACCTGAATCAATTCCTGTGGTTATTGCCTGTATGTCTAAACTGAAGCCAAAAATGGATGAAATAATTAAACACAGGAGATGACTTTGAATACATCCACACCAATCTATTGTTTTGATCTCAGATATGGTGCTGTTGGATATCCAATGCCCATAGAATTAACTCTGTTATGTGGTGTGTTCTCTGTTGACCACCCATCACTCGTGTCTCAAAAACACTCTTCACATTGAAATGCATTATATACTATACAAACATTAGGAACATCTTCCTAATATTGAGTTGCACCCCATTTTGCCCTCAGAACAGCCTCAATTCGCCAGGGCATGGACTCTACAAGGTGTCAAGCATTTCACAGGGATGCTGGCCCATGTTGACTCCAATGCTTACCATAGTTGTGTCAAGTTGGCTGGATGTCAATTGGGTGGTGGACCATTCTTGATACACATGGGAAACTGTTGAGCGTGAAAAACTCAGCAGACTTGCAGTTCTTGACACACTCAAACCGGTGTGCTTGGCACATACTACCATACCCCGTTCAAAGGCACTTCAATATTTTGTCTTGTCCATTCACCCTATGAATGGCACACATGCACACTCCATGTTTCAATTGTCTCAAGGCTTAAAAATATTTCTTTAACCTATGTCTTCCCCTTCATTTAATAGGTGACATCAATACGGGATCATAGCTTTCACCTGGATTCACCTGGTCAGTCTGTGTCATGGAAAGAGCAGGTGTTCCTAATGTTTTGTACACTCAGTGTATACATTATAAGTAAGTATCCAAAAGGTGTGGTAACATACATTGGTATGGTAATCCTAAACAGCCAAGATGGACAGTTACATGTGAAAGAGGGTTTTTCCATCTTTCACACCTACGTTAGAAGGACAGGCGTTCAAATCCACAAATGAAGAGCAGAATGCAGACATTGAACAGATGATTGTTTTCCATTTGTAAAGGAGGATCAGTAGACACACTATTAAAACAATTTTCTACAAATTATTAATTGGGATATACAGTAGATAGAGCATTCTGAATCTGTTAATTGCTTTAATTGCCTTGCTAAAACTACGTAGTGATTCATTATGTGAATCCGTCTTCCTTTCCGAATGGTCACCACTGTGCTAGAGCAGTAAAAGCTTTTCTCTCATTTTCTCTCTCTCCCCATCTCTTTTTCTCTGAGTCTATTTCTCTGATAACATAAATTCTCTCAATTTGGAAAATTATAGAAGTGAGACCATACAGTATTGAGCTTGTTGGAAATGATTACAGAGAAATGTGTCTGTACTGCACATGGAGAGGTCATCCTCTGTTGTGGAGTTTGCCTCTGCGAGGACAGTCGTTAGTCAGGAGGCTCTCACCGGCACCAGCTGAAAAGTCTCTAATGACTCGACAAGAAGCCATCGATCAGGTGCTCAGGGCCATTGTGAATGTACCACACACACACACACACGCACGCACGCACGCACACACAGACACACACACACGCACACGCACACGCACACGCACCCACACACACATACACACACACCGGGGGAGAGCAGTAAGAATGTATTTCATCCCCTCTTGACATGATGAAGCCCCTGATTGAACCCCTTCCCTCACATCCAGTTAGATCAATGTTACATCTTCCATTAATTATTTACCTAGCTTTATTTCCCCCTTCTGCCCTCTTCAATCACCATCAGTCCCACTGACGAGCTAGACCCTCCACTCCACTGCCTCCGCTTCCAGATAGGTCACATTCTCACCACAACTTTTCTTGCTCTTCCTCTCTGTTAATCTCACCATCACTTCTCTCTCCCTTCCTTTCTGTTCATCTCTCTCTCTCTCTCTCTCTCTCTCTCTCTCGCTCTCTCTCTCTCTCTCTCTCTCTCTCTCTCTCTCTCTCGTCATATTTGGCACAGTGTTTTATAGACAAGAGGATAGCTTTCCTGCCGTCTAATGTTTGTTGTTTATGGGCTGACCTTGTTTTCTGCATCTTTTACCGCAGTGAACACACAGGGACTCAAATAAATATCATCTTGCATAATGATGATCAACCACCGCTCGTTTTCTTATAGTTTTAGCTTCCCTGGCTGCATTTGAATATATTTGCATTATAATGCTGTTTACACATTGTGAATGTAAGGCTGCGTGTTGTTTGTCCTAATTCCAGTTTTGAGTTGGAAGCTGATCCTCAGTGGGGCCTGATGCCAGAGGAGGACCGCTGGGGAATCAGGGAGACAAAGTCACTGGCAGGGAAGTAGTGAAAATTAACACACATCAAAGCCTGCACTTCTGCACCTCTTATTCCCATGACACGTCTTCTTACATCCGAGAGAAAGTTTGTCTGAGATGTTTGGAGAGAGGGATGGAAAAGAGAAGACATGGAAAGATATGGAGTGAAGGAAAGGGAGACAGCTTGGCAGGGGGGCGTTTCAACTCAAGGTTTGGAGAGTTGTTGTAATATTGCTTTTTGGAGATTAATTGCTTCTGTCTTTCTGGATTTTACAGATAAGAACTAATATACAGTAGGCCATACATACACTACCTGACCAAAAGTATGTGGAAACCTGCTCGTTGAACATCTCATTCCAAAATCATGGGTATTAATATGGGGTTGGTCCCCCCTTTTGCTGCTATAACACCCTCCACTCTTCTCGGAAGAGTTTCCACTAGATGTTGGAACATTGCTGCGGGACTTGTTTCCACTCAGTCACAAGAGCATTAATGAGGTCAAACACTGATGTTGGGCGATTAGGCCTGGCTCGCAGTCAGCGTTTCAATTAATCCCAAAGGTGTTCAAAAGGGTTGACGTCAGGGTTCTGTGCAGGCCAGTCAAGTTCTTCCACACTGATCTCGACAAACCATTTCTGTATGGACCTCGCTTTGTGCACGGGGGAATTGTCATGCTGAAACAGGAAAGGGCCTACCCCAAACTGTTGCCACAAATTTGGAAGCACAGAATCGTCTAGAATGCCATTGTATGCTGTAGTGTTAAGATTTCCCTTCACTGGAACTAAGGGGCCTAGCCCGAACCATGAAAAACAGCCCCAGACCATTATTCCTCCTCCACCAAACTTTACAGTTGGCACTATGCATTGGGGCAGGTAGTGTTCTCCTGGTTCCGCCAAACCCAGATGGTGAAGCGTGATTCATCACTCCAGAGAATGCATTTCCACTGCAACAGAGTCCAATGGTGGCAAGCTTTACACCACTCCAGCCGACGCTTGGCTTTGCGCATGGTGATCTTAGGCTTGTCTTGCGGCTGCTCGGCCATAGAAACCCATTTCATGAAGCTCCAGACTAACAGTTCTTGTTCTGACGTTGCTTCCAGAGGCAGTTTGAAACTCGGCAGTGAGTGTAGCAACCGAGGACAGACGATTTTTACGCGCTACTTTCTTCAGCACTCGGCTGTCCCGTTCTGTGAGATTGTGTGGCCTATCACTTCGTGGCTGAGCTGTTGTTGCTCCTAGACTTTTCCGCTTAACAATAATAGTACTTACAGTTAACCGGGGCAGCTCTGCTATTTGACGAACTGACTGGTTGGAAAGGTGGCATCCTATGACGGTGCCACGTTGAAAGTTACAGCTCTTCAGTATGGCCATTCTATTGCCAATGTTTGTCTATGGAGATGGCATGGCTGTGTGCTCGATTTTATACACCTGTCAGCAACAGGTGTGGCTGAAATAGCCGAATCCACTAATTTGAAGGGGTGTCCACATACTTTGTATATATAGTGTACTGTATCAATTTAGTAAATAGCATTAGAAAAGGGAGGTTTTCTTCCCTGATATTTAGATCACAAATAGTGACTGAACACAGGACCCATACAGGGCCAACTGTTTACAACGGTGACATTCTTGCCCTTCCTCTCGACCCCCTCTCCTTCTATCTCCTTTTCTTCCTATTCCTCATTCTCTCCATCATCAGCGTGCCGGCAGCCTTCTCGACGGGCCCTGTGTACGTTGTGCTGTAATTAAGGTGTGTGGGTGAGGTGGCTGCTCTCCTCGATTAAGAGTCATGTGTCTGGAAGGCCGCACTAATCACATATGGGGGTGTTCCACTCCCCCGATGACTCTGTCACACTGCCGCAGCTGAATTAATGATGGCAGCCGCCCCACCACAGCTTTAAAAGACGACAGCCTTGTACTTCAGGCCCTGAACAGACAACACATAATCTCAGATTGTAACATCTCTCTCCTCCCTTTTACTGAGGAAACGGGTAAAGAGCCGTGAGGCACACATAAAACATGTTTTCAGCCTGCTGTACAAAACTGAGCAGAGTCTGACCATGACGCAAATGTTTGTTCAATGTAGCAGTTCATGATGCAAATGAGAGAGCGTGGTGTAAAAATGGTGAACAGCTCTTTCTCGCAAGATCATTGTCTCCCTTTCACTCAGTGAACAGGCTCGTGTTCTGGCACTTCTGTGTGTGTGTGCGTATTTGTGTGCGTATTTGTGTGCGTGCGTTCATGTGCAGCCTCGAGTTCCTTGTCTCTTCCTAAAAGCTGCTATTTCACATCAGCAATCGTCTTTCAACATGAGGCATTGAGAATCTCAGTGAGACTTATAAATATTTCATGTGACACATTCTAGCGGTGGATTCTATTTGATCATTCAAATCATCACTTTAAGGATCAAAGTTCTGTTATGTGCTCTAATTTTTTCCTCAGAAATCTTCCATTCAGCACAATAAAAAAAGGAAAAACCATCAGGCTTTATCAATGCTGAGCAGAAAAGCTGTGCTGCCATATATCAGTCTATAATCCTAAACTACTCAGGCGCAAAGATAAACCACAAGACTAGAATGTTCCACTTTGCAATGGGTAGAGATGTGCAACAGGGTAATGGGTAGAGATGTGCAACAGGGTAATGGGTAGAGATGTGCAACAGGGTAATGGGTAGAGATGTGCAACAGGGTAATGGGTAGAGGTGGTAACAGGGTAAGCACTGTTACAATACAGAGTAACAAGGGACTATTGATATGCCAATGTAAATAGATAATGTACTGTATACATACTATTATGTTGTGTTTAGGTATACATACACACACACACACACACACACACACACACACACACACACACACACACTCATACACACACAAATGTCAAATACAGTTAGAGGGCATTTCAAATACCATGGTACAGTGGAAAACTATTTATTGATTATCTTAATCTTAACTCAAAACACAAATTGGAAAATGTAAAATATCATATAATGGGATATATAAAGAGTAATGAGAGTATGGCTTGTGGCGGAAGATGCAGAGTCCATAATAAATTAAATGAATACAGTACAGTTGTGGAGACTGATAGAATTCAGAAAGTTATGAAAGCGGGTGATTTGGACGGAGTCAGGCGCAGGAGGGTAAATCACAGAATACATTGTTTATTCTGCAAATACAGCGGTACGCAGCAATGGAGCCGGGCTGATGGTGGTCCAACTGCAGGAGAAAACCCTGGCAGCGGGCCGCTGTCCCGTCGTATTCCCTAGGTCGAGACAGGTGAATACCTCTGGGCGCTGGGATGGGTAGCTGGATTCAGTCGCTCAGCTGGTTCCTCAGGGTCGGGTCCTCTCCTCTCCTCTCCAGTCGCTGGATGACCTGGAGAACCCGATCCACCACTTCGCCCAAGCTGGCTAGCATGTTGGAATGCTCCTGGACCCGCTCAACGACTCCAGTCATATTCCCCGCTCCTGCTGACTCCATGCTGTTCTGGTGTGTGATTCTGTAGCGGGTGATTTGGACGGAGTCAGGCGCAGGAGGGTAAATCACAGAATAAATGGTTTATTCGGCAAATACAGTGGTACGCAGCAATGCGTAAAACTCTACAGTGCGGTATAATGGCACACTGGAGAAAACAAAGCACACGGGTGTATATCCCGGCAATAATAAAATAAATAAAGCTCCACCGAGCTATCGTCACCTCCACATGAAAACAATCGCACACAAAGACATGGGGGGCAGAGGGAGTACTTATACAGGTACTGATGAGGGGATATGAACCAGGTGTGTGTAAAAACAAGACAAAACAAATGGAATGATGAGATGAGGAGCGGCAGTGGTTAGAAGGCCGGTGACGACGAGCGCCGAAGCCTGCCCGAACAAGGAGAGGAGGCAGCTTAGGAGGAAGCCCCCCCTCGGGATGGCCAGGAGGACGCGGAGCAGGGCGAGCCAGATGGCGACGGTGGAAATACCGCAACAGGGAGGGATCGGGGACATCCCTCACTGGGACCCATCACTGCTACTCTGGACTGTACCCCACCCACTCCACGAGGTACTGAAGGCCCCCCACCCGACGCCATGGAGTATGCCGGGGCCCCCTCGATGTCCAGAGGGGGCGGAGGGACCTCCCGCATATCAGACTCCTGGAGCGGACCAGCCACCACTGGCCAGAGGAGAGACACATGAAACGAGGGGTTAATACGTAATCAGTAGGGAGTAGTAACCTATACGTAACCTTGTTTACTCTCCTCAGGACTTTGAACGGCCCCACAAACCGCGGGCTAAGCTTCCGGCAGGGCAGGCGGCGGGGCAGGTCCCGGGTCGAGAGCCAGACCCGATCACCCGGTACAAAGACCGGGGCCTCACTACGGTGGCGGTCAGCGTTGGCCTTCTAGGTGGACGTGGGCAGCATTCCACGTCTCCTCCTTGCGCCGAAACCAGTCATCCACCGCAGGAGCTTCAGTCTGGCTCTGATGCCACGGTGCCAGGACCGGCTGATAACCTAAAACACATTGAAATGGAGATAGGTTAGTGGAGGAGTGGCAGAGAGAGTTCTGGGCATATTCGGCCCATGGCAAGAACACCGACCACTCCTCCGGCCAGTCCTGGCAGTAGGACCGCAGGAATCTACCCACATCCTGATTCACCCATTCCACCTACCCATTAGATTCAGGGTGAAACCCAGAGGTAAGGCTGACCGAGACCCCGAGACGTTCCATGAACGCCTTCCAGACCCTGGACGGAAACTGGGGACCCCGGTCAGACACTATGTCCTCTGGCACCCCGTAGTGCCGGAAGACATGAGTAAACAGTGCTTCCGCAGTTTGCAGGGCCGTGGGGAGACCGGGCAGAGGAAGGAGGCGGCAGGCTTTCGAAAAGTGGTCCACAACAACCAGGATGGTGGTGTTACCCTGAGAGAGGGGAAGATCGGTTAGGAAGTAAATTGATAAGTGGGACCATGGTCGTTGTTGAACTGGTAAGGGATGTAACCATCTCTCCACCAGCTGTCGGGAGAGGTTGTGTTTTTCTCTAGCTGGAGGTAAGCAGGAGGTAAGCTTCTCATATGGTGTTGAGTAAAGCTTAACCATGTATTAGATCGTAGGTAGGTAGTTAGTTGTAGTTAGGTATTGTATTTATTATAGGTTAGTATTGTTGTTATTGTAGGTTTCCGTAGGTAATTGTAGGTTAGTATCGAAGCACGAGGCTAGCTAGCTAGCGGGTAGCTACTGGTAACGATTAGCAACGGTGGAGAGCTGTTTCCAATGTTAATGTGCTGCTACCCAACGTTTAATTTTTGCTGCGTTATGCGTTATGAAAGGAACTAGACACGGACATGAATTATCTGTTTAGTGTGCTAACACACTCTTGGCAGTTTGTTGTAACCAAGTATTGGTGCTAAATTGTGTGTTAATGGATGCTAGCTTGCTAGTTAGCTACGGCGTCATAGCTAGGTATCGTGGGTTGTTGTGGGTAGTTACTGCAGGTTGGCAGTGTCTTCGGCCGTGCCGGCTGTAGCACGAAGCGAGCTAACTAGCCGTTTTTCGAACAGAGTCAGAGTCAACACAGTAGCCATTGTGTGCCGGGTGTAGCACGAAGCTAGCTAGCTAGCCGTTCTTCAAACAAAGTCAACACAGTGGCCATTGCTAGCTACCCAACACGACCAGCTAACTGTACTGTAGTAGCTAAATACAATATACTTGTCCTAGCTAGCCAACGTTGAATCATTGCTGCGTCATGAAAGGAACTTGACACAGACACGAATGATCTGTTTAGTGTGTTATCATACTATTGGTGTGTCTTGGCAGTGTCTTCGGCCGTGCCGGCTGTAGCACGAAGCGAGCTAACTAGCCGTTTTTTCGAACAGTCAGAGTCAACACAGTAGCCATTGTGTGCCGGGTGTAGCACGAAGTTAGCTAGCTAGCCGTTCTTCAAACAAAGTCAACACAGTGGCCATTGCTAGCTACCCAACACGTCCAGCTAACTGTACTGTAGTAGCTAAATACAATATACTTGTCCTAGCTAGCCAACGTTTAATCATTGCTGCGTCATGAAAGGAACTTGACACAGACACGAATGATCTGTTTAGTGTGTTATCACACTATTGGTGGTTTGTTGTGACCAAGTGTTTGTGCTAAACTGTGTGTTACTGGATGCTAGCATGCTAGTTAGCTAGTTAACACACTATTGGTGGTTTGTTGTGACCAAGTGTTGGTGCTAAACTGTGTGTTAAACTGTGTGTTATTGGATGCTAGCATGCTAGTTAGCTATGGTGTCATAGTTAGCTAGCTGAATAAAGTGGGTTGAGTCTATTCCTTTAAACATTGAACCGCTGTGGTTCACAACAATTCTGATTTCTAAAGGTGGAAGTTGGCAGAGTTTTTGTTCGGGTGGTTCAGTGAAACAATTTTAGTTTCTGAGGTAGAAGTTTTTGGTGAGGGAGGCCCTGCTCTCTCCTCTCCCAGATGCTTAGCTCATTTCATTCCGATCTCCTCTGCATTTTTGTAGCCATTTGCTACAGCCTGTCAACTATGCCTCTGCCTATCCCTGTTCTCTCCTCTCTGCACAGGCTACACAAACGCACCACACCGCGCGGCTGCTGCCTCTCTAACCTGGTGGTCCCTGCACGCACCCCTCACCTGGAGTTCCAGGTCGCAGGCAGCCTCTGGAACTGCCGTTCTGCTGCCAACAAAGCTGACTTCATCCCAGCCTATGCCAACCTCCAGTCCCTCGACTTCCTGGCGCTGACGGAAACATGGATCACCACTGAAAACACTGCTACTCCTACTGCTCTCTCCTCGTCTGACCATGTGTTCTCGCATACCCCGAGAGCATCTGGTCAGAGGGGTGGTGGTACAGGAATCCTCATCTCTCCCAAGTGGACATTCTCAATTTTTCCCCTAACCCATCTGTCTATCTCCTCATTTGAATTCCATGCTGTCACAGTCACTAGCCCATTTAAGCTTAATATCCTTGTCATCTATCGCCCTCCAGGTTCCCTTGGAGAGTTCATCAATGAGCTTGACGCCTTGATAAGTTCCTTTCCTGAGGATGGCTCACCCCTCACAGTTTTGGGGGATTTCAACCTCCCTATGTCCACATTTGACTCATTTCTCTCTGCCTCCTTCTTTCCACTCCTCTCCTCTTTTGACCTCACCCTCTCACCGTCCCCCTACTCACAAGGCAGGCAATACGCTTGACCTCATCTTCACTAGATGCTGCTCCTCTACTAATCTCACTGCAACTCCCCTCCATGTCTCCGACCACTACTTTGTTTCCTTTTCTCTCTCGCTCTCCTCCCACACTACTCACTCTGCCCCTACACAGATGGTAATGCGCCGCCGCAACCTTCGCTCTCTCTCTCCCACTACTCTCTCCTCTTCCATCCTATCATCTCTTCCCTCTGCTCAATCCTTCTCCCTCCAATCTCCTGATTCTGCCTCCTCAACCCTCCTCTCCTCCCCTTTCTGCATCCTTTGACTCTCTGTGTCCCCTATCTTCCCGGCCGGCTCGGTCCTCCCCTCCAGCTCCGTGGCTTGATGACTCACTGCGAGCTCACAGAACAGAGCTCCGGGCAGCGGGAGCGGAAATGGAAGAAAACTAAACTCCCTGCCGACCTGGCATCTTTTCACTCCCTCCTCTCTACATTTTCTTCATCTGTTTCTGCTGCTAAGGCCACCTTCTACCACTCTAAATTCCAAGCATCTGCCTCTAACCCTAGGAAGCTCTTTGCCACATTTTCCTCCCTCCTGAATCCTCCCCCCCCCCTCCTCTCTCTGTGGATGACTTCGTCAACCACTTTGAAAAGAAGGTTGACGACATCCGATCCTCGTTTGTTAAGTCTAATGACACTGCTGGTCCTGCTCACACTGCCCTACCCTATGCTTTGACTTCTTTCTCCCCTCTCTCTCCAGATAAAATCCTGCGACTTGTGACTGCAGGCCGCCCAACAACCTGCCCGCTTGACCCCATCCCCTCCTCCCTTCTCCAGACCATCTCCGGTGACCTTCTCCCCTACCTCACCTCGCTGATCAACTCATCCTTGACCGCTGGCCATGTCCCTTCCGTCTTCAAGAGAGCGAGAGTTGCTCCCCTTCTCAAAAAACCAACACTCGACCCCACTGATGTCAACAACTACAGACCAGTATCCCTTCTTTCTTTTCTTTCCAAAACTATTGAGCGTGCCGTCTTTAGCCAACTCTCTTGCTATCTCTCTCAGAATGACCTTCTTGATCCAAACCAATCAGGTTTCAGGACTGGTCATTCAACTGAGACTGCTCTTCTCTGTGTCACGGAGACTCTCCGCACTGCTAAAGCTAACTCTCTCTCCTCTGCTCTTGTCCTTCTAGACCTGTCTGCTGCCTTTGATACTGTGAACCATCAGATCCTCCTCTCCACCCTCTCCGAGCTGGGCATCTCCGGCGCGGCTCACTCCTGGATTGCGTCCTACCTGACCGGTCGCTCCTACCAAGTGGCGTGGCGAGAAGCTGTCTCCGCACCACGTGCTCTCACCACTGGTGTCCCCCAAGGCTCAGTTCTAGGCCCTCTCCTTTTCTCCCTATACACCAAGTCACTTGGCTCTGTCATATCCTCACATGGTCTCTCCTATCATTGCTACGCTGACGATACACAACTAATCTTCTCCTTTCCCCCTTCTGATAACCAGGTGGCGAATCGCATCTCTGCATGTCTGGCAGACATATCAGTATGGATGACGGATCACCACCTCAAGCTGAACCCTGGCAAGACGGAGCTGCTCTTCCTCCCGGGGAAGGACTGCCCGTTCCATGATCTCGCCATCACGGTTGACAACTCCGCTGTGTCCTCCTCCCAGAGTGCGAAGAGCCTAGGCGTGACCCTGGACAACACCCTGTCGTTCTCCGCCAACATCAAGGCGGTGACCCGCTCCTGCAGGTTCATGCTCTACAACATTCGGAGAGTACGACCCTGCCTTACACAGGAAGCGGCACAGGTCCTAATCCAGGCACTTGTCATCTCCCCGTCTGGACTACTGCAACTCGCTGTTGGCTGGCCTCCCTGCCTGTGCCATTAAACCCCTACAACTCATCCAGAATGCCGCAGCCCGTCTGGTGTTCAACCTTCCCAAGTTCTCTCACGTCACCCCCCTCCTCCGCACACTCCACTGGCTTCCAGTTGAAGCTCGCATCCGCTACAAGACCATGGTGCTTGCCTATGGAGCAGTGAGGGGAACGGCACCTCTGTACCTTCAGGCTCTGATCAGTCCCTACACCCAAACGAGGGCATTGCGCTCATCCACCTCTGGCCTGCTGGCTCCCCTTCCTCTGCGGAAGCATAGTTCCCGCTCAGCCCAGTCAAAACTGTTCGCTGCTCTGGCACCCCAATGGTGGAACAAGCTCCCTCACGACGCCAGGACAGCGGAGTCACTCACCACCTTCCGGAGACATTTGAAACCCCACCTCTTTAAGGAATACCTGGGATAGGATAAAGGAATCCTTCTACCCCCCCCCCAATTGTAAAGTGGTTATCCCACTGGCTATAGGGTGAACGCACCAATTTGTGAGTCGCTCTGGCTAAGAGCGTCTGCTAAATGACGTTAATGTGCCCTTGAGCAAGGCACTTAACCCTAATTGCTCCTGTAAGTCGCTCTGGATAAGAGCGTCTGCTAAATGACTAAAATGTAAATGTAAATGTAATGTAACTTACCCGCTGGAAGGTGCCTAGGTGCCTTACTCTGGGTGCACACCGAGCAGGAGGAGACATACACCCTCATGTCCTTAGCCAAGGTAGGCCACCAGTACTTCCCGGTCAGGCAGCGCACTGTACGGCCGATGCCTGGGTGACCAGAGGAGGGGGACGTGTGTGCCCAATAGATAAGACGATCACGGACATAGACGGCACATACCGCAGCCCAGCTAGGCACTGATGTGGAGATGGCTCTGTGCGTAATACCCACTCTATGTCCGCGTTCACCGCCCACACTACCGGCGCCACAATGCAGGAGGCCGGGAGTATGTGGGTGTTGTCTATGGGCCTCTCCTCTGTGTCGTACAGCCGTGACAGTGCGTCTGCCTTCACGTTCTTTGTGCCTGGTATGTAGGACAACGTGAAATCAAACCGGGTGAAGAACAAGGCCCACCTGGCCTGGCGAGGGTTCAGCCTCCTCGCTGCCCAGATGTACTCCAGGTTACGATGGTCAGTCCAGATGAGGAAAGTGTGTTTCGCCCCCTCGAGCCAGTGCCTCCACACGGTCAGGGCTCTGACAACAGCCAACAGCTCCCGATCACCAACGTCGTAGTTCTGCTCCGCCGGGCTGAGGTTCTTAGAGAAGAAGGCACAGGGGCGGAGCTTGGGTGGCGTGCCCGAGCATTGGGATAGGACAGCGCCTAACCCTACCTCAGACACATCCACCTCCACTACGAACGGCAATAATGGATTGGAATGGGTCAGTACCGGGGCTGAGGTGAACAGATCCCTCAGGTTACTGAAAGCCCTGTCAGCCTCAGCAGACCAGCGGAGCTGGGACGTCCACCCTTCAACAGAGAGGTGATGGGAGCTGCGATCTTGCCAAAGCCCCGGATAAACCTCCAATAGTAATTGGCAAAGCCAATGAAGCGCTGCACCTCCTTCACCGTGGTTGGAGTCGGCCAATTACGCACGGCTGAAATGCGGTCTTCCTCCATCTCCACACCTGAGGTGGTGATGTGGTATCCGAGGAAGGAGACGGACTGTTGGAAGAACAGACACTTTTCTGTCTTGGCATATAGGTCATGCTCCAACAGTAGGCCCAGCACTGCGAACCAGGGACACATGCTCGGTGCGCGTAGTGGAATACACCAGAATGTCATCGATGTAGACCACCACACCATGACCAAGCATGTCCCGAAACACCTTGTTCACAAAGGACTGGAAGACTGATGGAGCCCCGTGGTTGTGCTAAAGGCTGTCTTCCACTCGTCCCCTTCCCAGACACGCACCAGGTTGTACGCACTCCTGAGATCTAATTTCGTGAAGAAGCGCGCCCCATGCATTGATTCGATAACAGAGGAGATGAGGGGTAGAGGGTAACTATAGCGAACGGTAGTTTGATTAAGTGCCCAGTAATCAATGCAAGGGCGCAGATTTCTGTCTTTCTTCTTCACGAAAAGAAACTCAAGGAGGTGGGCAAAGTGGAGGGAACCCCTGGCGCAGGGACTAGGAGAGGTATGTCTCCATAGCCTCCGTTTCAGCCTGCGACAGGGGATATACATGACTGCTGGGAGGCACAGCGTCTAACCATAGATTTATTGCGCAATTCCCTATCCGATAGGGTGGGAATTTGGTCGCCTGCGTTTTGGAAAACGTGTGCGCCAGGTCGAGGTATTCGGGGGGAATGCGCACAGTGTAGGTAGTGTCTGGACTTTCCACCGTGGTTGCACCAACGGAAACAGCTAGACACCTACCCTGACATTCTTGTGAAAACCCAGTGAGAAAAGTGGTAGGCATGTTGTGTATATCAAATGACACAACCCCCCGCAAAAATCCATTTTAATTCCAGGTTGTAAGGCAACAAAATAGGAAAAATGCCAAGGGGTGTGAATACTTTCACAAGCCACTGTACAGCTAAATAAATCAGCACTTGTTTATTCATTTATAATAACTACTAGGAGCCCATTATTTTCATAACAGCGTGTATTTATTCATGTTTTAATACCAAAGTTAGCTTAGGGAGTGTACGCTGTGATGAAATGTTAATGCTTAGGGAAAATGCCATGTTTTTGTTACAGCATGAAGTAATACAGGTTGTGACAGCAGCATCCCTCCACACCCCAGTGAGCAGGACAGGGCCCAGTGGCTCAGTACAGTACAACCATGTACTGGTGCACACGACATGGGGTTTCATCAATAGGGAGAGGGCATTAGATAACTGGCTCTTTGGTACTGATCCTCAACTATCCAATCAGGGCCCTCGGTCTGGCCCTCATAAAGCTCAATGATGCTCTACGATAGTATTATTGGAATAGCCCTGTCTAACCAGTGCACCAAAACACACACACTACAGTGAAGCAGCAGTGTCTCGCCACCTGTCAACAGATGTTTTCTTTATTGAGCATTACTGCAGAACATGGGAGTAGGGAGCAACTAAACAATGTTTGGTGAGGAGTGGGGAACATGTTTGTAGGATATGAGGAGAAGTGTTAGCGAGAAAGTGAAAATGAGACTTGAATATGTATAGAGAGGACAAAGAATGTATTCTAGGAGTTTTCTGGGAGTGTGCAGAAAGAGAGTGGTACTAAGACTGTCTAGAGAGATAGAGAGAAGAGAGATACCTACTAAGACTGGACTGTCTGAAGAGATGGAGAGGAAGAGAGAGACCTACTAAGACTGGACTGTCTGAAGAGATGGAGAGGAAGAGAGAGACCTAATAAGACTGGACTGTCTGAAGAGATGGAGAGGAAGAGCGAGACCTACTAAGACTGGACTGTCTGGAGAGATGGAGAGGAAGAGAGAGACCTACTAAGACTGGACTGTCTCAAGAGATGGAGAGGAAGAGAGATACCTACTAAGACTGGACTGTCTGGAGAGAAAGAGAGAGACCTACTAAGACTGGACTGTCTGGAGAGATGGAGAGGAAGAGAGAGACCTACTAAGACTGGACTGTCTGAAGAGATGGAGAGGAAGAGAGAGACCTACTAAGACTGGACTGTCTGGAGAGATGGAGAGGAAGAGAGAGACCTACTAAGACTGGACTGTCTGGAGAGATGGAGAGGAAGAGAGAGACCTACTAAGACTGGACTGTCTGGAGAGATGGAGAGGAAGAGAGAGACCTACTAAGACTGGACTGTCTGGAGAGATGGAGAGGAAGAGAGAGACCTACTAAGACTGGACTGTCTGGAGAGATGGAGAGGAAGAGAGAGACCTACTAAGACTGGACTGTCTGAAGAGATGGAGAGGAAGAGAGAGACCTACTAAGACTGGACTGTCTGGAGAGAAAGAGAGAGACCTACTAAGACTGGACTGTCTGGAGAGATGGAGAGGAAGAGAGAGACCTACTAAGACTGGACTGTCTGAAGAGATGGAGAGGAAGAGCGACGTTGGAGGGTACGAGCGTCAGAGAGTGATTGTGCAGTGAAAGCATTCTCCGGTCACTCACTCTCCACAGAGTTATTGCTCATGACATTTAATTGCGGGAGAAGCGTGCTACTTCATATGTTATATCCTAGGGCATGTAATCAGGCTCAGACGAGAGGGAGGAACATTTGTTTGTATGTCATATCCTGCAGCATAGCATCAGTCCTCAAACAAAGAAAAAGACCACACGCTAACCTGTACACTTAAATATGTAGTTTCCTCCTTTACTTCCTACAGTTTCTAAATGATCTATGATTTATTTATCAAAGGTAAGATCAAAATCAAATATATACTGCACTATATACTGTATATTTCCCATACAGTACAGTAAACTACATATGTTTCCTATACAGTACAGTAGACTACATATGTTTCCTATACAGTACAGTAGACAACATATGTTTCCTATACAGTACAGTAGACCACATATATTTCCTTTACTGTACGGTAGACTACATAGGTTTCCTATACAGTACAGTAGACAACATATATTTCCTTTACAGTACGGTAGACTACATATGTTTCCTTTACAGTACAGTAGACTACATATGTTTCCTTTACAGTACAGTAGACTACATATGTTTCATTTACAGTACAATAGACTACATTTGATATCAGGTGCAGATAGATTACCTTCTTCATACTATGTAATAAGCAATTGGCTTTCTTCTATAACACTTCAGAAAAAAAATTAATAATCAATCTAATTAAACACAATTTCATAGGCTGACCCACATACTCCAAAGCACAAGCAGGACGAAAGCCATGTTTCACAAACTGTTTTACTGTGAAGGAATAATCATATTGCCTCCAGTGTTAGCATATTCATGGCTCCTCTCTCAGGATGTACTCAAGCACAGACTAGAGGATTAAGATCCCAACCCTGCTACCTTCTGCAAAATGGTGCTATATTTGTAAACATTACATTACTGGCCTGGTGAAAACGCTGTTAAACGCAGTTACAGTAACTGGCTGGTGTGCTGAGCCTGGGGTGAAGAATGGGGCAGGAGATAGAGAGACACATTCTCAGGCTGTGACTGGGAGGCACTGGGTGGCCACTGGTGACGGTACATTTGTGTCATACATAAATTTGTCATGGTCGCTGCTTTTTTCCTTTAATCTCTGTTGTGCATGTGCGCGTGCTTTTGTGTGTATGAGTGTGTGTTCGTGTGTGCATTTGTGTGGGTGCATACGTCGGTGTGTCTGTGTGTGGTAGTACTCAGGCAGGTTTTGAGTGAGCAGTGTGAGTCAGCTCCACTGGTCCTGCAGAGTAGGTTTTTCCATTATTAAACACCAACATCTGTAGTGACTTTTGAGCTTCTTAATCCTCCCCTGATATAAGGCTGAATTCTGCACATTCGGCATGGAGCTTCTTAGAGTGGCCTGACAAAATCCCCTTTTAAGTCACCAAATTCCTGCACATTACTCTGACTCAGACTCCCCCTCTCTTTCCAATTAATTTTCTTTATCATTAAAACTTAACTTTCCTTCTCTCCCACCTCCCACTTGTCACCCCCCCTTTTTTTTATGAATGTGCCACACACACCCCTCCTCATATATCCATCCCCATCCAACACCATCTCCCTAGTGAGTATATTTATTTTCTTTATCTGTCTTCATCTTTTTTTTTTTACCTGGCTCTCTTCATTTTGCAGTACTGAATAATTTAAGATGTTGATTCCCAAATCATAAAACTTTAATGTAAAATGAATTCATAATTAATCGGCTTAATGCTGATAATTTTTTTCCCTGAAGGTACATTTTCCCTCTCAATCATTCGTGATGGAGGATGATGGCAGTGAACAGATAGGTCTGGTGTGGATGATCTCATAGTCAAACGGTCCCATGTCCATCACATGCACTCTCACATCAAGGCTGCCTAACAGTGTGTCTGTCTGCTGTACAGCACATCTGCGAAGTAACCAATGTTCCCTCTAAACTGTCCAGAGACTGCCACGCAGCTCCCCCTGGACTGCCTCTCAGCCCACAGAGAGAAGCACGAGATTGAACTTCACTCAACTTTTTAGAGCAGTGGTCATCAACCGGTCGATCGCGATCGACAGGTCGATCTCCAAGGCATTCCTTGTCGATAGCCAAACATTTCTGTAAAAAAAACAACGATAAAGCCTTGTGATCCTGTGTCTCCGGCTGTCAGCTGCCCTGCACGTTGCCATTTTTAACCATTTCATGTGTCTGAAGGTACAAACTCTGCCTTCCCGGAAGTCCCAGAGAGCAAATCAAGTGCACTATAGGCCTACCCCTGGCCAATCGGATGGCTCAGATGACCGTGTCTGCAGTAACGTAGCAGGCATAAAAGAAAGCTACAGCAAAGTTGATACCGTGAGATTTCAAAACGTTTAAAAGCATGACTAGAGAGAGACTGTCAACGAATACAGCAAAGAGCTGCTGTTTTTATGAGTGAGTTCATGTTTAAGTTCTTACTCAGCACTGTCAACAATTTGAATTAAACACATTTATAAACCATAAAATGCACATTATTCCTATTTCCACTCAGCGCTACAACAAGCACTGCAGCAGTAATGTATGGGTAGGAAAGTGTATCGATAGGCTTGCGTTGTTGGTATTGTTAGCGGCTTGGGACTTTTTTAATATCGAGGAATATTTCACTTTCTCTGTTCATAGGAGTAACCACATGAATTTGTGCATGAGGCAGAAATAATGGGGTGCGACTCGAGTTTCGCCATCAGCTGGAAGACGATGTCCTTTTTTGGTCAGTGTCAGTGGAGGAAAGGGAGAGCAGAGGGATGATGAGAGGCGGACCCTCAGTCTGCTGCTCTCTCCCTCTCCTGAGACTGACCATCAGATGCAGGCACCATCAACCCAGTAAAATAAAAAGCAAATTATTTAAACGTATGCTCACTCAGCTGTGCCTAACAAGTACTACAACAACGGATCTATTACCAGTGTGATCATATAGCCTACCTCAAATTTTGAAATATAATTTTAAGATATGGTCCTAACAACAATGCATTGGCAAGTCCATTCAAGCAAAGCCAATATGTGGTGATAATGTATTGGACCTATAGCTTACTGCACAAACGTCATTGTACTGTTTATAATTGGTTAATGTTGCATAGGCTTACGTAAAAAAGAAAGAGATTTGAGCGGTAGATCTCGGCTTGCATTTTGAAAGTGATCTTGACTCAAAAAAGGTCAGTGACCACTGTTCTAGAGTTTTCCCTGTTAACACTATCAACGTTTCCCTTTACTGTGGAAGTTGTGATCGAATCAACACAATATTATCCACTTTCAATGCAACATACCGAAATGACCGATGAAAGAGATGTTGTTGTTGGCAGAACGCATCAGAGTACGAATCTATTACATTTACACGCACGACTCAGCCCGTACTCTACACAGACTGGTGTGGCATAACCAATCAGAGCTACAGTAGGCCTATATGCAAATAGACCAC
The DNA here is from genome assembly GCF_020615455.1 of Coregonus clupeaformis. Taxonomy (NCBI): domain Eukaryota; kingdom Metazoa; phylum Chordata; class Actinopteri; order Salmoniformes; family Salmonidae; genus Coregonus; species Coregonus clupeaformis. Next base: position 38,860,477 of record NC_059204.1, read on the forward strand.
TGCCATACAGTGCTTTGCAAAAGTATTCATCTCACTTGGCATTTTTCCTATGTTGTTGCATTACAACCTCTAATTTAAATTGATTTTTATTTGGATTTCATGTAATGGACATACACGAAATAGTCCAAATTGATGAAGTGAAATGAAAAAAATAACTTGTTTCAAATAATTATATAAAATAAACAACGGAAAAGTGGTACGTGCATATGTATTCACCCCCTTTGCTATGAAGCCCCTAAATAAGATCTGATGCAAACAATAACCTTCAGAAGTCACATAATTAGTAAATAAAGTCCACCTGTGTGCAATCTAAGTGTTGCATGATCTGTCACATGATCTCAGTATATATACACCTGTTTTGAAAGGCCCCAGAGTCTGCAAAGCAAGGGGCACCACCAAGCAAGCGGCACCATGAAGACCAAGGAACCCTCCAAACAGGTCAGGGACAAAGTTGTGGAGAAGTACAGATCAGGGTTGGGTTATAAAAAAATATCTGAAAATTTGAACATCCCACGGAGCACCATTAAATCCCTTATTAAAAAATTGAAATAATATGGCACCACAACAAACCTGCCAAGAGAGGGCCGTCCACCAAAACTCACGAAACAGGCAAGGAGGGCATTAATCAGAGAGGCAACAAAGAGACCAAAGATAACCCTGAAGGAGCTGCAATGCTCCACAGCGGAGATTGGAGTATCTGTCCATAGGACCACTTTAAGCCATACACTCCACAGAGCTAGGCTTTAAGGAAGAGTGGCCAGGAATAGTTATGCACACTCAAGTTTTCCGTTTTTTAGTCTTATTTCTTGTTTGTTTCACCCAAAAATTTTTTTTGCATCTTCAAAGTGGTAGGCATGTTGTGTAAATCAAAAGATAGAAACCCCCCAAAAATCCATTTTAATTCCAGGTTGTAAGGCAACAAAATAGGAAAAATGCCAAGGGGGGTGAATACTTTCGCAAGCCACTGTAGGCCTACATTGAACACCACACATTGGCTGCTACTGTAGGCTGAATGATAAAACAAATATTTCCATTTTAAAATGTTATGGGATGCATTTCCTCCATTATGATCAAATAGCCAAGGTAGCCTACTTGGCCACTGTTAAAGCTGTAACTTAAAGCGGGTACAGCCTCAATGTTCACAGTAAACGCGCACTGGAATCTCCACAGAATTTTTTACAACATTCAAGTTTGCTCTCAGCTGGCCTGAAATTTGCTCTACTTTTTGAGGGAACATTGGAAGTAACTTAGTAACCAATAATTTGAAGATAATACGTAGGTATTTTTGGGGGATATGTGTACTTTACTTTATTATTAATATTTTTGACAACTTTTACTTTTACTCCACTACATTGCTGAAGAAAATATGTACTGTTGACTCCCATACACTTTCCCTGACACCCAAAAGTACTTGTTACACTTTGAATGCTTAGCAGGAAAGAAAATTGTCAAATTCACGCACTTGCCAAGAGAACGTGCGGTCATCACTACTGCCTCTGATCTAGTGGACTCACTAAACACAAATGCTTTGTTCGTAAATTATGTCTGTTGGAGTGTGCACCTGGCTATCCGTATAAAATAAATTGTGCTGTCTGGTTTTCTTAATATAAGAAATTTGAAACGATTTATAGCATTTACTTTTACTTTTGATTCTTAAGTATATTTGAGCAATTACACTTACTTTTGATATTTAAGTACATAAAGAAACACATATTTTTAGACCTTTACTCAAGTATTATTTTACTGGGAGACTTTCACTTTTACTTGAGTCATTTTCTATTAAGGTGTCTTTACTTTTACTCAAGTATGACAATTGGGTACTTTTTACACAACTGATGCAAAGGAGTTTGAGATGTTGGCGCCACTTAGACAGGACTGATATCACCACATATAATTGATACTGATATCATATCATGCTCCTCTGTTTCACCTTTGGCCAATAGGTTCAATTTAAATATCCTCATGTATTATTTAAAGTGAATATACTATATAATTACTGTATTTATTTTACAAAGCAGTGGTGTTTATGTGGAAGGAAATAGTGTGATATCACACTGTACCACACTGTGAGGAAGGGAGGTAAAACCGTAGCATTGGGACATTTGATCATTTTATCCCAAATTGGGTAGAGAAGCCCTCTCAGCCCTCTGAGCATTGCTCTGGATCTCTTCTCTATTCTGTTTTATTTATTTCTGAGGTTATGAAACATATCAGTCAGCCCCATGGGTCTGCAGAAGACTCGCCTTCAGTATACCACCCCACACAGACCGCCCATAGAGAGCTCCGCTCAGCAAGGCAGCAACAGCTCATTTACACATTGTTTAAGTGATGAATGGGGGACATTATGCATGGATAATATGAGTTAGAAAAATGAATTACACTCTGAATCACGCTGGCATGGTGTGAGAAGAGTTTATGGAAACATATTGGCCTCGTCGGTCAGAGAGTCAGGCGTCTATTGTTAAACAGCTGCTCTTATTTCAGTAAAGTTCAGTTCACCTAGTAGTCTATGCCTCTCTACTGCAGCCTTGGTATGTCTCAACTGCTCTTTTCCCTTGAAGAGAGCAGAACACAAGTGCCACAATATTAAGGTCTTGGTGGTTGTAAGTCTAGCTCCGACATGGCAGAGACGAGGAAACATGCGGACACCTCTCCCCCTCAGTCAATGTGGGTCAACACTTAAGGCACCACCGTGAGTATGGTACAGATTAGGGTATGTAGAACACATACTAAGTGCCAGGATTGGTGAAGAGAGTAGAGGGGGTTGGGATGTGAGAGGATGTACATTGTCTCTTTAGAAGCTTACTGCCAAAATGTATAGCATTTACTTATAGTAGTCCCATTCTAATGAGAAAATGGAGATACGCATTTAAGCTACCTGCACTTCATCTTTCTATAGAGGCTCTGCTCTATACCAGTCTTCTACTTAACAGGTAAAGAGCGGAGAGACAGAGAAGATGTTTTGATATCAAACCTATGCTACTGTATGTTTCCATGAAAAGACTGTGATGGAGAGTGGAGAGAGCGGAGAGAGAATGTACAGTTGTACGTGGTCCTCTGTAGCTCAATTGGTAGAGCATGGCACTTGTAACGCCAGGGTAGTGGGTTCAATCCCCGGGACCACCCATACGTAAAAATGTATGCACACATGACTGTAAGTCGCTTTGGATAAAAGTGTCTGCTAAATGGCATATTATTATTATAAATTAGAGGATAAAGTTATTCACTGTCATTTTAAGACCTGAAGCTCTGGCTGAATGGATTCCTAGTTTAGCAGCAATCCTCTATTTGTTCCATTAGCTCTAATAAGCATCTATTCTCTCTATTCTTTAGTCAGATATTGTCAGACACAGCAGGCTATTGTTGGGCATAACATTGACCAATCAGAGCACTTAGTTTGAACCCTACAACACAATATCATCCTGATTTCTCTCACTCTCCCTCCATTATGTGTTCAGAAATAGTCTATTGGATGGACAATCTCTCTCTCTTTACCAGAGGTCTGTTAATTCAAACACAGGAACATAATTACAGTGTACCTCGGTGGATCTCCCTGGTGGACTGGGTAATTGTGTTTAACTTGGCTGCTGCTGATTCAGATCAACCCTGATTGTCTCCCTCCTTCCAGGCTTTATCTCTGGCCTCACTTGCCTGGAAGAATATGGACTACAGTTCACAGGTTACGCCTCCTCAATTGTAGAGGGGATCGGATGCCACAGGCTGTTGCATATTATGTATTTAGGTGAAGCACATTAGCTTTCTGGCTGTATATTATGAGCAGAGTTGGATGTAGTGTTACACACACACATGCGTATGCATGCACGCATTCACACACACAAAGTTCTGCATAATACATCATCCTTCACAATGTATTGTGCCACATTCATAGTCATGTGTTTATGCTTGCAGCATTTTTATGATCCAGTGTATATGTGAGTGGAAAATGGTTGTGTAAGGGGGAACAATATGTGACACACAGCCAATCCACGACTCACCTTGAGTAGCAACCTGATCTCAGAGCATTTCATATTATTCTGTACGTAAATCAGAAAATACTCCATTTAGTATGATATGTTATGTTTCGTATATTTACATAAGACAGACGTAACATATCATACTAAATGGAGTATTTCTGATTTACGTACAGAATAATATGAAATGGTTAATTCATTTACATTTACATTTTAGTCATTTAGCAGATGCTCTTATCCAGAGCGACTTACAGTAGTGAGTGCATACATTTTCATACTTTTTCATACTAATAGTATACTAATACTAATACATACCATACGAAACATAGCATATCATACTAAATGGAGTGCCTCGGATTTACATACAGAATAATTTGGAATGCTCTAAGACCAGGTTATGAGTAAAGAGGAGGAAGAGAGAAAAACATACTTGAAAAGAGACAAAGATGTGTTTGTATAGAGCAGTCCAACACAGTAGCTTGACACAGGGAAGACTATTTTCACTTCCTTTTTCAAATAAATTAGTTAATTAGGCGTCCACAGTCCAGCTAGTAGAGAGAGTTCACCAGTAATCTGAACCCTGACTTGAATAGCAGCAACTTCTTCCTAATTATCACTACCATTGTACAGTACTCAATACAAACAGCAGACTCCATAAAGCAGAGTAGAGGGAGCTGGCTACCTGGCAGGCTCTCTGCTGAGCACAGGGGTCATCTCACTGCATGCTCCATGAAATATTCATCTTCAAACACCATGACCTATTTAACATTACACCTTTGCCAGTGGGCTGCTTCTAGCAGTGGAGGCTGCTGAGGGGAGAACGGCTCATAATAATGGCCAAAATGGAGTGAATGGAATGTCACCAAACACATGGAAACCATGTGTTTGACGTCTTTGATACCATTCCACCTATTCCTCTCCAGCTATTACCACCTTCCCCAATTAAGGTGCCACTAAACTCCTGTGGCCTGTAGTCTCCATAATTCCCCCCTGATGGTGACAGGCTGATATGGGCTCACAACACATTGCTTAGCATTTCAAGCAGGTGACCACTGGACTACAGGACCACAGCATTTTACATAGCAGGGAGTGGATGAGCAGATGCCTTTCTATTCACATAATCATGAATTTGGATATACATGTACAGTTGAAGTCGGAAGTTTACATACACTTAGGTTGGAGTCATTAAAACTCGATTTTCAACCACTCCACAAATTTCTTGTTAACAAACTATAGTTTTGGCAAGTCGGTTAGGACATCTAATTTGTGCATGACACAAGTAATTTTTCCAACAATTGTTTACAGACAGATTATTTCAATTATAATTCACTGTATCACAATTCCAGTGGGTCAGACGTTTACATACACTAAGTTGACTGTGCCTTTAAACAGCTTGGAAAATTCCAGAAAATGATGTCATGGTTTTAGAAGCTTCTGATAGGCTAATTGACATCATTTGATTCAATTGGAGGTGTACCTGTGGATGTATTTCAAGGCCTACCTTCAAACTCAGTGCCTCTTTGCTTGACATCATGGGAAAATGAAAAGAAATCAGCCAAGACGTCAGAAAGAAAATTGTAGACCTCCACAAGTCTGGTTCATCCTTGGGAGCAATTTCCAGACGCCTGAAGGTACCACGTTCATCTGTACAAACAATAGCATGCAAGTATAAACACCATGGGACCACGCAGCTGTCATACCGCTCAGGAAGGAGACGCTTTTTGTCTCCTAGAGATGAACGTACTTTGGTGCGAAAAGTGTAAATCAATCCCAGAACAACAGCAAAGGACCTTGTGAAGATGCTGGAGGAAACAGGTACAAAAGTATCTATATCCACAGTAAAACGAGTCCTATATTTACATTTTAGCAGACGCTCTTATCTAGAGCGACTTACAGTTAGTGAGTGCATACTGGCCCCCCGTGGGAATCGAACCCACAACCCTGGCGTTGCAAGTGCCATGCTCTACCAACTGAGCTACAGGAGGCCTACTATATCGACATAACCTGAAAGGCCGCTCAGCAAGGAAGAAGCCACTGCTCCAAAACTGCCATTAAAAAGATAGACTACGGTTTGCAACTGCACATGGGGACAAAGATCATACTTTTTGGAGAAATGTCCTCTGGTCTGATGAAACAAAAATAGAACTGTTTGGCCATAATGACCATTGTTATGTTTGGAGGAAAAAGGGGGCAGCTTGCAAGCCGAAGAACACCATCTCAACCGTGAAGCACGGGGGTGGAAGCATCATGATGTGGGGGTGCTTTGCTGCAGAAGGGACTGGGTGCACTTCACAAAATAGATGGCATCATGAGGAAGGAAAATGATGTGGTTATATTGAAGCAACATCTCAAGACATCAGTCAGGAAGTTAAAGCTTGGTCGCAAATGGGTCTTTCAAATGAACAATGACCCCAAGCATACTTCCAAAGTTGTGGCAAAATGGCTTAAGGACAACAAAGTCAAGGTATTGGAGCTTGTGGAAGGCTACCCGAAACATTTGACCCAAGTTAAACAATTTAAAGGCAATGCTACCAAATACTAACTGAGTGTATGTAAACTTCTGACCCACTGGGAATGTGATGAAAGAAATAAAAGCTGAAATAGATCATTCTCTCTACTATTATTCTGACATTTCACATTCTTAAAATAAAGTGGTGATCCTAACTGACCTAAAACAGGGAATTTTTACTAGGATTAAATGTCAGGAATTGTGAAAAACTGAGTATAAATGTGTTTGGCTAATGTAAACTTCCGACTTCAACTGTATATACAGTACTCACAAGGAGAAAAAGCTAGTGCATGAGAATCTGAAAATGATTCTCAAACATATAGACAAGAGCAACACACAGTACTCAGTAGAACACTACTCCAATTACTGGATGGTCATACGAGGGTCAATAACTACTACACTTCGAATGACTTTGTTTTAGATTGACAACAACATGCCACCACTCTGATGTCATAGCCAAATATGACACTGATGTGACTAATTATGATTATATAACTGTAATCCAAATACATTTTTAAAGCAAAAAGCAATTTCATTTTGGTTCGAAGCCCAGTTTGGAATAAAAACATGTATACATAAACCATGAAGCATTAAATGTGTTTGGCAGGAATGAATGGATTTTCTTTCCACAGTGAATAGTTTGTATGTTTTTAGGCAAATGAGCCACAAAAAATACTCACATTTTGGACACTTTTTATGCTTCTGTAGTCAGTCATACCCTCAAGATCCATTGCCTAATCCATAAAATATGACTGTATATGTTGGCTATGGAGTCTGCTCACTGTTTTAATGGAAAATATAAATATATATTAAAGGAAAAACAATGGTGCCAGGTCACGCCGTCTCTCCTGCTTTACCCTCACGTTCTCCTTGCATTGGCATGTCGAAGTAGGAATGGCAGACAATTTAGGCTTAAAAATAAAAGAGAAAAACAGAAAAGCTTATGCCTGCAAATTCGGAATTAGCCTAATTCTTTTGTATCTCCACTGAATGTTTTCCAAGGAAAACTAATTTTCTTAGATTGCCTAAGAAGCTAATTTCTCTTGGAAAATTGTTAAACGCGGTACTTTTGAATGAGCCGATTACGATACAGTGTTTGTTCCATCCTCACATCATGAAGAATGCTCTTTGTTTTGGATTTGGTAATACACTGGCACAGGCTCTAAGACTGGGAGTGTTCTGTCCAAATGTTTTGTGAATGATTTAGCATAATGTGCAGAGCAAATCTGGGGTGCTGCCATGTGGCCAAATAAAAACATCCTTATCATATCAGTGAAGGTGAAGTTGTCTATACCATATCATCACATCAGTGGCTCCTAGGTGAATCATCTCCTCAAGCCAGAAAGATAGATTGTGTCAAGGAAAACCTGAGTGAGAAATCTCTCTCTCTCTCTCTCTTTCATAAACTACTTTCATAATTCATATCTCAAAATTCATAACATACCAAATCCCTCTGTTGCAATTTATTTTTTATTTTTAGCATAGCCCTATTTATTTATGCAACAACACACTCGCTGATCAACATAAATTATAAGCAAGCTAATTACAGTGCCTCCTAAACACATGATTGACATCGGGAAAAGAAGGTGGGCTATCAGCTGATCATTGATGTTGATGATTGATGTAAATCTGATAGTTAACTAGCTCAATTTCTTTTAATGATTGTGATTTATCTTCAATGCTCGTATCAAATAATATAATATTCATAATCTTCTAACTCATGATATGTGGCTGGCTGGCTAGTGGCTTGTTTGGATATTTTAGTATATTGTGGTTAGCTAGGGTGTAGACTACCTGTGTTGCTGCTGCAATTACATACATGTGCAACCCTGACTGAAGAAGGGGTGGAGTTGGGTCCTCTCTATGTCTTTCTGCCTCTCTAAGCCAGCCAGACCGAAAATTGATGATGATGTAGGCTAAATCAAGTGTTATCAAATGTTAATCAAATGTTAAGCTGCTGTGGCAGTACTGTTAATATTTAAACTAGGTAGCTAGCTACACACACTCGACCGGTGACTGCAGCTCTCAAGCTGTTGGATGATGTTTGGATACCGGTTGAGCGCATTCTCCGTACAGGGCAGATTGGAAACAGGCACAACTGGGTGCACACGAGGCCTGTACAGGGCAGATCAACAGGCTCAACCAATGGACAAGGTTGCGGGTGGGAAACTTGAAGATGTCACGAAGACTTGCGGGCAGTACCGGGCAGTGGGTTCCGAACAACAATGACAAAATATTTATACCCCCTCCAAAACATTGGGAGAAATTCTACCACCACCCAAAAGGGCACTTTGGAGACTAGAAGGGCAAAGGGGCATATACTCTGCATAGGTAGAGCCCTATCTTAGTGCCTGAGTCTGCTTTCTTTTCACAGCTGGATAGCAGAGCATGGCATGCTGGGACAGATACTACTGGGGCCATCCTTGGAGAGGTCCGGGCCTCATTGACATTCCTTGCATAAGTTGTAGAGAGAGAACCACCCAGCCATTACATATTCAGAGATAGGGGCCCGTGCGCACAGCAGATCTGAGTATGATGAAGCAGACAATAAACTGGGCGATGCAACATGATAAGGTTGTGGCTGAGGAGGCGAGTCACAGACAAATGTGACCTGACAACGTGTAGCGGGGCTGTGAGAGTTAGTCCCTCATTTAGAGGTCCTCCATTAGGATGGTCAAGGTCATCCTGACGACGGCCAGATTACAACCCTGCATGGAATAAATAGATACCTTCATCTTAATTTTTTTCCCTCAACATTCTTTAACCCGCTCACCCGACCTCCGCTGGGCTCAAAGCAGATGCTGAAGTACAGTATGTCTGGGGTTAAAGTTATGAAACCTACTTCTCTTGGATTGGCCATGTTGGTTGAATTTTTGTCATACAAGCCACATCTGGTTGGGTAAGACATCAGGTTGTTGACTAATCATAGAAATAGTGACAGATGTGCACAATGAGTGTGAGTGGAAATGGGTGACACACAGGAAAATAGATACCAGCTAGAGATGTTTCACTCTGCTCTAGACCATGGACAACGCCAGATGGGCAGACCTACAACCTTCAACAGAACAAGCCCCTGATGGCACTGGCACAGCCTCACATCATATTCTAGTCCTTTACAGTGATTTATGCAAGATGAGTAACATGTGTCATATCTTTTCAAAATTATCCCCCTTTTCAGCAGCTTGGGTAGAAAATGGGCCACCAAAACAGGAAATACATGCACACACAAACAGTTTTGTTTTGATGTCATGTCAGAATTATCTCCTGCCACTGTCACATCAGTGTGAATAGCAAAGGCCATCAGCCATGCTGCCTCCACAGTTTGACTAAAATTATACAAAGAGCATGTCACTGAGCAGCTAGCCAGCCACTGGGGCTATTTGTTTAGTGAGGTCAGTGAGGACAGGATGGACATGGAGGCATGGATCGCGGGCAGTAATGTCGAACATACACACCCAGCAGTCCCTAACTGTCACTTCTACTGATCTGAGACCTGTCCATCCTCATTAGGCCTACACACAGACTGGGCAGAGGGGGCTAATTAACAACCACAGCTGAGCGATGACAGTGTTGGAGAGGAGGAGGAGGGGGAGTTGGAGAAGGAGGGGTGGACAAGCAGGAATTGATGACAGACTATCTCAGACTGTCTTCACCAGTATCTCCCTGAGAAATACATGTTTGTGTGATGTTACTGTCCCGAATGTTATAGCTATATGCATATTTTGGGGTGATCCCGGGATGAAAATGCTGTCAACCATCTAGCTAGCATTATCATCTAGAAACGAAAACACACTATAATGTCAAGGATTTGCATATCTAGCTTTAGCTAGCTAACATTAGCTAGTTGAAATAAAGGCATTGGGCATCTTGTGGGGTTTATGCAGTGTAGCTACATGATGCTATCATTACATTCCTTTGAGTACAAAACAGTCAGAATACAGAAGATTTTAGCTAGCTAAGTAGCCTTGTTAGCTAGCAGGCTAAACACGCAACCCAAACCTTACCTAATGTTACCCATGAGAACGGTAGCCATTTTGGCGTCACTCTTCCACCTTTCAAAATGAATTCCAATGTTTATCCGGTTTATGGATTGGTCATGAGCAGTCTTTTTCTCGCTTCTTTTTCTCTTTTGGGGTCGAGTTGATTCAGGTCCAAGAACAGAGAATGATGCTTGTTGGCTTTGTCTGATCTATTTGTTTCTGGCGGCTATAACATTATGATTACCAGGAGTTGGAGGGATAAGGGAGGAGGATGGGGTAGAGGTGGTGAGAGAAAGGTCTGCATGTCTGGCTAACTAGTCAATCCCAACATGTTACCATGATAACTGGACTCTGCTGGCCATGAGATTCTCCTGAGGGGAGGGCCAGGTCATCACACCGGGGTCAGATTGGCTCGTAACTCATGGCAATGACTCCTATCACGATGGCCATAAAGAGCACAGCGAAGATGGAGCTTGGCATAGTGTTACTACATCATGCTATTGTAGCCTACCCTAGCCCAGAGCAAGGAACTGCACCAGAGCATCTCCACATCCAGCCGGTCAACAAGGTGAACACTAAATTAGATTTTCTACTATTTCATATCCGATGTTGGCAGGAGTTCTATAAATCTACTGTATTAGTAGAATTACTCAGAAAGAATACCGCTGTATATGATTTTAAAACATCAGAGGAGAAGATCAGGGAATATTCCGTTTGGCCCTCGTCTACTGTTGGCAAGCATGTTTGTAATGCTGCCCTGCAGGCCAGACTCTAACAGAGTGATAGAGAAAGATATGGACAGAGATACAGTAGGGTTAGATTCCACTGCTTTGATACCACATCCTGCTCAGGTATATGGAATACAAATGTCATGCTTCACAATGCAAATGATTATTCACTGACCACAGATATATTCCATAATATATAATAAAAACAATTTATATTTGCATTACTCAATTATAATGAGCGATGTGGAATAAGAAATTCATTCCCAGGTCTTAACTGCTTTTATGTCAGATCAAAATATCAGTGCTTTAGAGACTGCACAGAGAACCATATACAAAAGAAACACTTAACTATACATTATTCACTAGCTTTGCATATGTGCATACTTAGAACCCGAAATCGCTTTCAACACAACAAGTTTCACGCAAAAATCTCCCATTGACTTGGATGATTTATGCAAACCTCTTTATGATTCAGACCATCGTATTTCATATTTATGTTGTTACAGTCATCATCATCTAGTGTAGTTGTTCCCACATCCTAACTCTTCCTTTCTCACCTCGCCCTCTCACTCTCCCTCCATGTGGTTCCCCCTCAGTAAGTCAGTCTCCGGGGAGGAAAAGGAGCAGAAGGGGGATCTGCTGTTAGCCGAGGCCAGGTTTGAGCCGGTGTCCATTACAGAAAACACCACATGAATTTCACATCACGTGATCTTATGTCAAGTTAAGGCGATAACACGTGACAACATGTAAAAGCAACATGCGATAATATGAAACTACGCATGTGAAAACATGATTTCATTAAATAAATGTGACAACATGGGGATGCAAAATTTCAACAACGTTTTTTACATGTGAAAATGCAATTCCACATGTGAGTTCGATTTTCACGTCAAAGTTTTTAATGTCAAACGTTTTTCACATGTGAAAATGCAATTCCATGTGTGAGAGCTAAGATTTTCACGTGAAAGTTTCTCACAAGTAAAACTGCAAATATGATTTTACCATGTTCATGTTTTTCACCTGTGAAAATGAAAATTCGATTTTCACATGAACATTTTTCACGTGAAACTGCACATTTCAAAAACATGTTATTCTCCTCACTTGTGAACAGGTGGTGTTAACATGTGAACTCTACATTTAATACATGTGAACATATGGCTTCACATGTGAACAACTGACCTCACATATGTCTCTTTTGTTTTCACATGCGGAAATTTCAGCTCAACATGTGAAAACAGTGATAATGGGATTTCACGTGTGCTTTTTTTTGTAAGGGAATGAAATGGTATGGGTTTTTTAAAGAATAAGTGGTATGCTGTTCAGCTAAAATAGTGCACAAATCTTTAATCAATGACAATATGATTACATTTGACATGGTCACTTAGTACAGATTTTTCAATATGACCCTCACCTGGGATTTGAGCTGGATTTGGGGTACGCTGATCTTTTTGCTGTGCCAGAAAGTCTGTAGCATGATAATATAATAGTTTTTCTTTAGTGTATTTTTAACAGTCCGAAGTGTAAGAATACAGGTGAAATCAGTCATTGACACAGACATGGTGGTGTAGCAGGAAGATCAGAATGCCATGAACCAATACGTTATGTGTTCAAATCCCAGGTGAGGACATGTTGAATAATAATTACTCTATAAATAAACATACAAAATGTAATCATGTCGAATATGTAAGTTGAAAAAGCAGTGTAAGTTAAAAGCACTGTTTGTGTGTTTATCCAAACGACTAATTTTTGTTTGCAGGGCATCACCTGTTAAATCTCATCTGAAAAATATTCACATATGAACATTTGAATCTACATGTGAAAGGTTATGTGATCACGTGCAAATCATCACGTGAAGTGTTCTAAAAACACATAGTTTCACATGTGAAATTTCAATTAAGTACCCCTCAAGACACTTCATTTTAGCTAGCTAAATCCTGTGTAACACCTAGTAATTACATTGTACTTATGCAGATTTTACATGTACTCTGTGGTGTACTTGTGTGTTTATCCTCCCACTTGAGGATGCCACCAGTATGGTAGTCAGTGAGGTTAATCTATATCTGATCTATTTTTGTAAACTCAACCAGATTATACACTTCTGAGGGGCAACTGCTAGCAACAACATTGAGTGGAATTTTTGAAGTGTGCATTCACGGGTTGGTAATTAAAGCCTATGTAATCTCGGGACACCCAGCGCATCTGTCTACAAGAGATTACAACCTTGTGATAGTTATTACTGAATTGAATGCAGCCAAGAAGGAACAACACGCTAAATTGGTGAATTTAGTGGAAACTTGCCCATTTTGTATCAAGCATGGTAACAAGCATTCGTTGTTACATCTCAGTAATTACAGACTGCAATTACCACCAATTACATGCTGTTTTACAGTGTAACTATTAGTTATTACAATGAACTACAATGCTTGTTACAGTGTAGTTACACATGTAATTACACTGTAATAAGGACCCCTTAGAATTAAGTGTTATCGCAGGGAGGGCAGAGGAGCCACAGTAATAACCTCCTTTACATTCCCTCCACCTCCACCTCCTCCTCCACCTCCACTCACACTACCATGAGGGCTGAGGTAAAGAGGAGTCCTCTCTATCTATAGCAGCAGCAGGTGGAAGAAAGAGAGAACATCAGAGCTGTCAATCTCAGTGAGCTGAGCTGTCTAGTGAAGGCTGCATAGATTGGTACATGTAACTAGAAGACATAGTGAAGTGCACAGCTTTCAGAGAAGGTTCCAACCTTAGGAACACTCTGCTCAACTAGCCCAGGTTCTCCTGGCAGTTGGAGGGTACGTGTTTTCAGTGTATTTCCGTGTGCTCACGGCAATCATAATAATCTATCTGGAGACATCTAAACATATTTACCTGTGTGTTACACTGTAGTTTGCACAAACGCTTTGTAAGTTACCCTGGATAACAATGTCATCAAAATAATGAACACACACTAATCTCCTACCAGCAGAGGGATGAGTGCAGGGGTGAGGGGGGAAGACGAAGGGGACATGAAGAAGAGAGGGAGGAAACGGAAAGGAAACGGACAGGAAATCTGGTTAAGGGGATCAGAGTTCCACCACTGGTCCTTTGAAGGCGGGCGCTGCGCTGGGCTGCCTGGCACAGGGGGTAGCGCCAACGGGGAGATAATAGAGGAGCATTAATCCGACAAACAGGATTAGGGACTGGGAATAGAGGAGGTAGTGAGGTGGGTGAGGGGTGCTGGGTAGGATGGGTCACTGCCACCCCTGCTCAGCCTACCCATTGGGCACAGTGGTAGGGAGGCAGTCCAAGCCATATCAGCATGGCCACACGGAGCAATAGGGGTGGCCCTGGGGAAGGTGACTCCAGACCAGGCAGTGCCCCGGGTGTTAGCTGGGAGATGTGTGGCCTCTCATTAAAGCATCTGTTCTACATGGTCCCTATCACGACAAGGCACAGGCACATGGTTGTTACCCACTGAGTCCTCTCTGCCAGGCCAGACCTCTGTTCTCCAGCATCATGGAAGCTACGGCCACACACAGGGACTGAAAGAGATAGAGTCCACCCTACTCACCGTAGAGAAGATCATGCAAAACCACTGCACTGTGTAACATCTGCTATTGAATCAAAATGGTGTAGACTTTGAAATCATTCAAGGACACACATGCATAGCAATCCTTGAACTTGGTACAAAGTAGTGGTCCAAAACTATAATCAGAACCATGGACCAGATATGTATATATTACACAAGGGCTTTCCCACACACCCCTCCAAATGTTCTTACTAACCTATTTACCACAGTTCAATAAACAGAAAATAGTGTGAGAACGGTGTGAAAGAAAACATAGGCCATCGGCTCATATTCATACCAGTGGTGTAATACAAAACAAGAATCGTAATTCTTTAGCTTATATCCTAATCAGAGGGAGATGGAGAAAGGACCCACTGCTCCCAATTGACTGACTTACCCCCATCACCACAAACTCACAGCAGATCAGCAATCCTTCAAACATCACAGCCTAGAACAGAAACATGATCTCCTGCATACAGGTAAACATATCCAAGAGTCCGTCTGGACTTCTGTTTGACTTACCTCCCTTGTTCCTGTGTCTGCCTGGCATCCTGCCCTGCAGGCTGACCTCTGGTCCTCCCAGGAGCAGGAAAAGGATCAGAACCAGTTCACACGCAGACACACATCCACACCTGGTCCTGGGTGACATCTCAGGGCTCAGTCTGGCACCTGGGTCTCCTCACACACAGACTCTGGGTAGGTTCCACTGTGGGACACTACTTTCTCCACCCAGCAGTCTCACCAATCACAGGGAGGGCAGCATGGGAGATGTGAGTGGGACCGCTACACCCTCAGTCCCATCCACATCAGTTCCAGTTCCCAGGTGCCTCTGCAGACCCATTCATGGTATCCCCAAGTTGATATTAATAAAAGGTGTATGTTTTCCTTTGTTCTTAGTTGGCAGTTGTCTGTTTCTCTTTGGTCTGTCCAAAGTGCGATGGAGAGACGGTGTCTCCTTGCAGACAGAGGTGCTGTGTCCACAATCACATCGTCAGAGAGTTGTAGAAGCGCTGTGAAGTCCCTTTCCAGAGGATCCTCTTAGACAGCACTGCACAGGACAGCTGGAGGACGGAGCTGGCTGAGCAGAGTCACACAGCGTGGAGCTCTCCCTCACTCGCTCTGTTACACACACATACTCTTTCTCTCTCTCTATTTCTCTCTCTCTCTCTGAAGGCTGAAACAGCTGCGGGTAAAACTGGTGCTGATTATAGTGGTAGTGATGGTGCTGATGGAGACAGCGGTGTTGATGGTGTTCATGGTGGTGAAAGCCTGCTCTTTCTACTGGTGTTTACTCAGAGGAGACGTCCATGCAGCATGCACTCTCACTACAAACACAACAGACTGAGGAGGAGAGGAAAACACACCAGTCCAGAGGTATGAGCGCAGGGGATGGAGAGTGAGAATGAGAGAGAGTGTGTGAGTGTGAGAGAGGAACGAGTACAGTGTAACAGTAAAGCGAGCAGTGGAAAGAGTGAGAGAGAGATAAATGAAGCCAATGGTTGATACGTGTGGAGGAACGTCAGGCTTGCGCATGGAGAGAGGAGAGCGGAAAGGAGAGAAGTAACAGAGATGGCTATAATCCTCACACACAGGCAGGCAGGCAGCTCTGGAAGCAGCAGTCGATAGAAAAACACTTTCCGAGGAGAGAGATGACAGCTTCACCACGCAGCTATGTCAGCTCAGCGTCATAGAGCAGTGTGGAGAGAGAGCAAGAGAGAGAGAGCAGGGTATAGGGAGAGAGGGAGCTGACTTCAGAGAGTAGGGGGGAAGTAGAGGGATATAGAGGCAAAGAATAGAGAGGAGAGAGGGAAGGGGGTGGAGAGTGGTGATGTACGTTCCTAGCTATCTCTGGGGTGTGCAAGGTTTTTCACCACAGTTACAGGAGTTGAGCGAGTGAGAGGCTGAAGGAGAATGGAAATGAATGTTTACCACAAGAAACCCAATCACCCTCTTATACTCTTTACATACAATTACTATCTTCCTCTCTCTTGCCCTTTCACCACCCCTCATCCAAGCATGTCAATGAACAATATGGGATAGCAGATCTTCAGATCAATTTAGCTGCAATAAGAGACACCATGCTGTCAGAGGTGTCAATATGTTGTTCCTGGTTGAAAAATATTGAGTTACAGTTCATATAAGGAAATCAGTCAATTTAAATATATTTATTAGGCCCTAATCTATGGATTTCACATCACTGGGAATACAGATTTGCATCTGTTGGTCACAGATACGCAAAAAAAAAAGAAGTACAGTACCTTGCAAATGTATTCATCCCCTTGGCGTTTTTCCTACTTTGTTGCATTACAACCTGTAATTTAAATTGATTTTTATTTGGATTTCATGTAATGGACATACACAAAATAGTCAAAATTGGTAAAGTGAAATGAAAAAACTAATTTTTTCAAAAAATTCTACAAAATAAATAACGGAAAAATGGTGCGTGCATATGTATTCACCCCCTTTGCTATGAAGCCCCTAAAGAAGATCTGGTGCAATCAATTACCTTCAGAAGTCACATAATTAGTTAAATAAAGTTCACCTGTGTGCAATCTAAGTGTCACATGATCTGTCACATGATCTCAGTATATATATACACCTGTTCTGAAAGGCCCCAGAGTCTGCAACACCACTAAGCAAGGGGCACCACCAAGCAAGCGGCACCATGAAGTCCAAGGAGCTCTCCAAACAGGTCAGGGACAAAGTTGTGGAGAAGTACAGATCAGGGTTGGGTTATAAAAAAATATCTGAAAATTTGAACATCCCACGGAGCACCATTAAATCCATTATTAAAAATTTGAAATAATATGGCACCACAACAAACATGCCAAGAGAGGGCCGTCCACCAAAACTCACGGAACAGGCAAGGAGGGCATTAATCAGAGAGGCAACAAAGAGACCAAAGATAACCCTGAAGGAGCTGCAAAGCTCCACAGCGGAGATTGGAGTATCTGTCCATAGGACCACTTTAAGCCGTACACTCCACAGAGCTGGGCTTTATTGAAGAGTGGCCAGAAAAAAGCCATTGATTAAAGAAAAAAATAAGCAAACACGTTTGGTGTTTGCCAAAAGACATGTGGAAGACTCCCCTAACATATGGAAGAAGGTACTCTGGTCAGAGCTTTTTGGCCATCAAGGAAAACGCTATGTCTGGTGAAAACCCAACACCTCTCATCACCCCGAGAACACCATCCCCACAGTGAAGCATGGTGGTGGCAGCATCATGCTGTGGGGATGTTTTTCATCGGCAGGGACTGGGAAGCTGGTCAGAATTGAAGGAATGATGGATGGCGCTAACTACAGGGAAATTCTTGAGGGAACCTGTTTCAGTCTTCCAGAAAATTGAGACTGGGACGGCGGTTCACCTTCCAGCAAGACAATGACCCTAAGCATACTGCTAAAGCAACACTCGAGTGGTTTAAGGGGAAACATTTACATTTCTTGGAATGGCCTAGTCAAAGCCCAGACCTCAATCCAATTGAGAATCTGTGGTATGAGTGGCGCAGTGGTCTAAGGCACTGCATCGCAGTGCTAGCTATGCCACTAGAGATCCTGGTTCGAATGCAGGCTCTGTCGTAGCCGGCCGTGACCGGGAGACCCATGGGGCGGTGCACAATTGGCCCAGCGTCGTCCAGGGTAGGGAGGAAATGGCTGGTAGGGATGTAGCTCAGTTGGTAGAGCATGGCGTTTGCAACGTCAGGGTTGTGGGTTTGATTCCCATGGGGGGCCAGTATGAAAAATAAAAAAGTAATGTATGCACTCACTAACTGTAAGTCACTCTGGATAAGAGCGTCTGCTAAATGACTAAAATGTAATGTATGATTTAAATATTGCTGTACACCAGCAGAACCCATCCAACTTGAAGGAGCTGGAGCAGTTTTGCCTTGAAGAATGGGCAAAAATACCAGTAGCTAGATGTGCCAAGCTTATAGAGACATAGCTCAAGAGACTTGCAGCTGTAATTGCTGCAAAAGGTGGCTCTACAAAGTATTGACTTTTGGGGGGCGTGAATAGTTATACACACTCAAGTTTTCAGTTTTTTTGGTCTTATTTCTTGTTTGTTTCACACAAGAAAATATTTTGTATCTTCAAAGTGGTAGGCATGTTGTGTAAATCAAATGATACAACCCCCACAAAAATCTATTTTAATTCCAGGTTGTAAGGCAACAAAATAGGAAAAATGCCAAGGGGGGTGAATACTTTTGCAAGCCACTGTAGATGCGTGCATCAGAAAACCAGTCAGTATCCGGTTGGACATGCACTGCTAAATTCTCTAAAATAACGTTGGAGGCGGCTTATGGTAGAGAAATGAACATTCAATTCTCTGGCAACAGCTCTGGTGGACATTCCTGCAGCCAGCATGCCAATTGCCCGCTTCCTCAATAATTTGAGACATCTGTGCCATTGTGTTGTATGACAAAACTGCACATTTTAGTGGCCTTTTATTGTCCCCTGCACAAGGTGCACCTGTGTAATGATCATGCTGTTTAATCATCTTATTTATATGCCATACCTGTTAGGTGAATGGATTATATTGGCAAAGGTATGTAAACAGGTGTGTAAAAACATGTGTGCACCAAATTTGAGAGAAATAAGCTTTTTGTGCATATGGAATCTTTTATTTCAGCTCATGAAACATGGGACCAACACTTTACATGTTGCTTTATATTTCTGTTCAGTATAGATAAAAGGAGATGCAAGATTAATATGCATGGTTGTGTGCAAATGTGTGTGTGTGTGTATGTGTTAGTGATGCGCTGATCAGCTGTTTGTTCACCCGCCTGCAATTGCTAATAACTCATCCGCAACCGCCTGAATATATGAGATAAAGTGAAAGTCTGAGGCCCGCACCCGACCCTAACCGACAAATATAGAGAATGCGCTGTACATTCAGAGATGCCGGAATGATTTTCTGACAGGGGGTGCAGGATTGATTTTTTAAGACTAATTTAGATAGGCCTATGTTTCTGCTTTTAAATTCAGAAATTTTGGTAGGCTATTTGTTATTAAATGTGTCTATAATTCTCTTCTGTCATTACTTGTTGCCCTAAAAGAGTAAATAAACCCTTGCTCACCAGAAAATGACATACATTGATAGAATGAATGCTTCAATCTAGTTGAAATCAGTAAAGTTTTCTCTTTCATCTCTGCTTCTCTTGTGCAGCAAAGACGTTTAGGGACCGGGGACACAATGCAATAAAAAAATTTAAAAATAAGGGAAAGATTTTCCATGCTAAATTTCCAAATGACATCAGTTTGACCAATTGTAAGGTATTTAAAAGCTGTGAAAACAACCCAACATGTTTCTGGTAAGAATTCAGTTCGGCTTGGATGCAAATTTTATGTGGTTGAAATACTATCAACTTTTATGAAGCTGATAAAGAAAGCACCTTTAGTGTGTGTGATGCACAGTCATTGATGTCTTCTAGGTAATTGAAATGATTCATGGAACCTCTGAGGTGTGTCAATCAATGGCCACTTGAGTCGCCATAAGCAACAGGGAATCAATTAAATTATTTTCTCTTAGGTCGGAAGGTCTCACCTGGGCTGTGTTATGATCAGTACTACTTTTCCATAGAGGGAGTTTTCCAACACACATGCTTACACTATTTACTATTTGAGCTATGTCCAACAACCTGTCATGATCCAGTCCTCCATCAGTTCCAAGAAACCATCAATATCACCACACCGGCTCTGGCCCAACCCATCAGTTTACATTTACATTATTTAGCAGACGCTCTTATACAGCGTTAGGGTTAAGCAAATTGGGATAAGTGCATTGCTCAAGGGCACATCGACAGATTATTTACATAGTTGGCTCGGGGATTCAAACCAGCAACCTTTCGGTCACTGACCCCACACTCTTAACCACTAGGCTACCTGCCACCCCTACCTGCCGTTTCTGGGGCAAATCAGAACAGTCAGAATGTGTTCGTATTCCAGAAGTCGTCGGGGCAAATCCAGACTCATCATGGAGAAGAAACATTAATGGCCCTGACGTTTGGCCAGAGTGATGTGGATGGGTAGCCAGGTAACATATACAGTGCATAGGTTGGAAAATTATTTCATACAGATATTCAGTGAGATCTCTGCTTGAGACAGTGTTGTGACCGTGAGCAGGTCTGCATGTGTGAGTCTCCCGTTGACAGTTGAAGTTATACAAGGCATCAGTGGCATTTACAGCAGGGAGGCAGTCAGTGAGACGGTCAGTGAGGGGGAGAGGTTGTCACAGCATTAGTAGAACATCCACAGGCCTGCTTCTGCACGGTGACTGCGAATTACAGGCAGTCAGGATTTGGCACGTGATAAGAAAGATTCACCCTCACTGGAAGAGGGGAAGAGGAGAGGGGAAGCTCAGGAACTTGGGGGTAGGTAGCAGGGGTTGGAACCGGTTCAGGGAACATAAACAAAAACCGGAAAATAAAGAATTTTTTAGAGGAACATAATCAGAAACTGGAACGAAAGAGATCTGTACTGTTCAGTAACAAAACTGTTATTTTAAAAGCATGGGAACCGGTTAACAATGTTATTTTAAGTTCTATGTTTGTAGAGTCAAAAACTAAGTACCTATGCAAAGCCCTCAATCTGTCACTCAGAAACCTATTCTAGTGTCTGCCTGCCAGCTGGAAATCTTTGCCAATGTGTGTGGGCTACCTGCCCAAAGGTAAGACCTGTATTTAATTCTGGTGCCCGCTCTGCATACACGAGCTTGTTAGCTAGCTAGCAAGCTAACGTTAGCTCTGGTCCAACGTTAAGCCAACTCTTGGAAGTTCGAAGATATTCAAAGTTCCTTCATAGAAGCCGCTCCTCTGTAGGTATAATTATGTGAGCCTAATTCAGATAATGCACATCATAGCAAGATGCCCAGCGCTTCAAACCAAGCCTCCTCAACCACCCTCTCTCTCTTTCCTCCCACCCGCAAAATCTCAGTCGCATCTCTCACCCTACACTTGTTTGTCCATCACACATGTAAACAACTATAGCTTGCCCACTCCATAACAAGCTGCTCTATCCGCACTGATTGGTGAAGTAATTTAATGTCAAACTAAATGTAAAAAAAAATATGATTGGTGTGCATATAGATCCTCAGAATTACCAAACATTTTTTAAATGTTTTGATATTTGGAGACAAAGTGTGCTAAATTTACCCTAATTTTGATTATTATGTAATGCACATAGTATCCTTTTAAATGTCACTCTGCAAATGTTTCAACAATAATTGAGCAGAATGTGTGCCATTACAGCTGTACCAGTCACAGGGCTGACCAGTGCATACGCATCAAAATGAGGTCCAGGCAGGTTCAGGTTTTCAATCTAGGCACCAGTCCTCAGAGACACAGTGACATTTCACCTCTAACATGGGACTGACTGCCCTTCGTATGGAGTCTATTGAAGCCAACCGGGGAGGGAAATGTAATATCTGATGATTCCCTTTTCCACTGAACAATGAAAAATGAAAAGGCACTCATAAAACACCAAATCAAGGTATCATAGTTTAAGAAAGTATTGTTAATTATTGTGGATCTTGGTAAGCGATTAGAACTAGATCATAGCATAATAACCAAACACATTTACCCTGTTTTTTCTCAGTGAGACTCGCAGACTGTATTCTTCAAAATCCCTCATCATCATTGATTATTCATGAACATAATTCCATCTTCTCTTCCCTAAAAATACATGTATCAAATTAAATGCAATGGGTGGCAAGGAGTGTGACATACAGTGCCTTCAGAAAGTATTCACACCCCTTTTTTTTCCTACATTGATTACATTTAGATTTTGTGTCACTGAGCTATACACAATACCCCATGGCAAAGCGGAATTATGTTTGTAGAGTCAATAAGTATTCAACCCCTTTGTTATGGCAAGCCTAAAAATGTGCTTAACAAATTGCACAATAAGTTGCATGGACTCATTCCGTGTTCAATAAAAGTGGCTACAGTATATAGCTTGCTAGCTACCTAACTAGATGATATTAGCAACATACCCTTATTTTACCAGATCCTCCTCTCCTTCAACCAGTGGAGGTCTTTATTTAACCCCTTATCATTTCTGCCAACTATATGAACAAGGTGAAATCTATTACAATTCATGGGTATTAAAGCAATTCAGATCTACTTGTTAACATGTTCTGTTGCAGATTCAAAGCTAGATTAACTCATTGCAGAACGTATCCAAAATAATGAATGAATAAGCATATTTATTTGACAAAAGTGCACCTAGTCACCCATCAATCACGTCAAACACCTGAACTCCAACAATTACATTGTTTTGAAAAATGTATGCACTCACTAACTGTAAGTCGCTCTGGATAAGAGTGTCTGCTAAATGACTAAAATGTAAAAATGTAAAATGTTTTAAAGGAATCAAAATAGTAAGCAATGCATACATATTCTTTTTATACATAACATATAAACATTTACTTTTAAGTAAACATTACATTATTTATTCATTAATGCCACTAACCTGGTACATCGAAGAGCACCATATGTATTATTACTATCCTAGCGCACAAATTATTCTGCTTTTCCATTTTAGGAATTAGACCAGCACAAATAACACAAAATGTAAAACAGCATATTTTGATTTTGGTGGGTGAGTTACAAATGGAAAAACTGAATGCTTAAGGTAGGTTTTATATAAAATTCATATGAGAAACACACTTAACAGACTGCTAAAGGAGCTCCTTAAACTTGACCCCAAAAAAACATCTGGGTCAGATGGTTTAGACCCTTTCTTGTTTAAGGTTGCTGCCCCTATCATCACCAAGCCTACCTCTTACCTTTTAACCTGTCTCTCCTCTCTGGGGAGGTTCCCATTGCTTGGTCAAGCTGATCCTAACTGTTATAGGCCAATTTATATTTTGCCCTGTCTGAAAAAAAGTGTTGGAAAAACGTATCAATAATCAACAGACTGGCTTTCTTGATGTCTATAGTATTCTCTCTGGTATGCAATCTGGTTTCCACTCAGGTTATGGATGTGTCACTGCAACCTTAAAGGTCCTAAATGATGTCACCATTGCCATTGATTCAAAGCAATGTTGTGCTGCTATTTTTATTGACTTGGCTAAAGCTTTTGATACGGTAGACCATTCCATTCTTGTGGGCCGGCAAAGGAGTATTGGTGTCTCTGAGGGGTCTTTGGCCTGGTTTGCTAACTACCTCTCTCAAAGAGTGCAGTGTATAAAGTCAGAACATCTGCTGTCTCAGCCACTGCCTGTCACCAAGGGAGTACCCCAAGGCTCGATCCTAGGCCCCACGCTCTTCTCAATTTACATCAACAACATAGCTCAGGCAGTAGGAAGCTCTCTCATCCATTTATATGCAGATGATACAGTCTTATACTCAGCTGGCCCCTCCCCGGATTTTGTGTTAAACGCTCTACAACAAAGCTTTCTCTGCCCTTAACCTTGTTCTGAACACCTCCAAAACAAAGGTAATTTGGTTTGGTAAGAAGAATGCCCCTCTCCCCACCGGTGTGATTACTACCTCTGAGGGTTTAGAGCTTGAGGTAGTCACCTCATACAAGTACTTGGGAGTATGGCTAGACGGTACACTGTCCTTCTCTCAGCACATATCAAAGCTGCAGGCTAAGGTTAAATCTAGACTGGTTTCCTCTATCGTAATCACACCTCTTTCACCCCAGCTGCCAAACTAACCCTGATTCAGATGACCATCCTACCCATGCTAGATTACGGAGACGTAATTTATAGATCGGCAGGTGAGGGTGCTCTCGAGCGGCTAGATGTTCTTTACCATTCGGCCATCAGATTTGTCACCAATGCTCCTTATAGGACACATCACTGCACTCTATACTCCTCTGTAAACTGGCCATCTCTGTATACCTGTCGCAAGACCCACTGGTTGATGCTTATTTATAACACCCTCTTAGGCCTCACTCCCCCCTATCTGAGAGACCTACAGCAGCCCTCATCCTCCACATACAACACTCATTCCGCCAGTCACATTCTGTTAAAGGTCCCCAGAGCACACACATCCCTGGGTCGCTCCTCTTTTCAGTTCGCTGCAGCTAGAGACTGGAACGAGCTGCAAAAAAACACTAAAACTGGACAGTTTTATCTCCATCTCTTCATTTAAAGACTCAATCATGGACACTCTTACTGACAGTTGTGGCTGCTTTGCGTGATGTATTGTTGTCTCTACCTTCTTGCCCTTTGTGCTGTTGTCTGTGCCCTATAACGTTTGTACCATGTTTTGTGCTGCTACCATGTTGTGCTGCTGCCATGTTGTGTTGCTACCATGTTGTTGTCATGTTGTGTTGCTACCATGCTGTGTTGTCATGTGTTGCTGCCATGCTATGTTGTTGTCTTAGGTCTCTCTTTATCTAGTGTTGTGGTGTCTCTCTTGTCGTGATGTGTGTTTTGTCCTATATTTTTATTTTATTTGTTATTTTTAATCCCAGCCCCGTCCCCGCAGGAGGCCTTTTGCCTTTTGGTAGGCCGTCATTGTAAATAAGAATTTGTTCTTAACTGACTTGCCTAGTTAAATAAAGGTTCAATAAAAATAAAATAAAGACTCAAAACAAGGAAGGCATGCCTAGCAACACCCTTCTTGTCAATTTAAGGTCTATGTTGCTGCTGTCAATTGTGAGCAGCACATTAACCACAGCATTCAGTCTGAACCCCTGAACAAGCAGGAGGAGGACAGTATTACACACGTGGAGAAAGGTAACAAAAACAGCAGACCACAACACCATTAAACATGTTACTGAGTCTAGCTGTTATCACATCAGGAGAAGAACAAGTGAAGGAAGCAGCATAGGGAAAATGGGTGAAGGTAGGGTGGGTTTATAGAGATAAGATGGAGAGTTCCAAAGTGTCTGAAGTTGAGGCACCATGGGGTATAAAAGGCATAGTGTGGAATAAGGCATAGCTAGAGAGATGGTTGGCCATGGAATAAACATTTTTTTAATGTAAATTTTTTTGCACCTCTTTTAGGTGGTTGTCACAAATATCTGGCCCATGTCCAGTCATACTCAGGGTCTCAGCGTGTGTCCCAATGACGTCATTCCTTCTAAGCTGCAGCATTCAAATCGTGGTCATCGTGTCTGTGAATCACAACATTAAATAAGCATTTCCACAAATTGAGGCATAGACAACACAACTTAATCATTGAGCACAGCATTTTGTTGACAACATGGGGGTTTACACTGTGTGTGAATGATGGAAGAATCTTACCCCAGCTGTAGGTCCATTTGAGTGTGTGTGGTCACTTATGCCTGCACATTAACCAGTACTGGGACCACTGGAGACTTGGGATGCTTGCGCTCAAAGTGCTGCTTGAATGTCTTCAGGTCTGCATTTATAAAGGTCAAGTACAAAATGGATGAAGTTAACAATCTGTGGCTTAGATTGAATTTAAATTTGACACAAATTACAAACTAAGCAATACGATGCAACAAACTACTACACATATGAACGACTGTACCACACAGGCCAGTACAATAGCCTACATATGGAGAGGAACCTAAAGGCACATACAGTACCAACCAATACTACTCACCCGACAAACAGGGAAGGTGTGGACCAGTGCTGCCTTGGCTGCAGTCTTCTGGTTCGCAGCTGCTCCCTTCTTAGTAGCCGCCACCATGGCATCAGTCAACAGCTTCAACTTCAACTTGAGAGTGGCGCATGCGTTATATATCAATACCACCCCCCCAGATCTGAATGGCAGGAGTGTAAATAAGCTTTTGTTCCAGCCCAGACCATACCCGATTACAAATCATAGTGGAGAATAAGAGCACTTCCTCCCAGTTGCCCACTGCACTGAGGCTAGGAAACACTATCACCACCGATAAATCTACAATAATCGAGAATTTCAACAAGCATTTTGCTACGGCTGGCCATGCTTTCCATCTGGCTACCACTACCCCGGCCACCAACTCTGCACCCTCCGCTGCAACTTGCCCATGCCCCCCCCCCCGCTTCTCCTTCACACAAATTCAGACAGCTGATGTTCTGAAAGAGCTGCAAAATCTGGACCCCTACAAATCAGCTGGGCTAGACAATCTGGACCCTTTCTTTCTAAAACTAGACGGCGAAATTGTCGCAACCCCTATTACTAGTCTGTTCAACCTCTCTTTCATAACGTCTGAGATCCCCAGAGATTGGAAAGCTGCCGCGGTCATCCCCCTCTTCAAAGGGGGTGACACTCTAGATCCAAACTGCTACAGACCTATATCCATCCTGCCCTGCCTTTCGAAAGTATTTGAAAGCCAAGTTAACAAACAGATCACCGACCATTTCGAATACCACCGTACCTTCTCCGCTATGCAATCCGGTTTCCGAGCTGGTCATGGGTGCACTTCAGCCACGCTCAAGGTCCTAAACGATATTATAACCGCGATCGATAATAGACAGTACTGTGCAGCCGTCTTCATCGACCTGGCCAAGGCTTTCGACTCTGTCAACCACCGCATTCTTATTGGCAGACTAAATAGCCTTGGTTTCTCAAATGACTGTCTCGCCTGGTTCACCAACTACTTCTCAGATAGAGTTCAGTGTGTCAAATCGGAGGGCCTGTTGTCTGGACCTATGGCAGTCTCTATGGGGGTGCCACAGGGTTCAATTCTTGGGCCGACACTTTTCTCCGTGTATATCAATGATGTCGCTCTTGCTGCTGGTGACTCTCAGATCCACCTCTACGCAGACGACACCATTTTGTATACATCTGGCCCTTCATTGGACACTGTGTTAACAAACCTCCAAACGAGCTTCAATGCCATACAACACTCCTTCAGTAGCCTCCAACTGCTCTTAAACACTAGTAAAACTAAATGCATGCTTTTCAATCGAACTCTGCTGGCACCCGCCCACCCGACTAGAATCACCACTCTCGACGGGTCTGACCTAGAGTATGTGGACAACTACAAATACCTAGGTGTCTGGTTGGACTGTAAACTCTCCTTCCAGACTCACATAAAGAATCTCCAATCCAAAGTTAAATCTAGAATCGGCTTCCTATTTCTTAACAAAGCCTCCTTCACTCATGCTGCCAAACATGCCCTCGTAAAACTGATTATCCTACCGATCCTTGACTTCGGCGATGTCATTTACAAAATAGCCTCCAACACTCTACTCAGCAAATTGGATGTAGTCTATCACAGTGCCATCCGTTTTGTCTCCAAAGCCCCATACACTACCCACCACTGTGACCTGTACGCTCTTGTTGGCTGGTCCTCACTACATGTTCGTCGTCAAACCCACTGGCTCCAGGCCATCTACAAATCACTGCTAGGCAAATCCCCGCCTTATCTTAGCTCATTGGTCACCATAGCAGCACCCACCCGTAGTCTGCGCTCCAGCAGGTATATCTCACTGGTCATTCCCAAAGCCAACACCTCCTTTGGCCGCCATTCCTTCCAGTTCTCTGCTGCCAATGACTGGAACGAATTGCAAAAATCTCTGAATCTGGAGACTCTTATCTCCCTCACTAACTTTAAGCATCAGTTGTCAGAGCACCTTACCGATCACTGCACCTGTACACAGCCCATCTGAAATTAGCCCACCCAACTACCTCATCCCTATATTGTTATTTATTTTGCTCTTTTGCACCCCAGTATCTCTATTTGCACATAATCTCTTGCACATCTAGCATTCCAGTGTTAATACTATTGTAATTATTTTGCACTATAGCCTATTTATTGCCTTACCTCCATAACTTGCTACATTTGCACACACTGTATATATATTTTCTATTGTATTTTTGACTTTATGTTTTTTTACCCCATATGTAACTCTGTGTTGTTTTTATCGCACTGCTTTGCTTTATCTTGGCCAGGTCGCAGTTGTAAATGAGAACTTGTTCTCAACTGGCTTACCTGGTTAAATAAAGGTGAAATAAAAATAAATAAAAAATAGTCTATCGCCGTGATTCAGTATGTTGATTATTTAAGTCAGGTGTTAGAGCTGGGCTGGGACAAAACCCTTCACACACTCCTGCTTTTCAGGACTTCCAGCAATGATTGAGACAGACCAAAGCAAAAGAACAGTGTTCCAGGTTGAAACCACTTACCTAGTTGAGAGGGGATAAGACTCAGGCACACCCATTGGTTCTGGAATAGAGAAGGTGCAAATAAGGCTTGCAATTTGGCATCAATAACATGACACTAATTCTACTTCAAAAACAAATGTGTAAATACCAATGAATTTCAAACCCACCATAACAGGTAGGACTAAATACGGTTACATAACCTTGCCTACTAGCTATACTAATGATGTGCTGTCCAGAGGGTAACAGCAAACATACTGTATCAATGTTTTCCCGCAGTAAAGTAAGGACACTTGACTCAAGAGAGGATGCTAATCAGTTAATCTCTGAAACCTCTCAAAAAGCCAGACTAAAATAAGACAGCTAGCTAGGGTAGCTACAAGTCAAGCAGTACTTGAAGTAGGCTACCCATCCCTCACCCACAGACACAAACATTATCAAGAACGCCTAGCCCTAGCTTCACTATCAAAGTTAGCTTGCTAGTTAACTAACAAGCTAGACTGTTGGTTTATAAATGCCAAAGAAAGCTAAACTTGTTTTCATGAATATCTCATGAATTTAAATGGCTAGACAAATAGATGGCTAATGTAGCCATCTAGCCAGGCTAATCAAATCAAATTAAATCAAGCTTTATTTATACAGCACATTTCAGACATGGAATGCAACACATTGTGCTTCACAGAAAAACAAACAAATAAAAAACAGTGAAAATAAAAGCTGAAATATTTACTACACAACAAACATAAGCTAAAAAACAAAATTATGACAAAACTTAATGATTAAAAAGCATCCTAAGGAAAAGCAAAACTACAAATATGTGTTTTAAGGTTGCTTTTAAATATCTCCACAGTTTCGACCCCCTCAGGTTCTCTGGCAGGTTATTACAGAGGCTGGGGGCATAATAACTAAAGGATGCCTCTCCATACCTCTTGGTCCAAGGCTTTGGGATAGTTAAAAGGCCAGTGCCAGAGGACCTGAGGGACCTACTGGGTACATAACTTAAAAGCATGTCTGACATATATTGGGGTGCACAATCTTTTAAAAACCAATAGAATAATCTTAAAATTAATTCTAAAACTGACAGGCAGCCAATGCAGAGATCTTAAAACAGATGTAATGTGTGCTCTCCGTCTGGTCTTGGTCAGTACCCGTGCCGCACCATTCTGTATGTCAAGCCTGCTTGTAATTAAAGCATGGATGAATCTCTCTGTATCAGCCTGAGAGAGAAACGGCCACACCTTGGCAATACTCAGCTGGTAAAAAGCTATTTTGGTCACATTCCTAATGTGTGATTCAATATTTTGTTCAGAATCTAAAATAACACCTAGGTTTTTGCCTGGTGTTTTATCTTTATTGCCTGCGAATTCAAATGTGTGACCAGATTCTCTCTCTGGGCTCCAACAATAAGTACCTCAGTCTTGTCTTGATTTAGCTGGAGGAAGTTGTGAGCCATCCAAGTATTTAAATTACTAATACAATCTAATAATTTATCAGTGGACCTAAAATCCTCTGGTGACACAAAAATATAAAGTCTTGTATCATCTGCATAGCAGTGAAAACCAATGCTGTGCTTTCTGATAACGCTGCCAAGGTGGTATATAAACCGGACCTAAAATCGAACCTTGTGGAACGCCACATGATATGTATTTTCTCTGAGTTATGTTCACCATGGTTGCTAGCTAGATAACAGGCATTTTCAATTTAAAACTCGCCCAAGTCAGTTCACAGAATTGTCAATTTCAACAACTTCAGCCAATTTATAATTGCTACATTTAGCTAACATTAGATAGTTAATCCAGAGATTCTTACCTTTGCCTCGAATCGGCAGTCTTGTCCAGATCATCATGGCCCTGGCGAGTGATGTGATGCTTGAGACAGGCCTTTGTACAGTCGTGGTCAAAAGTTTTGAGAATGACACAAATACTAATTTTCACAAAGTCTGCTGCCTCAGTTTTGATGATGGCAATTTGAATATACTCCAGAATGTCATGAAGAGTGATCAGATGAATTGCAATTAATTGCAAAGTTCCTCTTTGCCATGAAAATGAACTTAATCCTCAAAAAACATTTCCAATGCATTTCAACCCTGCCATGAAAGGACCAGCTGCCATCATGTCTGTGATTCTCTCGTTAACACAGGTGAGAGTGTTGACGAGGACAAGGCTGGAGATCACTCTGTCATGCTGATTGAGTTAGAATAACAGACTGGAAGCTTTAAAAGGAGGGTGGTGCTTGAAATCATTGTTCTTCCTCTGTTAACCATGGTTACCTGCAAGGAAACATGTGCCGTCATCATTGCTTTGCCCAAACAGTGCTTCACAGGCAAGGATATTGCTGCTAGTAAGATTGCACCTAAATCAACCATTTATCGGATCATCAAGAACTTCAAGGAGAGAGGTTCAATTGTTGTGAAGAAGGCATCAAGGTGCCATCAGGAATGGCAGCAGGCAGGTGTGAATGCATCTGCACGCACAGTGAAGCGAAGACTTTTGGAGGATGGCCTGGTGTCAAGAAGGGCAGCAAAGAAGCCACTTCTCTCTAGGAAAAACATCAGGGACAGACTGATATTCTGCAAATGGTACAGGGATTGGTCTGCTGAGGACTGGGGTAAAGTCATTTTCTCTGATGAATCGCCTTTCCGATTGTTTGGGGCATCTGGAAAACACCTTGTCCGGAGAAGACAAGGTGAGCGCTACCATCAGTCCTGTGTCATGCCAACAGTAAAGCATCCTGAGACCATTCATGTATGGGGTTGCTTCTCAGCCAAGGAAGTGGACTCACTCACAATTTTGCCTAAGAACACAGCCATGAATAAAGAATTGTACCAACACATCCTCCGAGAGCAACTTCTCCCAACCATCCAAGAACAGTTTGGTGATGACCAATGCCTTTTCCAGCATGATGGAGCACCTTGCTATAAGACAAAAGTGATAACTAAGTGGCTCGGGGAACAAAACATCTACATGTTGGGTCCATGGCCAGGAAACTCCCCAGACCTTAATCCCATTGAGAACTTGTGGTCGATCCTCAAGAGGCGGGTGGACAAACAAACCCCACAAATTCTGACAAACTCCAAGCATTGATTATGCAAGAATGGGCTGCCATCAGTCAGGATGTGGCCCAGAAGTTAATTGACAGCATGCCAGGGCGGATTGCAGAGGTCTTGAAAAAGAAGGGTCAACACTGCAAATATTGACTCTTTGCATAAAAAAGCCTTTGACACTTATGGAATGCTTGTAATTATACTTCAGTATATCATAGTATATCATCTGACAAAAATATCTCATAACACTGAAGCAGCGAACTTTGTGAAGACCAATACTTGTGTCATTCCCAAAACGTTTGACCACGACTGTAGTTCTGTATGATAGCCACATTAGCAGCTAATTAGCATTTCATTTTTGGGGGTATATACAGGCAAATATATTGATAAAAGTCACCTTGTCTGAGAGAGATTTACACGGTTATCAAAACGTCACACCAGGGTAAACCTACACAAAACACAGCCCTTATCTGAAGTGTTTCTAACATCCACAATGGATAAAATGAATGGTGGAAAAACGATTGGAACCATTTCCGTGTTTGACCGCTAGGTTTTATGGGTATTATGACTCACAATGTGGTCTGTCTTGCAATGATCAACAATCAACTTGACAGAGCTTGAATAATGTTTTAAAGAATAATGGGCAAATATTTTATAACCCAGGTGTGCAAAGCGCTTAGGGACAGATCGTAAAATAAATTGAACACCCTCACCCCTAATAGAATTAACTCAAAATAATGTTTAAGACCACAAATAACAATAACTGTAGTGACCCTGTGTTTATGAACATGGATATCGACTTTGCCACTTCAGCATGCTTTTGTGGCACAGTCGATGTCACGCAGGGCTACGGGCCAGAAGGTTGAGGGTTCACCGACCACCACAGACAAGTTCACTCTCCCTGCCTGTTTCATTACACTACGATCAGAGCCGGCTGCAGACAATGATCTGCTAGGGGGAAATTAGATTTTCAACATTTTGATGCCATATTTATAATTATATTAAATATATTAAATGAATTTTCCACCAAGAGGTTTCTGTGCCAATGCACCACACAGCCAATAAACAAAGCATACCGACTTTGGGCACTTCAATATCATGGTTTGCGTTTACAACACCACAATAAATAGACTATGTCAATCTCGACAAACAGAAAATACATCCCTCCCTACCTTGTAGGCTTACCCAATACCGAAGAATTGGCTTGACAATCTCCGAAAGTCATTAAACTTTTTGGTGTTTTGTAACAGATGTCTCTTTCCATTCATCAATTGGCTGCTGCACAGATTGGATTGATTTATTGGAGGTTATTCTAAAAAGTATTGAATCAGGGCTGTATATAATTTTCAATACATTTGCAAACATTTCTAAAAACATGTTTTCACTTTGTCATTATAGGGTATTGTGTGTAGATGGTTGAGAAAAAATACATATTTAATCAATTTTGAATTCATTCTGTAACACAACAAAATGTGGAATAAGTCAAGGGGTACAAATACTTTCTGAAGACATGGTAGCTGAAACTGGTCAGTCCTCCACATTTCAGCTGGTTAATTTCTCCAGCAAAACCAAATATTTCCACCATAACACTGCCATCCAGTGGCCATGAAGAGAATAGCAGAATGATCCCTTTCCTTGGCATCGAGAGAACAGAACCTTCAATTTGTGTGTATGCAAAAAATATATCGTTTTTGCGCTCAGAGAAGAAGAAAACATTTAAAATAGTTTTTATAATGGCTTGTGCATAATCATGTGCCAAGGTACCAGACAAACACAATCAACCAAAGGCCTTTTTATGATCAATATCAACAAAGGCAAAAGCTCAGGCCCAACCCATTCATTAAAGTAACCCGCTGACAAACAGCAAACATATTCACATCATAGTCTGACAGAAGTTATACTGTTCTCAATCAGCCCCCTCTGCATGAGAGCGCTACCCTGAGTAACCAGAAAATGACTCTGCAAAGTTCTGCCTGCGCTGGTGAGAGGAGCTGTACAACCATCTGCCACACAGTCACAACCCAGCAGGTTTCCGCCCAGCATACACAGCCATTCATCAACATATTAACATGGGTCTTGCCCTTAGCCATATGCCTTTCACAAGGCTAAATGAAGTCAGAGTCATTCCATCATAACATATGGACAAGACACTGCCTAGACTACACTAGATGTACTGATTATATTCTCTACGATTTAACCTGAACACTGGCAGCGCAAAAATATGTTCTCTGATGAAAAATGCTAAACTAATAGGATATTCAGGAAATATGTGTAATGGAACACACAGTGAGAGTGCAGTGGGATTTATTGTGGACACATGGTGGAGACACAAACCTTGATGTGATTCAGGCGGGGTCTCTCACCTAGACTGATAAAGAAAATGAAGAACAATAACAGCTGGACAATAGCAGCTGGAAGAACAATAGTATCTGGAAGAGAGGTTAGCTAGAACATCGGCTCTGCAATATTGCTTCTCCACATGACTTCTCGTGGCTAATAAAGAACTGCTAATAAAGAACTGCTCTCGACCTTCACTGAATAATAGATTTGGTGCTTTCTCTCTCTCTCTATGTTTGTGTGTGTGTTCACTGCAAAGTTTCAATATTTAAACCTTTTTATTGGAAAGGGGAAAATATCAGGCTATTATGTATTTACAGCCCCTTGCAAAATGCATTAGAAGCTTATCTCCCAATTGACTTTCTGCATTGCCTTAGAAGCTCTTATCTCCATGTTTCTCTGTGAATGGTCATGCTAAGATACAGCCAACTGTTACTGTGTATGCAGTCTGTAGTCAGCAATAAATACAAAAAGCACACACAAGGGAAAATCTTTAAGAGAACAAATCTCTGAAACAGGCAAGGTTTTACATCATTCTCTTACAGCTAAGATAAAGGTGGAATTGTTAGGGAAGACGTGATTAACTATTTCTTTGCAAGAAAGAAAAAATAAGATATGTGTGTTTCTGCATTGACACAACACACACACGCACATACTAACACGCCTTAGAAGATTGAGAGCTAGGACAACCATAAAATCCCTGCCAGGGAACTTACAAAACTGTTTAAATTCAGGAGAGTCTGAATGAGGACTATAATGAGAGCATTGATGTTGGCAGCTTTGCAGAAAGCTTATTTTGCAACAATCTGTCAGGATGGTAGGAAGCCAAGCATTATTTTCTCTTCATCTCCATGAGCATTTATAATTGCTTTCCCAAAACAAATGCTTAAGTTTTCACTTTAGCTTTTTGAGCTACCAAATTATCACAAAAAGCAGTATGCCAGAAAGTCTCATGCTAATGCTATGAAAATGAAAGTGTAGTGTTATTTGTCAAGCCATCAATAATAAGGCCATAACCTAGATTTAAACACCAGACCCCCCTCATATCCTTGTGCTGTCTCACGTTTTGAGGAAGCGTGCAATTGGCATGCTGACTGCAGGAATGTCACCAGAGCTGTTGCCAGGAGTATTTCTGTCTGTAATAAAGCCCTTTTGTGGCGAAAAACTCATTCTGATTGGCTGGGCCTGGCTCCCAAGTGGTTGGACCTATGCCTTCCCAGGCCCACCTATGGCTGCGCCCCTGTCCAGTCATGTGAAATCCAT
Organism: Coregonus clupeaformis; assembly: GCF_020615455.1. Classification (NCBI taxonomy): domain Eukaryota; kingdom Metazoa; phylum Chordata; class Actinopteri; order Salmoniformes; family Salmonidae; genus Coregonus; species Coregonus clupeaformis. Next base: position 38,895,870 of record NC_059204.1, read on the forward strand.
AGATTAGGGTCTAATTTATTTATTTAATTAACTGATTTCCTTCTATGAACTGTAGCTCAGTAAAATCTTTGAAATTGCTGCATGTAGTGTTTATATTTTTGTGCAGTATACATAGAGATCCTATTAAATTACTAGAGGGGCTATGTCATGAACCCCTCAAAGTTCTAGAATGGGGTGAAAATGGCAGCCATACTCCGAGTCGATATTCACATCATAAGAATTCCCCTCAACCATGCCCACAAATTAGAGAAAACAAACATTTTTTCCCATTGACTCCCATTGTAAAAGACCAACTCATTGTCAGTTTTTTGTTATGCAGAAATAACAAAACATGCCGAAAAGCTGCTGTGTTGTTCAATGTACACGTAACCAGGTCAAAAATTCTGACCTACAGTTCACAACGCTACCACGTAGGGAAATAGAGCCTGAGAGAAGAGCCCTGTGGCTTCAGGCTATTCGGCGTGGAAGAGTGGGAAATGTGGGAACCGGTGTCAAAGTAGGCTACACGTAGCTATGTGTGTGGAAAACATTTAATCACAGGTAAGCCATTTAACTTGTTTAGTATAGTCTGTTTGTAACTCCACTCACTTCTTTTAGCTGTATAGTTTGTTTGTTTGTGTTGTTGGTTTTGGCTAGCTTAATGTTCCGGTCGATAGCTAGCTAGCACCCACTCACTCACGTGGCTGTTAGCACTGTAATGAAAAGAGGCATGATGGAAGCCCTACAACATTACGTTTTTTTAATGTAGTGAGAACATTCGGGAGCAGGCAATGTTGAAAAATAATCTTTAGACATGTTGTACTTTTCTTAAATGTAGTTTTGTAATTGACTAAAACAAGCAGACAACAAGAAAATTGCTTTTGAAAAAGTTTTTACTGTGAGCCAATGGGGTAACTGGGGCCATGACGTTCAATCTAATACCGACTGGGACTATATTGGTCAGGGAGAAATCCAAACCAGTCTAAATGGAATGAATGGCATTAGAGACATAATCCATTTTTTTCTTATGCAGGAAAATAAAAGTATGGCATGTGATATATCAGAAATAGTGTAATAGAATTATTGTAAACCTAAAATATCGTCATATAACTATAAATACCGTTTTTATGGGTTTAATACAAATGTAAGTATAAATAGCATCTAAAATATATGTAAACAGACTATCAATGTCTCAATTATTGTTTTCTTGTAAAGCTGTGAGTGCTATTATATGATACAATAGCAGTACTTGTTGCATTTCCAATTTGTCTAAGTCCTATAATCATCTGGATTGACTGCATTGTTTGAATGGAATGTTGTCATATTTGGCTGTGAATTAGAAAAAGTAATGGAATAATTCCTCTAAAACTGGCTGGCTAGCTAGCTAACAAACATACATTGCAGATAAATTCTTAAAATTCATTATTTTACACAATATCTTATTACAGCACTGGCAATCCATGACTGTCATAAGAAGGTTCATGCCCATTCTAGTATTCTCATTTCTTATTCTATGGTTTTATAGCTAATCTCATGCTATTTTACACATTTTGCGATGAGGCTTTTTAAACTAATTTCCTGTCTTGTGACTTCAAAAATGAAGAGGGAGCTGTCCACTGTTCCTAGTGCTGAATTGTGCTGCCATCTTGTGGCTTTGACCTGCTACTGCAAACTTGCAACAAAAGATAATACTCTCCCAGACGTTCAGATGTATTTAATAGTGAAAAGAATGCCAGCTGCTTTGCTGTGAATAGAGAGATTGTGGATCTGCCTTCTTAATGCCGTCAAAATATGTATTTGTGAACAGACATGGAATGGGCTATGGGTCTTGCGAACACAGGCTCATTTTCAACTTTTCCTCATATCCTTGTCAACTCCTCTCCTTCCTTCCCTTCATACACTCCCATTGAGACAGGCAGAGTCAGAGCCCTGCTAAGGAGCGCCATCTGTCCCATGCTCCCCTCTCCCTGGTGTGTGTTTGCGTTGGCATACACACAGAGAGCTGAGCCATTCATCAGGCCCTGTCCAGCCTAAACACTCACCAACTTGAGGGCACATTAACCTTGGGCTGTGGTGCTGTGCTGCTATGAGAGAGAGTGAGAGAGTGAGAGAGTGAGAGAGATTGTGTGAGTGTGTGTGTGTGTCTGTAGCACAATATGTTCATCACAAACCGCTCTAATAACATCCTGATAATTCTCTAGAGGCCAAGATACACAGTAGCTTGAATATTGTGCAGCTCCAGTGGACTGGTTTGGCAATCTTAATGTTGGCAACAAAAACAGGCTAGACAGGGTGGTAAAGGTGGCCAGCAAGGTCATCGGGGTGCAAGAGGCACAGCTCTCACAGACATTCAGGAAGCAAGTGGTTAGGAGAGCTAACAGTATCCTAGACTGTCTTGATCACCCACTTCTTGACGATTTTGAGCTCCTCCCCTCAGGTCGTGGTTTTAGACTTCCCAAACTCAAGAGCAACAGATCCAAGAACTCTTTTATCCCACAGGCAATAAACCTTCTGAATATGCACATGAAATGAAATGACTATTTATTGCTGAACATTTGCACAATGATTACTCCTTTTTATTTTATATTTTTATTGATTTGAAGACTGTAACCGATCTCATTATTTAACTTATGTGTATACTGTATCTGTTGTATGTTTGTCACTGTTTTTAATGTTGTTTTTATTGCTGAACTCAGACTGCACAACACATTTCCCAATTGTGACAATAAAGATATGGATTGATGATTGATTGATAAGGTTCACCATATTCTTCTCTTCCTGTCTAATGCCTAACATTCTTTTCCAATTCAGCTTGAAGATATACAACATTTACAACACCTTGCATTCCCAATTGCTTACTGTGTACTGCAGTTGCTATTACTGCTTAGATTTAGGCCGGGCTTCAATACAATTGCGTTTTGTCGGCAAAGCACGTTTTAAATGCAATATTTACATGTTCGTGGATTCAAGGTAAACGCTTCCATCGGAAATTACCTTTAAATGGCGCATTGTCCAAATCTGTGATCAGATTGAATCCCGGCTGTATTTGTCAAATAGATTCTCCCAAATACTTGCCCCAACCCCAGCCAGGTAGTCACATGTGATGTCTTACCTTGCCCATGGACAATCTCTATGATGTGGAGGAAGAGGAGGACTAGGAGAGAGGAGGACATTCTGGACTGAGAGGAGAGTGGTCTTGCTCTGTCCTGGTAGTCCATAGTCACACAATGGGCATCTGTAATCACAAGTAGTCATCAATATGCACATTTTGAGAACATCTCTGATGAGTGACTTCTAGTTAAACTGTTTATTTTTTAGTTATTAGTGGTAGTGGTAGTGCTTCATTCTATAGCTAGAGGACTCCTGATATCTCCAGGAGTGATAAGTATACATTTTTTTACTGTATTCTTGCTAGCTAGGGCCATCTACTTTAAGTGCTGCCTGTCTTCCCAGTGGCCTACTTGGTGTGTGAACTTATGACTGCTCATAATTTGCAGATAGTTGTTGACACATCAACCAGGATCAACGGGCAGGGCAATTTGTGACTTGTTTTGGTAATCAGTGGCTGTATTGGAGGGGGAGTGGTTTCACCTCTCCTAAGCAATCAGCAATTAGTACAGGGAGGCGTGCTCTCCACCTCTGCTAGGCAGTTAGCAATTAATGTTAGTTCTTCAGTCTCCCCTGGTTTCTCAGCGGCGTATGTAAGCGGCGGTCATGTCAGTGGCGGTTTTGTCGCAAAACTAAGACCGTCGCCGAAACAAAGATTGTTCTGCAGAGTTGTTCAAGGAAGGAAAGAGAGGAAGGCTCCACACCACTCTCTTACTTGAGTATCTTACCTAGTTATTTACAGATTATCTCATTTTGCTCTTTTGTAACTTTGTCAACTATGTATGTGTTTTCTATACCTGTTCGCACCTCTTCCTGTAGGCTTTACAGACGCTCTCCACCTCTTGGCTGCAACCCTTCTAATTTAGTGTACCCTGCGCACACCACCCATGAGGAATTCCAGGTCTCTGGCAGCGTTTGGAACTGCCGATCTGCGGTCAATAATGCAGAGTTCATCTCAACCTATGTTGCCCTTCAGTCCCTTTACTTTTTGGCCCTGATGGAGACATGGATCACCCCAGAGAACACTGCTACTCCAGCTGCTCTTTCTTGAACTGACTATGTTTTCTCTCATAGTCGGAGAGGATCTGGTCGTCATGGTGGTAGCACAGGTCTACTCATTTCTCCTAAGTGGAGATTTTCTCTTTTCTCCCTCTCTCACCTGTACATCTCCTCATTTGAATTATATGCTGTCACTGTCACTTGTCTACTGAAGCTTAACATTATTGTCATCTATCACCCACCAGGTGCCCTTGGAGAGTTCCTCAATTTGCATGACACCTTGATAAGCTCCTTTCCTGACGATGGCTCACCACTCTTTGTCCTTGGCGACTTCAACCTCTCGACGTCTGCCTTCAATTAATTTCTTTCCAACTCTCTTTCCCCTCCTTGCCTCTTTTGACCTCAACCTTTCCCAATCCCCTCCAACTCACAAGGCAGGCAATACGCTTGACCTCATCTTTACTAGAGGCTGCTCGCCTACTAAACTCACCGCAACCCCACTCCAGGTCTCTGAACACTACTTTGTTTCCTTTTCTGTCTCCCTTTCCTCCAACCCTAACTACTCAGCCCCTACCCAGATGGTAATGCGCCGTCGCAATCTAAGCTCTCTCTCTCCCACTACTCTCTCCTCTTCTATCCTATTATCTCTCCCTTCTGCTAAATCCTTCTCCCTCCTGTCTCCTGATTCTGCCTCTTCGACCCTACTCTCCTCCCTTTCCGCATCCTATGACTCACACTGTCCCCTTTCCTCCCGGCCGGCTCGGCCCTCCCCTTCTGCTCCATGGCTGAGTGACTCATTGCGAGCTTACAGAACAGGACTGTGAGCTGAGCGAAAATGGAGGAAAACTAAACTTCCGGAGGACCTATCATCCTTTCACTCCCTCCTCTCTACCTTCCCTTCCTCTGTATCCGCTGCTAAAGCCACTTTCTACCACTCAAAATGTCAAGCTTCTGCCTTTAATCCTAGGAAACTATTTTCCACCTTGTCCTCCCTTCTTAATCATCCACCCCCACCCCCACTCCCTCCCTCTCTGCGGACGACTTTGTCAACCACTTTGAAAAAAAGGTTGACGACATCCACTACTCATTCACTCAGCCTATTGAGTCCACTGGTCTTACTCACACAGAACTACCCTACGCCTTGACCTCTTTCTCCCCTCTCTCTCCAGATGACATCGTGCGACTAGTGAGGTCTGGCCGCCCGACAACTTGCCTGCTCGAACCCATCCCCTCCTCCCTTCTCCAGACCATCTCTGGAGACCTTCACCCATTCCTCATCAACTCATCCCTGACCCCTCTGACTTCAAAATGGCCCGAGTTGCTCCCCTCCTCAAGAAACCAACACTCGACTCATCTGATGTCAAACTATTGACCTGTATCCAAAACACTTGAGCATGCTGTCTCTGATCAACTTTCTCGTTATCTTTCTCAGAATTACCTTCTTGACCCTAACCAGTCAGGCTTCAAGATGGGTCATTCAACCGAGACTGCTCTTCTCTGTGTCACGGAGGCTCTCCGCACTGCCAAAGCTGACTCTCTCTCCTATGTTCTCATCCTCCTAGATCTATCCACTGCCTTCGACACCGTGAACCATCAGATCCTCCTCTCCACCCTCTCATGGCTGGGCGTCTCAGGCTATGCACACTCTTGGATTGCATCCTACCTGGCAGACTGCTCCTACCAGGTGACGTGGAGAGGATATGTGTCTGCACCATGTGTCCCCAGGGCTCAGTTCTAGGCCCTCTCCTCTTCTCTCTATACACCAAGTCACTCGGCTCCGATCATTGCTATGCGGATGACACTCAACTACTTTTCTCCTTCCCTCTTCTGACACCCTGGTGGCAACACGCATCTCTGCGTGCCTGGCAGATATCTCTGTAAGTCGCTCTGGATAAGTGCGTCTGCTAAATGACTAAAATAATAAATTTGGTGAAAAAAGGCTGCCATGCTGAGGCAGAGCCATCTCCCTACAAGAACCTAAGTGATGAAACTGACCTCAACTGAAATACAATGAGGGAGTGGTGCAGCTATTAAAATCCTTCTGACCACCATGTCCTCTGCTGGATGGTAAAGTCAGCAGCTGTTAAAATCAATAAACTGTAAATCTATGCTTACTGTTCTTTCCTGCAAACTCCAGCCACATCCAACTGAAATGAAAGATTATGCAAAATCATTGTGCAAGCATTTAGGATCAACATTTAGGGAATAGGCATAGCCGTCTCCACATACAGTTTTACATGTGTTAACTTCAGTCACACTTTCACTTGAGAGGATGTGCTTGGAGAAGCGTTAACTCTTTAATGGCATGATAACTACAGTAGATTACTGAATCCTTTGGCCCACATATAGTGGAGAGGAGAATGGCCCACATCAGGCGGATGGTGAGACCATGGCCATCAGATAGCTGGACACCTTTTAATTGGTGTCCTGCTTTTGTGTAATTATGTTGAGCACAGAGAGGAGCATCCAGTAACTAAGTACCTGCCTCAGGTGCCTAAGTGCCTTTTATATTAGCTCTCTACATCCACTCAGTCACTCTGAGTCACATGGCAAAAGAGCAGAATGGCCAATCGAAACCTTTTTACATTACAATGCACTGCTTCCCTATTACAAGAGGATAGAGCAGCACAGCAACTAATATAAACAAGGACTGGCTTCATAGAACAGAATGGTAAAAAGCAGTTATTAACACCCCTGCAACCTGACCATTCCTTTTCCTCTTGCAGACACTGCTTTAAATGGACTCTCTATGTCGCTGTATTACAAGCATTTAGCTACACCCGCAATAACATCTGCTAAATATGTGTATGTGACCAATAAACATTTGATTTGATCTCTCTCTCTCTAGTTCTCTCTCGGTTTGCTTAGAGGGCCATTTACAGTAAACACCAAATTGAACAGTGCTATAGTTTGTTGATGACCAGCTGAGTATGAAAGTAATGATTTGAAACTTTCTTCATGCATTTTACATGACAATACAAACCATGGTCTGTCTGTAGTGTTGCACAGTGTTTGGGAATAAAACCTCTACCTAAGATACAATTTAAACAATTGTTTACACCTAGATACACCTGTGTGATCTTCCCCCTTTGGGGTGTGGCCCCTCCATCTCCTAAGAAACCATGCTACTGCCCTAAGCCTCTTGTTACAGCAGCTCTCTGACTGGGATTACAACACTGGCTTTTTGTTATGAATAAGGACAAACAAATGACTTTTTCTCTTGCCAGTTAATGACAGCGCCAGGTAACAATAGCTAGGAAGTAAGTTATTTCACAACAGCTGGATGTTCTATTACCTGTCCCACACGTTCCAGGTCCAAAACAGAATGTGAAAATAACCGTACTGCATTCCCCACCCATCCAAGGTACATACCTCTGTCTGTCCTAGACGTCCTCAAACAGTCGTCTGCTGTACATTCCACCACAGAGCACAAAGGCAGGAGAAAGTGGAAGTGAGTGAGGTGAAAGGAGAGAAGCAGCGAGGGAGAGAGGATAAATATTGAAGATCATTCTCTATTTTCTTGGCTGCATATTTCCTGCGCTCTTTCTATGTTGAATACAGGCTACTGACAAAATAATGCCCATGAACAATCTAGTTGCAGAGAGAGAGTGAGAGAGAGAGTAAGAGAGCAAGAGAGAGAGGGGGAAGATGTAGGGAAAGGAAAGAGTGTGGAGAGAGAATAGAGGAATAGTGTATTACTTGTATCACAAGCCCTGCTGCCTTGTGCACACAGAGAAGACGGCGCTCATCGTTAACTATGATTGACAGGAGAAATTGTATCCTGGGTATTTGTCTCTTTTTTTCATAACTCATTATGGATGGCCTGTCTGACCCACTCCTGCTACCTGGTGTTCGCACATGACACTTTGTACATGCGTTCGTACATGACCCTTCCACTCATCCTTTTAAGGATGGAATGAGTCAAATGTTTTGGGGGGTTATATGCAGCTAGATAATCAGTTATAGTTCTCAACGTTTTCCCTGTTTTAGACATTTTATTGAATTCTCCTTTATAAGATTCAGTAAAACAAAACACATGGTATTATGTATCTCCGTGGATAAAATTACAAAAACACTCACAGTTTGTTGTCAATTATGAGATTAAGGTCACACACACAGGGGACGTAATGTTTAAAACTGCATACCAATTAATACCTGCGGTATCATTTTCTTAAACCTCTTCCCCATCAGATCCAGGAAGCGGGTGACCATGAGAACAACACAGCACTCATATCAATTATTAACATGGCAGGGGCAGAGGGGAGAAAATACAGGCTATTAATGGATCTATGGAGGGAGGCAGACATCATATCTGATAATGACCATCACAGGGCCATCAAGCCAAGCCTTCCTGGACAGGGGCACTTTACAGATGAGGGATGGGAGGAAGTCAGCAGTACGTCAGGGCGTCTGCCTCCATGTGCCTCGCTGATGTCCTCTAAGGCTCAGACCGCTGTCTGTCTCTGTCTGTGTGCCTCCAGTCATCCGCAGTAGATATCTGTTCCACCTGCACTTCAACTCAACTCCGCCCATGGAGAGGCCATATTATACGATAGTGTCTGTAGTGTAGAATATTTTTAAAAAGGACTAAGCGCTACTACAGTATATATTACATTCAAATATAAGTATGCTATCATGTATATAAAATAATATCATTTCATTATTTTGGCGCAATAAGATTTTATTCTATTACATTAAATCATAATCCTTGTTTGCTGTACCAGTGAGTTGGAGAGGTGGGAGTTGAATCAACACTGACTTATGCATTTTCTATTCCCATACATTACCTATACATCAACTCAGGCTGTGAAATACAATATGTTCATATGGGCAGGCCGATGTTCAGCCACTCGCATTAGCAAGGCATTGCCAGAGCAAAGCGGTGGTGTCAAGGGGATGTGGAGGTTGTGCTTGTGTGGGTGGGGGGGACTCCATCAGCGTAATGAAGGCCGGGCACACCCTCAGACATAGAGCACTCTACAGAATTACACAGCCGGAGAAATCACCCTGGAGGGTCAGGGGCCAATTGATTGGACAGCTGCAGCACTGCCAGAATGAGGTGGTAAACATTGATAATAGTTTAACAGTGTTCCTGATTTGGTTTCGTTTTAGATTTGGTTAATTAAGAAATACTAGCTGCCATGACTGAATTTAAATGTGAGTTGTTTTCAGGGTGTGGTTTGAGGTGGGTGTCTCTTGTATGTGGTCCCTGGTGGGAAGAGTTAGCCTAATTATTTCACCAATTAGCTTTAGCCAGCTCTTGTGTGACCGTGGAAAAATTGGTTTGACTTTGAATGGCCTAGCTCTGGGGATGGTTAGGGTCCGTCAATAAATTACACAATGTAAATGGGATAATATTTTTTTTGTTACACATCTTTTAGTTGTCTCTTCTTTAAGTCTGCCCAAATTTGGAGCTATTGACCTTGTACATTTGTCCATGTACATTGTGTAATTTACTGATGGTCCCTCAATAGCCCCATAGAGATATTGAATGTCAAACCAAATGAACCATGGGCATTGAGGCTGGACAAATTGAGGCTGTTCTGAGGGCAAAAGTGGGGGGTGCAACTCAACATTAGGAAGGTGTTCCTCATGTCTGTACACTGTATGGGAACGATGCTGTCCATAGAAAGGTTTGTGGTCATACGCACATCCTTAAAAACATAGGTGCTGGGCTAATAAAGAATAATAGTAAGCTCCCAATTCAACGCTCTATCCTAAACGGATCTTCATCAGGTCAAACAAACTGAGTGCTCACGTCCCACAATATACACATTTCACATGACCCATGGTGGGTGCAAAAACAATTTGTGTATCTCTAATAATTTAATAACAATGAGATGGGTACATGTAGTAGTTCCAGAAAATAAGATGCTGTCCATCTCAAGGAATTTTTATTTAGATGTGTAGTATATCGTGTTGCCCATAGGATGGCAATGTTGCAGTATGTTACTTGACTGGTTGGACCAGAATGCCATCCATAATCAAATGATTACTTCCCTGTTAGTAATTTGGTAGTTTGTCAAATTCATCATGCAATATGACACATCCTGCATACATCACAATTTTTATTTAATCCAGTTTGGTCAAGTAAATGATGGGATAATACCTTTAGGTTCGGTTTCTTTAATTCAACACAATATAAAAGGAAATTGAAAGTCAAACAGCTAAGTTACACTTATACTAACTCCATTATCACTAGCTAGCATATAGTACAGCTTAATTTTGATCATCTACGTAACCAACAAAAGCAATACAAATCTATCTGTGCGAGTTCACTTTGTGTTTTGTCTGTCTGATTACACTTTTCTCTGTCTAGAGCTACTGACTCTACTGAATGAATGGCACCACAGTGCTGTGTGTCTGTTATTACATGGGTAGTATTTTACAGCCATCTCTTTCTCTACATAGTAATGATATCCTTGCATTGAAATCCTTTGGCCCAAATACAATAAATTGCTGAAGGAAAACTGCATTGTGGGTTCACTCAGAATGTTGTGTTGGAGCTGTTAACCACACTAAAACCAACACACACTTGAGTTGTTCCTGTTGTCATTTTTATTGACACAGAACAACAGCTGTCCTTGGAATACAATGTCAACATACTTAGTAAACCTGCAGTGCTGTTTTCCTTTACAGTATAACCAATCAATTGAATTGGGCCCTAAGTCATCAATACAAACAAACAGCAATAAGCAATAAAATATATATTACAGCACTTTATATACCACAACATGTTATGTTATAGTGTGTACCTACAAGGCCACTCATCCAGTACAATCAAGCGTAAAAAAATAGAAAAAAGTAATGCAATCTAATTTTCTGGAAGGAGATTTATAAAGGAGGATGAGGGTGCCAGGATGTGTAAGGTTAAGATGTGTCTTACTGCTGTTTTGAACCATGGGTAAAACAATGCATAGATCAGAGGGTTCAGGAATGAATTAATGTACACAATCCAGGAGAGAAATGCTATGATAACATCTGAATGTTTCAGGTAGTCCTCAGAAAGTGAACCTACATAATATGTGATCCAACCGACAAGGAAAACCAGTAACACAACCCCCAGTGTTTTGGTTGCCTTACTCTCTGAACTTTTGATCCTGGTTGTGATATTCATAACTTTTACTTGAATTCTTGCCACTTTGAAAATGTTCATGTATAAGTATATAATAACAGAACAAGGTGCAACAAAGGAGACAAAAAGGTCAATAATTCCCCATGTAAAACTGATAATCAACACACATTTTCCATGGCAATTATTGTGTACCTGAGAACGATACCAATTATCATTAAAGTATAGAATAACAAGATTATATATAAAAGAAAATATCCAGGTTAGGAATATAGAAATCAATGTTTTTCCAATAGTTATTTTAGAAATGTAGAGTAAAGGGTCACACACTGCAAAATATCTGTCAACAGCTATGATGACTAAATTGTATAGAGATGCAAAAATGACAGAAAAAACTAGCCCATGAAAAACTGAACACATTGTTTCACCAAGATACCAGCATGACTCGATGACTTTGATGCCCTCCACTGGAATCACAATGATCCCAACCAGGAGATCTGCCACAGCCAGAGAGAGGATGAGCAGGTTGGTTGGAGTGTGGAGCTGCTTGAAGTGAGAGATGGAGATGATCACCAGCAGATTCACAAACACTGTGAAAGCTGACACAGAGAAAAAAAAAATGTGCATGAGTATATTCTCTGCTCTGGATCTCACCTCCTTAACACAAGATGAGTTGTGGAGAGGAAAACAGTATTGTACTGCTTGATATCCTTCCACTTCAGTGAACGCCATTAAAAAGTAAAAACAGTGTTCTTTTCAATTGAGTGCAACGAATCAAGTGTTATTTCTTATTGTAGATTCATAGTGTATCTGATCTAAATAATAAACTAAACTGTGTGGAGCAGCTTTATTTATATCTGAGTTAGATATAGGCGTGTGTGTGTGTGGGGGGCGGTACAGCCATTGGAGCCCAGCCCTCTTTTTTTTCCTTTGTCAGTTTAGCAGATGCTCTTATCCAAAGCGACTTACAGTTAGTGAGTGCATACATTTTCATACTGGCCCCCCGTGGGAAAAGAACCCACAACCCTGGCGTTGCAAGCACCATGCTCTACCAACTGAGCTACAGGGGACAGCTAAAGTTGTATTTTTTAGTGATAAAATTGACATTTTAATCATTTAGCAGACACTCTTATTCAGAGCGACTTATTATTAGTGAGTGCATACATTTTTCATACTGGCACCCCGTATGAAAAAGTATTATTATTATTATATTGGAGGAGACTGTTGATGTATAATGAGCTACAGTAAAACAAAATGTCTTGGTATGAACCTATAACCTATTTTTGTAGGCATGGTTTTGTAAAAAGAGGCCTATACATTTTTTTATCAGAAATATACAGTATATTTTCTGATCTGAGACTCTTATAATGGCATCAACATAGAGAGCTACCCAGACCAGATCCCCAGGCCAATTTAGCAACTCCACATGCAGTAAGCACCCCACTATTCACCACGGTGATCGCATCCAGCTTACACAATCCCATGACCACCTACCTACTGAGACTGAGCCACCCAGAGATGGACTTCACACCCCTGATTGGCCAGAACCGGAGCAAGGCAGAAAGAGAAATCACTCCACAGCGTGTGCCTTACCGAGAGGCCCCGACATTACTAGTCCACCCCACGATGTGATGCATAAACTGCACTTCGCTACCACTCTACAGGGTCACTATGCCACCGGCGACAAGAGATGCGGTTTTCTACCTGCCATTACCACTATTACTGACAACTGATATCATAGTAAAACATCCTTCTGGCACGTTTTTGCTAAAAGGTAAAATGTCACAGTAGCTGACGTTTTTCTCAATACATTGCAGTCAATGGGAAAAGATAAGTGTCTCAGGGTTGAAGTTTTTGTCAACACATTTCAGTCAATGGGAAAAGATGAGTGACACAGGGTTGAAGTTTTTCTAGTTTATCTCATGTCTGTCTGTCTCTCTCTCACTCTCTACCTCCTCTTTATCCCCCCTCATTCTTTTCTCGCTCCCTCCCCTTCTTTTACCCCCTCCCCCCTCTTCCCCTCTCTCACCCTCTCTCTCATCCTTCCCTCACTCTCCCCCTTCTCTTTCTCTCTCTCCTTCTTTCCCTCCCTCCACCTCCTCTCGTCTCTCTCTCCCTCCCCCTCCTCTATCTCCCAGTCCCTCCTTCACCCTCTCCCTGTCTCTCCCCCCTTCCCTCACTCTCCCCCTTCTCTCTCTTCATCCTCACCCTCCATTCTCTCTCCCTCCTTCTATCCCTGCCTCCCCCTCCTCTCATCTCTCCCTCCTCTCTCTCCCTCCTCTCTCTCCCTCCTCTCTCCCACCTTTGTCTGTTGACTCTCTCTCCCCTTCCTCACCCTGAGACACCCTCTCCCTCTTTCTCTCCCTCTCTCCCCCTCACTCACTCTCCCCCTTCTCTCTCTCTCTCCATCCTCCTCTCATCTCTCTTTCTCCCTCTGCCTCTTCTCTCTCCCTCCTCTCGTTCCCTTATCCCTCCTTCACCCTCTCCCCCTCCCTCACTCTCCCCCTTTTCTCTTTCTCCTCTCTCCTCCCTCCTCCATTCTCTCTCCCTCCTTCTTTCCCTGCCTCCCCCTCCTCTCATCTCGCTCTCTCCCTATCCCTCTTCTTTCTCCCTCCTATCTCCCACAAACAGGCCAACATACAGACATTCAGGCAGACACAGACAGACAATCAGACACAGACCGACAGGCAGGCCGGCAGACAGACAGACAGGCAGACAGACACAGACGGTTTCAAGGTTTAAGTCAATCAAACATTTTTAAAGACCAATATCCCTTTAAGAATTCATAACAAGGCTCGTAGGCACCGATTCCAACCCGAGTTAATCGCGTGTAAATGGAATGTTATTATTCCCTTATGTACTTTTCTCTCTATGCATATTCTGACCTTAAACTTAATCATTAGAATAGCATGCTATTCGTTCAGGTGGAGATCGAATAAATGAAGGTGTGGCGGAGGTGTGTCTACAGATATGCCGTATTCTGACCTTGACTTAATTCCCTAATAATTCGACCTCATTAAACCATGAATAAGGTATAGCGACCTTAACTTGCAGGGATGGGCACTCTCGAATGTCTTAATTGTAGGCTATCCAAACTTTCTCTGTTTCCTATTTCTATCAATCCACACCAAGCCAGACTAAGTCCTTTCTAAAACAATTAAGAACACATATTCTCTCAACAAAGGAAGCCACCTCTCTGGGAGCCCAAATCTCTCTCAACGAACTCCAAAGGGCATTGGATAGCATGAATAAAGGCAAATCACCTGGATGGGACAATATTCCTCCTGAGGTCTATTTACAATTTTGGAATCAATTAGGTCCACTATTGCTCGAAATGATTAACACAGCCGTTCACAAAGATTCATTTTGGAGAGATGTGAATACAGCACTAATTTTGCTTTTATTTAAAAAAGGTAAGGATGCCACTCAGTGTTCTCACTATCGCCCCCTATCTTTGATAAACACACATATTAAACTGTTATCCAAAATATTGTCGTCTCAAGACTTACTTACCCAAATTGATCCACACGGACCAAAGCGGGTTTGTTAAAAAACGTTTATCCTCGGATAACCTCCGTCGACTATTACATATCTTAAATGCTTCATCAGAAACAAATGCTCCTTGGGCTATATTATCTCTCGATGCAGAAAAAGCTTTTTTGATGGTCTAAAATTGTCATATCTCTGGTCTTTCTTGGAACATATGGGAATTGGCTAAAATTTAATTAATATGATTAAAATGATTTAAGCCAATCCCTCAGCCATAGTTAAAACAGGCAATATCTGCTCTGTTCAGAATCACTAGAAGCAGCAGACAAGGTGATCCAATTTCTCCTGTGCTGTTTTTATTATCCATGGAACCCCTGGCCCAGGCAATTCATAAGGAAATAACTCCAATTTACTTCAAATCTACTATTCACTTCATCTCATTATACACAGACAATATTTTACTATATCTAGACAATGTATCTCAATCGCTCCCAAATGCATTGAAGATTATAGATAAATTCAGCTTCATCTCAAGTTATACAATTAAACAAACCAAATCAGCCCTACTGCCTCTCAAGACCACAAGCCATTTCTGTATGGACCTTGTTTTTTGCACGGGGGCATTGTCATGCTGAAACAGGAAAGGACCTTCCCCAAACTGTTGCCACAAAGTTGGAAGCACAGAATCGTCTAGAATGAAATTGTATGCTGTAACTTTGAGACTTCCCTTCACTGGAACTAAGGGGCCTAGCCCGAACCATGAAAAACAGTTCCAGACCATTATTCCTCCTCCACCAAACCTTACCATTGGCACTATGCATTGGGGCAAGTAGCGTTCTCCTGGCATCTGCCAAACCCAGATTTGTCCGTGGGACTGCCAGATGGTGAAGCGTGATTCATCACTCGAGACTGCATTTCCACTGCTCCAGAGTCCAATGGTGGTGAGCTTTACACCACTTTACGCCAACGCTTGGCATTGAGCATGGTGATCTTGGGCTTGTGTGCGGCTGCTCGGCCATGGAAAACTCCCGACGAACAGTTAATGTGCTGACGTTGCATCCAGAGGCAGTTTGGAACTCGATAGTGAGTGTTGCAACTGAGGACAGATGATTTTTACGCGCTACTCGCTTCAGCACTTCGTCGGTCCCGTTCTGTGAGCTTGTATGTCCTACCACTTAATGGCTGAGCCTTCCACTTCACAATAACAGCACTTACAGTTGACCGGGGCAGCTCTAGCAAGGCAGAAATTTGACGAACTGACTTGTTGGAAAGGTGGCATCCTATGACGGTGCCACGTTGAAAGTCACTGAGCTCTTCAGTAAGGCCATTCTACTGCCAATGCTTGTCTATGAAGATTGCATGGCTGTGTGCCTGATTATATACACCTGTCAGCAACGGGTGTGGCTGAAATAGCCAAATCCACTTATTTGAAGGGGTGTCCACATACTTTATTTTCTGTATATCTTTGATGTGGAAATGCCCCATTCACTTCCATTCATTTTTCGGCCAGGTACCAGGTTACCTTCAGACAAGTCCTGTGACGCTTGTGGGGGTCGTAGAGCAAAACGGAGAACACCATCATGTTCGTGAGAGAAAACCATTCAGACACTACAGATGTTTTAGTGAGAAGAATGATTTTCGAGATTCTCCTGGTCTGACAAACAACGCTGTAGATCTGCCACCTTCCACCGCAGATGCGGAAGGCCGACATCGGCGGATGAGTGGATTGAAACGCAGCCCATAGTTTAGGCATGAGGGTTAAGTTTAGGCATTACTTCCGAGTGGTTAAGGTAAGTGTTAAAGTTTGGGATAGGGTTAAAACAGAAAAATTAAAATTATAAAACAAGTTCCTAGCACTGGAATTGAACACATGATGCTCTGAGAAGTAGCTCGCAGTTTAAGATCATGAGCCTACTAGATCAGGGGTACTCAAGTACTATTTCAGAAAGTCCAGTCACACAATATTCCTAGGTGGCAAAGGTCAGGATGGATCAGATAATTTATTGGCATAGTAACAAACTACGTATTCTTCCATGTCTTATGTGTGTTTATATGATAGCAGGGGTCGAAGCCCGACCAGTCCGTATTAACCCCGCTCTGGGTCCGGATCTGGTCCGCGGTCCGCCAGTTGAGTATGGGGGTACTAGATGGTAACAGGTGCTCCCGTTGCCCCTACTGGATGGATTGCCATGGAAATAAAATGCCACCCCATGCCATAATTTCACCATTCTAAAAACGGAAACACTGCATATAATCCACTAGCGTTTTGGCTGTTCTTGCATACAACTTTCATTCTTGTTGTAATGTGAATGTTACTGGTATTGTTTTCATATGTTGTTTACCTTTCGCCAAGTAGACAGTTATTTCTCCAGTAATATACATAATAATAATATACAGTTGAAGTCGGAAGTTTACATACACCTTAGCCAAATACATTTCAACTCAGTTTTTCACAATTCCTGACATTTAATCCTAGTAAAAATTCCCTGTCTTAGGTCAGTTAGGTTCACCACTTTATTTTAAGTATGTGAAATGTCAGAATAATAGTAGAGAGAATGATCTATTTCAGCTTTTATTTCTTTCATCACATTCCCAGTGGGTCAGAAGTTTACATACACTCAGTTAGTATTTGGTAGAATTACCTTTAAATTGTTTAACTTGGGTCAAACGTTTCGGGTAGCCTTCCACAAGCTTCCCACAATAAGTTGGGAACATTTTGGCCCATTCCTCCTGACAGAGCTGGTGTAACTGAGTCAGGTTTGTAGGCCTCCTTGCTCGCACACGCTTTTTCAGTTCTGCCCACACATTTTCTATAGGATTGAGGTCAGGGCTTTGTGATGGCCACTCCAACACCTTGACTTTGTTGTCCTTAAGCCATTTTGCCACAAATTTGGAAGTATGCTTGGGGTCATTGTCCATTTGGAAGACCCATTTGCGACCAAGCTTTAACTTCCTGACTGATGTCTTGAGATGTTGCTTCAATATATCCACATAATTTCCATCTTCATGATGCCATCTATTTTGTGAAGTGCACCAGTCTCTCCTGCAGCAAAGCACCCCCACAGCATGATGCTGCCACCCCCGTGCTTCACGGTTGGGATGGTGTTCTTCGGCTTGCAAGTATCCCCCTTTTTCCTCCAAACATAACGATGGTCATTATGGCCAAACAGTTCTATTTTTGTTTCATCAGATCAGAGGACATTTCTCCAAAAAGTAAAATTTTTGTCCCCATGTACAGTTGCAAAACGTAGTCTGGCTTTTTTATGGCGGTTTTGGAGAAGTGCTTCTTCCTTGCTGAGTGGCATTTCAGGTTATGTCGATATAGGACTTGTTTTACTGTGGATAAAGATACTTTTGTACCTGTTTCCTCCAGCATCTTCACAAGGTCCTTTGCTGTTGTTCTGGGATTGATTTGCACTTTTCGCACCAAAGTACGTTCATCTCTAGGAGACAGAACACGTCTCCTTCCTGAGCGGGATGATGGCTGCGTGGTCCCATGGTGTTTATACTTGCATACTATTGTTTGTACAGATGAACATGGTACCTTCAGGTGTTTGGAAATTGTTCCCAAGGATTAACCAGACTTGTGGAGGTCTACCATTTTTTTTCTGAGGTCTTGGCTGATTTCTTTTGATTTTCCCATGATGTCAAGCAAAGAGGCACTGAGTTTGAAGGTAGGCCTTGAAATACATCCACAGGTACACCTCCAATTGAATCAAATGATGTCAATTAGCCTATCAGAAGCTTCTAAAACCATGACAACATTTTCTGGAATTTTCCAAGCTGTTTAAATGCACAGTCAACTTAGTGTATGTAAACTTCTCACCCACTGGAATTTTAATACAGTGAATTAGAAGTGAAATAATCTGTCTGTAAACAATTGTTGGAAAAATTACTTGTGTCATGCACAAAGTAGATGGCCTAACCGACTTGCCAAAACTATAGTTTGTTAACAAGAAAATTGTGGAGTGGTTGAAAAACAAGTTTTAATGACTCCAACCTAAGTGTATGTAAACTTCCGACTTCAACTGTATGCCATTTAGCAGACACTATTATACAAAGCGACTTACAGTCATGCATCCAGACATTTTACGTATGGGGGGTCCCGGGAATTGAACCCACTATCCTGGCACGCAAGCGCCATGCTCTACCAACTCCAGTTCACAGCCTAATTGCTTCTGAATATGTAATTGAAACAGGGACGTTTCATTTTGTAATGGGGACAACTGTAGCCATGTTTTGGTAATAAAAGCCCTATACAGTGCCTTCGGAAAGTATTCAGACCACTTGACTTTTTCCAAATGTTGTTACGTTACAGCCTTATTCTAAAATGGATAAAAAATGTAAACATCCTCTGCAATCTACACACAATACCCCAAAATGACAAAGCGAAAACTGGTTTTTAGACATTTTTGCAAATGTATTGCAAATAAAAAATGGAAATACCTTATTTACATAAGTATTCAGACCCTTTGCTATGAGACTCGAAATTGAGCTCAGGTGCATCCTGTTTCCATTGATCATCCTTGAGTTGTTTCTACAACTTGATTGGAGTCCACCTGTGGTAAATTCAATTGATTGGACATGATTTGGAAAGGCACACACCAGTCTATATAAATTCCCACAGTTGACAGCGCATGTCAGAGCAAAAACCAAGCCATTTACATTTTAGTCATTTAGCAGACACACTTATCCAGAGCGACTTACAGTTAGTGAGTGCATACATTTTCATACTGGCCCCCCGTGGGAATCAAACCCACAACCCTGGCGTTGCAAGCGCCATGCTCTACCAGCTGAGCTACACGGGGCCCTTGAGGTTGAAGGAATTGTCCGTAGAGCTCCGAGACAGGACTGTGTCGAGGCACAAATCTGGGGAAGGGTATCAAAATATTCCTGCAGCATTGAAGGTCCCCAAGAACACAGTGGCCTCCATCATGCTCAAATGGAAGAACTTTGGAACCACCAAGACTCTTCCTAGAGCTAGCAATCGGGGGAGAAGGGCCTTGGTCAGGGAGGTGACCAAGAACCCGATGCTCACTCTGACAGAGCTCTAGAGTTCCTCTGTGGAGATGGGAGAACATTCCAAAAGGACAACCATCTCTGCAGCACTCCACCAATCAGGCCTTTATGGTAGAGTGGCCAGACGGAAGCCACTCCTTCGTAAAAGGCACATGACAGCCCACTTGGAGTTTGCCAAAAGGCACCTAAAGGACTCTCAGACCATGAGAAACAACGTTCTCTGGTCTGATGAAACCAAGATTGAACTCTTTGGCCTGAATGCCAAGCGTCACGTCTGGAGGAAACCTGGCACCATCCTTACGGTGAAGCATGGTGGTGGCAGCATCATGTTGTGGGGACATTTTTCAGCGGCAGGGACTGGGAGACTGGTCCGGATCGAGGCAAAGGCGAACGGAGCAAAGTACAGAGAGATCTTTGATGAAAACCTGCTCCAGAGCACTCAGGGCCTCAGACTAGAGCGAAGGTTCACCTTCCAACAGGACAACGACCCTAAGCACACAGCCAAGACAATGCAGGAGTGGCTTCGGGACAAGTCTCTGAATGTCCTTGAGGTGCCCAGCCAGAGCCCGGACTTGAACGAGATCGAACATCTCTGGAGAGACCTGAAAATAGCAACGCTCCCCATCCAACATAACAGAGGTTTAGAGGATCTGCAGAGAAGAATGGGAGAAACTCCCCAAATACAGGTGTCACACCAGCCTTCGCTTTGGCTCCCACTCCTGTCCAGCAAAGGCATTCGGCGTCGCCAGCCTTCTAGCTGCTGCCGAACCTACTGCTGGCAAACGCCCTTCACTCATCAATCCCGGACTTGTCTCGTCATTATTACACACACCTGGTTCCAATCCCCACTCTATCACTGTATATATACTCCCTCTGCCATTTGTCTTTGTCAGTCATTGTATATGTTGCTTGTTTTCCTGAGAGGAATCTCTCCTACTATTTCCTGAGTACTATATATTTTGCACTGAGGTTTCGTCCCGCGTTAAGCTATGGGGCTTTATTAAATTCAGTAGTTCTAATCCTGCGACTGCCTCCTGCCGACTCCTCTCTACACTTGTGACAACAGGTGTGCCAAGCTTGTAGTGTCAAACCCAAGAAGACTCGAGGCTGTATTCGCTGCCAAAGGTGCGTCAACAAAGTTCTGAGTAAATGGTCTGAAAACGTATGTAAATGTGATATTTCTGTTTTTTGTTACGGGTTTTTTCGCAAAAAAATCAAACAAACTGTTTTTGCTTTATCATTATGGGGTATTGTGTGTAGATTGATGAGGGAAAAAAACGATTTAATCAATTTTAGAGTAAGGCTGTAACCTAACAAAATGTGAAAAAAGTAAAGGGGTCTGAATACTTTCCGAAGGCACTGTATGTTTTATAATCAGAAATATACCGTCTGTTATCTGAGACTTTTATTATGCAATCGTCATAGAGATATTATTTTGGGACTTTTATTCTGACAATACCCTTCCCAGACTCACCTGCACGTGAGGAGAGATTAATGTGAGAGACGAGGAGTGACAGAGAAGTAAACGGATGGAGTTGTAACGTGTTGTTCCACAAAAGTTTGTGCTGCTGCTACTTGGACGGATTAAACTATAGAAAATAACTTGATTGTAACCCGATTATTTTTCATCGAACCCAAGAAATTAGGGTTACAGTATCAAGGTAGTATATTGCCATAACATCTCGAAAAGCAAACTAATGTCTACTTTCAGTTCACAGCTTGGGAAGGTCTTATCAGAGGCCTGATTCGAGTCATGAATTCAATATAGCATTTCTGAAACAAGCATTTAGCATATCGGTAATAAGATACTGTATGTCTATATTGATCCTGGTGTGTAATTTAGCTGTGTTGATCCAGGATCATCATTTAGTTGTGTTGATCCTGGATTGTAATATATCTGTGTTGATCCTGGATCATATTATATCTGTGTTGATCCTGGATCGTCCTATATCTGTGCTGATCCTGGATCATCATTTAGCAGTGTTGATCCTGGATCATTGTTTAGCTGTGTTGACCCAGGATCATGCCCCATGAAATCAGGATGTGCCAACTCAGAGACCATGTCAAGACAATTTTTGAGTTCAGTTCTTTATTTGTGAAAATTACTTGTTATTTGTCTAAAACATTATAGAGAAGGGTGTATGATTGAGATTGAGGTAAGGGGGAGAAGTAGCAGAGGTGAGTCGAACTTTACGTTCTTGTGATAGTTATTAAGTGGCCCTGCCTTGGTCCAAGAGGACATTTCCTCTTGGCTAAGATGTTGGTTTTCACGCAGGAGACCAGGGTTCAGATCCCACCTGTGACAAAGGCATGATACAGAGGTGGAATTGTTGATCTGTGCAGAGTGAACTTGTTTAGGGGTGAGGGCTGACTGAGAGTGTGCTAATGGAAGTTATACTCATTTGCATGCACACAAATTACACTAGAGCGGTGTACTCAGGTTCATTCCAAATGTTTATGCTGCATTAGGGCCTTATTGAGGCCTTGGAGTATATCCTTTGTGTGTGTCTCCAACACCTTTAATTGGTAGAATTCCTGAGAGTGTTGGACCTCATTATTTCCAAGCCTTGCATACAGGTGATAATAGGACCATCTGCTGTGAGAAACCTAAACAAGTCAAACTCACATCATTAAAGAATTGTTCACTTACCCTGTGGAGATTATATGATCCCGGTGACATCAGTCACGGAGCACAGGTTGAGTTTTTCTGACCTAATATGATATTTTGGGAATCATGAGGACTACAGAGGTGAAATTACAATGTAGTAGTTGTGTGTGTGTGTGTGTGTGTGTTCATGTTTGAAAACTGTATTAATTGGTAGAATGATGTAAGTGTCAGTATTACAGAGCATTGCATGTTAGTGCTAACAGGACCCTCTGGAATCTGAGAGAACAACAACAAACCAGAAAAAAACAAACAAAGGGTGGTGATTGGGTCAGAATACCACAGGGTGTTGTCTGTCAAATATTATTTGTCCCTATGATGTAACAGTCTCCCTTAACTTATTTCATAATTCAGTTCAGATGGACATTTTTACATGTCTATGGAATTGTTCCTATGTAATGCCATTAGCTTCATACACCATAAAGTTATGCCATCTTATCAACTTCCTAGTTCTCAATTTCCTTATGCACGTACTGTATGCTTCGATGTCTCACAAGGCCACCCTTCCAAATCTCGTTTAATTGACTTGACTGTTGGAAGTCTGGAGAACTTCAGTATGGGATTTTGCGTTTGAATGGGAGGGCTGGCTGTTAACCCTTTACACTCATGGGAATTGGCCTATATGGATAGGGCTGAATTTTACGGTTTCTTACAGAATAAATATGAGAAGTATATGCATTACCATGGTAGCAATTGAAATGGAACAATTTGGAGGTAATTATTATCAGAAATGATCAGAACAAAGGTGAGGACACAACAGTTCACCTGACACAAGACTGAATCCAAACATTACACTTTTCATTTTATGTTACATTTACTGTACTTTTATGCAGCATTTGTTGATAACAAAATCTGAAAATACATTCAGGAACATAAGAATATTCATGGATATTTGGGGTAGGTGCAACATAAGACAAAACAATGACAAGGGGTTTGATTGAAACATAACCAGGAAGCGGAATTCAAAATGGCCACCAATGTAGATCGTAAAAAATCCATAGTCATGTTTAAAATAGCTTATTAAGTGAAATGTTCATGAAATAACATGAAATTAAATAGTAACAATACATAAAATGAATTCCCTCAAATCTGATTAGTGGAAAAAATAAAAGACTTAGGGCCTTGGCTCACATGTGCCTGCACAATGGCAAAATGCAGTTAATGATAATCCAGCATCCTGGCATTGACACTTCTGAGAAAAGAGAGGCTTACTTTTGCAGCCACACCACAGAAGTACTCTGCAAGCTTTGGCAGCCTCTGGTAAGTGTGTCCGAAAAGGTGTACATGAATCAACTGTTTTGGCCTTCATATTTTTGTTGAAGGTGCCGATTGGATGGTTTTCAGACTTGTTGACCAAATGCTAATTTGGTACATTGCTCGGTTTGAATGTTGCAGCCTGTGTTGTGGGGGATGTTCTCCATTGAGGATTACTTCTTGGAGACGAGATCCTTCCTCAGACCATTGACACAATCTAGGCTGGTTGTCTTGTCATAGAGAACACAGCTGTATCTCTTAAGCAATGTGGAAGTGGACGATTTCAGATCAAGGGGTTGAAATGGTTTAGCTACCATGGAAAAGAAGGCATCAGTCACTTCTGGAAATGACTTCCATGCACTCCGAGCTGTTCTTTCCCTTTCCATGAAACTGAGGTTGTATCACAACCTGTGAAGGTGTGGAAGCCTGGTGCATTCCAAGCATCTCGTAGATGGTGTTGATGCAAATCTCCTGGTGGTTTTTACCCACACAAAAAGCAACCCACAGCTTTATGGTTGGATAATCCTTGGTAAAATGGAAGAACAGCCCATCAAGAAAGACAATGATGGCTGTATCCACTGTTTGAATTATAATGGTCTGTGCACCCTTTTTAACGGCATCTTTAAGATGAAGGCATACTCTGTCTGCCTCTTCATGGTCACATTCTGGCATTGATGTCAGAGAGCCCTTTGATACCACAGACTCATCAGTTGTAACATAGATCTCCTTTAATCTTCAAATTCATTGGCACACACCTTTTGTGTCAACATGTTAAAAAATCTTCTGTTTGTTAGTAGGATTTATGAGAAAGTCAGAGAATTTATATGGAAGCTTGGTTGTCTCCCCAACATTCTTCCTCTCACTTCTCTCTCATTGAGTCTTTCAGACTATCTTCTTTGTCTGTGTCCCACACAATATCGATTCTATTGCACTTTTTCAACTGGTGCTATACCAAAGAAGAAAGTACTGCCATATTCGCCGAACTTGGAAACCTGATAGGTAGGCAAGGAATTGACAAAGACAGCTCCATCAATGATTTTGGCATCCAAAGAAGAGGGCACAGGTGGGTATGAATCTACTTTGTTCAGGGCTAGTGATTAGGCCTAGTAGATTTTTGGTTGGCAGGTTAAGCATTTCATTATTTGAAAGCACTGGAGGACATGGGTTATTCTCATGAGAGAAAAACTCACCCAGATTTCCATCAAAGAACTTGCTTGCAATGCATAGTTGGCTGAAAAGTGTAAAATCATTTGTTAATGCTGATAGTTGCTTTTTCTCTTTTGTGTCTGGCTTTGCCTTAGCATTTTTTAACAGCAGTACATTATTCCTCTTAATGCACTGATGGATGAATGTGTGCGTATCCACAATGATTTGCTTAAGATATTTATGATATTAAGAAAGGGCCTAGTTTCTCAATGGTGCGGACAGTGCTAATGACATCTTTGCTTGCGCAAGTGTGTGTGTCCAAAACCAGAAGCTCTGAACATTTATCTAGGAATGGACTCCCCATTCTTGAGATTATATTGCACAAGCTGGCTACTTGTTTTTTGAATGTTTGCTGGTGTGATGAACTATGTTTATGTTGAAGGGGACTCTAAATTTAAATTTAGTCTGGCCTGCTCAGGTCATGCTACCATCCAGCTCCGGGAGGCATGGGGTTCTCTGTTAGACCAATGGCTCTCCCTGTACCTTTCACCATTGTTTTGCTTATGGGCTTGGTCAAGCGGCATTATGACTTATTTTGTGTTTTTGGCAGGATCCAGAAGTCTGAGAATTATTCTCTGATGTTAGCTGGTAGAGCTTTCATGACTCTAATGTGGATATGAATCCACCTTGCATAGTTTGTTCAGTCCAGTGCAAAGAACAGTGGTGTAAAGTACTTAAGTAAAAATACTTTAAAGTACTACTTAAGTCGTTTTTGGGGGTATCTGTACTTTACTTTACTATTTATATCTTTGACTACTTTTACTTTTACATCACTACATTCCTTAAGAAAATACTCCATACATTTCCCTTGACACCAAAAAGTACTCGTTACATTTTGAATGCTTAGCAGGACAGGAAAATGGTCCATTTCACGCACTTATCAACAGAACATCCCTGGTCATCACTACTGCCTCTGATCTGGTGGACTCACTAAACACACATGCTTTGTTTGTAAATGATGTCTGTTGGAGTGTGCCCCTGGCTAACCGTAAAAAAATATACAGTGGGGAAAAAAAGTATTTAGTCAGCCACCAATTGTGCAAGTTCTCCCACTTAAAAAGATGAGAGAGGCCTGTAATTTTCATCATAGGTACACGTCAACTATGACAGACAAAATGAGAAAAAAAAATCCAGAAAATAACATTGTAGGATTTTTAATGAATTTATTTGCAAATTATGGTGGAAAATAAGTATTTGGTCAATAACAAAAGTTTCTCAATACTTTGTTATATACCCTTTGTTGGCAATGACACAGGTCAAACGTTTTCTGTAAGTCTTCACAAGGTTTTCACACACTGTTGCTGGTAATTTGGCCCATTCCTCCATGCAGATCTCCTCTAGAGCAGTGATGTTTTGGGGCTGTCGCTGGGCAACACGGACTTTCAACTCCCTCCAAAGATTCTCTATGGGGTTGAGATCTGGAGACTGGCTAGGCCACTCCAGGACCTTGAAATGATTCTAACGAAGCCACTCCTTCGTTGCCCGGGCGGTGTGTTTGGGATTATTGTCATGCTGAAAGACCCAGCCACGTTTCATCTTCAATGCCCTTGCTGATGGAAGGAGGTTTTCACTCAAAATCTCACGATACATGGCCCCATTCATTCTTTCCTTTACACGGATCAGTCGTCCTGGTCCCTTTGCAGAAAAACAGCCCCAAAGCATGATGTTTCCACCCCCATGCTTCACAGTAGATATGGTGTTCTTTGGATGCAACTCAGCATTCTTTGTCCTCCAAACACGACGAGTTGAGTTTTTACCAAAAAGTTCTATTTTGGTTTCATCTGACCATATGACATTCTCCCAATTCTCTTCTGGGTCATCCAAATGCACTCTAGCAAACTTCAGACGGGCCTGGACATGTACTGGCTTAAGCAGGGGGACACGTCTGGCACTGCAGGATTTGAGTCCCTGGCGGCGTAGTGTGTTACTGATGGTAGGCTTTGTTACTTTGGTCCCAGCTCTCTGCAGGTCATTCACTAGGTCCCCCCGTGTGGTTCTGGGATTTTTTGCTCACCGTTCTTGTGATCATTTTGACCCCACGGGGTGAGATCTTGCGTGGAGCCCCAGATCGAGGGAGATTATCAGTGGTCTTGTATGTCTTCAATTTCCTAATAATTGCTCCCACAGTTGATTTATTCAAACCAAGCTGCTTACCTATTGCAGATTCAGTCTTCCCAGCCTGGTGCAGGTCTACAATTTTGTTTCTGGTGTCCTTTGACAGCTCTTTGGTCTTGGCCATAGTGGAGTTTGGAGTGTGACTGTTTGAGGTTGTGGACAGGTGTCTTTTATACTGATAACAAGTTCAAACAGGTGCCATTAATACAGGTAACGAGTGGAGGACAGAGGAGCCTCTTAAAGAAGAAGTTACAGGTCTGTGAGAGCCATAAATCTTGCTTGTTTGTAGGTGACCAAATACTTATTTTCCACCATAATTTGCAAATAAATTCATAAAAAATCCTACAATGTGATTTTCTGGATTTTTCATGGTTGACATGTACCTATGATCAAAATTACAGGCTTCTCTCATCTTTTTAAGTGGGAGAACTTGCACAATTGGTGGCTGACTAAATACTTTTTTCCCCCACTGTATATTGAAGCAACATCTCAAGTCATCAGTCAGGAAGTTAAAGCTTGGTCGCAAATGGGTCTTCCAAATGGACAATGACCCCAAGCATACTTCCAAAGTTGTGGCAAAATGGCTTAAAGACAACAAAGTCAAGGTATTTGAGTGGCCATCACAAAGCCCTGACCTCAATCCTATAGAAAATTTGTGGGCAGAACTGAAAAAGCGTGTGCGAGCAAGGAGGCCTACAAACCTTACTCAGTTACACCAGCTCTGTCAGGAGGAATGGGCCAAAATTCACCCAACTTATTGTGGGAAGCTTGTGGAAGGCTACCTGAAACGTTTGACCCAAGTTAAACAATTTAAAGGCAAAGCTGGTGTAATGTTAGCTAGCAACATAGTTGTCTTTGTATCAAAGATAAAGGTGTAGTATAGAGAAACTATTGACGTTAGCTAGCCAGCTACATTTGTTCGCAAGCGACACAGTTTTTCAAACAAAGTCAACACCGCAGCCATTGCTAGCTAGCCAACACTACCAGCTAGCAGTACTGTAGCAACTAAATACAATATCATTTTTGTCAATGAGAATTTTGCAACGTAAAGCTTCACTTTCTGAACATTCGAGATGTGTAGTCCACTTGTGTAGCTAGCATGACTGACTTTGTGCTAGCCAACGTTTAATTATTTCTGCGTTATGAAAGGAACTAGACACGGACACGAATGATCTGTTTAGTGTGTTAATACACTATTGGTAGTTTGTTGTAACCAATTATTGGTGCTAAACCATGTGTTATTGGATGCTAGCATGCTAGTTAGCTATGGCGTCATAGGATACGGTGCCCTGGGCGGTTTTCACGGAAGAATACTGTACCAAGTTAGCTA
This sequence comes from Coregonus clupeaformis, assembly GCF_020615455.1. Lineage (NCBI taxonomy): Eukaryota > Metazoa > Chordata > Actinopteri > Salmoniformes > Salmonidae > Coregonus > Coregonus clupeaformis. The sequence goes on from NC_059204.1 coordinate 38,924,106, forward strand.
GCTGAATAAACTAAGTTGGAGTCTATTCCTAGAAAACATTGAACCGCTGTAGTTTACAACAGTTACAATTTCTAAAGTGGAAGTTGGGAGAGTTATATTTCAGTGTTTCAGTGAAAGGTAAGTGAGGGAGGTCCCGCTCTCTCGCTTCCCCAGATGTTTAGTTAATTTAATTCTGATCTCTTTTGCATTATTGTAGCCTTTTCTGTAGCCTGTCAACTATGTGTCTGTCTATCCCTGTTCTCTCTTCTCTGCACAGGCCATACAAACGATTCACACCGCGTGGCTGCTGCCACTCTAATCTGGTGGTCCAGATTCACACCACGATTCACACTACGTGGAGTTCCAGGTCTCCGGCAGCCTCTGGAACTGCCATTCTGCGGCCAACAAGGCAGAGTTCATCTCAGCCTATGCTCCCCTCCAGTCCCTCGACTTCTTGGCGCTGACGGAAACATGGATTACCACAGAAAACAATGCTACTCCTACTGCTCTTTCCTCATCTGATCATGTGTTCTCGCATACCCCGAGAGCATCTGGTCAGCACGGCGGTGGCACAGGAATCCCCATCTCTCCCAAGTGGACATTCTCTCTTTTCCCCCTGACCCATCTGTCTATCTCCTCATTTGAATTCCATGCTGTCACAGTCACTAGCCCATTCAAGTTTAACAGTCTAATCCAGGCACTTGTCATCTCCCGTCTGGATTACTGCAACTCGCTGTTGGCTGGGCTCCCTGCCTGTGCCATTAAACCCCTACAACTTATCCAGAATGCTGCAGCCCGTCTGGTGTTCAACCTTCCCAAGTTCTTGCATGTCATCCCGCTCCTCCGCATACTCCACTGGCTTCCAGTTGAAGCTCGCATCTACTACAAAACCATGGCGCTTGCCTACGGAGCTGTGAGGGGAACGGCACCTCCTTACCTTCAGGCTCTGATCAGACCCTACACCCAAACGAGGGCACTACGTTCATCCACCTCTGGCCTGCTAGCCCCCCTACCTCTACCGAAGCACAGTTCCCGCTCAGTCCAGTCAAAGACACTTGAAACCCTACCTCTTTAAGGAATACCTGGAATAGTATAACAGTAATCCTTCTACCCCCCCTCCCCCCCATAAAAAAAAAGGGTGGTTGTCCCACTGGCTAACCTAAGATGAATGCACCAATTTGTAAGTCGCTCTGGATAAGAGCGTCTGCTAAATTACTTAAATGTAAATGTAAATACTAATTGAGTGTATGTACCCACTGGGAATGTGATGAAATAAATAAAAGCTGAAATAAATCATTCTCTCTACTATTATTCTGACATTTCACATTCTTAAAATAAAGTGGTGATCCTAACTGACCTAAAACAGGGAATTTTTACAAGGATTAAATGTCAGAAATGGTGAAAAACAGAGTTCAAGTAGACCACCTTAGTCCCTGTGCCCAAGAAAGCGAAGGCAACCTGCCTAATTGACTAACGCCCCATAGCACTCACGTCATTAGCCATGAAGTGCTTTGAGAGGCTGGTCGTGGCTCACATCAACACCATCATCCCAGAAACCCTGGACCCACTCCAATTCGCATACGGCCCCAACAGATCCATAGACGCAATCTTAATCGCACTCCACACTGCCCTTTCCCACCTGGACAAAAGGAACACCTATGTGAGAATGCTGTTAATTGACTAAAGCTTAGCGTTCAACACCATAGTGCCCACAAAGCTCACCACTAAGCTAAGGACCCTGGGACTAAGCACCTCCCTATGCAACTGGATACTGGACTTCCTGACGGGCCACCCTCAGGAGGTAAAGGTAGGCAACAAGATGTCTGCCACGCTGATCCTCAACACGGGGACCCCTCAGGGGTGCGTGCTTAGTCCCCTCCTGTACTCCCTGTTCACCCATGACTGCATGGCCAAGCACGACTCCAACACCGTCATTAAGTTTGCTGACAACACAACAGTGGTAGGCCTGATAACCGACAAGGATGAGACAGCCTATAGGGAGGAGGTCAGAGACCTGGCAGTGTGGTCCTCTGTAGCTCAGCTGGTAGAGCACGGCGCTTGTAACGCCAAGGTAGTGGGTTCGATCCCCGGGACCACCCATACACAAAAAAAAATAATGTATGCACGCATGACTGTAAGTCGCTTTGGATAAAAGCGTCTGCTAAATGGCGTATTATTATTATTATTATTACAACAACCTCTCCCTCAATGTGAGCAAGACAAAGTAGCTGATTGTGGACTACAGGAAAAGGAGGGCCGAACAGGCCCCCATTAACATCGACGGGGCTGTAGTGGAGCGGTGCGAATTTCAAGTTCCTATGTGTCCACATCACCAACAAACGATCATGGTCCAAACACACCAAGACAGTCGCGAGGAGGGCACGACAACACTTTTTTCCCCCTCAGAAGACTGAAAATATTTGGCATCGGTCCCCAGATCCTCAAAAAATTATACAGCTGCACCATCAAGAGCATCCTGACCGGTTGCATTACCGCCTTGTATGGCAACTGCTCGGCATTCGACAGTAAGGCGCTACAGAGGGTAATGCATACGGCCCAGTACATCACTGGGGCCAAGCTTCCTGCCATCCAGGAGCTACACTACTAGTAAAAAGTGCAGACACACTGTCATGTTGTATAATGATTAGAAGACAGGCGAAGGAAAATGTATTAGGGGATTTAATACTCCACCCAACACAATCACGTATATATATACCAAAGGGATTTAACCCAAACAAAGAGTGAAGTGTAACCTCTACACAATACACGGGACAAGACCCGTAAACAACAAGAGCACAATACACGGTACTCACGAGACCAACGGACATGGGACAATAATCGACAAGGACAATAGGGAACAGAGGGCACATATATACACATACTAATCAGGGGAAATGGGAACCAGGTGTGCGTAACAAGACACTCCAAGGTTGGTGGTAATGATCCATGTCAGTGACGCCTAGAAAGCCGATGATGTAGACCTCTGGAACTGGTGAATGTAATGAGCAGCAGTACCTGGCAGCACTTGCCTGAGGAGAGACACATGAAAAGTCATGTTAATGCGGTAATCAACAGGGAGTTGCAAACGGTATGTTACCTCATTAACCCTCCTCAGGACTTTAAATGGCCCCACTAACCGCAGGCTCAGCTCCAGCAGGACAAGCGGAGGGGCAGGTTCCGGGTGGAGAGCCAGACCCGGTTACCTGGAGAGAACCTGGAGGTACCTCACTGCGGTGGAGTTAGGCCTGTTTCTTGTGCCGACTCACGGCCCGCTGGAGAGGAGTGTGCGCAGCGTTCCAGATCTCCTCAGCGCGCCGAAACCACTTGTCCACCGCAGGGGCCTCGGTCTGGCTCGGATGCCAAGGTGCCAGGGCCGGCTGATACCCCAACATGCACTGGAAAGGAGTGAGGTTAGTGGAGGAGTGGCAGAGGGAATTATGCGCATACTCAGCCCAAGGTAGAAAATTCGCCCACTACCCCGGCCGGTCCTGACAGTAACACCTCAGGAACCTGCCCACTTCCTGATTGACCCTCTCCACCTGCCCATTAGCTTGAGGACGGTACCCGGAGGTGAGACTGAACGTGACTCCCAGGCGTTCCTTGAACGCTTTCCATATGCGTGAGGTGAACTGAGGACCACGGTCTGACACAATGTCCTACGGGATCCCGAAGTGCCGGAAGACATGTGTAAAAAGAGCCTCCGCAGTTTGCATGGCCGACGGGAGCCCAGGCAGAGGAAGGAGGCGACAAGCTTTGGAAAACCGGTCCACAATGACGAGAACAGTGGTGTTCCCCTGGGAGGAGGGAAGGTCAGTGACAAAGTTCATCGAGAGGTGAGACCAGGGTCATTGTGGAACCGGCAGGGGAAGGAGTTTTCCATAAGGGAGGAGTCTGGGAAGAGACGTAAACCCAGACGTCCCTAGCCAAGGTGGGCCACCAGTACTTCTCAGTCAGGCATGCGATGGTACAGCCTATCTCAGGATGACCCTACACTGGCGGCGTGTGCGCCCAGGAAAGGAGGCAGTCCCGCACACCTGTGGGCATGTAGGTGCGGTTCTCCGGGCACTGTGCAGATGTGGGTTCCGTACGCATGCCCTGCCGTATGTCGGCGTCCACATCCCACACCACTGGCGCAATGATATGATACGCCTCTCCTATGCGTCATAGAGGCGAGACAGGGCATCTGCCTTCACGTTCTTCGAGCCTGGCCTATAGGAAAGCGTGAATTGGAACCTGTACAAAAATAGAGCACACCTGGACTGTCTCGGGTTTAGCCTTTTCGCTGCACAGATGTACTCCAGGTACGCCTAGAAAGCCGGTGATGTAGACCTCCGGAACTGGTGAACGGAATGAGCAGCAGTACCGGGGGTTCCGTGACACACACCTGCTCATTCAAGGGTTTTTCTTCATTTGTACTATTTTTCGACATTGTAGAATAATAGTGAAGACATCAAAACTATGAAATAACACATATGGAATCATGTAGTAAACAAAAAACTGTTAAACAAATCATCCCAAACCATCTCATTTGGGTTGAGGTTGGGGGATTGTGGAGGCCAGGTCATCTGATGCAGCACTCCATCACTCTCCTTCTTGGTAAAATAGCCCTTACACAGCCTGGAGGTGTTTTGGGTCATTGTCCTGTTGAAAAACAAACAATAGTCCCACTAAGACAAAACCAGATGGGATGGCATATCGCTGTAGAATGCAGTGGTAGCCATGCTGGTTAAGTGTGCCTTGAATTCTAAATAAATCACAGACAGTGCCACCAATAAAGCACACCCACACCATAACACCTCCTCCTCCATGCTTTACAGTGGGAACTACACATGCGGAGATCATCCGTTCACCCACACCGTGTCTCACAAAGACACCGCGGTTGGAACCAAAAATCTCCAATTTGGACTCCAGACCAAAGGACAAATTTCCACCGGTCTAATGTCCATTGCTCATGTTTCTTGGCCCAAGCAGGTCTCTTCTTCTTATTGGTGTCCTTTAGTAGTGGTTTCTTTGCAGCAAATCGACCATGAAGGCCTGATTCACACAGTCCCCTCTGAACAGTTAATCTTGAGATGTGTCTGTTACTTGAACTCTGTGAAGCATTTAATTGGGCTGTATTTTATGAGGCTGGTAACTCTAATGAACATATCCTTTGCATTAGAGGTAACTCTGGGTCTTCCATTCCATTGGCGGTCCTCATGAGAGCCAGTTTCATCATAGCGCTTGATGGTTTTTGCAACAGCACGTGAAGAAACTTGCCATTTTCCGTATTGACTGACCTTTTTGCTTATTTGAGCTGTTCTTGCCAAAATATGGACTTGGTCTTTTACCAAATAGGGCTATCTTCTGTATACACCCCCTACCTTGTCACAACACAACTGATTGGCTCAAACGCATTAAGAAGGAAAGAAATTCCACAAATTAACTTTTATTTGATTATATATGTTTCCATATGGTTTATTTCATAGTTTTGATGTCTTCACTATTATTCTACAATGTAGAAAATAATAAAAATAAAGAAAAACCCTATAATGAGTAGGTGTTGTGTGAGAAGAATCACATATTTACCTGATTTGTTTAACATTAATAGTTAACAATTAATATGCTTAACAATAGTAGAGATATTTCTTTAGTGCAAATGCTGTGCTTCTGAGAAAGGATGGTTCGTCTCTTCCACGTTCACTCCCTGCAGCTGGTCTAGGCGCGTAGTCAAGGACATCAGATAGAGATAAACTTGAGGAACAGATAGACCTGTACTGTTTCAATTTCTCTGCTTCTGAGTAACCTGCTCACACGGCATAAGACAAAGAGCATCTGAGAAGTGACCACAGTTCTTCAGCCCATCCGGTTCTTTTACTATCTTCCAAGGGCACAGCTGTATGAAAATGTATGCACTCACTAACTGTAAGTCGCTCTGGATAAGTGCGTCTGCTAAAATGACTAAAATGTAAAATGAGATAGAAGAGAACGGAGGCCATCTTGGTAGAGAAAGGAGTAAACGGAACTGCCATTATCACTTGTTTGTGTGCTATAACCTCACACACCCAATACACCTGGCCACAAGAAGAAAACAAGACAGCTTATGATGCCCTGATCTGCCAGTGAGGGGTGGAACCAACCATGCTAAGTAGTTTTGTGTTTATTTGGGCTCTCACTCCATTCACTCTGTGTGCATGTAGTGACCTTGCTCCCTTATTAATAAGTGAATAAAGATTTAGTTTAAGTACAACTCTGACTTGTTTGATAAGTTTGTCTCTCTTCATTTGATAATACAGAAATAACCACCACATTTGGCGACGAGAATGGGATGTGAATCTTCACTTGGTGAGCGCTCCTGATGACCTGGGTAAATCGTGTACGAGGGATCCCTCAAACTTGGGATTTCAGGGAGACCACACTCCATGAACGGAGCAGCTGGACCCGCCTAAAATCTGAGAGGAAGTGAGCAGAGTGGATATCACATCCCGAAAATAGTAAAAAAATAAAAAAGGGTGGGCTAACCACAGAATGTCGCGTTTTTAAGAAAAGCCTATTTTATGTGGGCTCTGAGTGTGTATTCCTGTGAGGGGGCACCTTGGAGGCGTAAGCAGGGCTGAGTCAGAAGAGAATAATCGGAGAGTTTGCAGACTCAAAGATACTCTGCCACTGGTCGGATGCCGGCGACTTAGAGCTGTCCTGACACAGTGGGGATTGGTGCGCTCTGTTGGGGCGAGGGGCCAGGGTGACTGTGGGTTCTTATTGGAACACTGTACCTGGTGAAGTCCCATTGGATGAAGGACCTCTGTCTGAAGGGTATGAGCCCCAGAAGTGGTGAAATCCAATTATTTAAAATGTGCTAGCCAGGTATGCCCTGGGTTACTATTGTTAGATGTCGTTGTGAAAATGTTGTTATTCCTGGTACTTCACCTGAAGTGGAGGTTAGGAAGTTCAGTAAGAGTAATGCCATGGTTGACTATAGTGAGGTGTAGGTGCACAAGGTGTATTACACCAGGGACAAACCCTGAGGTTGAAATTACAGACTATAAAGTTAGGCTAGTAACACATTATAGAAAGTTCAAAATTGATCGATGGACACGCAGAACGGTATGGACCCTGTGGGAATCAGGTAGGCATACGTTCCGATAGATCACGATTGTTAGTGTAGTGGGAAATAGCTGCTCCCCAGTGGATAAGATAAGACCCACTTAGAAACCCCCATAGGAATTCCTGTTATAACTGTTTTTTATTTCTGTGTGTGTGTGTGTGTGTGTGTGTGTGTGTGTGTGTGTGTGTGTGTGTGTGTGTGTGTGTGTGTGTGAGTGAGATTTGTGTGTGTGTGACTACAGGAGCCATGGGTGCGCGCGGGAGCAAAGAACCAGGCATTCCGGACCCTCCTACAGGAGCCTTGAAGGTCATGGCAGATAAGTGGGGAAGCAATATTCTGGGACAGGTACTTCTATGGCATAGAAAGGGTGGTTTTCCTTTGACAGGGACACTAAGTGTGACGCTGTTAGACGAGGTAAGACAGAACTTGGTAGAGAAGGAAGGTAATCTAGGGAAAAATTATGAAATAGACTGGGGGAAATTCAGGAAATGGGAAAGGGAAGCTGACAAACGAAAGGAGAGACAGGACCCATTTCGGGGAAAGCCCTGTCAGAATATGGTAGTTCAGACTGAAGAAGAAGAAAAGAAGGGAAAAGATGAAACAGTGAGAGAGAATAGGAATGATGATGATGACAGAGACTGCCCCCCTCCATACTCTACTCCTCAAACTCTCCACCCAGTGTTGCCGAATCTGCCTCCTCCTCCACCACCTCCAGCTGATCCGCTGGACACCAGACCACTACAACCTGCTGCCCCACCCCCTGTCTCTCCAAACACCCCAGTGATTGATCGTCTGGCACGGAGCCTGGCTGAAGTCCTGACAGGGTCTGGAGTGAATCCGGCCTGTCCCACTGGAGGTGCGGTGGGGGGAGCACGCCAGAAGGGAAAGAAGACAAACAATCCTTTTCTTAAGGCTCCTCCACCCAGCTCCAGTGAGGAAAGTGAGGACGGAGGGGCACCCCTGCTGACTCCCCCGCTGAAGGACCGTCTACGGGCTAGGATGGAGAGGCGTGCCTCTCTCCCTCCCCGTACGACCCAGCATCAGACATGTATCAACAATATCCTCTGATGGCCTGTCCCAACCCTCAGCCTTGAGCCGACGATGCCAATGCCGCAGCCGCCGCAGCCTGGAACCCCATTGTGTATGTCCAGAGGACGTGGAGACATGATGAAATCAAAGACATTGTAGAAGACCTACCAGACCCAAGTAAGGACGCTGTGAAATATTCAGCAGAGATGAGGGTGTTGGTGGGTCAGTAGAAACCATCTGCTGCTGAGATAGCCCATATCTGTAAAAAGAAACTGGGATTCAGATGGGCGGATGTAGAGAGACAGTTTGATTGCAACTACCTGTGGGCTGAGAATGGTGCGTATCAGGACCAGATAACGGCGCTGCTGGCCAGGATTGTTGAGATGTATCCAACCAAGACCGACTGGACTGCCATCAGAGCATGCACTATGAAGAAAAATGAGGGCCTTGAGGCTTTCAGAAAGAGACGTGAGACCTGTTTCAGGATACACAGTGGTATCAGACCAAACAAACATGCATATGGTGATCTGCTGAAAGATGCAAAGCGGGGCCCCAGAGGTAGAGGAGCACCTGCATGGATGCCCCCATTCCAACAACAGCCATGGCAGCCACCTCCCAACCAATGGCAGGGCGGGCCACCTCATGGGGTCCAGCAACAGTGGGGCCCACAAGAAGTCCCTCAAGGCAGAGGCCAACCTGGGGCTTGGCAGACGGGGCCGCCTGCACAGACGACCTTGCACATTCCAGGACCAGGACAGGAGGAGGAGTATTGACATGATGAGGAGACAGGGACAGTTGTGTTAGAATCACCAGAGCAACCAGAGCATTTGTTTTTAAAGAGTCACACCCTTCCCAGTGTAGAGCCAACCGTGGAGGCTTTCGTCAATGGTGAGTCAATAATATTTATTGTTGATACTGGGGCTGCTATGTCTGTCATTAACTGCAAGGCTATGACAAAACCTCCCATGTCTAGTGAAACAGTCAGAACTGTAGGGGTTTCAGGCCTCCCATTCAGAGATTATGTAACTATGCCTCTGCCTGTCTCCTTTTGTGAGGAGAAGTTTCAGCATCAATTTCTCTACTCTGACCACTGATGGGCAGAGACCTCCTGTGTAAACTGGGCATCAACATAACATGCGGTCCAACCGGTTTAACCGTTATTCATGAGGAGGAGGAGGAAGATGGGGAGCAATTGATGTTAATGTCTGAGTTTTGTGACTGGTATCACGCATGGGACGTTCATAATGAGGTGTCCAAAATTGCTCGTGTTTTCTCAATGGCTAAAACCCATTGGGGCCACGAGGGCAGTTTCATCTCTGAAGCAGGCTTACATTGCACCTCCCATTTTTCACCATTGACAAGAAATCTCCATTATGAGAAGCAATGGCTGTGTGCTACATTACATGATGAGTCAATGAGGGTGAGTTTATACTGTAGCAATGATTTCTGTGCTTTAGGGGTTAATCTAACCCCTGCACAGCAAGAGCTATACCTGTCTGAGGTGGAAGTTGGGAGAGTTATATTTGGGAGTTGTGGTGAGGGAGGCCCCGCTCTCTCCTTTCCCAGATGTTTAGTTCATTTCATTCCGATCTCCTCTGCATTATTGTAGCCATTTGCTGCAGCCTGTCAACTATGCCTCTGCCTATCCCTGTTCTCTCCTCTCCGCACAGGCTACACAAATGCCTCACACCGCGTGGCTGCTGCCTCTCTAACCTGGTGGTCCCTGCACGCACCACCCACCTGGAGTTCCAGGTGTCAGGCAGCCTCTGGAACTGCCGTTCTGCTGCCAACAAGGCAGAGTTCATCCCAGCCTATGCTACCCTCCAGTCCCTCGACTTCTTGGCGCTGACGGAAACATGGATTACCACTGAAAACACTGCTACTCCTACTGCTCTCTCCTCGTCTGACCATGTGTTCTCGCATACCCCGAGAGCATCTGGTCAGCGGGGTGGTGGCACAGGAATCCTCATCTCTCCCAAGTGGACATTCTCAATTTTTCCCCTAACCCATCTGTCTATCTCCTCATTTGAATTCCATGCTGTCACAGTCACTAGCCCATTTAAGCTTAATATCCTTGTCATCTATCGCCCTCCAGGTTCCCTTGGAGAGTTCATCAATGAGCTTGACGCCTTGATAAGTTCCTTTCCTGAGGATGGCTCACCCCTCACAGTTCTGGGGGATTTCAACCTCCCTACGTCTATATTTGACTAATTTCTCTCTGCCTCCTTCTTTCCACTCCTCTCCTCTTTTGACCTCACCCTCTCACCGTCCCCCCCTACTCACAAGGCAGGCAATACGCTTGACCTCATCTTTACTAGATGCTGTTCTTCTACTAATCTCACTGCAACTCCCCTCCATGTCTCCGACCACTACTTTGTATCCTTTTCTCTCTCGCTCTCCTCCAACACTACTCACTCTGCCCCTACACAGATGGTAATGCGCCGCCGCAACCTTCGCTCTCTCTCTCCCGCTACTCTCTCCTCTTCCATCCTATCATCTCCTCCCTCTGCTCAAGCCTTCTCCCTCCAATCTCCTGATTCTGCCTCCTCAACCCTCCTCTCCTCCCTTTCTGCATCCTTTGACTCTCTATGTCCCCTATCCTCCCGGCCGGCTCGGTCCTCCCCTCCAGCTCCGTGGCTTGATGACTCATTGCGAACTCACAGAACAGAGCAGCTGAGCGGAAATGGAAGAAAACTAGACTCCCTGCGGACCTGGCATCTTTTCACTCCCTCCTCTCTACATTTTCTTCATCTGTTTCTGCTGCTAAGGCCACTTTCTACCACTCTAAATTCCAAGCATCTGCCTCTAACCCTAGGAAGCTCTTTGCCACATTCTCCTCCCTGCTGAATCCTCCTCCCCCCCCCCCCCTCCCTCTCTGTGGATGACTTTGTCAACCACTTTGAAAAGAAAGTTGACGACATCCGATCCTCGTTTGTTAAGTCAAATGACACTGCTGGTCCTGCTCACACTGCCCTACCCTATGCTTTGACTTCTTTCTCCCCTCTCTCTCAGATAAAATCTTGCGACTTGTGACTGCAGGCCGCCCAACAACCTGCCCGCTTGACCCTATCCCCTCCTCTCTTCTCCAGACCATCTCCGGTTACCTTCTCCCCTACCTCACCTCGCTGATCAACTCATCCTTGACCGCTGGCTATGTCCCTTCCGTCTTCAAGAGAGCGAGAGTTGCACCCCTTCTCAAAAAACCAACACTCGATCCCTCTGATGTCAACAACTACAGACCAGTATCCCTTCTTTCTTTTCTTTCCAAAACTATTGAGCGTGCCGTCTTTAGCCAACTCTCTTGCTATCTCTCTCAGAATGACCTTCTTGATCCAAACCAGTCAGGTTTCAAGACTGGTCATTCAACTGAGACTGCTCTTCTCTGTGTCACGGAGGCTCTCCGCACTGCTAAAGCTAACTCTCTCTCCTCTGCTCTTGTCCTTCTAGACCTGTCTGCTGCCTTTGATACTGTGAACCATCAGATCCTCCTCTCCACCCTCTCCGAGCTGGGCATCTCCGGCGCGGCTCACTCTTGGATTGCGTCCTACCTGACCGGTCGCTCCTACCAAGTGGCGTGGCGAGAAGCTGTCTCCGCACCACGTGCTCTCACCACTGGTGTCCCCAGGGCTCAATTCTAGGCCCTCTCCTATTCTCGCTATACACCAAGTCACTTGGCTCTGTCATATCCTCACATGGCCTCTCCTATCATTGCTACGCTGACGATACACAACTAATCTTCTCCTTTCCCCCCTTCTGATAAACAGGTGGCGAATCGCATCTCTGCATGTCTGGCAGACATATCAGTATGGATGACGGATCACCACCTCAAGCTGAACCTTGGCAAGACGGAGCTGCTCTTCCTCCCGGGGAAGGACTGCCCGTTCCATGATCTCGCCATCACGGTTGACAACTCCGTTGTGTCCTCCTCCCAGAGTGCGAAGAGCCTTGGCATGACCCTGGACAACACCCTGTCGTTCTCCGCTAACATCAAGGCGGTGACCCGATCCTGTAGGTTCATGCTCTACAACATTCGGAGAGTACGACCCTGCCTTACACAGTAAGCGGCACAGGTCCTAATCCAGGCACTTGTCATCTCCTGTCTGGATTACTGCAACTCGCTGTTGGCTGGGCTCCCTGCCTGTGCCATTAAACCCCTACAACTCATCCAGAATGCCGCAGCCCGTCTGGTGTTCAACCTTCCCAAGGTCTCTCACGTCACCCCGCTCCTCCGCACACTCCACTGGCTTCCAGTTGAAGCTCGCATCTGTTACAAGACCATGGTGCTTGCCTATGGAGCTGTGAGGGGAACGGCACCTCCGTACCTTCAGGCTCTGATCAGTCCCTACACCCAAACAAGGGCATTGCGTTCATCCACCTCTGGCCTGCAAGCTCCCCTTCCTCTGCGGAAGCATAGTTCCCGCTCAGCCCAGTCAAAACTGTTCGCTGCTCTGGCACCCCAATGGTGGAACAAGCTCCCTCACGACGCCAGGACAGCGGAGTCACTCACCACCTTCCGGAGACATTTGAAACCCCACCTCTTTAAGGAATACCTGGGATAGGATAAAGTAATCCTTCAACACCCCCCCCCCACCCACCTAAAAAAAAAAAAACGAAAAAAAAAATTGTAAAGTGGTGATCCCACTGGCTATAAGGTGAATGCACCAATTTGTAAGTCGCTCTGGATAAGAGCGTCTGCTAAATGACGTAATTGTAAATGTAAATGTGTCCCTGTCAAAATCAGAATGGGCGGATACTGGAATTTGGATGAAATACTTGGTTGATGCTATTGACTAGGAGATGCGCCCTGATGGGTCAATTTATTCACCTAGCACACTGACAAGTTGTTACCCACTCAGTTGGGAAACGCAAACTGAGAAGGGTGTGCATGGTGTTGATCAGGTTTCTTTTTCTACCAATATCATGTTGTTGAGTGAAGACTCACCCCTCCTGAGAGGGGTCCCTGAATGCCTATGGGCAAGGGACAAGTATGATTTTGGGAGAATGAAGGGAGCTGAGCCAATGGTGGTCACTCCTAAAGATACCAGACGCCCATCTAGAGCACAGTATCCACTCAGTAGGGAGTCAATAGCAGGTATTACTCCTGTTCATGCATCCCTGCTAGCTAATGGCGCTTTAATTCCCTGTCAAGAATCACCCTGTAACACCCCTATCTTGCCTGTTAGAAAACGTTCAGGTGATTGGAGATTTGTCCAGGACTTAAGGCCTGTGAACGAGGAAGTTTTTGCCCGTGCCCCGGTGGTTCCCAATGTTACTACACTGTTGGGTGTGGTACCACCCACAACAGAGTGGTTCTCTGTGATTGATTTGGCTAATGCGTTTTTCAGTATTCCTGTGGCACCAGAATCTCAGTTCTGGTTCGCCTTCACGTATCTCAGTAAGAGATTTATGTGGACGGTGGCGCCTATGGGCTATGTGGAATACCCTGCAATTCTTTCTGCGGCTTTAGCGCAAAATCTGGAGGGTTTTATACCTCCTGAGGACAGCACTCTGATTCAGTATGTGGATGATTTGTTGTTGTGCTCCAGCTCAATGGAAGCTTGTGAAACTGATACTCGTGTTCTGTTGATATTTTTTGCTGAGAATAGCCACAAAGTTTCAAAGAAGAAGTTACAGTTGGTTTCACAGACAGTCAAGTATCTAGGTCATGACATCACTCCCAATGGCAGGCAGCTGGGTACAGAGAGGATACAGGCTATTCTCTCTGTCCAACAGCCGGTTACTAAACAACACATGATGTCATTGACTGGTATGGCAGGGTATTGTAGGGCGTGGTTACCTGACCTTATTTATGGCCACAAAATGGCTATGAATGACAAAATTAAGTGAACACCAGAGGGACTGACTGCTCTGACCAGACTAAAACAATTCATGACTACTTCTCCCTGTTTGGGGCTCCCTGACCATTCTAAACCTTTTAATCTCTTTGTTTGTGAGAAAAATGGTTTAATGTCATCTGTTTTAACACAGGATCATGGAGGAAAGCAGCGCCCAGTTGGGTATTATTCCAAACGTCTGGACAATGTGGCAAGAGGTCTGGTTTGTTTTTTGAGAGCTGTGGCTGTGGTTACTGCTTCTGAAGCTGTGCTGGCTTGTGCAGACATTGTTGCCATGTGTGAACTCACTGTACACGTGCCTCATGCTGTACATGCTCTCATTTCACAGACAGAGACGGCCCATCTAACACCAGCTCGACTGCTCCATTATCAGAATGTTCTTCTGACAATGTCTCATATGACCCTGAAGAGGTGCACTGTGTTAAATCCTGCTACTTTGTTGCCTACCGAGGATTGAACTGAACTGTTGGAACTGTTTGTTGATGGCTCTGCTCAGCGTTCTGAGAAAGGAGAACCATTGGTTACGTATGTGGTTACTACTGCCTCAACCACACTGGAAAGTGCTAAATTACCCTCCCACCTTTCTGCTCACGCTGCAGAACTCGTTGCACTCATCAGAGCTTGCATATTAGCTAAAGGCCAGTCTGCTACTATCTATACCGATAGCAGATATGATACAATATGGTACATGATTTTGGTACTCTGTGGAAACAGTGCGGCTTCCTGAACTCCTCTGGTAAGGCAATCTCTCATTCAAAACTTGTTGATAACTTACTAAAGGCTATTTTGCTCCCTTCTAAAGTTGCTGTTTGTAAGTGCCTCGCTCATAGTAACTCTTTTGACCCTGTCTCCAAAGGTAATGCTATGGCTGACTTGGCAGCTAAAGCAGCTGCTGTCTCCCTGGAGGCCCCTGTGTTACAGATGGTTTCACATCCTGCTCATAACATTTTCTCTCCCACTGATATCTCTGGCTTACAATCCTCTGTAGGTCCTGGTGAGTTGAGGAAGTGGAAACGACTATGTACATATGACCAGGTGCGGAAACTCTGTCTGGGCCCGGCTAGGCTACCAGTTCTACCACGTTCTTGTTTCCCCTACTTAGCTAAGTTGTCACATGGTGAGGATCATGTGTCAAAGGGGGGAGTGGTTGATTTTGTAAATACATTTTGGTTTGCACCTGGGTTTTCTGTGTTTGCTGAACAATTTTGTGCAAAATGTGTGATTTGTATGACCAACAACATGGGAAGAGGGATTCCCATGCCTCAGTCGGCTCATCCGACCCCTGAAGGACCATTTGAACACATAATGATGGATTTCATTGAACTCTCCTCTTGCCAGGGCTACAAATATTGTCTGGTGATAGTGGATGCCTTCTCCAAGTCGGTAGAGGCTTTCCCCTGTCGACATTCCATTGCTATGGCAGTGGCCAAGAATCTCATGAGGGAGATCATCCCAAGGTGGGGGTTGCCATCCAAATTAACCAGCGACAATGGCTCCCACTTTGTGAACCTGGTGATACAGAACCTGTCTGAGAGTCTGCAGATAGACCTCAGGACCCATTGTAGCTATAGGCCGCAATCGGGGGGCTTAGTTGAACGTGCTAATCAGACCCTAAAATCTAAGATTGTGAAGCATATGGCAGAGACAGGGCTTTCCTGGGTAACCGTGATGCCCCTGGCTCTAATGTACATGCGAGGGCGGCCCCAAAAAACCACTGGATTGGCTCCTCATGAGGTTCTAACAGGTAGACCAATGAGAATGATCAATTCCCCTTTCCCACAGAACAAGTTGACACTGATGGGCTGTGACGATGAGATGCTAAGTTATTGTACTGCTCTAAACAATGTTCTGAAGGCTATTATCCCCAGGGTGAAAGCGGCCCCAGCCTCTGGTGGGGATCCTGCACAAACTGCAACCAGGTGACTGGGTGGTGGTGAAAGACCTGAGACGAAGGCATTGGAACCAGCAGAGGTGGACTGGACCATACAAGGTGTTGCTGATTACCCCCACTACTGTTCGCGTAGCTGAGAGGTCTACTTGGATCCACGCCAGCCACTGCAGGAAGGTGCCATACTGCCCACCAGACCCTGAGGATGGAGGACCCAAGACACCGGAAGTCACTGACTAGATGGCCATGGAGAAATCAGGCCTAGACTCTAAGCATCATGTTTTTTGCTTTTGTCTTGAGCCTTCTCATTACAGTTGCCATATGGACAGTGACTCAAGGACAACCGATCCTGGAAGAAGGACAAAATGGTACGGACTCAACTGATGACCGCTCAGTCCCATGGTGGGACTTAAATAACAACCACTCCAGCTCGAGCCAACGGCAGGCTCAGGACAGGAGTCCAGTAAAAAATAGCCACTCCAAGAGAAGGAAGCGCTCAACACCCTGGTGGTATCACCCTGAAGCCCTGAACATTACAACCCCATGGAAGAACAATGTGTGGTATGATATGTTGGTATTCCATGTCAGAAAAAGAAACAATGGAACGTGTATAGCATGCCTCCCTGCCCCCACTAGTTCTACGTCTATGTTCACCCTATATGATAATCCAGAGGGGGAGGCAAGTACCAGGTGCGCCTTGCTCCTCATGTGCAAATGGGTAGCGGATGGGAGAACATCTGTATATGTTAAACAAATGGCGAGTGAACCAGTGTGCAGCGCCACAGCTTGCTGTTCTAGGGTTAATGTGACAAACCCTGACCACAGCAACATGATTGCAAGTGGGGTGGCGCTGGCGCTAGGGACACCAGCCGGGAAATATTGGGTATGTGGGGATGATGCTTACACTTTCATTCCTCGTGATTATGCCGGTTGTTGTCATTTGTCCACCCTCACCACTGATTTGGCCGTATTCCCACTCAATTCCTCTATGAACAAATCTTGGGGGGGAGGGCATCATAGACAGAAAAGGGACATGGCATGGTTTAACGACCTTCAATTTTTCCACTGGCATACATCCCTTGGAGAGAAGAGGGCATCTGCATTTTCCCTTGGTATGGAACTGTATTTTTAGCTGAACATATTGATAATATTACTTACTCAATGTGGCAGTTCTCTAACCTTACTGTACAAACATTTAAAACTTTAAGTAACGCCCAGCAGAACCACCGAATTATGTTGTTGCAGCATCAAATGGCACTTGATTACATATTGGCAAGACAAGGTGGGGTATGTGGTGCGTTAAATCTCACAGGAGGGATATGCTGTACTCTGTTGCCTGACCCACATGATAACTTAACAGCATTAATGGATGGGCTTTAGGTACTGGTGCACTCATTTGCCCCCTCAGACAGTGTGGGTACTTCGGCAACATCATGGTTCTATGATACATTAGGCCCGTGGGGAACTATGCTCCTCCAAATCCTCCTTCCAGTTGGGATTGTTTTATGCCTCATGTTCTGTGCCTGCACTATAGCAATAACATGCATGAAAGCTGTTTTGGTGCGATGGGTTGGTACAGTTTTAGGACCAAATACACTGACTATGCCTCCGCTTGATGATTGTGAAGAATATGATATTGATGGACGACAATCAGGTGAACCCAGTGAAGTATCCTCACTGGACACTGCAGATCGAGAGGGTTCACAGTATATGAATGATTTCCCTGACCTATTCCCTATTCCTGACTACATCTCTGATGGTGAGGGCCCCAGTCCTGAGCATGGGGACCCAGATGTGGAGCTCATGTTCCACACTTAGTTTGCAAAGTGCCTAGAGGGGGGTCTCTGTCATTGGTGTAGTAAGGGGTGGGCCAAGGGAACTGATGGGCATTTCCACCATGCCGATCCATGTCACTGTGCCCAACTGTCAGAGGGACGACTGTCCTATCTGTGCTGATGAATCATGAGTGTGAATCTTACAATATATCTTAACCTTTACTTTTGTGTTTCTGTTAAAATGAGTTGTTGATGTGGGAAAAGGTTTGAAACTCAGTAACCCAATGGGAGGTTCCTCATAAGGATGATATACATGTCATATGTTACATCTGGAAGGTTTCAATTTTTCAATTTTTATCTTTACATATGGGGTGAATTTGTCATATTATTTTATAGAAGAGTGAATATTCTAATAGGGAAAGTGAGATAAAAATCACGTATTTACCTGATTTGTTTAATATTAATAGTTAACAATGAATATGCTTAACAATAGTAGAGACATTTCTTTAGTGCAAATGCTGTGCTTCTGAGAAAGAAGGGTTCGTCTCTTCCACGTTCACTCCCTGCAGCTGGTCTAGGCGCGTAGTCAAGGACATCAGATAGAGATAAACTTGAGGAACAGATAGACCTGTATTGTTTGAATTTCTCTTTGCTTCTGAGTAACCTGCTCACACGGCATAAGACAAAGAGCCTCTGAGAAGTGACCACAGTTCTTCAGCCCATCCTGTTCTTTTACTATCTTCCAAGGGCACAGCTGTGGGGAGATAGAAGAGAACGGAGGCCATCTTGGTAGAGAAAGGAGTAAATGGAACTGCCGTTATTGTCATGTTGTATACTGATAGAAGACAGGCGCAGGAATGCGTAAAAGGTATTTTTATTACTCTACACCCAACATAAGGTATGTCATGGAAAATGACAGGGACGAAGCCCAAAACAAACATGTATATACAGTTGAAGTCGGAAGTTAACATACACCTTAGCCAAATACATTTAAACTCAGTTTTTCACAATCCCTGACATTTAATCCTAGTAAAAATGCCCTGTTTTAGGTCAGTTACGATCACCACTTTATTTTAAGAATGTGAAATGTCCGAATAATAGTAGAGAGAATGATTTATTTCAGCTTTTATTTATTTCATCACATTCCCAGTGGGTCAGAAGTTTACATACACTCAATTAGTATTTGGTAGCATTGCCTTTACATTGTTTAACTTGGGTAGCCTTCCACAAGCTTCCTATAATAAGTTGGATGAATTTTGGCCCATTCCTCCTGACAGAGGTGGTGTTACTGAGTCAGGTTTTGTAGGCGTCCTTGTTTGCACACGCTTTTTCAGTTCTGCCCACACATTTTCTATAGGATTGAGGTCAGGGCTTTGTGATGGCCACTCCAATACCTTGATGTTGTTGTCCTTAAGCCATTTTGCCACAACTTTGGAACTATGCTTGGGGTCATTGTCCATTTGGAAGACCCATTTGCGACCAAGCTTTAACTTCCTGACTGATGTCTTGAGATGTTGCTTCAATATATCCACATCATTTTCCTTCCTCATGATGCCATCTATTTTGTGAAGTGCACCAGTCCCTCCTGCAGCAAAGCACCCCCACAGCATGATGCTGCCACCCCCGTGCTTCACAGTTGGGATGGTGTTCTTCGGCTTGCAAGTTACCCCCTTTTTCCTCCAAACATTACGATGGTCATTATGGCCAAACAGTTCTATTTTTGTTTCATCAGACCAGAGGACATTTCTCCAAAAAGTACGATCTTTGTCCCCATGTGCAGTTGCAAAACGTAGTCTGGCTTTTTAATGGCGGTTTTGGAGCAGTGGCTTCTTCCTTGCTGAGTGGCCTTTCAGGTTATGTCGATATAGGACACGTTTTACTATGGATATAGATACTTTTGTACCTGTTTCCTCCAGCATCTTCACAGGGTCCTTTGCTGTTTTTCTGGGATTGATTTGCACTTTTCGCACCAAAGTACGTTCATCTCTAGGAGACAGAATGCGTCTCCTTCCTGAGCGGTATGACGGCTGCGTGGTCCCATGGTGTTTATACTTGTGTACTATTGTTTGTACAGATGAACGTGGTACCTTCAGGCGTTTGGAAATTGCTCCCAAGGATGAACCAGGCTTGTGGAGGTCTACATTTTTTTTCTGAGGTCTTGGCTGATTTCTTTTGATTTTCCCATGATGTCAAGCAAAGAGGCACTGAGTTTGAAGGTAGGCCTTGAAATATATCCACAGGTACACCTCCAATTGTCTCAAATTATGTCAATTAGCCTATCAGAAGCTTCTAAAGCCATGACATCATTTTCTGGAATTTTCCAAGCTGTTTAAAGGCACAGTCAACTTTGTGTATGTAAACTTCTGACCCACTCGAATTGTGATACAGTGAATTATAAGTGAAATAATCTGTCTGTAAACAATTGTTGGAAAAATTACTTGTGTCATGCACAAAGTAGATGTCCTAACCGACTTGCCAAAACTATAGTTTGTTAACAAGAAATTTGTGGAGTGGTTGAAAAACGAGTTTTAATGACTCCAACCTAAGTGTACAGTGGGGAAAAAAAGTATTTAGTCAGCCACCTATCGTGCAAGTTCTCCCACTTAAAAAGATGAGAGGCCTGTAATTTTCATCATAGGTACACGTCAACTATGACAGACAAAATTAGAAAAAATAATCCAGAAAATCACATTGTAGGATTTTTAATGAATTTATTTGCAAATTATGGTGGAAAATAAGTATTTGGTCAATAACAAAAGTTTCTCAATACTTTGTTATATACCCTTTGTTGGCAATGACACAGGTCAAACGTTTTCTGTAAGTCTTCACAAGGTTTTCACACACTGTTGCTGGTATTTTGGCCCATTCCTCCATGCAGATCTCCTCTAGAGCAGTGATGTTTTGGGGCTGTCGCTGGGCAACACGGACTTTCAACTCCCTCCAAAGATTTTCTATGGGGTTGAGATCTGGAGACTGGCTAGGCCACTCCAGGACCTTGAAATGCTTCTTACGAAGCCACTCCTTCGTTGCCCAGGTGGTGTGTTTGGGATCATTGTCATGCTGAAAGACCCAGCCACGTTTCATCTTCAATGCCTTTGCTGATGGAAGGAGGTTTCACTCAAAATCTCACGATACATGGCCCCACTCATTCTTTCCTTTACACGGATCAGTCGTCCTGGTCCCTTTGCAGAAAAACAGCCCCAAAGCATGATGTTTCCACCCCCATGCTTCACAGTAGGTATGGTGTTCTTTGGATGCAACTCAGCATTCTTTGTCCTCCAAACACGACGAGTTGAGGTTTTACCAAAAAGTTCTATTTTGGTTTCATCTGACCATATGACATTCTCCCAATCCTCTTCTGGATCATCCAAATGCACTCTAGCAAACTTCAGACGGGCCTGGATATGTACTGGCTTAAGCAGGGGGACACGTCTGGCACTGCAGGATTTGAGTCCCTGGCGGCGTAGTGTGTTACTGATGGTAGGCTTTGTTACTTTGGTCCCAGCTCTCTGCAGGTCATTCACTAGGTCCCCCCGTGTGGTTCTGGGATTTTGCTCACCGTTCTTGTGATCATTTTGACCCCACGGGTGAGATCTTGCGTGGAGCCCCAGATCGAGGGGAGATTATCAGTGGTCTTGTATGTCTTCAATTTCCTAATAATTGCTCCCACAGTTGATTTATTCAAACCAAGCTGCTTACCTATTGTAGATTCAGTCTTCCCAGCCTGGTGCAGGTCTACAATTTTGTTTCTGGTGTCCTTTGACAGCTCTTTGGTCTTGGCCATAGTGGAGTTTGGAGTGTGACTGTTTGAGGTTGTGGACAGGTGTCTTTTATACTGATAACAAGTTCAAACAGGTGCCATTAATACAGGTAACGAGTGGAGGACAGAGGATTCTCTTCAATAAGAAGTTACAGGTCTGTGAGAGCCAGAAATCTTGCTTGTTTGTAGGTGACCAAATACTTATTTTCCACCATAATTTGCAAATAAATTCATTAAAAATCCTACAATGTGATTTTCTGGATTTTTTTTTTCAATTTGTCTGTCATAGTTGACGTGTACCTATGATGAAAATTACAGGCCTCTCTCATCTTTTTAAGTGGGAGAACTTGCACAATTGGTGGCTGACTAAATACTTTTTTCCCCCACTGTATGTAAACTTCCGACTTCAACTGTAACTACCTCATCTATCACAAGTATCACTGATATCGTTATAGATATTGTTATTTTACATACTGTATATTTTGTTCTTTCTCTACTGGCATTGACACTTGTTCTTGTTTCTTTCTTTTGACACAATCTATTTTTGATATTGCTGCTATGCAAGTAACCATTTCGCTGTACCGTTTAGAACTTCTGTAGAGACCCATCCACTTAGCAAGATGTGGCTGGGGGTTATAGCATTTCTTTCACATGACCCATCAATTTAGACAAGTGTGTCTGGGTAAGCATCATCTAATATTTATAAAATATTTTTATCTGGACACTTTCTGTTTACCTGGAATTTTCCCTTATTGTAGGCTACTAGTTTTACCACTTTTAGTCTTAATCTTTACTACACTACTCACTGTTTAGCACATGACCCTACATGTGAATCCTTAAAGATGGGTAGGGCTGGCTTAAGAGGGTGTGAACAATGTTGAATGGGTGTAGACAAAGAAGAGTGGTCCTCTGTAGCTCAATTGGTAGAGCATGGCGCTTGTAACGCCAGGGTAGTGGGTTCGATCCCCGGGACCACCCATACGTAAAAATGTATGCGCACATGACTGTAAGTCGTTTTGGATAAAAGTGTCTGCTAAATGGCATATTATTATTATTATTATAAGAGCTCTCCAGTAGGTGTACGAAAACATTCAAGGGACATTTTTTGTGCGTTGCCGTGAATTCGTTTTGGACTTGGGGACTGTGAAGAGCTCCCTGGTGGCATGTCTAGTGGGGTATGTATGGTTGTCTGAGCTGAATGTTATTTGATTATGCAGACAATCTGGAATTTTCATCACAGTAGTATTTCTCATAAAAACTAGAAAAGAAGCAGTTAATCTCTCGTCAATCCTCAATCAGGAAAGACTGGAATGCATGTTGTTGATAGTTCTGTAAGGGCAAAGCGTGCTGCTCTGTTTTGAGCCAGATGCAGCTTTGATAGGTCTTTCTTTGCTGCACTTGACCATGTTACCGGACAGTAATCAAGATGGGACAAGACCAGAGCCTGAACAACTTTTTATAACAGACATACCCATCCCCATCTTCACAACAACTTTGTCAATATGACTTGCCCATGAACATTTACCATCCAATGTTATACCTAGGAGTTTAGCTTCCTCAAATTGCTCAATGGTCACATCCTTTATGTCAAATAAAATAAAATAAAATAAATTTGTCACATACACGTGTTTAGCAGATGTTATAGCGGGTGTAGTGAAATGCGGGTGTAGTGAAATGCTTTTGCTTATAGCTCCGACAGTGCAGTAATATCTAACAACATATACCCAATACACACAAAACTAGTAAGGAATGGGATTTAATAATATATACATATGGACAAGCAATGACAGCAATGACAGAGTGGCATTGACTAAGATACAGTAGAATATTATAGAATAGAATGCAGTATATACATATGAGATGAGTAGTGCAAGATATGTAAACATTATTAAAGTGACTAGTGTTCCATTTCTTAAAGTGGCCAGTGATTTCAATAGGCAGCAGCAGCCTCTAATGTGCTAGTGATGGCTATTTAAAAGTCTGATGGCCTTGAGATATAAGCTGTTTTTCATTCTCTCCGTCCCAGCTTTGATGCACCTGTACTGACCTCGCCTTCTGGATGATAGCGGGGTGAACAGGCAGTGGCTCGGGTGATTGATGTCTTTTTGGCCTTCCTGTGACATCGGGTGCTGTATGTACAACAGTTGAGGTTTAGATCGTAGAGAATGTTTTGAACCAAATACAATGCTTTTAGTTTTAGATGTATTTCATTCTAGCTTTGTGTAAGACCAGTGGCAAGTAATTTGTAAAAATAGAAAAGAGTAACGGCCCAAGGCAACTGCCCCGAGGGACACTGCACTGTACATGGTTCTTTTTATAAATAATGGGGCCAATGTGTGACATTGGGATACACATTTCAAAATGGTTTGAAACAAAAATAAAAAAGGATTTTCATGCAGTTCCACATGTACTTAGAGGAATAAAAGTGAATATATGCAAATTGGCACATAACTCCACCTATACAACAACATAGGCCTAGGACTGTACATAATTTAAGCAGGGCTCATACAGACATTGGCAAGTCAAATTCAAGGACTTTCAGGGACTTTTCAAGCACTTCATTGTAGTTTTTATGGACCTCAATGTTACACAACTGTATAATATATGTAATTGAACATATAGGGCCTAATATAGAATCCCCCTCCACCCCAAAAGCATACAAAAAGTGTTACAAAAAATAGGCCATTACCACTAAGAATAATGCATTTTTTAGGCCTTGCCATTGCATTGATATTCAAATTGTTATTACATTCTAAAATATGTGAGAATAATGTGGACATTGCCTGACTAAATAGATTGGATGCATGCATGGCGATTTTTCTGTAGCCCATGTGGCCGACACTGGCACACATAATAAAGCCATGAATAGCGGTAGCATTACTTTCACCATTTGAATCTCACCATCGCTGTTTTTGTAATGAGAAAGTGACCAAAAACCTTTTTTTTATTGAAGGATTTGTATGGAAACCCAACATAATAACCGCACGTGGTTTTACTGCATCAGAGTAGTGCAACACCCTTCAAAAAAGTGGCCACATTTCTCACAAAAACAAATAAAAAATGAAATCACAGATATTTATAAGGGAGTAGGATACACTATAAAACAAAGATAAATGACATAAAGGATGATAGTAAAAAGCTTTGGAGCACCTTAAATTACATTTTGAATTGAATCAGATGGCATCAGAAAAACCCATTGATATTCCCAAGTACTTTCATTATTTTTTCATTGGCAAGATTAGCAAATTTAGGCATGACATCCCAGCATCCAAGTATATCTGACCAAATTCTGAAAGACAAGCATTGTAATTTATGAATTCCGTAAAGTGAGAAATAATTATTCTTATCTATCAACAATGACAAGCCACGGCTGACAACTTGGATGGAAAATTACTGAGGATAATAGCGGACAATATTGCCACTCCTATTTGCTGTACCTTCAATTTAAGCCTACTAGAAAGTGTGTGCCCTCAGGCCTGGAGGGAAGCAAATCATTCTCCTACCTAAGAATGGTAAAGCCCCCTTTACTGGCTCAAATAGACGACCAATCAGCCTGTTACCAACCCTTAGTAAACTTTTGCACGCTTATAGGGAAGAACATTCGACAAGCACAGCACTTATACAAATGACTGATGATTGAAAAATTGCAATTGGCTCTGAACAGGGCAGCACGGCTGTCCATTATACAAACACACGATAACATATGCACTATACACACATGTACACATGGATTTTGTGTTGTAGATATGTGGTAGTAGAGTAGGGGCTGAGGTCACACTCTTAATGTGTTGTGAAATCTGTTGTGAATTTATTGTAATGTAAAATTATTTGTATAACTGCCTAATTTTACTGGCAGCAGCTAATGGGGATCCATAATAAATACAAGTACAAATACAAAGGAAGAAAAGCGGAGTGGGTGGGGCCGTTGAGCGGTGCGAGCATGGGCGAGGGAGCTGAACAGGGCGGGACTAAAGTTGGGGAAAACTGAACTTTATTCAAATCATCGACGATATCGCAACGCGAGTGACCAATCGAAGCTCACAATAGCTTCCAACTCCTACTGGATTGTCTGACAATGGTTGTTGATACGTAGCACTACCTAGCTTGCTTGCTAGCTTGAGGGCAAGGCTAGCATGGCTAGGCAAGACCAGCTTGTATAGTGTAAACGGCCGGTTAGGCTAGGATTTGATCCGATTGCGCAGAGAGTTGTCTTGCTCTGTCCTGGTTGTCCATAGTCACACAATGGGCATCTGTAATCACAAGTCGTCAAGTAATCAACATACACATTTTGAGAACATCTCTGATGAGTGGCTTGTAGTTTATTTTTTTATTTTTTAGTTATGGTTACCTCACCAGGCAGGCCAAAACTTCATCCCTACAAAACAGGCTGTATTTTTACCCCTTTTTCTCCCCAATTGGTAGTTACAGTCTTGTCCCTTCGCTGCAACTCCCGTACGGACTCAGGAGAGGCAAAGGTCGAGAGCCATGCGTCCTCCGAAACATGACCCTGCCAAGCCGCACTGCTTCTTGACACACTGCTTGCTTAACCCGGAAGCCAGCCGCACCAATGTGTCGGAGGAAACACTGTACAACTGTCGACCGGAGTCAGCATGCAGGCGCCCGGCCCGCCACAAGGAGTCGCTAGAGCGCGATGGGACAAGGACATCCCGGCCGGCCAAACCCTCCCCTAACCTAGATGACGCTGGGCCAATTGTGCACCGCTTCATCGGTCTCCCGGTCACGGCCAGCTGTGACACAGCCCGGGATCGAACCCGGGTCACAATTTCACAGCCTTAGACCGCTGCGCCACTCGGGAGGCCCCGGGCAGTCTTTTCAAACAGCTTTTACACGAAAAGGGCATTATCATCATCTTCACAATTTCACAGTATTATTCCAACCTCATAGTGTGTAAATATATATATAAAACACAGGAAAATCACGTGTTTGACTGAACTGGGCCTTTAATAGAACAGAGTGAAAGAGAGCAGCTATTAACGCCCACTGAAAGCTGGACATTCTTTTCCCACACACTTTGCTTTCTCTTACCAAAATATGAATGGTGATAGGGGCATTTTACAGATGAGGGATGGGAGGAAGTCAGCAGTACGTCAGGGCGTCTGCCTCCATGTGCCTCGCTGATGTCCTCTAAGGCTCAGACCGCTGTACGTCTCTGTCTGTGTGCCTCCAGTCATCCGCAGTAGATATCTGTTCCACCTGCACTTCAACTCAACTCCGCCCATGGAGAGGCCATATTATACGATAGTGTCTGTAGTGTAGAATATAAACAAACGACTATGCGATACTACAGTATACCGTACATTAAAATATATGTATGTTGTCATGTATATAAAACAACAATTTAATTATTTTGGTGCAATAAGATTTGATTCTGTTACATGAAATCATGATCATTGTTTGCTGTACCAGTGAGTTGGAGAGGCGGGAGTTGAATCAACACTAACATTTATTTTATTTTTACATTTACGTCATTTAGCAGACGCTCTTATCCAGAGCAACTTACAAATTGGTGCATTCACCCTATAGCCAGTGGGATAACCACTTCCCATATAAACTTTTTTCTTTAAAAAATTTTTTTTATATATATTTTTTTTATTTGTATATTTTATTTTATTTTTTTTTATTTTTATTTTTTAAAATTTATTAAGAAGGATGACTTTATCCTATCCCAGGTATTCCTTAAAGAGGTGGGGTTTCAAATGTCTCCGGAAGGTGGTGAGTGACTCCGCTGTCCTGGCGTCGTGAGGGAGCTTGTTCCACCATTGGGGTGCCAGAGCAGCGAACAGTTTTGACTGGGCTGAGCGGGAACTATGCTTCCGCAGAGGAAGGGGAGCCAGCAGGCCAGAGGTGGATGAACGCAATGCCCTCGTTTGGGTGTAGGGACTGATCAGAGCCTGAAGGTACGGAGGTGCCGTTCCCCTCACAGCTCCATAGGCAAGCACCATGGTCTTGTAACAGATGCGAGCTTCAACTGGAAGCCAGTGGAGTGTGCGGAGGAGCGGGGGTGACGTGAGAGAACTTGGGAAGGTTGAACACCAGACGGGCTGCGGCATTCTGGATGAGTTGTAGGGGTTTAATGGCACAGGCAGGGAGCCCAGCCAACAGCGAGTTGCAGTAATCCAGACGGGAGATGACAAGTGCCTGGATTAGGACCTGTGCCGCTTCCTGTGTAAGGCAGGGTCGTACTCTCCGAATGTTGTAGAGCATGAACATGCAGGATCGGGTCACCGCCTTGATGTTAGCGGAGAACGACAGGGTGTTGTCCAGGGTCATGCCAAGGCTCTTCGCACTCTGGGAGGAGGACACAACGGAGTTGTCAACCGTGATGGCGAGATCGTGGAGCGGCAGTCCTTCCCCGGGAGGAAGAGCAGCTCCGTCTTGCCAAGGTTCAGCTTGAGGTGGTGATCCGTCATCCATACTGATATGTCTGCCAGACATGCAGAGATGCGATTCGCCACCTGGTTATCAGAAGGGGAAAGGAGAAGATTAGTTGTGTATCGTCAGCGTAGCAATGATAGGAGAGGCCATGTGAGGATATGACAGAGCCAAGTGACTTGGTGTATAGGGAGAATAGGAGAGGGCCTAGAACTGAGCCCTGGGGGACACCAGTGGTGAGAGCACGTGGTGCGGGAGACAGCTTCTCGCCACGCCACTTGGTAGGAGCGACCGGTCAGGTAGGACGCAATCCAGGAGTGAGCCGCGCCAGAGATGCCCAGCTCGGAGAGGGTGGAGAGGAGGATCTGATGGTTCACAGTATCAAAGGCAGCAGACAGGTCTAGAAGGACAAGAGCAGAGGAGAGAGAGTTAGCTTTAGCAGTGCGGAGAGCCTCCGTGACACAGAGAAGAGCAGTCTCAGTTGAATGACCAGTCCTGAAACCTGACTGGTTTGGATCAAGAAGGTCATTCTGAGAGAGATAGCAAGAGAGTTGGCTAAAGACGGCACGCTCAATAGTTTTGGAAAGAAAAGAAAGAAGGGATACTGGTCTGTAGTTGTTGACATCAGTGGGATCGAGTGTTGGTTTTTTGAGAAGGGGTGCAACTCTCGCTCTCTTGAAGACGGAAGGGACATGGCCAGCGGTCAAGGATGAGTTGATCAGCGAGGTGAGGTAGGGGAGAAGGTCACCGGAGATGGTCTGGAGAAGAGAGGAGGGGATGGGGTCAAGCGGGCAGGTTGTTGGGCGGCCTGCAGTCACAAGTCGCAAGATTTTATCTGGAGAGAGAGGGGAGAAAGAAGTCAAAGCATAGGGTAGGGCAGTGTGAGCAGGACCAGCAGTGTCATTAGACTTAACAAACGAGGATCGGATGTCGTCAACCTTCTTTTTCAAAGTGGTTGACGAAGTCATCCACAGAGAGGGAGGGGGAGGGAGGGGATGATTCAGCAGGGAGGAGAATGTGGCAAAGAGCTTCCTAGGGTTAGAGGCAGATGCTTGGAATTTAGAGTGGTAGAAAGTGGCCTTAGCAGCAGAAACAGATGAAGAAAATGTAGAGAGGAGGGAGTGAAAAGATGCCAGGTCGGCAGGGAGTTTAGTTTTCTTCCATTTCCGCTCCGCTGCCCGTAGCTCTGTTCTGTGAGCTCGCAATGAGTCATCAAGCCACGGAGCTGGAGGGGAGGACCGAGCCGGCCGGGAGGATAGGGGACACAGAGAGTCAAAGGATGCAGAAAGGGGGGAGAGGAGGGTTGAGGAGGCATAATCAGGAGATTGGAGGGAGAAGGATTGAGCAGAGGGAAGAGATGATAGGATGGAAGAGGAGAGAGTAGTGGGAGAGAGAGAGCGAAGGTTGCGGCAGCGCATTACCATCTGTGTAGGGGCAGAGTGAGTAGTGTTGGAGGAGAGCGAGAGAGAAAAGGATACAAAGTAGTGGTCGGAGACATGGAGGAGTTGCAGTGAGATTAGTAGAGGAGCAGCATCTAGTAAAGATGAGGTCAAGCGTATTGCCTGCCTTGTGAGTAGGGGGACGGTGAGAGGGTGAGGTCAAAAGAGGAGAGGAGTGGAAAGAAGGAGGCAGAGAGAAATGAGTCAAATGTAGACGTAGGGAGGTTGAAATCCCCCAAAACTGTGAGGGGTGAGCCATCCTCAGGAAAGGAGCTTATCAAGGCGTCAAGCTCATTGATGAACTCTCCAAGGGAACCTGGAGGGCGATAGATGACAAGGATATTAAGCTTAAATGGGCTAGTGACTGTGACAGCATGGAATTCAAATGAGGAGATAGACAGATGGGTTAGGGGAAAAATTGAGAATGTCCACTTGGGAGATATGAGAATTCCTGTGCCACCACCCCGCTGACCAGATGCTCTCGGGGTATGCGAGAACACATGGTCAGACGAGGAGAGAGCAGTAGGAGTAGCAGTGTTTTCAGTGGTAATCCATGTTTCCGTCAGCGCCAAGAAGTCGAGGGATCGGAGGGTAGCATAGGCTGGGATGAAGTCTGCCTTGTTGGCAGCAGAACGGCAGTTCCAGAGGCTGCCAGAGACCTGGAACTCCAGGTGAGTGGTGCGTGCAGGGACCACCAGGTTAGAGAGGCAGCAGCCACGCGGTGTGAGGCGTTTGTGTAGCCTGTGCGGAGAGGAGAGAACAGGGATAGGCAGAGGCATAGTTGACAGGCTGCAGCAAATGGCTACAATAATGCAGAGGAGATCGGAATGAAATGAACTAAACATCTGGGAAAGGAGAGAGCGGGCCTCCCCTCACCACAACTCCCAAATATAACTCTCCCAACTTCCACCTCAGAAACTATAATTGTTGTAAAACTACAGCGGTTCAATGTTTTCTATGAATAGACTAACTCAGCTAGCTAACTAGGCGCAGCACGAACGGCACGAACACACAGAGAGAGCCAAACTAACGTTAACTAGTCACCCATGTCCCGAATTCCCTGAACGACTCGGGCTATCAATATGTAAAAAACAAAACACAAATGTAGGTTATGACTTACCCCTAGCAGCTACTGTTAGCTAGCCAAGTGCAAAGCTAGCCACTGAATTGACTCAGCCAGTTCGCGTCTGTTCGCTAGGGTCGTTCCAGCTATTGTTTACTAGTAGCTATCCAGGTAGCAACAAGCTGAAGCTAAATTTCAAGCACAGTAGCCACTTGCTACCTAACGTTAACGGTTCAGACATGAGGTTAGAAAACAGCTGAATGGTAGGCAATTATTGTATGTAATCATTGTAGGCAGCCAGCTGGCGTAACCACAGGCACTCCCAGGCGTGAAATAACTATACCGTTGCTAATTGCTACTCGCCAGCTAGTCCAGGTGGAGGGTTAGCCAGCTAGCTTCGTGCTACCCCCGGCGCCGCCGAATACAATACTAACCTACAATAATTACATACAACAACCCACGATAACCACCAACAATACCTAACTACAATCTAAATACATATGTAGGTTATGACTTACCCCTAGCAGCTACTGTTAGCTAGCCAAGTGCAAAGCTAGTCACTGAATTGACTCAGCCAGTTCGCGTCTGCTCGCTCGGTCGTTCCAGCTATTGTTTACCAGTTAGCGTTAACGGTTCAGACAATGAGGTTAGAAAACAGCTGAATGGTAGAAAACAGCTGAATGGTAGGCAATTATTGTATGTAACTATTGTAGGCAGCCAGCTGGCGTAATTACAGGCACTCTCAGGCGTGAAACAATTATACCGTTGCTAATAGTTGCCAGTAGCTATCCGCCAGCTAGTCCAGGTGGTGGGTCAGCCAGCTAGCTTCTAGCTTCAGCCGAATACAGCTAGCTTCGTGCTCAGCCGAATACAATACTAACCTACAATAATTACATACAACAACCCACGATAACTTCCTACAATACCTAACTACAATCTAAATACATAGTTTTAGCCTTACTCGACAAAGCCCAAACTATGTATAAAGCCAAGCTTACCCGACGACCTCACCCGACCTCACCCGTACAGAGCATTTGCATCACATCAACACTGTGAAATACAGTATGTTCATATGGGCAGACCGATGTTCAGCCACTCGCATTAACATTAGCAAGGCATTGCCAGAGCAAAGCGGTGGCGTCAAGGGGATGTGGATGGTGGGGGGGGGGGACTCCATCAGCGTAGTGAAGGCCCTCAGACAAAGAGCACTCTACAGAATTACACAGTAGGAGAAATCACCCTGGATGGTCAGGGACCAATTGATTGGACAGCCGCCCTACTGCTAGAATGAGGTGGTAAACATTGATAATAGTTTAACAGTGTTAAATGCACTAGGAATGTATCTCTTTCCAACACGCCCTCAGACGAATACATTATTAGAGCTTGCATTAAGAGCGCGAGGAGAAAGAGAAGAGATGGGTCGCTTAGCTCATATAGTCGATTTACTGTATGGGAAATGCTGTCTATCCCATTTTTTATTTATTTAGATGTGTAGTATATCATGTTGCCCATCTGATGACACTGTTGGAGTATGTTACTTGACTGGATGGACCCATCAATGACATGTACTGTATGGCATGCAAAGCCATAAGCAAATGGTTACTTCCCTGTTAGTAATTTGGTAGCTTGTCAATTTCATCATGCATAATGATACATCCTGCATACAGTTAAAAAATATATTTTGACAAATATATGGTAATATACCTTTAGTTTCGGTTTATTTAATTTAAACACAATGTACAAGGAAATTCAAAGTAAAACAGCTAAATAGTACTTTAGAGTCTAAGACGTTAGGGGAGGGGGGTTGCTAAACTGACATATGGAATTGTTTTAAGATTGTCATACTATGAATAATTTAGCTATTTGATTTTGAATTTTAGGATCCCTTTAGGTTTAAAAAAAAACAAAAACAAATATATTTTATAAAATATATTTTGGCCTTTACTACTATAGCCCATAGAAATGCCTTGAGTAACACATTTATGAATGGCATGAAGGACTTTCCAAAAATAAATCATAAGAAACAAGGTTTTGAAGTGTCTGTACTAAATCTAGGAGATAAGAAAACTGAGGAAATATATACAGTTGAAGTCGGAAGTTTACATACACTTAGGTTGGAGTCATTAAAACTCATTTTTCAACCACTCCACACATTTCTTGTTAACAAACTATAGTTTTGGCAAGTCGGTTAGGACATCTACTTTGTGCATGACACAAGTAATTTTTCAAACAATTGTTTACAGATTATTTCACTTATAATTCAATGTATCACAATTCCAGTGGGTCAGAAGTTTACATACACAAAGTTGACTGTGCCTTTAAACAGCTTGGAAAATTCCAGAAAATGATGTCATGGCTTTAGAAGCTTCTGATAGGCTAATTGACATCATCAGTTGGAGGTGTACACGTGGATGTATTTCAAGGCCTACCTTCAAACTCAGTGCCTCTTTGCATGACATCATGGGAAAATCAAAAGAAATCAGCCAAGACCTCAGAAAAATAATTGTAGACCTCCACAAGTCTGGTTCATCCTTGGGAGCAATTTCCAAATGCCTGAAAGTACCACGTTCAACTGTACAAACAATAGTACACAAGTATAAACACCAGGGGACCACGCAGCCATCATACTGCTCAGGAAGGAGACTTGTTCTGTCTCCTGGATATGAACGTACTTTGGTGTGAAAAGTGCAAATCAATCCCAGAACAACAGCAAAGGACCTTGTGAAGATGCTGGAGGAAACCGGTACAAAAGTATCTATATCCACAGTAAAACGAGTCCTATATCGACATAGCCTGAAAGGCCACACAGCAAGGAAAAAGCCACTGCTCCAAAACCGCTGTCACGATCGTCGTTAAGAGAGTGAGTGGAGGACCAAGGTGCAGCGTGATGAACGAACATGTTTATTTATCATTAGCGATAAACACGGACAGTCAACAAAAACAACAAACGACTCGTAACGTCCTAGGTAACATAGACCAACACGGAACAAGAACCCACAAACACAAAGGGAAAAACAGACAGTTTAAATATGGCTCCCAATCAGAGACAACCAGCCACAGCTGACACTCGTTGCCTCTGATTGGGAGTCACTCCAGCCAACATAGAAATAAACACAACTAGAACTCCCAACATAGAAATACAACACATAGAATGAACACACCCTGGCTCAACATATAGAGTCCCAGAGCCAGGGTGTGACAGTACCCCCCCCTAAAGGCGCGGACTGCGACCGCGCCTCAACTAGAACAAAACAGGGGAGGGCTGGGTGGGCATTCCTCATCGGCGGCGGTTCTGGCTCTGGGCTTGCCCACCACCCTCCAATAATCCCCCCATAGCGCCCCTGGTCCGGTCTGGCCCCGCTGGCTGGAGCTGAACTGGACGTAGTAGGAGCGGATAGCTTCAGCTCCGTTGTGGAGCAGTTGACCGGTACCTGATTAGGCACCGGTGACCCAGGCACGGGTTGTGCCGGACTGACGACGCGCACCCCTGGCTTGGTGCGTGAGGCAGGAACGGACCGGACCGGGCTGATGATGCGCACCCCTGGCTTGGTGCGTGGAGCAGCAACGGGCCGGACCGGGCTGACGATACGCACCCCTGGCTTGGTGCGTGGAGCAGGAACGGACCGGACCGGGCTGACGATGCGCACCTCTGGCTTGGTGCGTGGAGCAGCGACGGGCCTTACCAGGCTGACGACTCGCACCCCTGGCTTGGTGCGAGTGGCAGGAACGGGCTGGACCAGGCTGACGACTCGCACCCCTGGCTTGGTGCGAGTGGCAGGAACGGGCTGGACCAGGCTGACGACTCGCACCCCTGGCTTGGTGCGAGTGGCAGGAACAGGCCGGGCCGGGCTGGCGACGCGCACCGTAGACTTGGTGCGAGTGGCAGGAACAGGCCGGGCCGGGCTGGCGACGCGCACCGTAGACTTGGTGCGAGTGGCAGGAACAGGCCGGGCAGGGATGGCGACGAGCACCGTAGGCTTGGTGCGAGGGGCAGCAACAGGCCGGGCCGGGCTGGCGCCGCGCACCGTAGGCTTGGTGCGAGTGGCAGGAACAGGCCGGGCCGGGCTGGCGACGCGCACCGTAGGCTTGGTGCGAGGGGCAGGAACAGGCCGGACCGGGCTGGCGACGCACACCGTAGGCTTGGTGCGAGGGGCAGGAACAGGCAGGGCCGGGCTGTGGAGACGGATAGGAGACCTGGAGTGAAGTGCGGCCACAACCCGTCCTGGCTGAATGCCTATCTTCACACACTCTGTGTGAGGCATCCGCACAGGACGCACAGGGCTGTGTACCCGTACTGGCATAACAGCACGTGACACTGGCGCAGGATATCCGGGACCGAGGAGAGGCATTGGAGACCACGAGCGCTGAGCCGGCACACTCCGTCCTGGCTGCATACCCACCTTCGCACGACACGTGCGGGGTGCTCGTACAGGACTATGCCGGACCACTCGTGGCACAGAACGCCGCTCCGCATACCGCGGAACCTGCCCAGTCCCATGCTGCCATGCCTGAGTACGGGAAGTTGGTTCCGCTCTCCATCCAGGCTCCGCCAACCTGCCTTCTGGCCCCCCAAACCCGGTGGCCTCCTCTCCAAAACTCCCAAATCGCCCTGTGGCAGCCTCCTGCTGCCCAGCCGCCCATGCCGTGTGCCCCCCCAAAAATTTTTTTTGGGGTTGCCTCTCGTCCGTCCGACGATGACACTGCTGACGCCGCTGCTCCTCTCTCGCCAGGGCCTTAATCCTAGCCCATGGCCCTTTGCCCCCGAGCATGTCCTCCCAGGACCACGATTTGCCCACCTGGGCCATCGCCAACCTCTCCATCTCCTTTCCCGGCGCTTCCTCCCATGTCCAGTCTGCCTGCTCCTGGACACGCTGCTTGGTCCTTGTATGGTGGGTTCTTCTGTCACGATCGTCGTTAAGAGAGTGAGTGGAGGACCAAGGTGCAGCGTGATGAACGAACATGTTTATTTATCATTAGCGATAAACACGGACAGTCAACATAAACAACAAACGACTCGTAACGTCCTAGGTAACATAGACCAACACGGAACAAGAACCCACAAACACAAAGGGAAAAACAGACAGTTTAAATATTTACATTTACATTTTTTTAAATATGGCTCCCAATCAGAGACAACCAGCCACAGCTGACACTCGTTGCCTCTGATTGGGAGTCACTCCAGCCAACATAGAAATAAACACAACTAGAACTCCCAACATAGAAATACAACACATAGAATGAACACACCCTGGCTCAACATATAGAGTCCCAGAGCCAGGGTGTGACAACCGCCATAAAAAAGCCAGACTACGGTTTGTAACTGTACATGGGGACAAAGATCGTACTTTTTGGAGGAATGTCCTCTGGTCTGATGAAACAAAAATAGAACTGTTTGGCCATAATGACCATCGTTATGTTTGGAGGAAAAGGGGGTGGCTTGCAAGCCGAAGAACACCATCCCAACTTGTGAAGCACAGGGGGTGGCAGCATCATGCTGTGGGGGTGCTTTGCTGCAGGAGGGTCTGGTGCACTTCACAAAATAGATGGCATCATGAGGAAGGAAAATGATGTGGATATATTGAAGCAACATCTCAAGACATCAGTCAGGAAGTTAAAGCTTGGTCGCAAATGGGTCTTCCAAATGGACAATGACCCCAAGCATACTTCCAAAGTTGTGGCAAAATGGCTTAAGGACAACAAAGTCAAGGTATTGGAGTGGCCATCACAAAGCCCTGACCTCAATCCTATAGAAAATGTGTGGGCAGAACTGAAAAAGCGTGTGCGAGCAAGGAAGCCTAAAAACCTGATTCAGTTACACCAGCTCTGTCAGGAGGAATGGGCCAAAAGTCACCCAACTTATTGTGGGAAGCTTGTGGAAGGCTACCCGAAACGTTTGACCCAAGTTAAACAATTTAAAGGCAATGCTACCAAATACTAATTGAGTGTATGTAAACTTCTGACCCACTGGGAATGTGATGAACAAAATAAAAGCTTAAATAAATAATTCTCTCTACTAATATAATGATATATTTCACATTCTTAAAATAAAGTGGTGATCCTACCTGACCTAAGACAGGGAATTTTTACTAGGATTAAATGTCAGGAATGTGAAAAACTGAGTTTAAATGTATTTGGCTAAGGTGTATGTAAACTTCCGACTTCAACTGTATATTTATTTATTTTATTTGTATTTTTACACATTTAACCCCTTTTTTTGGGTAGGCACAAAACTACCTTCATAATTCCATTCGTTTTTTTAAACCAGTACTGGTTACCTTCAGATAAGTTCCATGACACTAGTGGGGGTCGTAGAGCAAAACGGAGAACACTACCGTTCGGACGCTAGTGAAGTTTTCGCGAGAAGACAGATTATCGGGATGTCTCATGGTCTGACAAACACCGCTCTACCTCTGCCACCTTTCACCGCAGAATTGCGGATTGAGATGCATCCAATGCAAAAAAATAGATAGCTTTGGTACATTTTCACAACTCTTAGTACAAAACTACAAACTGGTCACAATTGTAACGCAGCCAGTATTTCATTCAAAATCTGTCATTGTGCATTCATTTGGATTGTAAACATCTCTCACTACACAACCATTGATTCAAAATACACACTACCGGTCAAAAGTTTTAGAACACCTACTCATTCAAGGGTTTTTCTACATTGTAGAATAATAGTGAAGACATCAAAACTATGAAATAACACATATGGAATCATGTAGTAACTAAAAAAGTGTTAAAGAAATGAAAATATATTTGAGATTATTTTTCACGGACGTTGAAGGACAGGTCAGACCAAGGCGCAGCGTGAAATGCATACATGTTTATTTATCAAAATAAACACACGAACAAAACAACGTAACGTGAAGTCCTCAGGCTAAACACAATACAAGCCTATACACGGAACAAGATCGCACAAACATATTGCAAACCAGCTACTTAAGTATGATCCCCAATCAGAGACAATGAGCGACAGCTGCCTCTGATTGGGAATCACACCCGGCCAAACATAGAAACACAATACCTAGAATGTAAACATAGAAATAATAACATAGATCTCCACACCCTGACTCAACATACAAGAGTTCCTTAAGGCAGGGCGTGACATTCTTCAAATAGCCACCCTTTGCCTTGATGACAGCTTTGCACACTCTTGGCATTCTCTCTTTTCCAACAGTCTTTAAGGAGTCCCCACATATGCTGAGCACTAGTTGGCTGCTTTTCCTTCACTCTGCGGTCCGACTCATTCCAAACCATCTCAATTTGGTTGAGGTCGGCGTATTGTGGAGGCCAGGTCATCTGACGCAGCACTCCATCACTCTGCTTCTTGGTAAAATAGCCCTTACACAGCCTGGAGGTGTGTTGGGTCATTGTCCTGTTGAAAAACAAATGATAGTCCCACTAAGCCCAAACCAGATGGGATGGCGTATCGCTGCAGAATGCTGTGGTAGCCATGCTGGTTAAGTATGCCTTGAATTCTAAATAAATCACAGATAGTGTCACCAGCAAAGTACCCCTCACACCATAGTACCCTGTTACGAACCCCGTGGCTTTAAACGTCTAGGGTGGATGGACAAGAGACCCGTAACATAATTCATGCAAATTAGAATCGTGACATGGAACAGTGAGAACAAAAACTACACGACAACCATAAACTACCGTCAAACATAAAATATTTATTTTTGAACACACGGTAAATGTTTGGGAAAAAGGGCTGAGCAGGACCCAAGAAATGAAACAATAGTGTAAAAAAAACCTAAACTGATCTTGCCTGCCTCAAGAACCGCTAAGCTACTGCTAATCATACAAAAATACAGTGGGTGGTCCGCTCAGGTCTAACTAGTGTTTTTAGACAGTTTTCTTCCTACGGGTAATGTATGCCCAAGGGCAACTTGCTTAAATTCCCCTTTTCCCAGAAACACCAAATACCAAACAGAGTAACCAGCAAATGAGTGAGTACACAAAACACAGGACACCACAGTATCCATACTCACATACGGAAATAGTCTCTAACAAAGTTACCAAACAGAGTAACCAGCAAATGAGTGAGTACACAAAACACAGGACACCTCAGTATCCATACTCACATACGGAAAATAGTCTCTCTCTACAAACACAACTGACCGGCTTTTAAACAACGGGATGTGTGATTGAAAAACCAGAAACAGGTGGTGCAATGCAGAGGAATGTCCACTGATTGGTCCACCTCAGCAATCAGCAGACACCCCAACGACCACCAATCAGGAACATACAGGACACCTGTGATTAGGGCAGAGGAGAGGAAAAACACAAAAAGACACAGGATACCTGTATCCGTAACATACCCCCACACCATAACACGTCCTCCTCCATGCTTTACGGTGGGAAATACACATGCAGCGATTATCCGTTAACCCACACCGCGTCTCACAAAGAGACGACAGTTTTAACCAAAAATCTCCAATTTGGACTCCAGACCAAAGGACAAATTTCCACCGGTCTAATGTCCATTGCTCGTGTTTCTTGGCCCAAGCAAGTTATTGGTGTCCTTTAGTAGTCGTTTCTTTGCAGCAATTTGACCATGAAGGCCTGATTCAAACAGTCTTCTCTGAAAAGTTGATGTTGACATGTGTCTGTTACTTGAACTCTGTGAAGCATTTATTTGGGCTGCAATTTCTGAGGCTGTTAACTCTGATGAACTTATCATCTGCAGCAGAGGTAACTCTAGGTCTTCCATTCCTGTGGTGGTCCTCCTGAGAGCCAATTTCATCATAGCACTTGATGGTTTTGCGACTGCACTTGAAGAAACGTTCAAAGTTCTTGAAATGTTCCTTATTGCTTATTTGAGCTGTTCTTGCCATAATATGAACTTGGTCTTTTACCAAACAGGGCTATCTTCTGTATACCCCCCCTACCTTGTCACAACACAACTGATTGGCTCAAACGCATTAAGAAGGAAATAAATTACACAAATTAACTTTTAAGATAGCACACCTGTTAATTGAAATGCATTCCAGGTGACTACCTCATGAAGCTGGTTAGCAAACATGCTAATCTAATAGCAAACATGCAAGATACGTGTTTCAAATCGCCCTTAGAAGTGCTGAAAGTAATATGGTACAGTATTGTAAATTACAGTAGATTACACAGTTTTCACATTAGGCAATACACTTACAGTACATGACCCAACAAAATTGACAGAAAATCTATAATTTCCATAATATCTATCCAATGTGTAATCAAAGGTGTGATCAATGAAGACGTCCTCTACAATCATTAATTTGCATCAAGCCTGTCTTGAGCATTTGGCCATACATTCTATTCCACGTCACAGTGAATGTCCTTATTGTTCATGCACCATGGGAAAAAACATTTTGGCAAGGCGATTCCAAGCTTGACATTGGTCTGCATTGAGGTCGTCGCGTGCCTCATCCATGGCCAGAAGGAGGGTGGCAAGCTCATGGGGATGGTGATCGTACACCTTCCACCTCCATGCTGAAAAATATTCCTCAGTAGGGTTGAGGAAAGGAGAGTATGGGGGCATGTATAGGGTCACGAATCGGGGATGGGCCCGAAACCATGCCTGAACCACCTCTGCATAGTGAAACCTAACATTGTCCCACACAATGACATAGGTGAACCTTTCACCTTGACAGGCCTGCTCAATTTCATTGAGAAACACAATAAGGTGTGCAGCGTGGTAGGATCCAAGTAATGGCCTACGTCCTAACACACCATCTTCAGAGATGGCTGCACACATGGAGATGTTTCCCCCACGTTTTCCAGGCACTTGGACGGTCGCCCGCTGGCCAATGAGGTTCCGCCCACGGTGCCTCATTTTGGCCAGGTTGAAGCCCGCTTCATCAACAAAGATATACTTGTGATGGTTCACAGCAGCATCAAGCACCTTCACCCTCTAAAATATATATTTTGGTTAGTTATTTTTACAGTATAGTTCCAATATGATATTGTGAAGTAGCATGTGCATCAAATAGTAACAGTAATACAGTATACAGTGCTGTACCTGAACATACTCGGCCCACAGTTGTTTCACCCGGTTGTTGTTTCTCTCAAAAGGCACCAGGTAAATGTGTTTCATAGATACCTGGTGCCTATTCAAAAGGCGGGTGATTGTTGGTAGGCTGATGGATGCCACATTGGCAAAGGTGTCATCGTTCTCCTCAATGGCCTGCTTTATTTCGGACAGCCGTATGTCATTCCTGGCCCTCACCATTTCCACCACTGTCCACTATTGCTGGTCGGTCAGCACATGGCCACGGTCACCACCATGGGGTCTTCTGTCAATTCTGAGGGTAGAACAGAGTATACTGTCAATAGATTATAATGTAAGGATACTGTAACATGTTTTGTGAATTTACATGCATTACAATATGTCATTTACTGTAAATGTAATGGTAAAGCATGGTGCATATCCTGCAGACTTACCGGTTTTCTTGGATCTTTTCAGATTGGGTGAACTAATCTGGCAGCCTCTGCCATGGTAAGGCCTCTGTTTAACACATGGTCAACGACGATGGGTGACCTTACTGAGTAAAGTAGGTCATGATTTAACTTTTGCGAATCACACGACTGCGAGCCGTGGCTCCAAATGGAGGCAAGACACGTATGGAAGGTAAGTACAGAGGAGGGTTAGGGAGAAGGTTGATTGGTTGGTAGACTAAAATGATTAAGCCAATGCCTATGCACAAGGAGTTTCTCCCGGTGTTTCTATTAGCTAACGAAGGCCAAGTTTGACGCGTTGGTCCTCCAGACTCTTTGCATATTTGGGCGGAAGTGTTTGGTAACGAGATTACCACATTAGGGATACA
Source organism: Coregonus clupeaformis (assembly GCF_020615455.1). NCBI lineage: Eukaryota > Metazoa > Chordata > Actinopteri > Salmoniformes > Salmonidae > Coregonus > Coregonus clupeaformis. The sequence continues at coordinate 38,965,182 of NC_059204.1, forward strand.
TTTAAGCATTAATTCATGAGTGGTTATGGTAAGGGTTTACAAATCAAATGCCTAGCACTAGGATTGAACCTGCGATGCTCGGTGCGTAGCTCGCAATTTAAACTCATGAGCCTACTAGATGGTAACATGTGCTCGCGTTACCCGTAGTGGATGGATGTAAATTGCCATGGAAATAAAATGCCACGCCATGCCACAATTTCACCATTCTAAATATAATAATAATAATAATAATAATAATAATAATAATAATATGCCATTTAGCAGACGCTTTTATCCAAAGCGACTTACAGTCATGCGTGCATACATTTTTATTTTTATTTTTGTGTATGGGTGGTCCCGGGGTTTGAACCCACTACCTTGGCGTTACAAGCGCCGTGCTCTACCAGCTGAGTAGATATGGCTACACAGCATATAATCCACTAGCGTTTGGGCTGTTCTTGCATTCAACTTCATTCTTGTTGTAATGTTTGTTACTTGTATTGTTTTCATATGTTGTTTACCTTTCGCCAGTAGACAATTATTTATCCAGTACATAACATAGTTTCTTCTGTATAGGCAATTAAAACAGGGATGTTTAGTTTTGTAGGGGGGACAATTGTAATGCTGTATTTGTAATAAGAGGCCTATATGTTTTGTAATCAGAAATATATGGTCTGTAATGTGAGACTTTTATTATGGCATCACCATAGAGATATTATTTCTGGACTTTTATTAAGACATACCCTTCCCAAAGTCACCTGCGCGTGAGGATATATTCATATGAGAGATGAGTCAGTGACAGAGAAGTAAAGGGATGGAGATACTTGGAACCTCTTAAATGTTAAGTCCCCTATTTAGGAGACTTTAAGCGGTTCTGGACTTGTTCTGACCGATATTTATGTGTACAGCACGCTCTGTGAACAGTGCAACATTAATTGCTTTATACTCCCTTAAAGCACTGGTTGTCTCCATTCATATGCATTATTCCCTACACAACTAATCTTCTCCTTTCCCCCTTCTGATAACCAGGTGGCGAATCGCATCTCTGCATGTCTGGCAGACATATCAGTATGGATGACGGATCACCACCTCAAGCTGAACCCTGGCAAGACGGAGCTGCTCTTCCTCCCGGGGAAGGACTGCCCGTTCCATGATCTCGCCATCACGGTTGACAACTCCGCTGTGTCCTCCTCCCAGAGTGCGAAGAGCCTAGGCGTGACCCTGGACAACACCCTGTCGTTCTCCGCCAACATCAAGGCGGTGACCCGCTCCTGCAGGTTCATGCTCTACAACATTCGGAGAGTACGACCCTGCCTTACACAGGAAGCGGCACAGGTCCTAATCCAGGCACTTGTCATCTCCCGTCTGGACTACTGCAACTCGCTGTTGGCTGGCCTCCCTGCCTGTGCCATTAAACCCCTACAACTCATCCAGAATGCCGCAGCCCGTCTGGTGTTCAACCTTCCCAAGTTCTCTCACGTCACCCCCCTCCTCCGCACACTCCACTGGCTTCCAGTTGAAGCTCGCATCCGCTACAAGACCATGGTGCTTGCCTATGGAGCAGTGAGGGGAACGGCACCTCTGTACCTTCAGGCTCTGATCAGTCCCTACACCCAAACGAGGGCATTGCGCTCATCCACCTCTGGCCTGCTGGCTCCCTTCCTCTGCGGAAGCATAGTTACCGCTCAGCCCAGTCAAAACTGTTCGCTGCCCTGGCACCCCAATGGTGGAACAAGCTCCCTCACGACGCCAGGACAGCGGAGTCACTCACCACCTTCCGGAGACATTTGAAACCCCACCTCTTTAAGGAATACCTGGGATAGGATAAAGGAATCCTTCTACCCCCCCAATTGTAAAGTGGTTATCCCACTGGCTATAGGGTGAACGCACCACTTTGTGAGTCGCTCTGGCTAAGAGCGTCTGCTAAATGACGTTAATGTGCCCTTGAGCAAGGCACTTAACCCTAATTGCTCCTGTAAGTCGCTCTGGATAAGAGCGTCTGCTAAATGACTAAAATGTAAATGTAATTCCCAGCTAACAACAAACGTTCCCACAACGTTAGAGAATGTTCCTTTAAAAGTCTAATTAAGTCATTACCTAGCGTTTTCATAGGAATTTTCCAGTGACATGCAATAACTGTTTCCAAGAACCCATTCCCTTAAAAGTTATTTTCTTCAAGAATCAACAGTTACAATTCCAAAAATGTATGTAGCAATCGCAGATTGCCCCTTTAAAAGACATTGTACTAGAGTTGTACATTCCAAAGACCAAAGCTTGTTGTAGTTCCATGTTAATGATTCATAGTATGTAAGTATTCTAAAAGTAAAGTACATTTTGAGGACTTCATTAATCATTATATACTGTATGTTGTTTAACATCATCCTCTAGTGGCTCAATAGGGATACAACTCTTTTAGCAAAATGTACCTTTTCTCTGATCTCTATCTATTAGTAGGCCCCGTGTAGCTCAGTTGGTAGAGCATGGCGCTTGCAACGGCAGGGTTGTGGCTTCGATTCCCATGGGGGACCAGTATGAAAATGTATGCACTCACTAACTGTAAGTCGCTCTGGATAAGAGCATCTGCTAAATATGTAAAATGTAGGCCTGAAGGACAGGTTAGGTGGGCGCATCAACATCCAATCCTGTCATACATCACCATGGTTTCACAAATGATTTGTTTACTCAACTGTTTGTTCATTTGTGTGCTCACTTGTGTATGTTATGGTGGTGTGTGCATGTAGAGAGACAGAGTCACTCAGTAATAAAGAGAGGCAGAGCTCAGTTTGTAAGAAGGCTGACCTGACAGGACCAAGGAAACACCTCAGCATTTTTACTCTTTATTAGAAATGGAGGAACACAAAGATGCTCAATACTGTTTTCCAGACGAAAACTGTTCTTGCAGAAAGGCTTTGCTATCGACATCTATTTACATTACACTGTACATCCTCTTGTCATTGATTTCAGCTGTATTTCTGTGTGTTGTTTTCTCTACATTGGTTATGTAGATACTGCTTTATCTCTCTGCAATTTGGTCTTGATATTTATTGACCGCTATGTTGCGGTGTATGATCCCTTGTTGTACCACTCTAAAATACAACAATAATAAGTTGTGGTATATCTATTACCTGGTGTTGTTGTATCATATACAATGCTGATACAATAGATTGATTTGTAAAAGTTAACCAAATGGTACACCGTAGTTGTTATGAAGAATGTTTTATGGTTATCGGATTGTGGTCCAATATTGACATTGCAGTTAAAATGGTTCTCCCGTGCTCTATTATCATAACACTTTATTTGAACATATTTGTTGTGGCCAGATCACAGGCCAGAAAGATATTTACAAAAGAGGCTGCCACAAAGTATGATGTTAAAACTGTACAGTCAAATAAGTCTGAGAGAAAAGCAGCAAAAACTCTAGCTATTGTTGTTTTTACCTATCTAAGTTGTTGGATTCCAATTATTTTTTGTAATTTAGCAAATTTCAATTAATCATCATATTTCTTAAGCTTTCTGACAGTTCTTAATTCCTTCATCAATCCAATCATTTATGCTTTATTTTATCCATGGTTCAAAGTGACAGCTAAATACATTTTTACTTTTGAAGTTAAGGTGTTCATAGTTCATACCTTTTTCTTCCTCAATTTGACAAACACAGGTTTGATATTGTTGTGTTATAGGCCTACTGTTGTTGTAATTGCTTTTTTCATGTAAAAATACACTGACATTACTTCTCAGTTAACTGTTGACATCAGAGATACACGTGGTGTTGATTCAGAATGTGTTGATACAGAATGATTTCGCAGGATTGGATTGGAATGACTTGTTGATTGCAGAAGGTATTGTAGTCATTTTGGGTTGTATATTCCAAAGACCAAAGCATGTGGTTGTTCCATGTTGTTATTTCATGATAAATAGTATGTAGGTATTCTAAAAGTAAAGTACATTTTGAGAATTTCATGAATCATTCACAATTTTGTTTAGCATGTCACTCTAGTGGCTCAATGGGGATAACTACACTTGTTCAAAGCATTGTAAGTTGAAATGTTAAATACTGCATGATATCAGATAACGTCCAGGTCTAACTAAATGTTTGTGTAAGCATTAGTGTAAGAAGTTGATGGAAAAATTTAACAATATGCAAATATGACAAATAGTAATGCCCCAAAAGAGAGACACACAATCACATGATTTTCTGCAAGGTATGATTACTGTCAGAATACAGTAGTTCAACTTGCATTATAGATATTTGTTGTGGCCAGGGTTTGGGGGCTACGTTGAATCTGTTGACAGGGCTAAGTTGATTAAATGGCTTACAGTGTTTTTTCTTTTTTAATGTTGTTTGTGTGAGAGATGTTATTTTATAAGGTTATGTAGTGCTTTTTAGATCATTGATTGAGGCAACTGAACTGAACTGGAAATCACATTTCTTGGTCACTTTTCTGTTGTTGTTGAAAAAACAACAACACACCAGAACATAAAATATCATCAAGGGAGTGATTGGGTCAGAATACAGAACTGTCCACATTTACTTTTCATCAGCCAACAAGATCAGTAGGCCTAACGAACAGCAAAAGCACTAGTTTATGTCAATCTACTATCCTCCATAGTACAAAAGTTGACCTATTCTATTCTGTGCGAGAAATAAATAATCCAAACTTGGGATGCGATAGATCCAAAATTAATACAACTACTAGCATCAAAAAACATGTTTTACTCAATGAGGCTGATGCAACAGATCAGAACATTTAGCTTAAAATGTTGATAAACTATTAGGCTATTTCTTCACATTATAAGCGCAGCAATGTGCACATGACAGTAGGCTATAAGCGTGAATGTTCCATTAGTGGGAAACCACCATTATCAAACGTGACCGCAAATGCGATTATACATGTAATGTTTTTATTATAAAAGGTTCATTTTTATGGTGAAAATTATCTTCCCCAAACTTATTTGTCCACTTTAGTTGTGATACAAACCTTATCCAAACATATAGGCCTATGGGCTATTCTACATGAGGTGTGGGACTATGATTAGAAAAAGTCGCAAAAAAAGGCATGCATTGTTTCTTGCCTAACGCTGGGCATCATTCACAAGTGATAATATATATATTTCACAAGTGATAGGCTAATATTGTCACCCATCAGACTATTCTTGATTTAATCTTGTCTTTACATATACAAAAAAATATGTGTGAAATTTGTTTTGATTTAGAATGGACCATTATCATGCACCTGTCTTGAAACAGGGAGAAAAAGCGAATGGAGGATGCTTTTCCTGTGGTTCATTTTCATGCTAGCCAGGTAGGCTATAGACCTGTTGTAAAGAGAAACAATGTACTTAATATTAGGAAAGTTGAGAAATAAATATAGTAGGCCTAGCCTATAGAAAGCTGATGGGATCCTCCTCTTTTTAATAGAGCCCATCACTGTTTTCTCACACAATTCCATAGCCTATAGAAATGATGCGCAACATGGGCTCTCACAAAGTGTTTGATTGGATTTTTTATTACATTTTCATTGATATCAGAGTGATTAGAGGGACAATAGAGTGCTGAGAACCAGGCAGTTAGCAAGTTTGGTAGGCTACTAATGACCATCATCAGGATCAGAGCTTGGAAAAAGCCGTATCTCAAACTTAATCTTTTATTTTTATTAGCCAGTCTGAGATATGGCTTTTTCTTTGCTACTCTGCCTAGAAGGTCAGCATCCCGGAGTCGCCTCTTCACTGTTGACGTTGAGACTGGTGTTTTGCAGGTACTATTTAATGAAGCTGCCAGTTGAGGACCTGTGAGGCGCCTGTTTCTCAAAACTAGACACTAATGTATTTGTCCTCTTGCTCAGTTGTGCACCGGGGCCTCCCACTCTTTTAATCCGGTTGGAGCCAGTTTGCGCTGTTCTGTGAAGGGAGTAGTACACAGCATTGTACGAGATCTTCAGTTTATTGGCAATTTCTCGCATGGAATAGCCTTCATTTCTCAGAAGAAGAATAGACTGACGAGTTTCAGAAGAAAGTTATTTGTTTCTGGCCATTTTGATCCTGTAATCGAACCCACAATTGCTGATGCTCCAGATACTCAACTAGTCTCAAGAAGGCCAGTTTTAATGCTTCTAAATCAGCACAACAGTTTTCAGCTGTGCTAACATAATTACAAAAGGGTTTTCTAATGAACAATCAGCCTTTTAAAATGATAAACTTGGATTAGCAAACACAACGTGCCATTGGAACACAGGACTGATGGTTGCTCATAATGGGCCTCTGTACGCCTATGTGGATATTCCATACAAAAATCAGCCGTTTCCAGCTACAATAGCCATTTACAACATTAACAAAGTCTACACTCTATTTCTGATCAAATTGATGTTATTTTAATGGACAAAAAAATTGCTTTTCTTTCGAAAACAAGGACATTTCTAAGTGACCCCAAACTTTTGAATGGGAGTGTACAGTGCCTTGCAAATGTATTCATCCCCCTTCGCATTTTTCCTATTTTGTTGAATTACAACCTGTAATATAAATTGATTTTTATTTGGATTTCATGTAATGGACATACAAAATAGTCAAAATTGGTGAAGTGAAATAAAAAAAATATCGGAAAAGTGGTGCGTGCATATGTACTCACCCCCTTTGCTATGAAGCCACTATATAAGAGCTGGTGAAACCAATTACCTTCAGAAGTCACATAATTAGTTAAATAAAGTCCACCTATGTTCAATCTAAGTGTCACATGATCTGTCACGTGATCTCAGTATATATACACCTGTTCTGAAAGGCCCCAGAGTCTGCAACACTACTAAGCAAGGGGAACCACCAAGCAAGCGGCACCATGAAGAGCAAGGAGCTTTCCAAACAGGTCAGGGACAAAGTTGTGGAGAAGTACAGATCAGGGTTGGGTTCTAAAAAAATATCCGAAACTTTTAACATCCCATGGAGCACCATTAAATCCATTATTAAAAAATGGAAAGAATATGGCACCACAACAAACCTGCCAAGAGAGGGCCGCCAACCAAAACTCACGGACCAGGCAAGGAGGGTATTAATCAGAGAGGCAACAAAGACACCAAAGATAACCCTGAAGTAGCTGCAAAGCTCCACAGCGGAGATTGGAGTATCTGTCCATAGGACCACTTTAAGCCGTACACTCCACAGAGCTGGGCTTTACGAAAGAGTGGCCAGAAAAAAGCCATTGCTTAAAGAAAAAAATAAGCAAACACGTTTGGTGTTCGCCAAAAGGCATGTGGGAGACTCCCCAAACATATGGAAGCAGGTACTCTGGTCATATGAGACTAAAATTGAGCTTTTTGGCCATAAAGGAAAACGTTATGTCTGGTGCAAACCCAACACTTTTAATCACACCGAGAACAGAGGTTCAACTTCCAGCAGGACAATGACCCTAAGCATACTGCTAAAGCAACACTCGAGTGGTTTAAGGGGAAACATTTAAATGTCTTGGAATGGCCTAGTCAAAGCCCAGACCTCAATCCAATTGAGAATCTGTGGTATGACTTAAAGATTGATGTACACCAGCGGAACCCATCCAACTTGAAGGAGCTGGAGCAGTTTTGCCTTGAAGAATGGGCAAAAATCCCAGTAGTTAGATGTGCCAAGCTTATAGAGATATACCCCAAGATACTTGCAGCTGTAATTGCTGCAAAAGGTGGCTCTACAAAGTATTGACTTTGGGGGGATGAATAGTTACGCACGCTCAAGTTTTCCGTTTTTTTTGTCTTATTTCTTGTTTGTCTCACCCCAAAAAATATTTTGCATCTTCAAAGTGGTAGGCATGTTGTGTAAATCAAATTATACAAACCCCCCAAAAATCAATTTTAATTCCAGGTTGTAAGGCAACAAAGTAGGAAAAATGCCAAGGGGTGTGAATACTTTCACAAGCCACTGTAGGTACTAGGCTTGCCTACTTGTTCTGTAACCTGACTAGGAGTGTGCATTAACATGAAAGTATGAGTCTGCTGCATGTACATGTACCCAGGAGACAGAAAATGTACCGACTTCAGGGCCAGCTCCGTCTTGACCTCTTGGTCAGCCAGTCCAAGCAGATTATTCATAGACACAAAACAAGTATGTACAAAAAATAAACTACAAAAAGGCATGTGTAGTGTATTAAGATTATGACTTTCTTAATGGGTTTAAGTGGAACCTTTGAGGATGTTTATTTTAGTATCAAGAGGGAATGTTTTAGTGTAACGCCACATACAACAGACAGGAAGTGTGTGTTGTAGACAGGGGATTGGACAGTAGAGGGAGCCACCCACATCTTGGGAAGATTATATATACTGGGTAAAAAGCGAAGAAGAGGTTAGAGCAGCCATTGCAATCTGGGACGTTGCTCTCCGGGTGATCATGACATCTGTAAACTCATGCTGAAAGCTTGTGATATGAATAAACTTATGATCAAGGTTCAGTATGAGCGGACTCCTTTGTTACAGCAATGACTAGCAACATTTAACTCGACACTACACATGCTTAACTAAAGGCATGCTTAACTAAAGGCATGATTAACTAAAGGCATGCCTAACAAAGAAACAAACAAATGCCGGCTCAGCAGCTTCTGGCCTCCTCTCTCTTCCGGACTGACAGTCATCCTGATTGCCCACACCTGAGCAATTATGAAGGCTTCCTGGCAGAGCACATCAACTTATCCGGTTGCTGCTGCCCACTGGGGATGAGGTGTGGAAGTGTAGTATGTTGTCCGTCTATTGCTGCATTTACACAGGCAGCCCAATTCTGATATTTTTTTCATCTAATTGGTCTTTTGATCAATCAGATCAACTATTTATACAAAAGATCAGTATTTGGACAAAAGATCAGAATTGGGCAGCCTATGTGCCTCACACTAATCTACCCCCCATATCATAACACTATGCTTATGTTTCATCATTATGTTCATCCTTATCCATTATGTTGCACATCCCTATCTGATGTAATTTAGTTTTGCCATACTAGTCTGATGAGACCATGCACGCAACAACGAGAAGTAGCCTGCAACGACCGAAAATGATGGACAATAGTGATTGGCAGGTGGAATGTCCAATGAGGTTGCAAGGTAAAAGTGGGAGGTGAGATCAGGTCGGTCCAGTAGGTTTCCAATGAGGTTTCAGGGTGGGCCCAAGTCTGCTCAGTGCACACAGCGGAGCACATGCACACGAAATAGGTTATTTTAACTATGTTTGTGCACACGCTGCAGGGCTCGAGAACAACGATGTGATACACATACACTGAGTGTACAAAACATTAGGAACACTTTCCTAATATTGAGTTGCACCCCCTTTTGCCCTCAGAACAGCCTCAATTCGTAGGAGCATGGACTCTACAAGGTGTCAAAAGCATTCCACAGGGATGCTGGCCCATGTTGACTCCAATGCTTCCCACAGTTGTGTCAAGTTGGCTGGTAGTGGATCTCTACTCCGAATAGCTCGTTCCATCTCATCCCATAGATGCTCAATTGTCTTGCCTTGTGGCATGGGGTATTATCCTGCTGAAAAAATCAATTTGCAGATGGATACACTGCAGCCATGAAGGGATCCACCTGATTGACTATGATGTTCAGATATCCTGTGGCATTCAAACGGGCCCAATTTGTACCATGAAAACAAACCCTACATTATCACACCACCACCACCACCAGCCTGCAATGTTGACACGTGGCATGATGGATGCATGTACTCATGTGGTTTTCTCCATACCCTAGTCCTCCCATCAGCGTGAAACAGCATGAATCGGGATTCATAAATTCATAAGACCAGGCAATGTTTTTCCAATTCTCCAGTGTCCAGTGTTTTCGTTCCTTAGCCCACTGCAACCGCAGTTTCTTGTTTTTTTCTGAAAGAAGTGGCTGCCATACCCCATTCGTGTCAAGCTACGACGAGTTGTGCATTCCTTTATGGGTCTTTGGGCACCAATGTTGTACTAGACTGTCTGTTGACTAACTGTAGCCCGTCTGTTGCTCTGCACAATTTGTGTCAGCCTCCTTTGTCCTCTTTCATCAATTCTGGCCTGCCGTTGGCTGGATGTTCTTTTGGTGGTGGAACATTCTTGATACACACAGGAAATTGTTGAGCATGAAAAACCTAACAGCGTGGCAGTTCTTGACACACTCAAACCGGTGTGCCTGGTACCTACTACCATACCCCGTTCAAAGGCACTTAAATATTTTCTCTTGCCCAGTCACCCTCTGAATGGCACACATACACAATCCATGTCTCAATTGTCTCAAGGCTTAACAATCCTTCTGTAACCTGTCTCCTCCCCTTCATCTACAATGATTGAAGTGGATTTAACATGTGACATCTTTTTGTGAGAAATTGCACTCGTCACTCAAAACATTTATAAAGTTTAAATAGCCCTCAATTTAGATTAGGGACTGCAAAATGATTAGTTAATGGCTTAAGTATTAAAGTTTCAATGAATATGTTTTTATATATATATCAAAACATTTCTGGGTAACAATTAAGTACCTTACTGTGATTGTTTTTCTATTAAAATGGTCAAAATAAATAAATAAATAGCTTCTAAGCAAAGAGCAATTTCTCAAGCAAGACTTTTGCTAGGACTGTCTGGGAGTGCTTTGAGTGGGGAGGGGAAAGCTGAAAATTAGCTGTTATTGGCAGAGAGGTTTGGAACTATTTTTCTTATTGGTCTATTAACTAATTTACCACATGGTGATGTCACCATGGAAGGCCAAAACTCCCTCCCACCAAAACAGGCTGAAATATCTGGCGGTCTTTTCAAACAGCTCTTACACTAAAAGTGCATTATCATAATTTTCACCCCTGAGAGGCCCCCGTGTTGAGGATCAGCGTGGCGGATGTGTTGTTACCTACCCTTACCACCTGGGGGCGGCCCGTCACGAAGTCCAGGATCCAGTTGCAGAGGGAGGGGTTTAATCCCAGGGTCCTTAGCTTAGTGATGAGCTTTGAGAGCACTATGGTGTTGAACGCTGAGTTGTATTCAATGAATAGCATTCTCACATAGGTTTTTATTTTGTCCAGGTGTGAAAGGGCAGTGTGGAGCGCAAAAGAGATTGCATCATCTGTGGATCTGTTGGGGCGATATGCAAATTGGAGTGGGTCTAGGGTTTCTGGGATAATGGTGTTGATGTTAGCCATGACCAGCCTTTCAAAGCACTTCATGGCTACAGACTTGAGTGCTACGGGTCGGTAGTCATTTAGGCAGGTTACCTTAGTGTTCTTGGGCAAAGGGACTATGGTGGTCTGGTTGAAACATGTTGGTATTACAGACTCAGACAGGGAGAGGTTGAACATGTCAGTGAAGACACTTGCCAGTTGGTCAGCGCATGCTCGGAGTACACGTCCTGGTAAACCGTCTGGCCCTGTGGCCTTGTGAATGTTGACCTGTTTAAAAGTCTTACTCACATCGGCTACGGAGAGCATGATCACACAGTCATCCAGAACAGCTGATACTCTCATGCATGTTTCAGTGTTACTTGCCTCGAAGCGAGCATAGAAGTAATTTAGCTAGTCTGTTAGGCTCGTGTCACTGGGCATCTCGCGGCTGTGCTTCCCTTTGTAGTCTGTAATAGTTTGCAAGCCCTGCCATATCCGACGAGCATCGGAGCCGGTGTAGTACAATTAGATCTTAGTCCTGTATTGACGCTTTGCCTGTTTGATGGTTCGTCGGAGGGCATAGCGGGATTTCTTATAAGCTTCCTGGTTATAGTCCCGTTCCTTGAAAGCGGTAGCTCTACCCTTTAGCTCAGTGTGGATTTTGCCTGTAATCTATGGCTTCTGGTTGGGGTATGTATGTACAGTCACTGTGGGGACGACGTCATCGATGCACTTATTGATGAAGCCAGTGACTGATGTGGTGTACTCCTCAATGCCATCGCAAGAATCCCGGAACATATTCCAGTCTGTGCTAGCAAAACAGTCCTGTAGCTTAGCATCTGCTTCATCTGACCACTTTTTTATTGACTGAGTCACTGGTGCTTCCTGCTTTAGTTTTTGCTTGTAAGCAGGAATCAGGAGGATATAATTATGGTCATATTTTCCTAATGGAGGGCGAGGGAGAGCTTTGTACGCGTCTCTGTGTGTGGATTAAAGGTGGTCTAGAGTTTTTTTCCATCTGGTTGCACATTTAACATGCTGGTAGAAATGTGGTAAAACGGATTTAAGTTTCCCTGCATTAACGTCCCCGGCCACTAGGAGCGCCGCCTCTGGATGAGCGTTTTCCTGTTTGCTTATGGCCGTATACAGTTAATTGAGTGCGGTCTTAGTGCCAGCATCGGTTTGTGGTGGTAAATAGACAGCTACGAAGAATATAGATGAAAACTCTCATGGTAGATAGTGTGGTCTACAGCGTATCATGAGATACTCTACCTCAGGTGAGCAAAACCTCGAGACTTCCTTAGATTTCGTGCACCAGCTGTTGTTTACAAATATACATAGACCGCCACCCCTTGTCTTACCAGAGGCTGCTGTTCTAACCTGCAGATACAGTGTATAACCCGCCAGCTGTATGTTATTCATGTCATCGTTCAGCCACGACTCGGTGAAACATAAGATATAAAAAAATGTTATGTCCCGTTGGTAGGATATTTGTGCCTGTAGTTCGTCCATTTTATTATCGATTGTAAGTTGGCCAATAGTATCGATGGCAAAGGCAGATTAGCCACTCGTCGCCGGCTCCTTTCCAAGCAACCCAATCTCCTTCCGCGATATCTCCTTTTCTTTCTACTGCGAATGACGGGATGAGGGCCCTGTCGGGTGTCTGGAGCAAATTCCTCTCGTCCGGAGCAAATTCCTCTCGTCCGATTTATAAAAGAAAAATTATTCGTCCAGTTCAACGTGAGTAATCGCTGTTCTGATGTCCAGAAGCTCTTTTCGGTCATAAGAGACGGTAGCAGCAACATTATGTACAAAAAAAGTTACAAACAATGCGAAAAAACACACAAAATAGCACGGTTGGTTAAGAGTCTATAAAACGTTTTTGTCACCATATTAGCTAAATTAACGTCATAGTCAACATAGCTAATAGAACTAATCCGTTAGTAAAACCGCTAAAATCATGCAGTACAGTGTACAGTCAGTAAGCAGTGTAGCAGTTACACCGGCGGGCCCCAGTGGCAATAAATGAGTAAAATCAAAAGCTGACCTTGACTTGGAAGAGTCTCCCGAGTGGCGCAGTGGTCTAAGGCACTGCATCGTAGTGCTAGCTGTGCCACTAGAGGTCCTGGTTCGAATCCAGGCTCTGTCGTAGCCGGTGCGCAATTGGCCCAGTGTCGTCCAGGGTAGGGGAGGGAATGGCTGGCAGGGATGTAGCCAGGGTGGTGGGTTCGATTTCCACAGGGGGTATGAAAAAAAAATATGTATGCACTAACTCTGGATAAGAGCGTCTGCTAAATGAGTAAAATGTTGTGTTGGATAGTCATTGCTAGCTAACATAGCATCCCTCTGTTTGAGCCGGGTGTTTAGCTAGCTGAATTTGCTAGCTGTGAAAGTGAAAGTAAAAAGAAAAGGACAACATTTCAGTTCATGCTGCAGAGCTCTGGTAGGTTGGAGGACATCATATGGAAGTTGTCATTATTACTGTGTAAGTCTATGGAAGGGAGTGAGAACCATGAGCCTCCTAGGTTTAGTGTTGAAGTCAATGTAACCAGAGGAAGACAGAAGCTAGCTGTCTTCGGCTACACCATGGTGCTTCCCTACAGAGTGCTGTTGAGGCTACTGTAGACCTTCATTGCAAAACAGTATGTTTTTCATCAATTATTTGGTGACGTGAATACATTAAGTATAGCTTAATCTAAAAATGATAACTTTTTTTATGTTTCACTATTTTTATTTTTATTAAATGCACTGAGGAGGATGGTCCTCCCCTTCCTCCTCCGAGGAACCTCCACTGTTGGAAATACACTTGGAAAGTGTTTGCGTGAAAATACTTAAATACACAGTGTATTTTTTCAAATAGGTCTGTTTGGAAATAAGTAGAAGTTATTTGAAAATACTCAAATACATTGATAACAAGTATTTCAATAACAAAATGATCAAATACATATGTATTTGAACACAGGTATTTTATACATATGTGACTCATTTCAGGAAACTAGGCGTATATTTCGCGTGACTACTTCACAGGAACGCCATTTGAACGTAAACCTTTTTTTTTATGAAAATGCATTTTTTGGCAGAAATGCCTTCTGGAACATGTGAACTTTCTGCCATAATAACAAACTTGTATGCCATCTGTAAATAAGAATCAAATGGTTAAATTACAAGCCTAGTTGGTTTAGCCATGGAAAAAGACAGCAACCTTCCCACTAGCCATGATTGGCTGAGTTAATGAGTGGGCTGGACATGCCGAGAGATGAGTTCGATTGGTCTGCCATGTAGCACGCTTCTGTCTATAATATGAGCTGGTCAATATGGGTAGGTAATCCTTGCTAACATGACTTTTTAGAACGATATCACGTAGTAGAACTGCATAAGTGTTGCTCTCCACTTTCTGGAGTGATGAATCACGCTTCACCATCTGGCAGTCCGACTGACAAATCTGGGTATGGCAGATGCCAGGAGAACGCTACCTGCTCCAATGCATAGTGGCAACTGTAAAGTTTGGTGGAGGAGGAATAATGGTCTGGGGCTGTTATAATGGTTTGGGTAGGCCCCTTAGTTCCAGTGAAGGGAAATCTTAACGCTACAGCATAAAATTATAGACGATTCTGTGCTTCCAACTTTGTGGCAACAGTTTGGGGAAGGCCCTTTCCTGTTTCAGCAAGACAATGCCCCCATGCACAAGGCGAGGTCCATACAGAAATGGTTTGTCAAGATCGGTGTGGAAGAACTTGACAGGCCTGCACAGAGCCCTGACCTCAACCCCATCGAATACCTTTGGGATGAATTGGAACTCCGACTGTGAGCCAGGCCTAGTCGCCGTACATCAGTGCCGACCTTACTAATGTTCTTGTGGCTGAGTGGAAGCAAGTCCCCGCATCAATGTTCCAACATCTAGTGGAAAGCTTTCCCAGAAGAGTGGAGGCTGTTAAAGCAGCAAAGGGGAGACCAATTCCTTATTAATGACCATGAAATGAGATGTTTCACTTTTGGCCATGAAGTGTATCTTGGTGATATCTAGATGGTGAAAAACGCTGACTGTTGTGCCAGTTTGCCAGGCAGGACTGGGTCAGATAATAGACAGTAGAGCACTCTATTAGGCGCTAACCTGGAGCCTGGTCCTCTCTCCAGGCCTGTGCTGATATCCCGGCTCTGTCTCATGCTTGGCTGGATTCCAGGGAGAGTGACATTTCAGTGAGGGCCTTGGGCGGCCGGGTCAGCGAGAGTACCCCTCATACCAGAAGTGATGACAGAACAAACGGGAAGGGAAATGTCAGGGAGAACTACACAGCACCACGGAGAGCCCCACTGCCTTGTGGGATACATGCTGTCTGAGACTCTCCTGTCAGTACACCCAGACAGATGCAATGGATCCACAGATATACTGTACTGTGCTGTTCCTGATATGTTGTAGTGTGGTTAAGTACCTGTGATAAAACACATGAGTCAAGGCAGTGGTTTCAAAGTATCACTAAATGTTGCTTGATGTTTTAGGATCATGTTCAGAAACTTGTACAGTATGTGCTTTCTGTCCTTAATGGTTAATGGTGTTTCTCCATTTCTGCATGGGAAGTGTCATTGACTCATGCAGTGGCCTATAGTTGGTCCACCCATATAGTACATCACCGGTTTATACCCCAATCAGCAGCTGCAAGCACCGACCCCACATGACCTCATCCCTCATCTCTCTCATCCCCTAAAGCAGTTGGACTATGACATTTTGAGTCAAGAAGCGTGTTCAGCTCTTTATTTCATTGGCAGGCTTTGTGATATTTAGGTAAGAAATGAGAAAGTCTTCATCTTTGACAGGGTGACACACGCGCATGCACACACACTCATTTTGAATAATCATCTCATTGGCATCTAAATTGACTCCTGCATCAGATCATTACTTCAAATGCAGTGCACAATTATGAATAGCTAATATTATGTTTGTAAACGGCTCTCCAATCTTCTTCTTTAGCGCAAGAGATGGGAGCAGGCCACTTGATGGCAGTCTAAGATGGGCCAGTGCTCGAGTGTCTGGCTGGCTGCCAGCTTCCCTGCTCTATCTTTATGGGAATAAGCACCATGGACAGCACTTTGCCTATCAAGCTCATTATCCAGTACAAAGCACAGTTATACACATTCAGCGGATGTAAAGTACTGACAGAGAGGGTGAATTTATTCAGTTGGGCTAAGGTCATAAACCAAAGCAATCAGCAAGCAGCCTCCACAGGAAACAACATGAAAAACATTGATGTTTTATAATCCAAGTTCCCACCCTAAACATAACACAGTCCACTGACTGGGTGATGGAGAATCTGACTACACAGGTCACTCTGACGTCATTAGAACACTCAATAAATCCATTGATAAGTGTCGCGCTGGTAGTGGACAGATCATAATAATCTGTAGCCTTCGGCATCAATGTGAGGTAGATAGAGCATTGGTAAAGGAGCTCTGATGAATACAGCTCAACAGATGTAGTGATGGTGAAGGGGTCATTTCTGAGGTCTGAATGTGCCATTACACTCTATCAAATAATGTGATCGTTCTCTTTCCTGGAGGGTCAGAGTATTACCACAGGGAAGACCTCTGACATGAGTTTGAAATGTAGGGGATTTCCGAAGGCTCAGCCCTCGGACACTAGGGGACAGATTTACTAAGAGTTTGCACCAGGTACAATATTCGCACTGGTTTCTTAACCTCTAGACTAGAGGGATTAAACATAGTAGGTAAAACAGCTTAATAAAATGAATAAGGATACATTTAGATATTAGGATAGCTGAAATAAGAGGAAACTAACTCAACAATTTTTGTTTTACAATCTTACAATCTGTTGCCGTTGGGTTTGAGAGAGACACAAAAAAAGCAGGAAGGAATGAGCCGACCAACCAACAGCATTTTCATTAGGAAATATAGTTCCCTAGCAACAACTACAGATGGGAACAGCAGTATTGTAAATATTTGATAAAACTTTTTCCTGGAAGAATAATAAAATATGATTATATTTGTATTTCCAACGCAAATATATGAGGCTGTTGTATAGTATTTATTTGCCAGTGGGATGACTCAAAACACATTTGAAATGATGCAGTGTAATTTCCCTAAGACTTGAATTTGTGCTAAAATATCAGAAATGGGCTGTATCATGCTAATGTTGAGGAAAAGTTAGGAATGGCCACAAAAGAGACCATATCAAATAACTAATGATGAGGCAGAGAAGCTGAGATTCATTGGTTAGATAGTAATTCAAATGAATCAATAAGGTTGAGTTACCAGAGTATAGCTATTGTAGGCATGTGATACAGAAATACCTTGTAGGAGTAAATATTCTGAAATACATGATACAGTGTAGACACTAGACAATGTGCTCTCTGTCACCTCTGGCCACATGGAAGACTTTTAGGGGTTAGTCAGCCCTGCCCTTGTTGACGGGCCAAAATGTCTCTCTCTCTCACTCGCCCGACAGTTGACCCCTTGAAACAGGGCAGTGTAAACAGAATTGTCTCATTGAGCCAACGCTCCTACAGTACACAGTAAATGGTAATAGCAGAGCAATGTTTTTGAAACAGCTGAAATGTATAGACATTTTCCTTATATTTGAGACTTGTTTTATTGAGTTTTTACCTGCAATTGTAGTAACAGCCTGTTACATTCTGAAATTGTTGCAGTAGCTGCCAGCTGCACTGAGCAACATAAAACTATGGAAGCCCATCCCCACCAACAAAAACATGTCAAATGTAGATCATACAAATAGGATATGTTTTTTCATTTGTAACATTGTGTCGTGATTTCAGAGGTGGTCCCACAGGTCCTAGAGTGGTGGGGGGGAAATGTTTTCCTGGGGCCCAGAGTTTTTCCTGATCTGGTAGTAGGCTAACTAACTCCGGACCCTAGTTGTAGCGTATGACATAGTAATAAATCAGCTGTAAAAAACGGTTTTCTATGCACTATGATGGGACCAGATTGTTTGACTAATCAGGTCATATGGTAAAAAAAAAAATCCTGGAAAAGCGCCTGGCCCTAGGGAGGATGAAAACATTAAAACCCTTTACACATACAAAGAGACAACAACTGTGATTGGACAAAAACTAAAAGGGCTGAGCTCGCTGTATGCAGGGTTGCATCATTTAGGCCTTTTGGATCTGTAATTAAAAAGATACTCATACAGCATGTCATCACTATTGTGTTGATTGATTAATTCCAGTCAATAATTCTGGATTAAAAAGGTATTGGTAGCCTAGCCACCTGAATTGTGAATATATACAACATTTTATCACGTTCACATTTTCTCAGAACACAAATAAATGGGCCTATTTTAGGCTATAAATACATGACGTTACGTTACCCCTTGCCGGGCCCAGATGGGATCAGAGCAAACAGGCTTCTCTAGGCTACCTGCAGCTGTGGTTGTTATCAATAGGCTACAGTTGATCAGAATGAAGCACAGACTAATTGTGCACGTTGACAATTCATAAGGCATTATTATGAGCTTCCATATAAAACAGCTCTTCCCAGTGATTTCAGTTATACCCATGTCTTTAGTCGCAATTTTTACCACATGTAATGATATGCATGATATTGATCAAAATGAAGCCTGGTTTGTTGTAAGGTTGTGAGGTAGAACTACTGTACTTTTATATTCGTATGAGAGGGTTAATCGTTGATTTTTGATAGGCTAACGTTACTTGATGAAGACATGCTGTTAGAAACTGTGTAGCCTACAGATGAGAAAATAAACCCTTTAATTGTCTGCACATACTGTACATGCTTGTGAATTGTTGCATTATTCAAGAGTGTAATATGGTTTGGTTGCATTATTCAATGTGAATTGAATAGTAGGATTCTCTTTCACCATCTCGCTCCTCACTCTCTTTTATATCTCGTAGTGGGAATAGGGCCTAGAGATGCTATTGCATCCATGTTTGGTACTGTATCTACGGAAAGTATTCAGACCCCTTGACTTTTTTTTTTTTGTTGTTCCACATTTGTTACGCTAAGCCTTATTTTTCCCCCTCATCAATCTACACACAATACCCCATAATGATGAAGCAAAAACAGGTTTTTAGAAATGTTTGCTAATTTATAAAAAATAAAACAATATTACATTTACATAAGTACTTTGTTGAAGCGCCTTTGGCAGCGATTAAAGCATTAATTATTTTTGGTATGACACTACAAGCTTGGCACACCTGTATTTGGGGAGTTTATCCCATTCTTCTCTGCAGATCCTCTCAAGCTCTGTCAGGTTGGATGGGGAGAGTTGCTGTACAGCTATTTTCAGGTCTCTCCAGAGATGTTCGATCGGGTTCAAGTCCGGGCTCTGGCTGGGCCACTCGAGGACATTCAGAGACTTGTCCCAAAGCCACTCCTGAGTTGGCTTGGCTGTGTGCTTAGGGTCGTTGTCCTGTTGGAAGGTGAACCTTTGCCCCAGTCTGAAGACCTGCGCTCTGGAGCAGGTTTTCATCAAGGATCTCTGTGTACTTTTCTCCGTTCATCTTTGCCTCGATCCTGATTAGTCTCCCAGTCCCTGCCGCTGAAAAACATCCCCACCGCATGATGCTGCCACCACCATGCTTCACCGTTGGGATTGTGCCAGGTTTCCTCCAGACGTGACGCTTGGCATTCAGGCCAAAAAGTTCAGTCTTGGTTTCATCAGACCAGAGAATCTTGTTTCTCATGGTCTGAGAGTCTTTAGGTGCCTTTTAGCAAACTCCAAGCGGGCTGTCATGTGCCTTTTACTGACTTCCGTTTGGCCACTCTACCATAAAGGGCTGATTGGTGGAGTGATGCAGAGATGGTTGTCCTTCTGGAAGGTTCTCCCATCTCCAAAGAGGAACTCTAGAGCTCTGTCAGAGTGACCATCTGGTTCTTGGTCACCTCCCTGACCAAGGCCCTTCTCCTCCGATTGCTGAGTTTGGCCGAGCGGCCAGCTCTGGGAAGAGTCTAGGTGGTTACAAACTTCTTCCATTTACGAATGATGGAGGCCACTGTTTTCTTGGGGACCTTCAATGACCTCATGGCTTGGTTTTTGCTCTGACATGCACTTTCAACTGTGGGACCTTACATAGACAGGTGTGTACCTTTCCAAATCATGTCCAATCAATTGAATTTACCACAAGTGGACTCCAATCAAGTTGTAGAAACATCTCAAGGATGATCAATGGAAACAGGATGCACCTGAGCTCAATTTCAAATCTCATAGCAAAGGGTCTATATACTTATGTAAACAAGGTATTTCATATTTTTATTTTTTTTAGTGGGTAGATCAGCTTTAATATTGCAGATAGATTGTAACTTCCATCAATGTAATTGTCTGTATCACTTCCAATCCCCCATATGTTTGAAGTCGGAAGTTTACATACACCTTAGCCAAATATATTTAAACTCAGTTTTTCACAATTCCTGACATTTAATCCTAGTAAAAATTCCCTGTTTTAGGTCAGTTAGGATCACCACTTTATTTTAAGAATGTGAAATGTCAGAATAATAGTTTTTTAATAATTATTTATTTCAGCTTTTCTTTCTTTCATCACCTTCCCAGTGGGTCAGAAGTTTACATACACTCAATTAGTATTTGGTAACATTGCCTTTAAATTGTTTAACTTGGGTCAAACGTTTCGGGTAGCCTTCCACAAGCTTCCCACAATAAGTTGGGAACATTTTGGCCCATTCCTCCCGACAGAGCTGGTGTAACTGAGTCAGGTTTGTAGGCCTCCTTGCTCACACATGCTTTTTCAGTTCTGCCCACACATTTTCTAGAGGATTGAGGTCAGGGCTTTGTGATGACCACTCCGATACCTTGATTTTGTTGTCCTTAAGCCATTTTGCCACAACTTTGGAAGTATGCTTGGGTTCATTGTCTATTTGGATGACCCATTTGCGACCAAGCTTTAACTTCCTGACTGATGTCTTGAGATGTTGCTTCAATATATCCCATATTTTTCCTTCCTCATGATGCCATCTATTTTTTGAAGTGCACCAGTCCCTCCTGCAGAAAAGCACCCCCACAGCATGATGCTGCCACCCCCGTACTTCACGGTTGGGATGGTGTTCTTCGGCTTGCAAGCCCCCCCTTTCTCCTCCAAACATAACAATGGTAATTATGGCCAAACAGTTCTACTTTTGTTTCATCAGACCAGAGCACATTTCTCCAAAAAGTACGATCTTTGTCCCCATGTGCAGTTGCAAACCGTAGTCTGGCTTTTTATGGCGGTTTTTGGAGTAGTGGCTTCTTCCTTGCTGAGCGGCCTTTCAGGTTATGTCGATATAGGACTCGTTTTACAGTGGATATAAATACATTTGTACCTGTTTCCTCCAGCATCTTCACAAGGTCCTTTGCTGTTGTTCTGGGATTGATTTGCACTTTTCACACCAAAGTACGTTTATCTCTAGGAGACAGAACGCGTCTCCTTCCTGAGCGGAATGACGGCTGTGTGGTCCCATGGTGTTTATACTTGCGTATTATTGTTTGTACAGATGAACGTGGTACCTTCAGGCGTTTGGAAATTGCTCCCAAGGATGAACCAAACTTGTGGAGGTCTACAATTATTTTTTGGAGGTCTTGGCTGATTTCTTTTGATTTTCCCATGATGTCAAGCAAAGAGGTACTGAGTTTGAAGGTAGGCCTTTAAATACATCCACGGAAAAGTGGTGCGTGCATATGTATTCACCCCCTTTGCTATGAAGCCCCATAATAAGATCTGGTGCAACCAATTACCTTCAGAAGTCACATAATTAGTTAAATAAAGTCCACCTAAGTGTCACATGATCTGTGACATGATCTCAGTATTTACAATGAGGGAAAAAAGTATTTGATCCCCTGCTGATTTTGTACGTTTGCCCACTGACAAAGAAATTATCAGTCTATAATTTTAATGGTAGGTTTATTTGAACAGTGAGAGACAGAATAACAACAACAACAAAAAAGAAAAACGCATGTCAAAAATGTTGATTTTCAAAATTGATTAGCATTTTAATGAGGGAAATAAGTATTTGACCCCTTCTCAATCAGAAAGATTTCTGGCTCCCAGGTGTCTTTTATACAGGTAACGGGCTGAGATTAGGAGCACACTCTTAAAGGGAGTGCTCCTAATCTCAGTTTGTTACCTGTATAAAAGACACCTGTCCACAGAAGCAATCAATCAATCTGATTCCAAACTCTCCACCATGGCCAAGACCAAAGAGCTCTCCAAGGATGTCAGGGAGAAGATTGTAGACCTACACAAGGCTGGAATGGGCTACAAGACCATCGCCAAACAGCTTAGTTAGAAGGTGACAACAGTTGGTGCAATTATTCGCAAAAGGAAGAAACACAAAATAACTGTCAATCTCCCTCGGCCTGGGGCTCCATGCAAGATCTCACCTCGTGGAGTTGCAATGATCATGAGAACGGTGAGGAATCAGCCCAGAACTACACGGGAGGATCTTGTCAATGATCTCAAGGCAGCTGGGACCATAGTCACCAAGAAAACAATTGGCAACACACTACGCCGTGAAGGACTGAAATCCTGCAGCGCACGCAAGGTCCCCCTGCTCAAGAATGCACATATACAGGGCCGTCTGAAGTTTGCCAATGAACATCTGAATGATTCAGAGGAGAACTGCGTGAAAGTGTTGTGGTCAGATGAGACCAAAATTGAGCTCTTTGGGATCAACTCAACTCGCCGTGTTTGGAGGAGGAGGAATATTGCCTATGACCCCAAGAACACCATCCCCACCATCAAACATGGCGAGTTGGGGGTGTTTTTCTGCTAAGGGGACAGGACAATGTCACCGCATCAAAGGGACGATGGACGGGGCCATGTACCGTCAAATCTTGGGTGAGAACCTCCTTCCCTCAGCCAGGGCATTGAAAATGGGTTGTGGATGGGTATTCCAGCATGACAATGACCCAAAACACACAGCCAAGGCAACAAAGGAGTGGCTCAAGAAGAAGCACATTAAGGTCCTGGAGTGGCCTAGCCAGTCTCCAGACCTTAATCCAATAGAAAATCTGTGGAGGGAGCTGAAGCTTCGAGTGGCCAAACATCAGCCTCGAAACCTTAATGACTTGGAGAAGATCTGCAAAGAGGAGTGGAACAAAATCCCTCCTGAGATGTGTGCAAACCTGGTGGCCAACTACAAGAAATGTCTGACCTCTGTGATTGCCAACAAGGGTTTTGCCACCAAGTACTAAGTCATGTTTTGCAGAGGGGTCAAATACTTATTTCCCTCATTAAAATGCAAATCAATTTATAACATTTTTGACATGCGTTTGTCTGGATTTTTGTTGTTGTTATTCTGTCTCTCACTGTTCAAATAAACCTACCATTAAAATTATAGACTGATCATGTCTTTGTCAGTGGGCAAACGTACAAAATCAGCAGGGGATCAAATACTTTTTTCCCTCACTGTATACACCTGTTATGAAAGGCCCCAGAGTCTGCAACACCACTAAGCAAGGGGCACCACCAAGCAAGCGGCACCATGAAGACCAAGGAGCTCTCCAAACAGGTCAGGGACAAAGTTGTGGAGAAGTACAGATCAGGGTTGGGTTCTAAAAAAAGATCAGAAACATTATTAAAAAATGGAAAGAATATGTCACCACTACAAACCTGCCAAGAGAGGGCCGCCCACCAAAGCTCACTGACCAGGCAAGGAGGGCATTAATCAGAGAGGTAGCAAAGGCATGTGGGAGACTCCCCAAACATATGGAAGAAGGTACTTTGGTCAGATGAGACTAAAATTGAGTTTTTTGGCCATAAAGGAAAAAGTTATGTCTGGTGCAAACCCAACACCTTTAATCACCCCGAGAACACCATCCCCACAGTGAAGCATGGTGGTGGCAGCATCATGCTGTGGGGATGTTTTTCATCGGCAAGGACTGGGAAAATGGTCAGAATTGAAGGAATGATGGATGGCACTAAATACAGGGAAATTCTTGAGGGAAACCTATTTCAGTCTTCCAGAGATTTGAGACTGGGACGGAGGTTCACCTTCCAGCAGGACAATGACCCTATGCATACTTCTAAAGCAACACTCGAGTGGTTTAAGGGGAAACATTTAAATGTATTGGAATGGCCTAGTCAAAGCCCAGACCTCAATCCAATTGAGAATCTGTGGTATGACTTAAAGATTGCTGTACACCAGCGGAGCCCATCCAACTTGATGGAGCTGGAGCAGTTTTGCCTTGAAGAATGGGCAAAAATCCAAGTGGCTAGATGTGCCAAGCTTATAGAGACATACCCCAAGAGACTTGCAGCTGTAATTGTTGCAAAAGGTGGCTCTACAAAGTATTGACTTTGGGGGGCTCAATAGTTATGCACGCTCAAGTTTTCTGTTTTTTTTTGTCTTATTTCGTGTTTGTTTCACAATAAAACATATTTTGCATCATCAAAGTGGTAGGCATGTTGTGTAAATCAAATGATACAACCCCCCAAAAAATCCATTTTTAATTCCAGGTTGTAAGGCAACAAAATAGGAAAAATGCCAAGGGGGGTGAATACTTACGCAAGCCATACTATATACATTTTATGGACAGAGTTAATTTTACAATGTTTGTTTTTACTCATGAACTTCCTCTATCCTCAACCTCTCCGATCATTTTCATGATGTCCATCCGGTTTGCTTCTATATGCCATATCTTTCTAACTGTGCTCTTTCACAAAAGGTCTCAACCTATAACCTAGATATTTTGGACACAGTATGCTTTACGTTAGTTATCTTGTTGTTATTAGTTGTTTTTAGTTGTTATTAGTCCCATCCTTCAACTACATTCAACATCACCTATCTATCTCTTAACACCATCCATATTCGATTTATATTTGCCATATATTTTTCAACTGCACTGTGATGTTTTACAAAAGTTATGAACCCTTCTATTCTCATTGTTTCTACAGAATTAACTTTGTTATTATGGGGTATTGTGTGTAGATTGCTGAGGATTTTTTATTTTTTATCCATTTTAAAATAAGGCTGTAACGTAACAAAATGTGGAAAACATCAAGGGGTCTGAATACTTTCCGAAGGCACTGTATCTGAAACTTGTCCCCTGAAAAGAACTCTGATGCTGTCTTTATGGATGTATGATCTCTGTGGTAATTTGTAGTTGCTCAGCGTGAACTCTGACCACACTGTATGCAAGGATTTATTTTGTCCTCTCCGGAAAGCTGTCTTATCTCCATTGTACCCAGCCCATCCCCTCAGGTCATCACACATATACTGTGCCTTCAGAAAGTATTCATACCCCTTGACTTATTCCACATTTTGTTGTGTTACAGCCTGAATTCAAAATTGATAACATATTTTTTTTCTCACCCATCTACACACAATACCCTATATTGGCAAGTGAAAACATGTTTTTAGACATGTTTTTGAATTTATTGAAAACAAAATACAGAAATATCTAATTTGTGACTCATTTCTAGAAACTAGGCGTATGTCGCGCGTCACTACTTCACAGGAGAGGCGTTTTTTTGCCGGAAATGCCTTCTGGAACATGTGAAGTTTCATATGCCTTAATAACAAACTTGTTTGCCATCTGTAAATACGAATACAATTGTTAAATTGCGAAACTAGAAAGGTTTAGCCATGGAAAAAGACAGGAACCTTCCTGCTAGCCATGATTGGCTGAGATAATGGATGGGCTGGACATGCCGAGTGATGAGTTCGGATTGGTCTGCCATGTAGCATGCTTCTGTCTATAACATGAGTTGGTCAGTATGTGTAGGTAATCCTTTCTAATGCGGCTTTTTTGAAATATATAATTTAGTAGAACTGCAAAAGTGTTGCTCTCCACTTTCTGAAGGACCAAGTTTTGAAGTCAGTGGAAAGCCCGGAGGAATTAGAGTATGATAGCTAACGAGATGGAGAAAATTCTGGCATTTAATTGCAAATATGCAGAGGGAGTCTCCGGATTATATCTTCAAACTAAGGGCAACCATGGCATCCGTGACAGAGAGGGAGAAGTGTCCATCCATGTATACGGGTATGATAGTCTAGCTTCAGACCCTTCAGACCCTTCAACTCCGGTGTAGATTTGGCCTTGTGTTTTAGGTTATTATCCTGCTGAAAGGTGAAATCATCTCTCACTGTCTGGTGGAAAGTAGACTGAACCATGTTTTCCTCTAGGATTTAGCCTGTGCTTAGCTCCATTCCATTTCTGTTTTATCCTGAAAAACTCCCCAGTCCTTAACGATTACAAGCATACCCATAACATGATTCAGCCACCACTATGCTTGAAAATATGAAGAGTGGTAGTCAAATCAAATCAAATCAAATCAAATTGTATTGGTCACATGCGCCGAATACAACAGGTGCAGACATTACAGTGAAATGCTTACTTACAGCCCTTAACCAACAGTGCATTTATTTTAAACAAAAAAAGTAAAAATAAAACAACAACAAAAAAAGTGTTGAGAAAAAAAAGAGCAGAAGTAAAATAAAGTGACAGTAGGGAGGCTATATACAGGGGGGTACCGTTGCAGAGTCAATGTGCGGGGGCACCGGCTAGTTGAGGTAATATGTACATGTGGGTAGAGTTAAAGTGACTATGCATAAATACTTAACAGAGTAGCAGCAGCGTAAAAAGGATGGGGTGGGGGGGCAGTGCAAATAGTCCGGGTAGCCATGATTAGCTGTTCAGGAGTCTTATGGCTTGGGGGTAGAAGCTGTTGAGAAGTCTTTTGGACCTAGACTTGGCACTCCGGTACCGCTTGCCGTGCGGTAGCAGAGAGAACAGTCTATGACTAGGGTGGCTGGAGTCTTTGACAATTTTGAGGGCCTTCCTCTGACACCGCCTGGTATAGAGGTCCTGGATGGCAGGAAGCTTTGCCCCAGTGATGTACTGGGCCGTACGCACTACCCTCTGTAGTGCCTTGCAGTCGGAGGCCAAGCAGTTGCCATACCAGGCGGTGATGCAACCAGTCAGGATGCTCTCGATGGTGCAGCTGTAGAATTTTTTGAGGATCTGAGGACCCATGCCAAATCTTTTAGTCTCCTGAGGGGGAATAGGCTTTGTCGTGCCCTCTTCACGACTGTCTTGGTGTGTTTGGACCATGATAGTTCGTTGGTGATGTGGACACCAAGGAACTTGAAGCTCTCAACCTGTTCCACTACAGCCCCGTCGATGAGAATGGGGGCGTGCTCAGTCCTCTTTTTTTTCCTGTAGTCCACAATCATCTCCTCTGTCTTGGTCATGTTGAGGGAGAGGTTGTTGTCCTGGCACCACACGGCCAGATCTCTGACCTCCTCTCTATAGGCTGTCTCATCGTTGTCGGTGATCAGGCCTACCACTGTTGTCAGTAATGTGTTGTGAAGTAGCTACTTCTCCCATGAGCAAAGTAACTCAAAAGGGGTGATGATATCAATTAATAAATCAAATCAAATGTATTGGTCACATGCACATGGTTAGCAGATGTTATTGCGAGTGTAGCGAAATGCTTGTGCTTCTAGTTCCGACAGTGTAGCAATATATAGCAAGTAATATCTAACAGTTCCACAACAAAAACCTACTACACACAAATCTAAGTAAAGGAATGGAATAAGAATATATAAATATATGAGTGGCATAGGCTAAGATGCAATAGATAGTATAGAATACAGTATATACATATGAGATGTGTAATGCAAGATATGTAAACATTATTAAGATAGTATAGAATACAGTATATACATATGAGATGGGTAATGCAACATACAGTATGTAAACATTATTAAAGTGGCATTATTAAAGTGACTAGTGTTCCATTTATTAAAGTGGCCAGTGATTTTCAAGTCTGTATGTAGGCAGCAGCCTCTCTGTGCTAGTGATGGTGGTTTGACATTCTGATGGCCTTGAGATAGAAGCTGTTTTTCAGTATCTCTGTCCCAGCTTTGATGCACCTGTACTGACCTCACCTTCTCGATGATAGCGGGGTGAACAGGCAGTGACTCGGGTTGTAGATGTCCTTGATTATCTTTTCGGCTTTCCTCTGACATCGGGTGCTGTAGGTGTCGTGGAGGGCAAGTAGTTTGCCCCCGGTGATGCGTTGTGCAGACCGCAACACTCTCTGGAGAGCCTTGCGTTTGTGAGCGATGCAGTTGCTGTACCAGGTGGTGATACAGCCCGACAGGATGCTCTCAACTGTGTATCTATAAAAGTTTGTGAAAGTTTTAGGTGACAGGCCACCTTTTTTCAGCCTCCTGAGGTTGAAGAGATGCTGTTGCGCCTTCTTCACCACACTATCTGTGTGGGTGGACCATTTCAGTTTGTCAGTGACACAGTGAGGGAAAAAAGTATTTGATCCCCTGCTGATTTTGTATGTTTTCCCACTGACAAAGACATGATCAGTCTATAATTTTAATGGTAGGTTTATTTGAACAGTGAGAGACAGAATAACAACAAAAACAATCCAGAGAAACGCATGTAGAAAATCTTATGAATTGATTAGCATTTTAATGAGGGAAATAACTATTTGACCCCTCTGCAAAACATGACTTAGTACTTGGTGGCAAAACCCTTGTTTGCAATCACAGAGGTCAGACGTTTCTTGTAGTTGGCCACCAGGTTTGCACACATCTCAGGAGGGATTTTGTCCCACTCCTCTTTGCAGATCTTCTCCAAGTCATTAAGGTTTCGAGCCTGACGTTTGGCACCTCGAACCTTCAGCTCCCTCTACAGATTTTCTATGGGATTAAGGTCTGGAGACTGGCTAGGCCACTCCAGGACCTTAATGTGCTTCTTCTTAAGCCACTCCTTTGTTGCCTTGGCCGTGTGTTTTGGGTCATTGTCATGCTGGAATACCCATCCACGACCCATTTTCAATGCCCTGGCTGAGGGAAGGAGGTTCTCACCCAAGATTTGACGGTACATGGCCCGGTCCATCGTCCCTTTGATGCGGTGAAGTTGTGCTGTCCCCTTAGCAGAAAAACACCCCCAAAGCATAATGTTTCCACCTCCATGTTTGACGGTGGGGATGGTGTTCTTGGGGTTATAGGCAGCATTCCTGCTCCTCCAAACACGGCGAGTTGAGTTGATGCCAAAGAGCTCGATTTTGGTTTCATCTGACCACAAAACTTTCACCCAGTTCTCCTCTGAATCATTCAGATGTTCATTGGCAAACTTCAGACGGGCCTGTATATGTGCTTTCTTGAGCAGGGGGACCTTGCGGGCGCTGCAGGATTTCAGTCCTTCACGGCGTAGTGTGTTACCAATTGTTTTCTTGGTGACTATGGTCCTAGCTGCCTTGAGATCATTGACAAGATCCTCCCGTGTAGTTCTGGGCTGATTGCTCACTGTTCTCATGATCATTGCAACCCCACGAGGTGATATCTTGCATGGAGCCCCAGGCTGAGGGAGATTGACAGTTATTTTGTGTTTCTTTCATTTGCGAATAATCGCACCAACTGTTGTCACCTTCTCACCAAGCTGCTTGGCAATGGTCTTGTAGCCCATTCCAGCCTTGTGTAGGTCTACAATCTTGTCCCTGACATCCTTGGAGAGCTCTTTGGTCTTGGCCATGGTGGAGAGTTTAGAATCTGATTGATTGATTGCTTCTGTGGACAGGTGTCTTTTATACAGGTAACAAGCTGAAATTAGGAGCACTCCCTTTAAGAGTGTGCTCCTAATCTCAGCTCGTTACCTGTATAAAAGACACCTGGGAGCCAGAAATCTTTCTGATTGAGAGGGTGTCAAATATTTATTTCCCTCATTAAAAATGCAAATCAATGTATAACATTTTTGACATGCGTTTTTCTGGATTTTTGTTGTTGTTATTCTGTCTCTCAATGTTCAAATAAACCTACCATTAAAATTATAGACTGATCATTCCTTTGTCAGTGGGCAAACGTACAAAATCAGCAGGGATGAAATACTTTTTTCCCTCACTGTATGTACGCCGAGGAACTTAAAACTTTCCACCTTCTCCACTGCTGTCCCATCAATGTGGATAGGGGGGTACGCCCTCTGCTGTTTCCTGAAGTCCAGGATCATCTCCTTTGTTTTTTTTACGTTGAGTGAGAGGTTATTTTCCTGACACCACACTCTGAGAGCCCCCACCTCCTCCCTGTAGTCTGTCTCATCGTTGTTGGTAGTCAAGCCTACTACTGTTGTGTTGTCTGCAAACTTGATGATTGAGATGGAGGCGTGCTTGGCTATGCAGTCATGGGTGAAGAGGTAGTACAGGAGGGGGCTGAGCACACACCCTTGTGGGGACCCAGTATTGAGGATCAGCGAAGTGGAGATGTTGTTTCCTACCTTCACCACCTGGGGGCGACCCATCAGGAAGTCCAGGACCCAATTGCACAGGGCGGGGTTGGGACCCAGGGCCTCAAGCTTGATGATGAGCTTGGAGGGTACTATGGTGTTGAATGCTGAGCTATAGTCAATGAGCAGCATTCTTACATAGGTATTCCTCTTGTCCAGATGGGATAGGGCAGTGTGCAGTGTGGTGGCGATTGCGTCATCTGTGGACCTGTTGGGGTGGTATGCAAATTGAAGTGGGTCTAGGGTGACAGGTAAGGTGGAGGTGATATGATCCTTGACTAGTCTCTCAAAGCACTTCATGATGACAGAAGTGAGTGCTACGGGGCGATAGTCATTTAGTTCAGTTACCTTTGCATTCTTGGGTACAGGAACAATGGTGGCCATCTTGAAGCATGTGGGGACAGCAGACTGGGAAAGGGAGAGATTGTCCATAAATACACCAGCCAGCTGGTCTGCGCATGCTCTGAGGACGCGGCTAGAAATGTTGTCTGGGCCGGCAGCGTTGCGAGGGTTGACACGTTTAAATCTCTTACTCACGTCGGCCTCGGAGAAGGAGAGCCCACAGTCCTTGGTAGCTGGCTGCACGGTGACACTGTGTTATCCTCAAATTGGGCGAAGAAGGTGTTTAGCTTGTCCGGAAGCAAGACGTCGGTGTCAGCGACGTGGCTGGGTATCCTTTAGTAGTCTGTGATTGTCTGTAGACCCTGGCACATACGTCTCGTGTCTGAGCCGTTGAATTGCGACTCCACTTTGTCTCGATATTGCCGTTTTTCCAGTTTAATTGCATTTTTTACATTTTTTTTAATTGCCTTGCAGAATGAGTAGCTACGCTGTTTGTATTCTGCCGTATTCCCATTCATCTTGCCATGGTTAAATGCGGTGATTTGCGCTTTCAGTTTTGCCATCCACGGTTTCTGGTTAGGGTAGGTTATACAGGTAATAGTCACAGTGGGCACAAATTCTCCTATATACCTCCTGATAAACTCAGTCACCATTTCAGTGTATTAGTCTAAATTATTTAAGCAAGCTAACCGGAACATATCCAAGTCCACGTGATCAAAACAAGCTTGAAGCGTGGATTCCGATTGTTCAGACCAGCGTTGAATAGTCTTGAGCACGGATGCTATCTGTTTGAGTTTCTGCCTATAGGAAGGGAGGAGCAAAATGGAGTCGTGGTCAGATTTGCCGAAAGGAGGGTGTTTTTCCAGCGCAAGTGCTACAGTCAATATTGCTTTGTTAAAATCCCCAGCTACAACAAATGCAGCCTCAGGATATATGGTTTCCAGTTTGCATAAAGTCCAGTGAAGTTCCTTGAGGGCCATTGTTGTATCGGCCTGTTACAATAACCGAAGAGATTTCTCTTGGGAGATCATATGGTCAGCATTTGACTGTGAAGAATTCTAGGTCAGGTGAACAAAATGACTTCCTGTATGTTGTTACAATTACACCATGAGTCGTTAGTCATGAAACATACCCCCCCACCCTTCTTCTTCCCGGAGAGATGTTTATTCCTGTCGGCGCGATGTCCTGAGAACCCAGATGGCTGTATGGACGGGGACAGTATATTCCGGGAGAGCCATGTTTCTGTGAAACAGAGTATGTTACTGCTCTCTGGAAAGCAACCCTTGCCCTATCTCGTCCACTTTGTTGTCTAGGGACTGGACATTAGCGAGTAATATACTCGGAAGCGATGGGTGGTGTGCGCGCCTCCTAAGTCTGACTAGGAGACCGCTCCGGCTCCCTCTCCTCCGGCGGAATTGTTTTGGGTCGGCCTCTGGAATAAGTTCAAATGCCCTGGGTGGAGTGAACAAAGGATCCGCTTCGGGAAAGTCGTATTCCTGGTCGTAGTGCTGGTAAGTTGACGGCGCTCTGATATCCAATAGTTTTTCCCGGCTGTATGTAATAACACATAAGATTTTCTGGGCTAACAATATAAGAAATAATACATACAAAAACAAAATACTGCAAAGTTTCCTAAGGACTAGAATCGAGGCAGCCCTCTCTGTCGGCACCATATTTAATCATTTTGATCCGAATGTGCAAATTGTTCAAACAGATCCGCAAGGTAGATGTATTTTTTTAAATATGTTATTGGACCATAAACAGATTTGGCGTATTAATCTATACGGTCCAAATAATGATGATCCACGCTTCTTTGAAAATACATGTATATTTGATACGTTATCAAGCCTACAAGCAATACAATACTCTATTATTATGGTGGAAGATTATAATAAGGTTTTAATACCTTAATGAACCGTAAAGGAAATCACACTACAAACTATCACCCTGATGCACTTCAAATCATGAATATCATGGATATAATGGAACTATTGGATATATGGAGGCTTAAATATCCTGACCCAGTGAGATACAGTGGGGGAAAAAAGTATTTAGTCAGCCACCAATTGTGCAAGTTCTCCCACTTAAAAAGATGAGAGAGGCCTGTAATTTTCATCATAGGTACACGTCAAATATGACAGACAAAATGAGAAGAAAAAAATCCAGAAAATCACATTGTAGGATTTTTTATGAATTTATTTGCAAATTATGGTGGAAAATAAGTATTTGGTCAATAACAAAAGTTTCTCAATACTTTGTTATATACCCTTTGTTGGCAATGACACAGGTCAAACGTTTTCTGTAAGTCTTCACAAGGTTTTCACACACTCTTGCTGGTATTTTGGCCCATTCCTCCATGCAGATCTCCTCTAGAGCAGTGATGTTTTGGGGCTGTCGCTGGGCAACACGGACTTTCAACTCCCTCCAAAGATTTTCTATGGGGTTGAGATCTGGAGACTGGCTAGGCCACTCCAGGACCTTGAAATGCTTCTTACGAACCCTCTCCTTTGTTTCCCGGGCGGTGTGTTTGGGATCATTGTCATGCTGAAAGACCCAGCCACGTTTCATCTTCAATGCCCTTGCTGATGGAAGGAGGTTTTCACTCAAAATCTCACGATACATGGCCCCATTCATTCTTTCCTTTACACGGATCAGTCGTCCTGGTCCCTTTGCAGAAAAACAGCCCCAAAGCATGATGTTTCCACCCCCATGCTTCACACTAGGTATGGTGTTCTTTGGATGCAACTCAGCATTCTTTGTCCTCCAAACACGACGAGTTGAGTTTTTACCAAAAAGTTCTATTTTGGTTTCATCTGACCATATGACATTCTCCCAATCCTCTTCTGGATCATCCAAATGCACTCTAGCAAATTTCAGACGGGCCTGGACATGTACTGGCTTAAGCAGGGGCACACGTCTGGCACTGCAGGATTTGAGTCCCTGGTGGCGTAGTGTGTTACTGATGGTAGGCTTTGTTACTTTGGTCCCAGCTCTCTGCAGGTCATTCACTAGGTCCCCCCGTGTGGTTCTGGGATTTTTGCTCACCGTTCTTGTGATCATTTTGACCCACGGGGTGAGATCTTGCGTGGAGCCCCAGATCGAGGGAGATTATCAGTGGTCTTGTATGTCTTCCATTTCCTAATAATTGCTCCCACAGTTGATTTCTTCAAACCAAGCTGCTTACCTATTGCAGATTCAGTCTTCCCAGCCTGGTGCAGGTCTACAATTTTGTTTCTGGTGTCCTTTGACAGCTCTTTGGTCTTGGCCATAGTGGAGTTTGGAGTATGACTGTTTGAGGTTGTGGACAGATGTCTTTTATACTGATAACAAGTTCAAACAGGTGCCATTAATACAGGTAACGAGTGGAGGACAGAGGAGCCTCTTAAAGAAGAAGTTACAGGTCTGTGAGAGCCAGAAATCTTGCTTGTTTGTAGGTGACCAACTACTTATTTTCCACCATAATTTGCAAATAAATTCATAAAAAATCCTACAATGTGATTTTCTGGATTGTTTTCTCCTCAATTTGTCTGTCATAGTTGACGTGTACCTATGATGAAAATTACAGGCCTCTCTCATCTTTTTAAGTGGGAGAACTTGCACAATTGGTGGCTGATGTTGAACAGCGCCGGAGAAGATGGCTGCCGTTTTACAGCCCTCTAACCATTTGTACTATTATGTGTGTTTTTCCGCGTTATTTGTAATTTATTTTGTACATAATGTTTCTGCTATCGTCTCTTATAACCAAAAAGAGCTTCTGGATATCAGGACAGCGATTACTCACCTCGTATTGGACGAAGATTTTTTCTTCAACGAGGCGGCCGCAAAGGATATCATACAGACACCCGACAAGGCCCAAATCCCTGTCATTCGCGTGAGGAAGAGACGGAGATATCGTGGACGTAGATCGGGGTGCCTTGTAAGGATCCGACGGCGAGCGAGTAAACTGCCTCTTCCATCAATCCTATTAGCCAATCTTCAATCATTGGATAACAAATTGGATGACCTAAGACTAAGGTTATCCTACCAACGGAACATTAAAAACTGTAATATCTTATGTTTCACCGAGTCGTGGCTGAACGACGACATGGATAACATACAGCTAGCGGGCTATACGCTACATCGGCAGGATAGAACGGCTGACTCCGGTAAGACAAGGGGTGGCGGTCTGTGTATATTTGTAAACAACAGCTGGTGCACAAAATCAAATACTAAGGAAGTCTCGAGGTTTTGCTCGCCTGAGGTAGAGTATCTTATGATAAGCTGTAGACCACACTATTTACCAAGAGAGTTTTCATCTATATTTTTCATAGCTGTCTATTTACCACCACAAACCAATGCTGGCATTAAGATTGCACTGAATGAGTTGTACAAGGCCACAAATCAACAGGAAAACGCTCATCCAGATGCAGCGCTCCTAGTGGCCGGGGACTTTAATGCAGGGAAACTTAAATCCGTTCTACCTAATTTCTACCAGCATGTTAAATGTGCAACCAGAGGAAAAAAAACTCTAGACCACCTTTACTCCACACACAGAGACACATACAAAGCTCTCCCTCGCCCTCCATTTGGCAAATCTGACTATATAACTCTATCCTCCTGATTCCTGCTTATAAGCAAAAACTAAAGCAGGAAGCACCAGTGACTCGGTTAATAAAAAAGTGGTCAGATGACGCAGATGCTAAGCAACAGGACTGTTTTGCTAGCACACACTGGAACATGTTCCGGGATTCTTCAGACAGCATTGAGGAGTACACCACATCAGTCACTGGCTTCATCAATAAGTGCATCGATGATGTCGTCCCCACAGTGACCGTACGTACATACCCCATCCAGAAGCCATGGATTACAGGAAACATCCGCACTGAGCTAAAGGGTAGAGCTGCCGCTTTCAAGGAACGGGACTCTAACCCGGACGCTTATAAGAAATCCCGCTATGCCCTCCGACGAACCATCAAACAGGCAAAGAGTCAATACAGGACTAAGATTGAATCGTACTACACTGGCTCTGACGCTCGTCAGATGGGGCAGGGCTTGAAAACTATTACAGACTACAAAGGGAAGCACAGCCGCGAGCTGCCCAGTGACACAAGCCTACCAGACGAGCTAAACCACTTCTATGCTCGCTTCGAGGCAAGCAACACTGAAGCATGCATGAGAGCACCAGCTGTTCCGGATGACTATGTGATCACGCTCTCCGTAGCCGATGTGAGTAAGACTTTTAAGCAGGTCAACATTCACAAGGCCGCAGGGCCAGACGGATTACCAGGACGTGTACTCCGAGCATGTGCTGACCAACTGGCAAGTGTCTTCACTGACATTTTCAACATGTCCCTGACTGAGTCTGTAATACCAACATTTTTCAAGCAGACCACCATAGTCCCCGTGCCCAAGGACTCTAAGATAACCTGCCTAAATGACTACCGACCTGTAGCACTGACGTCTGTAGCCATGAAGTGCTTTGAAATGCTGGTCATGGCTCACATCAACAGCATTATCCCAGAAACCCTAGACCCACTCCAATTTGCATACCGCCCCAACAGATCCACAGATGATGCAATCTCTATTGCACTCCACACTGCCCTTTCCCACCTGGACAAGAGGAACACCTACGTAAGAATGCTATTCATTGACTACAGCTCAGCATTCAACACCATAGTGCCCTCTAAGCTCATCACTAAGCTAAGGATCCTGGGACTAAACACCTCCCTCTGCAACTGGATCCTGGACTTCCTGACGGGCCACCCCCAGGTGGTAAGGGTAGGTAACAACACATCTGCCACACTGATCCTCAACACGGGGGGCCCCTCAGGGGTGCGTGCTCAGTCCCCTCCTGTACTCTCTGTTCACCCATGACTGCATGGCCAGGCACGACTCCAACACCATCATTAAGTTTGCCGACGACACAACAGTGGTAGGCCTGATCACCGACAACGATGAGACAGCCTATAGGGGAGGAGGTCAGAGACCTGGCCGTGTGGTGCCAGGACAACAACCTCTCCCTCAACGTGACCAAGACAAAGGAGATGATTGTGGACTACAGGAAAAAAAAGAGGACTGAGCACGCCCCCATTCTCATCGACGGGGCTGTAGTGGAACAGGTTGAGAGCTTCAAGTTCCTTGGTGTCCACATCACCAACGAACTATCATGGTCCAAACACACCAAGGCAGTCGTGAAGAGGGCACGACAAAGCCTATTCCCCCTCAGGAGACTGAAAAGATTTGGCATGGGTCCTCAGATCCTCAAAAAATTCTACAGCTGCACCATCGAGAGCATCCTGACTGGTTGCATCACCGCCTGGTATGGCAACTGCTTGGCCTCCGACCGCAAGGCACTACAGAGGGTAGTGCGTACGGCCCAGTACATCACTGGGTCCAAGCTTCCTGCCATCCAGGACCTCTATACCAGGCGGTGTCAGAGGAAGGCCCTCAAAATTGTCAAAGACTCCAGCCACCCTAGTCATAGACTGTTCTCTCTGCTACCGCACGGCAAGCGGTACCGGAGTGCCAAGTCTAGGTCCAACAGACTTCTCAACAGCTTCTACCCCCAAGCCATAAGACTCCTGAACAGCTAATCATGGCTACCCGGACTATTTGCACTGCCCCTCCACCCCATCCTTTTTACGCTGCTGCTACTCTGTTAATTATTTATGCATAGTCACTTTAACTCTACCCACATGTACATATTACTTCAACTACCTCAACTAGCCGGTGCCCCCGCACATTGACTCTGCACGGGTACCCCCCCTGTATATATAGCCTCCCTACTGTTATTATATTTTACTTCTGCTCTTTTTTTTCTCAACACTTTTTTTGTTGTTGTTTTATTTTTACTTTTTTTGTAAAAAATAAATGCACTGTTGGTTAAGGGCTGTAAGTAAGTATTTCACTGTAATGTCTGCACCTGTTGTATTCGGCGCATGTGACCAAAACAATTTGATTTGATTTGATTTGATTTGACTAAATACTTTTTTCCCCACTGTATGTGGTGCCAAACTGGATCAGAACGTCTACTGCTTTCTCAGTCAGGCAGGAGACTGCTTCCTGCTGTAGATGATCAACCCAGAACTGTGTGAGTGTGTTTGGCTCAAAACACATCTTGCTTCAATCAGTTGATTCCAGAATAAAAATTATTGCTTGTATTTTAACAGCAACAGTTCCAACCTAGTTTCCAACAATCATTTTTACAGTAAGATGTACAATAATTGTTCATCTTCATCTGAACTGTTACTTAGGGTTGCACTATCAGTACAGTAGCTAACTAACTTGCTTTGGCTAACGTTAGTTAGCTATTAGCTGTGTACAAGGGGATTGTTTTGAAAAAGAAACTCACATCTACTCCTATGAGTGATAGTACTCCCCTTACTGCTTATCATCACCTGTTAGAAAATGACTACAATGCCTTGCTAGCTGACTTACTTTTCCACTGTCGAAGCACTGTTCCTGAAGAACTGTGCCCTGTTCTGAAATAACTCCCTGGGTTTACAGTCATGCTGTGGATGTTTGGTCAGGACGTGTTGTTTTAATTTGTTCTTTTTGAGATACTCATTACTAAGCACTTCCCTGCAAAAATCACATTGTGGGTGCTCCTCGTTAATTCTCAAAGTTTATATGAAACCAAGAGAGAGAAACTCATAGCTGTATTTGCGCTGTATGAGCTCAGTCAGAATTTGTGGCTAGCTTGAGTCCATTTGATGACAGCGGTGAGTGATGGTGAGTGAGAATGACAAGTCAGTGGCTGACAGCGCATCCTCTGCTGCTGAACGACAGCGCTGCAGCGTGTGGGTCGTGGAGTGATCTTCAAAAAAACGGAAGGAAAAATATCCAGTAAACCACGAAGCACATGGGCATCTCCCTCCCACCGCGTAGCTGCCAAACTGAGCAGAGACACTGCTGTTAAGCAGAGAGCGCACTGAACAGAGAGCGCAGTTGCACTTGGCCAAATCAATTCCAGTAATTATACATTTACTCTGACACGACGCGACCCACCATTAACATGGTCCCATACTTTAAGAAAGGCTGATCTAGATACTTTTTCTAACCTCTCTGGATTACAACAAAATGGTGTACTATATTTAAGTGATAATGCCCAAGAAACCAGTGTTTGGAGGATATATTGGCACGGTGTTAGGCTCAAGATGAAGTCGAGGGTCCGGGAAACCGTGCCAATATATCCTCCAAACACCGACTTCGAGGGCATTATCAATTTTATACAACGGGTTACCAACATATTCAAATAATGATTTTCATTAAAAAAGTTATTTTGATGAATTTATTCATACTGTTTTATCCTACCACAAGATATAGTCCCGATAGAAATCTAGGGTTGCTACTCAAACCGGCTGGCCGTTCGTTCTATCGGTTCGGTAGCCAGAGACTCGACCCAGTCGTTCAGTTTTTTAAATCTGTATCGCTGTAAATGTTCCATTGTCATACTGGCTGGCAACGTTCTTATCCCTTGCTTGCTAGCAAGCCATCTACAGCTAACTTGCCAGCTACTTTAATGATTCTTTCATTTACAAGATTAGCAAACTTAGGCATGACATGCCAGCAATAAACGCTGACAACACACATCCAAGTATATCTAACCAAATTATGAAAGACAAGCATTGTAATTTTGAATTCCGTAAAGTGAGTGTGGAAGAGGTGAAATAATTATTGTTGTCTATCAACAATGACAAGCCACCGGGGTCTGACAACTTGGATGGAAATTGACTGAGGATAATAGCGGACGATATTGCCACTCCTATTTGCCATATCTTCAATTTAAGCCTACTAGAAAGTGTGTGCCCTCAGGCATGGATGTAAGCAAAAGTAAATCCCCTACCTAAGAATAGTAAAGCCCTCTTTACTGGTTCAAATAGCCGACCAATCAGCCTGTTACCAACCCTTCGTAACTTTTGGAAAAAAGGGTGTTTGAACAGATACAGTAAACAAATTGACAACAGACTTTCAGCACGCTTATAGGGAAGGACATTCAACAAGCACTTACACAAATGACTGATGATTGACTGAGAGAAATTGATGATAACAAGATTGTGGGGGCTGTTTTGTTAGACTTCAGTGCGACTTGACATTATCAATCATAGTCTGCTGCTGGAAAAACGTCTGTGTTATGGCTTTACACCCCCTGCTATATTGTGGATAAAGAGTTACCTTTCTAACAGAACACAGAGGGTGTTCTTTAATGAAAGCCTATCCAACATAATCCAGGTATAATCAGGAATTCCCCAGAGCAGTTGTCTAAGCCCCATTCTTTTCAATCTTTGAGTAAAGCCAGTGTGTCTATGTATGAGGATGACTCAACACTATACACATCAGCTACTACAGCAACTGAAATGACTGCAACACTTAACAAAGAGCTGCAGTTAGTTTCACAATGGGTGGCAAGGAATAAGTTAGTCCTAAATATTTAAAAAACTAAAAGCATTGTATTTGGGACAAATCATTCCCTAAACCCTAAACCTGAACTAAATCTTGTAATGAATAATGTGGAATTTGAGGTGACTAAACTGCTTGGAGTAACCCTGGATTGTAAACTGTCATGGTGAAAACATATTGATACAACAGTAGCTAAGATGGGGAGAAGTCTTTCCATAATGAAGCGCTGTTCTGCCTTCTTAAAAGCACTATCAACAAGGCAGGTCCTACAGGCCCTAGTTTTGTCGCACCTGGACAACTGTTCATTCGTGTGGTCAGGTGCCACAGAGAGGGACTTAGGAGAATTGCAATTGGCTAAGAACAGGGAAGCACGGCTGGCCATTAGATGTACACAGAGAGCTAACATTAATAATATGATCAAATTAGGCTCAGTTCTAGGCCCTCTCCTATTCTCGCTATACACCAAGTCACTTGGCTCTGTCATATCCTCACATGGCCTCTCCTATCATTGCTACGCTGACGACACACAACTAATCTTCTCATTTCCCCTTCTGATAACCAGGTGGCGAATCGCATCTCTGCATGTCTGGCAGACATATCAGTATGGATGACGGATCACCACCTCAAGCTGAACCTCGGCAAGACAGAGCTGCTCTTCCTCCCGGGGAAGGACTGCCCGTTCCATGATCTCGCCATCACGGTTGACAACTCCGTTGTGTCCTCCTCCCAGAGTGCGAAGAGCCTTGGCGTGACCCTGGACAACACCCTGTCGTTCTCCGCTAACATCAAGGCGGTGACCCGATCCTGTAGGTTCATGCTCTACAATATTCGGAGAGTACGACCCTGCCTTACACAGGAAGCGGCACAGGTCCTAATCCAGGCACTTGTCATCTCCCGTCTGGATTACTGCAACTCGCTGTTGGCTGGGCTCCCTGCCTGTGCCATTAAACTCCTACAACTCATCCAGAATGCCGCAGCCCGTCTGGTGTTCAACCTTCCCAAGTTCTCTCACGTCACCCCGCTCCTCCGCACACTCCACTGGCTTCCAGTTGAAGCTCGCATCTGCTACAAGACCATGGTGCTTGCCTATGGAGCTGTGAGGGGAACGGCACCTCCGTACCTTCAGGCTCTGAT
Source organism: Coregonus clupeaformis (assembly GCF_020615455.1). Classification (NCBI taxonomy): domain Eukaryota; kingdom Metazoa; phylum Chordata; class Actinopteri; order Salmoniformes; family Salmonidae; genus Coregonus; species Coregonus clupeaformis. The sequence goes on from NC_059204.1 coordinate 39,006,309, forward strand.
CAGTCCCTACACCCAAACGAGGGCACTGCGTTCATCCACCTCTGGCCTGCTGGCTCCCTACCTCTGCGGAAGCATAGTTCCCGCTCAGCCCAGTCAAAACTGTTCGCTGCTCTGGCACCCCAATGGTGGAACAAGCTCCCTCACGACGCCAGGACAGCGGAGTCACTCACCACCTTCCGGAGACATTTGAAACCCCACCTCTTTAAGGAATACCTCGGATAGGATAAAGTAATCCTTCTACCCCCCTTACTCCAACCAACCCCCCACCCCAAAAAAATTATAATAAAAATAAATAAATAACATTGTAAAGTGGTTATCCCACTGGCTATAAGGTGAATGCACCTATTTCTAAGTCGCTCTGGATAAGAGCGTCTGCTAAATGACGTAAATGTAAATGTAAATGTAAATATGCATGTCAATCTTTCCTGGCTCAAAGTGGAGGAGAGATTGACTTCATCACCACTTGTACAGTGGGGGGAAAAAGTATTTAGTCAGCCACCAATTGTGCAAGTTCTCCCACTTAAAAAGATGAGAGAGGCCTGTAATTTTCATCATAGGTACACGTCAACTATGACAGACAAATTGAAAAAAAAAATCCAGAAAATCACATTGTAGGATTTTTTATGAATTTATTTGCAAATTATGGTGGAAAATAAGTATTTGGTCACCTACAAACAAGCAAGATTTCTGGCTCTCACAGACCTGTAACTTCTTCTTTAAGAGGCTCCTCTGTCTTCCACTCGTTACCTGTATTAATGGCACCTGTTTGAACTTGTTATCAGTATAAAAGACACCTGTCCACAACCTCAAACAGTCACACTCCAAACTCCACTATGGCCAAGACCAAAGAGCTGTCAAAGGACACCAGAAACAAAATTGTAGACCTGCACCAGGCTGGGAAGACTGAATCTGCAATAGGTAAGCAGCTTGGTTTGAATAAATCAACTGTGGGAGCAATTATTAGGAATTTGAAGACATACAAGACCACTGATAATCTCCCTCGATCTGGGGCTCCACGCAAGATCTCACCCCGTGGGGTCAAAATGATCACAAGAACGGTGAGCAAAAATCGCAGAACCACACGGGGGGACCTAGTGAACGACCTGCAGAGAGCTGGGACCAAAGTAACAAAGCCTACCATCAGTAACACACTACGCCGCCAGGGACTCAAATCCTGCAGTGCCAGACGTGTCCCCCTGCTTAAGCCAGTACATGTCCAGGCCCGTCTAAAGTTTGCTAGAGTGCATTTGGATGATCCAGAAGAGGATTGGGAGAATGTCATTTGGTCAGATGAAACCAAAATATAACTTTTTGGTAAAAACTCAACTCGTCGTGTTTGGAGGACAAAGAATGCTGAGTTGCATTCAAAGAACACCATACCTACTGTGAAGCATTGGGGTGGAAACATCATGCTTTGGGGCTGTTTTTCTGCAAAGGGACCAGGACGACTGATCCGTGTAAAGGAAAGAATGAATAGGGCCATGTATCGTGAGATTTTGAGTGAAAACCTTCTTCCATCAGCAAGGGCATTGAAGATAAAACGTGGCTGGGTCTTTCAGCATGACAATGATCCCAAACACACCGCCCGGGCAACGAAGGAGTGGCTTCGTAAGAAGCATTTCAAGGTCCTGGAGTGGCCTAGCCAGTCTCCAGATCTCAACCCCATAGAAAATCTTTGGAGGGAGTTGAAAGTCTGTGTTGCCCAGTGACAGCCCCAAAACATCACTGCTCTAGAGGAGATCTGCATGGAGGAATGGGCCAAAATACCAGCAACAGTGTGTGAAAACCTTGTGAAGACTTACAGAAAACGTTTGACCTGCGTCATTGCCAACAAAGGGTATATAACAAAGTATTGAGAAACTTTTGTTATTGACCAAATACTTATTTTCCACCATAATTTGCAAATAAATTCATTAAAAATCCTACAATGTGATTTTCTGGAGAAAAAAATTCTCATTTTGTCTGTCATAGTTGACGTGTACCTATGATGAACATTACAGGCCTCTCTCATCTTTTTAAGTGGGAGAACTTGCACAATTGATGGCTGACTAAATACTTTTATTCCCCACTGTATCTGCAATATTAAAGCTGATCTACCCCCTAAAAATAAATAAAAACAACAAATAAATAAAAACTGTAAGTGTCCCCATTGACCAATTGCTGATCTGTGCCCTTCCTCTCCGGCAACTGAGTTAGGAAGGACGCCTGTATCTTTGTAGTGACTGGGTGTATTGATACACCATCCAAAGTGTATTTAATAACTTCACCATGCTCAAAGGGATATTCAATGTCTGCTTTATTTTAATTTTTTACCCATCTACCAATAGGGGCCCTTCTTTGTGAGGCATTTGAAAACCTCCCTGGTCTTTGTGGTTGAATCTGTTTGAAATTCACTGCTTGACTGAAGGACCTTACAGATAACTGTATGTGTGGGGTACAGAGATGAGATAGTCATTCAGAAATCATGTTAAACACTATTATTGCACACAGAGTGAGTCCATGCAACTTATTATGTGACTAGTTAAGCACATTTTTACTCCTGAACTTATTTAGGCTTGCCTTAACAAATGGGTTGAATACTTATTAACTCAATACATTTCAGCTTTTCAGGACCGAGTTTGGGAAACCCTGCTCTATTTAAAGGTGTATGAGAAATTCTAATTTCCTAGGCATCTCTTTGTTCATGCTTTGTCTTGTAATTGTTAGATCTTTATGCCTAGATTGTAATGCTAGTATTGTCTTGTAACTTAAGCTTTGGCTTGTATGTGAATCAATTTTTTTTTTTTACAATATACAGTGGGGAAAAAAAGTATTTAGTCAAATCAAATCAAATCAAATTTTATTGGTCACATGCGCCGAATACAACAGGTGCAGACATTACAGTGAAATGCTTACTTACAGCCCTTAACCAACAGTGCATTTATTTTAAACAAAAAAGTAAGAATAAAACAACAACAAAAAAGTGTTGAGAAAAAAAGAGCAGAAGTAAAATAAAGTGACAGTAGGGGAGGCTATATATACAGTAAAATAAAGTGACAGTAGGGAGGCTATATATACAGGGGGTACCGTTGCATAGTCAATGTGCGGGGGCACCGGCTAGTTGAGGTAGTTGAGGTAATATGTACATGTGGGTAGAGTTAAAGTGACTATGCATAAATACTTAACAGAGTAGCAGCAGCGTAAAAAGGATGGGGTGGGGGGCAGTGCAAATAGTCCGGGTAGCCATGATTAGCTGTTCAGGAGTCTTATGGCTTGGGGGTAGAAGCTGTTGAGAAGTCTTTTGGACCTAGACTTGGCACTCCGGTACCGCTTGCCGTGCGGTAGCAGAGAGAACAGTCTATGACTAGGGTGGCTGGAGTCTTTGACAATTTTGAGGGCCTTCCTCTGACACCGCCTGGTATAGAGGTCCTGGATGGCAGGGAGCTTTGCCCCAGTGATGTACTGGGCCGTACGCACTACCCTCTGTAGTGCCTTGCGGTCAGAGGCCAAGCAGTTGCCATACCAGGCGGTGATGCAACCAGTCAGGATGCTCTCGATGGTGCAGCTGTAGAATTTTTTGAGGATCTGAGGACCCATGCCAAATCTTTTTAGTCTCCTGAGGGGGAATAGGCTTTGTCGTGCCCTCTTCACGACTGTCTTGGTGTGTTTGGACCATGATAGTTCGTTGGTGATGTGGACACCAAGGAACTTGAAGCTCTCAACCTGTTCCACTACAGCCCCGTCGATGAGAATGGGGGCGTGCTCAGTCCTCTTTTTTTTCCTGTAGTCCACAATCATCTCCTTTGTCTTGGTCACGTTGAGGGAGAGGTTGTTGTCCTGGCACCACACGGCCAGATCTCTGACCTCCTCCCTATAGGCTGTCTCATCGTTGTCGGGTGATCAGGCCTACCACTGTTGTGTCGTCGGCAAACTTAATGATGGTGTTGGAGTCGTGCCTGGCCATGCAGTCATGGGTGAACAGAGAGTACAGGAGGGGACTGAGCACGCACCCTGAGGGGCCCCCGTGTTGAGGATCAGTGTGGCAGATGTGTTGTTACCTACCCTTACCACCTGGGGGCGGCCCGTCAGGAAGTCCAGGATCCAGTTGCAGAGGGAGGTGTTTAGTCCCAGGATCCTTAGCTTAGTGATGAGCTTAGAGGGCACTATGGTGTTGAATGCTGAGCTGTAGTCAATGAATAGCATTCTCACGTAGGTGTTCCTCTTGTCCAGGTGGGAAAGGGCAGTGTGGAGTGCGATAGAGATTGCATCATCTGTGGATCTGTTGGGGCGGTATGCAAATTGGAGTGGGTCTAGGGTTTCTGGGATTATGCTGTTGATGTGAGCCATGACCAGTCTTTCAAAGCACTTCATGGCTACAGACGTCAGTGCTACGGGTCGGTAGTCATTTAGGCAGGTTATCTTAGAGTTCTTGGGCACGGGGACTATGGTGGTCTGCTTGAAACATGTTGGTATTACAGACTCAGTCAGGGACATGTTGAAAATGTCAGTGAAGACACTTGCCAGTTGGTCAGCACATGCTCGGAGTACACGTCCTGGTAATCCGTCTGGCCCTGCGGCCTTGTGAATGTTGACCTGCTTAAAAGTCTTACTCACATCGGCTACGGAGAGCGTGATCACATAGTCGTCCGGAACAGCTGGTGCTCTCGTGCATGCTTCAGTGTTGCTTGCCTCAAGTGAGCATAGAAGTGGTTTAGCTCGTCTGGTAGGCTTGTGTCACTGGGCAGCTCGCGGCTGTGCTTCCCTTTGTAGTCTGTAATAGTTTTCAAGCCCTGCCACATCCGACGAGCGTCAGAGCCAGTGTAGTATGATTCAATCTTAGACCTGTATTGACTCTTTGCCTGTTTGATGGTTCGTCGGAGGTCATAGCGGGATTTCTTATAAGCGTCCGGGTTAGAGTCCCGTTCCTTGAAAGCGGCAGCTCTACCCTTTAGCTCAGTGCGGATGTTTCCTGTAATCCATGGCTTCTGGTTGGGGTATGTACGTACGGTCACTGTGGGGACGACATCATCGATGCACTTATTGATGAAGCCAGTGACTGATGTGGTGTACTCCTCAATGCTGTCTGAAGAATCCCGGAACATGTTCCAGTCTGTGCTAGCAAAACAGTCCTGTAGCTTAGCATCTGCGTCATCTGACCACTTTTTTTATTAGCCGAATCACTGGTGCTTCCTGCTTCAGTTTTTGCTTATAAGCAGGAATCAGGAGGATAGAGTTATGGTCAGATTTGCCAAATGGAGGGCGAGGGAGAGCTTTGTATGCGTCTTTGTGTGTGGAGTAAAGGTGGTCTAGAGTTTTTTCCCCTCTGGTTGCACATTTAACATGCTGGTAGAAATGAGGTAGAACGGATTTAAGTTTCCCTGCATTAAAGTCACCGGCTACTAGGAGCGCTGCATCTGGATGAGCGTTTTCCTGTTGATTAATGGCCTTGTACAACTCATTCAGTGCAATCTTAATGCCAGCATTGGTTTGTGGTGGTAAATAGACAGCTATGAAAAATATAGATGAAAACTCTCTTGGTAAATAGTGTGGTCTACAGCTTATCATAAGATACTCTACCTCAGGCGAGCAAAACCTCGAGACTTCCTTAGTATTTGATTTTGTGCACCAGCTGTTGTTTACAAATATACACAGACCGCCACCCTTTGTCTTACCAGAGTCTGCAGTTCTGTCCTGTCGATGTAGCGCATAGCCCGCTAGCTGAATGTTGTCATTGTTGTCGTTCAGCCACGACTCCGTGAAACATAAGATATTACAGTTTTTAATGTCCCGTTGGTAGGATAACCGTAATCTTAAATCGTCAATTTTATTCTCAAAAGATTGAACATTGGCTAATAGGATTGATGGGAGAGGCAGTTTACTCGTTCGCTGTCGGATCCTTACAAGACACCCGGATCTGCGTCCACGATATCTCCGTCTCTTCCTCACGCGAATGACGGGGATCTGGGCCTTGTCGGGAGTCTGTAGAATATCCTTCGCGAACGCCTCGTTGAAGAAAAAGTCTTCGTCCAACGCGAGGTGAGTAATCGCTGTCCTGATATCCAGAAGCTCTCTTTGGTTATAAGAGACGATGGCAGAAACATTATGTACAAAATAAATTACCACCAGTCAGCCACCAATTGTGCAAGTTCTCCCACTTAAAAAGATGAGAGAGGCCTGTAATTTTCATCATAGGTACACGTCAACTATGACATACAAAATGAGAAAAAATAATCCAGAAAATCACATTGTAGGATTTTTAATGAATTTATTTGTAAATTATGGTGGAAAATAAGTATTTGGTCAATAACAAAAGTTTCTCAATACTTTGTTTTATACCCTTTGTTGGCAATGACACAGGTCAAACGTTTTCTGTAAGTCTTCACAAGGTTTTCACACATTGTTGCTGGTATTTTGGCCCATTCCTCCATGCAGATCTCCTCTAGAGCAGTGATGTTTTGGGGCTGTCGCTGGGCAACACGGACTTTCAACTCCCTCCAAAGATTTTCTATGGGGTTGAGATCTGGAGACTGGCTAGGCCACTCCAGGACCTTGAAATGCTTCTTACGAAGCCACTCCTTCGTTGCCCGGGCGGTGTGTTTGGGATCATTGTCATGCTGAAAGACCCAGCCACGTTTCATCTTCAATGCCCTTGCTGATGGAAGGAGGTTTTCACTCAAAATCTCACGATACATGGCACCATTTATTCTTTCCTTTACACGGATCAGTCGTGCTGGTCCCTTTGCAGAAAAACAGGCCCAAAGCATGATGTTTCCACCCCCATGCTTCACAGTAGGTATGGTGTTCTTTGGATTCAACTCAGCATTCTTTGTCCTCCAAACACGACGAGTTGAGTTTTTACCAAAAATTATATTTTGGTTTCATCTGACCATATGACATTCTCCCAATCCTCTTCTGGATCATCCAAATGCAATCTAGCAAACTTCAGACGGGCCTGGACATGTACTGGCTTAAGCAGGGGGACACGTCTGGCACTGCAGGATTTGAGTCCCTGGCGGCGTAGTGTGTTACTGATGGTAGGCTTTGTTACTTTGGTCCCAGCTCTCTGCAGGTCATTCACTAGGTCCCCCCGTGTGGTTCTGGGATTTTTGCTCACCGTTCTTGTGATCATTTTGACCCCACGGGGTGAGATCTTGCGTGGAGCCCCAGATCGAGGGAGATTATCAGTGGTCTTGTATGTCTTCCATTTCCTAATAATTGCTCCCACAGTTGATTTCTTCAAACCAAGCTGCTTACCTATTGCAGATTCAGTCTTCCCAGCCTGGTGCAGGTCTACAATTTAGTTTCTGGTGTCCTTTAACAGCTTTTTGGTCTTGGCCATAGTGGAGTTTGGAGTGTGACTGTTTGAGGTTGTGGACAGGTGTCTTTTATACTGATAACAAGTTCAAACAGGTGCCATTAATACAGGTAACGAGTGGAGGACAGAGGAGCCTCTTAAAGAAGAAGTTACAGGTCTGTGAGAGACAGAAATTTTGCTTGTTTGTAGGTGACCAAATACTTATTTTCCACCATAATTTGCTAATAAATTCATTAAAAATCCTACAATGTGATTTTTTGGATTTCTTTTCTCTCAATTTGTCTGTCATAGTTCACGTGTACCTATGATGAAAATTACAGGCCTGTCTCATCTTTTTAAGTTGGAGAACTTGCACAATTGGTGGCTGACTAAATACTTTTTTCCCCCACTGTAATTACATATCTGCCTTTGATACAGACAATTCTCAGACCTTTCTTGACAGCTAATTCCTGTAACTCAACTATAGTCTCTTGCATATTGCTAAATTATCTTTATGGAGTCAGATAAAGATTATAATTGGCTAATTGCTTAGTCTTATCATAGGTCGCATGTAAGGTATGGAGAATATGCATATATGATAAATATCACTTCACTACAACAGTATGTCAGAGAAGGATGGGACTATAAGCTATATGGAATTGTTTTAAGAAGGTCATACCAAGGATAATTTTGCTTTTTAATTATGAATTTTAAGACCCCTTGAAGTATTAAAAAAATATATAAAAACAATTATTTGATGAAAAATTGTATTGGGCCTTACTGCTATTAGCACATATGAATGCATTGAATAACAGATTTACTACATCGGACAACAGATAGTCCATAACAAATAATCTAAAGGAAGTTTGTTCTGAAGTGTCTGTCCTATATCTGAGAGATATAAGAAAGATAAGGAAACAGATTTTTTTGGGACATGTATTTAACTCATTATTTTTTTACACTAAACAGTCTCCATATACACTTCCATTGCATTCATTTCTTCAACTGGTACCGGTGGAACTTCAGACGAGTCTTGTGAGGCCTGTGGGCATCCTAGAGCGCAAAACATATTATTGTGTAGCCCAAACTGTTTGGACGCTACAGACAGAAGTTGGCAGATCGGCTGTACCGACTTCAGACGAGTCCCAAGACGCTTGTGGGGATCGTAGAGCAAAATGGAGAACACCACCGTGTTCATGAGAGACTCACCTTAGAGGGGTAATAGTTTGTAGGCCAAACCGTTCAGACACTACAGACGATTTTGTGAGAAGACCGATTTTCGGGATGTCTCATGGTCTGACAAACACCGCAGATGCGGAAGTGCAACATAGGTGGATGTGGTGGATTGAGACGCATCCAATGCAAAACAACTGATATCTCTAGCTTAAACTGACAGATTTTTATGGGGATTTTTTATTATGCTACTTCGATTTCCTCCGGGACGCGGACATTGACCTTAGGGGAGTAACCAGAGAGAGGGCGTTAAATCTATGGAGTTATCCACAGATATGAAAGGGGTCTCATTGCCATATTTCTCAGCATGCTCTGTTGCAGGTAGATTTTTTAAAAATGTTTGTTTCAATATCTTTGTTTTCGCATGCACATAGATTGTTTTTGATCTTATGCTACACAAAGATAAGAAACGTACATTTTTCTAAACTAATCCAATCTCTAAGTAGTTGGATTTATAGCAACCATTAGTGAGATAGTTGTTCCAGTTTACATGGTGTAGGTAGTCTTCATGTAATGTATTTTCTTCCCTACTCTGACAGGCATTTAAAATGCAAGTTGTGAGTGATGTAAAAGTGCTGGATATCCTTCTGTGAGTTGGCTGCCAATAGAGATGGATATCACCTTGCAAACCACGATATTGTGACATAGTAAGACATATTCAAATAAGGTTTACATCCTTATAACACAAAGGAAGTAAACTGAAAGTGAAATCTACTCTCCTGTAGTTGATTGTTAATTCAAAACAACACAGAAAAGTGTAAAATGGCAAGGGAGTTGATTAAAAATGACACTGAAAAGAGTAAAATGTCAACTGGAGTTAAAATTGAAGCAACTTTCTGAGTTGGATATTTATTGCATTTATTGAAAGTAGTTTTAAAACAAAATGGGGGTGGGACCATATAAACCCCCCAAATAGTGTTACATTTGACTCCATAGGAGTTTAATTAACTCTTGCAATTGTACTGTGCACCATAGGGCCTGGAGAGAGTATGGGCTCCATTCTAGAGAGCCTGACAGTTCTGTGTGTGTGCAAGGTTTGATTCCACAATAACACTGTTGTGTTTTGTCCCTCCTTCTCCCGTCTCCATGCCTACATCAGGCAATTTTTACCAGTTTAATGTTTTAGTCCATGACACCACTTGCCTCTCTCATGGGGAACCCTTCAATCTCTCATTCTTGATTAATAAAGAGCAAACAAACCATCAACTAATTATACAGCATAGCATTAACGCTCACGAACACATCATGACAAGAAAATGGGAGAAGATTCGCCTCTCAGCGCTTTCCCTACCCAAAGAGATTTAAATAATAAAATGTGTTGGCCCTTTGAACAAACAGGATAATTATTGCCTGCAGTCTTCCTGTCGCTGGTCCGGCACAGCCAAGCGGAAAGAAACACGTTATTACCACTCAAAGGTTTCTGCAGGAGGAATAAGGATAAATAAATGTTTCATGAGGTAACACGATATTACAGTAGAATCACTTTCCAAAATCAACACAATATGTGCAACATGTTGCACGTTGTCACGGATACAGCCGAGGCTGCCCCTCCTCCTTGCTCGGGCAGGCTTCGGAGTTCGCCGTCACTGGAGTACTAGCTGCCACCGATCAATGTTTCTGTGTCACACTAGTCCTGTCTTTATCATTCACACCTGTTACTCATTAGGCTTATTGGTTTCCCTATATTACCTCTGTTTTCCCTCCTGGGTTTGTGCGTGATTGTTCGTTGTTACGTCGTCTGTTGAGCTGTTGTTTTGCTCTTCCCTGCGTGGAGGGTTTGTTATGGTTTACTTTGTGTTTAGTAAAGCCATACTTTTCTCAGTTATCTGTCCTGCGCCTGATTCCGTTTCACCACTTCACCCAGACGCTGACACACGTTTCACAGGGCCTGGGAACAGAGTTGTAAAAAGTAATTTATCTCATCATTTTCATCAAGCAAGCATTAACATGAGGGGAAAGAGGGAAAATTGAAGACTGGTCACAATGATGGTAGTGGCCCTTAACGCTACCTTGGGAGCACCATTTACAGAACCCCCGCCGTGGGCATGGCCTATGGACAGGCTGCACCATTAACTCAATATTTTTACCTTGGTGCTATGGATTATCATCGTCTTCATCAGACATGTAATCAGGCATAGGAAATAAATCAGGTAAATCAGGGGTCAGTAATGGCATGGCAAGAATAGTCTCAATGGCTTTGCTGCACAATTTCTTAACACAAGTTATAATAAGCATTATTGTAAGCCATAAATCAACCAATGAAATATTGTTGCCCCCATAACACCAAATAATGACTGAACCCTTCCAAATTGATTCCAATCGTTGTCTGGTTAGTGTTCGTTTGCGAGATCACCACTAAGCTCTTTCAGATGTTCCACTACAATAGTCAAGTTATCCTCACCACGGGGTATGAATGTACAGCAATGGTCACCTATCATTTGGCACACTCCCCCCTCCTGTGCTAGCAACATGTCAAGTGCTACCCTATTCTGTGTAGCCATGAGGCGAGCGGCTTGCAATTCCGGTTTCATTATTAAGAATCATGAAGTTTTCTAAATTATATCCTAATCGATCTAAATCATGGGCATTTTCCGATGCCCCATACCAAGGAATTAACCTGCACCAAAACCTTTCAAGTTTCAAGCATCGTCGTTTCAAGTATCGTCATTCAATTGTGAAAAGCTCCTTTTAGCCGGTCTTAATCTGCTTGGAATGGAGGAGTTGGTTTTATACATTACAACAATAGAGATATTTAGTTTACCAAAAACACAGCACCCTGTCCAATTTGTTGGTAAATAAAGATATGCCTTATCACCACAGATCCAATAATGATCAGTAAACGTGGCAGAGCCATATTGATGAGGAGAGCAAGTGTCTGTTTCTGTCTGAATAGGGGTGTACCCCACTTTCAGTTTAACGGGAATGCTAAAGCGCATGTTCCATTTATCCAGCTACATCCTATTGGGTTGTATGTTGACATGTTGACGTTCCCAGATAGGATTCATTTAATTGTGGTATGGAGATATTACTTGGGTTGTGACAATGGCAGGTTCAGAATGGGGTTCACCGGGGTTGGATTAGAATAGGTTCTGGTACACGATGTCTGGGTTCTAAAATAATTTTTGTGCACAATCAAATCCGCCTCTCACATTGTTTATTGATGACAAATCACCATTAATGCATTTGTCCCTCAAAGTTTTATCCTGTGAAGTTTTACCCCATGAAGTTTCATTTGATAAGAGCACCTCCAGTGCACATAGAGTGTCATTAATGCTGGCCTCTACTGAATACTGTAGGAATGGTGAGATCGCTGAGTGTGGAAAAAAGACTACATACATAGCAGGAGGTGTTTTCTACCATCAGTTAAGTTTTTACTGTATGATTAAGCAGTGACCACGAAGTGTTTCCATTGTGATTCCGGCTGTGATGCTCATCAAGTGGATGCATCGACCTCCTGCTTCTTCTGGTATCGAGGCGGCTATTGTTTGCTGGACTCCCATCCTGAGCCTGCCGTTGGCTCGAGCTGGAGTAGCTGTTATTTAAGTCCCGCCGTGGGACTACGCTGGTGTTGTATACTTCAGTTGCATTGTGGCCACTTCTCGCTCTGGGCTGTTCTGCTCCTCCCATACAACAGCTGCAATGAGAAGAAAGCAACAAACATGAACAGTCCAGCTCTGTTGGTGCCAGGTCTTTCTGTGGAGGTCCTTAATGACCACCCAATCGCCTGGTTGAAGTTTGTGGAGTGTTCCTCCCTTTGATTCAGGGAAAGCTGCTTTTACCCTGGGGAAAATAGACTTCAGAACATTGTTAAGTGCAGCACAGTAACTTAACATTTTGTCCTCGCAACCCATCAATGTCAACCTGTTCTGTGGGAACGGATTGTTTGACATTCTCATGGGTCTTCCTGTGAGTATTTCATGAGGTGCTAAACCAGTGGTACGATGCGCGCTTCCACGCATGTACATCAGAGCCAGAGGCATTACTGTTATCCATGGCAGCCCGGTCTCAGCCATCAGTTTAGTCAATTACATTTTCAGCGTTTGATTGGCTCTCTCTACGAGACCTCCACTGGACAGATGATAACTACAATGTGTTCGCAGGTCGATCTGGAAACTTTCAGAGATGTTCTGAATAACACTATTTACAAAATGAGAGCCGTTGTCTGACGATAATTTGGATGGCAGACCCCACCTAGGGATGATTTCCCTTAGTAAGTTCTTTGCTACAGCCATTGCTGTGGCATGCTTACAAGGAAATGCTTTTACCCATTTGGAGAAAGCATCAACCACAACCAGGCAGTACTTATACCCCTAGCATGGAGTAAGCTCAATGACCATCATTATGTGCTCAAAAGGTCCTTCAGGCCTTGGGTGGGCTGACATAGCCATCGGAATGCCTCTGCCTGCATTGTTAGTCATACAAATCAAACACTTATCACAAAAACAGTAAATCCAGGAGCAAACCAAAAATGATGTACCATTTCTACAACTCCCCTATTTGACACATAGTCTTGGCCATGTGCCAACTTAGCCACATAGGGAAAGCAAGATCTGGGTAAAACGGGAAGGCCATTTGGCCCCAGCCAGAGGTTCCTGTGTGTCAAAGGAACACATTCCTCCACTGTCTCACCTCCCCAGGCCCTGCACCTGATTGCAGATCAGAAACATCCTGTAATGAAAACATATCCGCAGCAGAAACAGGAAATGAAACCATTTGGAGAGTGGGGGAAACAATTGACATGGCAGCTGCTTTTGCAACCATATCAGCCATAGCATTTCCTTTAGAGACAGGATCAGATGTGTTAGTGTGAGCTTGACACTTGCAGACAGAAATGGATGTAGGCAAGAAATTGGCTTCCAACCGGTTCACAATCAGTTTAGAATGTGAAATCGTCTTACCAGATGAAGTAAGGAACCCACAATGCTGCCACAATGTTGCAAAATCGTGCACAACCCTGAACGCGTATCTGCTATCAGTATAATTGGTAACAGCTTTATCTTTAGCTAGAATGCATGCCCTATTCAGTACAAACAATTCTGCAGCCTGAGCTGATAGATGTGATCTCTCCCTAGAGTGTCTACAGCAGTAGTGACTGAGTAGGCCACCAACGGTTCACCCTGTGGTGACTTTTGGGCAGAGACATCAACAAACAGCTCTAGGTCAGCATTCAGTAATGGCACATCAGAGAGGTCAGGGTGGTGTTTACAGACGTGGTCCACAAGGACAGCACAATTGTGTGGTTCCCCATCATCGTCAGTTGGCAAAAGAGTAGCAGGATTACGGACAGTACAACGTTTAAGAGTCACATGAGACATTGTCAACAACACATTCTGATAATGCAGGAGCCGTGCTGGAGTGAGATGGGCGGTCCGTGCCTGTCAGATAAGTGCATGAACAGCATGAAGAACTTGAATGGTTAATGGACACATTTCAACAATGTCAGCACAGGCTAACACTGCTTGTGTAGCAGCCGCTACAGCCCTGAGACAACCCTCTGTCAAGTCTTTTAGAATAGTAAGCAACAGGCCGCTGCTTCCCACCATGATCCTGAGTGAGGACAGATGATATGAAACCATTTTTCTCGCAAACAAACAGATTAAATGGTTTAGAGTGATCTGGCAATCCTAAACAAGGAGAAGAGGTTAGCAATTGTTTCCATTTGTCAAGTGCCTGCAGGCCTTCAGGTGTCCACTTTATCTTATCATTCATCGCCATCTTGTGGCAGTGAATGAGATCAGAATGTGGCTGAGTGACCTCAGAATAATCAGGTAGCCAGGCTCTGCAATTGCCTGCCATTCCTGTGAGTGTCATCATAAATAATATGCCACTTAGCAGACGCTTTTATCCAAAGCGACTTAGTCATGCGTGCATAAATTTTTGTGTATGGGTGGTCCCGGGGATTGAACCCACTACCCTGGCGTTACAAGTGCCGTGCTCTACCAGCTGAGCTACAGAGGACCATCATGTGCTGTTTTGTAACTGGCTACGGTACCGATGGAATTGCAGTGTTACGAACCCCGTGGCTTTGAACGTCTAGGGTGATGGACATGAGACCCGTAACATAATGCATGTAAATTATAAGTGTGGCATGGAACAAATATGACACAACTACCAGGAACTACCGTCAAACACAAATGGTTTATTTCTGAACACACGGTAAAGGATTGGGAAAAAGGGCTGAGCAGGACCCAAGAAATGAAACAATAGTGTAAAACACCCCTAAACTGATCTTGCCTGCCTCAAGAACCGCTAGGCTACTGCTACCATACAAAAATACAGTGGGTGGTCCGCTCAGGTCTAACTAGTGTTTATAGACAGTTCTTTCTACGGGAAATGTATGCCCAAGGGCAGCTAGCTCAAACTCCCCTTTTCCCAGAAACACACAATAGTTACCAAACAGAGTAACCAGCAACTTAGTGAGTACTCTAACCAAAGGACATCACAGTATCCATTACTCACATACAAAACAGTAGTCTAACAGAATTACCAATCATAGTAAACAGCAACTTAGTGAGTAATCAAAAACAGGACACCACCGTGTCCATACTCACATACGGAAATATTCTCTCTCTCTCTCCAACAAACACAAGACTGGTTTTTATACAATGGGATGTGTGATTGAACAAACGAGTAACAGGTGGTGCAATGCACAGGAATGTTCACTGATTGGTCCAATCAGCAGACACCTCAACGACCACCAATCAGGAACATACAGGACACCTGTGATTAGGGCAGAAGGAGAGAAACACACAAAAACACAGGATACCTGTATCCGTAACACTCCCACCATTAAAAGAGCAAACCACAATGGTTTGCGACACACGTACTATCACAACACCCAAATTCACAAATCATCCTGCCGGGATAACAAAAAAAAACCTAGATCATTACACACGAGACAAAGCATCTGCCAACACATTATCCAACTCCTTTTTGTGGCGGATCTCCAAATTATAATTTTGCACGACAAGTGCCCAACGCATAAGGCGTTGGTTCTGGTTGTACATCCGGTGGAGAAAAACTAAGGGGTTATGGTCAGTGTACACTATCACTGGTAATGCACTGGAACCAACATAAACTTCAAAGTACTGCAGAGCTAACAACAAAGCTAGAGCTTCTTGTTCAATGGTGGAATAGTTTGTCTGACATTTGTTAAATTTCCGTGAAAAATAACAGACAGGATGGTCCACTCCACTCTGGTCTTGCTGCAGTAGAACAGCACCAGCACCTCTGGCACTTGCATCTACCTCCAGTTTAAACGGTCGTTCAAAATCTGGCGCAGCAAGAACAGGAGTACTACATAAGAGTGCTTTAGCAGTGTTGAAAGCAGTACAACAATCTTCAGACCATACAAATTTTCTCGCCGGACTGAGCAAATCCGTTAATGGAGCAACTACCGCAGAGAAATTTTTACAGAAACTACGGTAGTAGCCAACCATCCCTAAAAAACGGCGTAGCTCTCTTCTGGTGGTAGGTGCGGGAAATGCGTTTATAGCTGAGACCTTGGCATCTACAGGGCGCACCTGACCATGGCCGACCTGTTTACCGAGATAAGTAACAGTGGCCTTCCCAAACTCGCACTTTGCTAAGTTCAGGGTTAGAGAAGCGGTTGCTAGACGTTCACACACTACCCTTAGAGTTTTAACATGATCAGACCACTCAGTTGAATAAATTACCAGATCATCAAGGTAAGCACTACAATTAGGAACTCCAGCCAATACTGTGTTAACCAGGCGTTGGAAAGTGGCTGGTGCGTTCCGCATCCCAAATGCCATGACAGCATATTGTAGGAAGTGATCTGGGGTCACAAAGGCAGAGATGTCGGAGGCACGTGGGGTTAATGGCACCTGCCAGTAACCTTTTAGAAGATCTAGTTTGGTTACATAAGTAGCAGCACCAACAGTATCAATACAGTCATCCAGTCTGGGTAACGGGAACGAGTCGGGCACTGTGACAGCATTGACCTTCCGATAGTCCGTACATAATCTGGATGTCCCATCAGGTTTAGGAACCAGAATGCACGGAGAACTCCAAGGACTTGAACTTGGCATAGCCAGGTTATTCTCCAGCAAATAACCGACCTCACCCCTCATTATCTTTCTCTTAGAGACGTTGACACGATAAGGATGTTGCTTGATAGGTGCAGCGTTTCCAACATTAATGTCATGTTCTAACACATTTGTACATGTAGGAACATCATTAAAAAGACATGGAAAGCTGTGTAATAGTCTCACAATATCATCTGACTGTCTGTCCGTTAAATGAATCAGGCTTGACGGGAGAGACAGCAGCATCTCTGAATTGGGCAATCTAGCACACTGCTGCTGAGTATTGCGCAACTCCAAACCATCTCCGACCACGTCATTAACATGACCTCCCACTACAGCCGTAGCAGCAATAGAGACAGCCGACTCGGCCAGTTTCTCTGGACTGTCTACCTGAGTGACGGGTCTGATGTGGTATGTCTTCAACATGTTAACGTGGCACACACGAGATTGGCGTTTTCTATCAGGAGTCTGTATCACGTAGTCAGTTTCACTTAGTTTCTTTTCAATGACATAAGGACCAGAGAAACGTGCTGACAATGACGCTCCTGGCACAGGCAACAATACAAGAACTCGGTCACCTGGCTGCAGTGAACGAGAAACAGCCTGTGTGTCATAGTGTCGTTTCATCCGTTTCTGTGAGGAAGACAGCGCTTCCTTTGCTAGAGCACAGGCAGCATGTAGGCGCTCACGAAAGCGACTAACGTAGTCCAACACATTTTCTTTCACACACAACTCTTGTGACAAAAACTGATCCTTAAGGACTTTCATAGGTCCTCTCATGGTGTGTCCAAACACCAGTTCAGCTGGGCTGAACCCTAGGGATTCCTGTACTGTCTCACGGACAGCAAACAAAACTAGAGGAACTCCCTCATCCCAATCTTTCTCAGATTCCAAACAATATTTACGGAGCATAGACTTCGGGTCTGATGCCAACGTTCAAGCGCACCCTGAGACTCTGGGTGATATGCG
Source organism: Coregonus clupeaformis (assembly GCF_020615455.1). Classification (NCBI taxonomy): domain Eukaryota; kingdom Metazoa; phylum Chordata; class Actinopteri; order Salmoniformes; family Salmonidae; genus Coregonus; species Coregonus clupeaformis. The sequence continues at coordinate 39,023,832 of NC_059204.1, forward strand.
CTTGACACACGGTGTGTAACTGACAAGGATTTTAACACTTGTTTGAACAGTGTAGAAAGGAAATTCGTACCCTGATCAGTTTGTATCACCTTAGGTAACCCAAAAGTTGAGAAGAATTTGATCAACGCTTTACTCACCACCGGAGCAGTAATCCTTCGCAGAGGAATGGCCTCTGGGTACCTGGTAGCCACACACATAATTGTTAACATAAACTGGTTACCAGATTTTGTTTTTGGTAATGGTCCAACACAATCAACCATCACATGTTCGAAGGGTTCACCTATGGCCGGTATGGGACAAAGAGGCGCGGGGGAAATAACCTGGTTCGGTTTCCCAACTACTTGACAGGTGTGGCAAGTCCGACAGAACTGAGCCACATCTTGTTTTAAGCCAGGCCAAAAGAAATGTCGCAACACACGATCATAAGTCTTGGTGACTCCCAGATGTCCGGACCACTGGTGATCATGAGCGAGGGGTAAAACATTTTGTCGAAAGGCTGTAGGAATCACTATTTGGTAAACAGCATTCCAATCTTCGCCAGCGTCAACATGGGATGTCCATTTACGCATGAGGAGATTACCATCAATGAAGTATGCCATGTTTTTCTTCTTTAGCTCCTCCTCTGAGACAACACTAGAAAAACATTTAGCCAGGCTAATGTCAACCTGTTGGTTAGCGATCAGCTGCTCACGAGTAACTGGTAACTGTATGGCCTCAGCAACAAGTTCCACATCCTTCTTCCTTTCTCTGGGCTGTTGGTCAGACTGCACCAGCTTACCAGAGGTAGCACCCGAACTATCCTCTGGGTCACACTCTCTGAATAGAATCGTGTTCGACAAATCTATCACTTCACCCACTTGTCGTGCTTGAGCACGTGTGACAGCACAAGCGGGGAACACATCTGGATAACCCTGTGCCAGCTCCTCGGAGAGAGACTGGTCACTTTTATCCAATACCTCCAATATGGGTATCACCTTTCCTCCGGCAATATCGTTGCCCATTATAAATGTCACACCTTTTACTGGCAACATAGGACGTACGCCCACTCTGAACAATCCACTGACTAACTCAGAGTGTACGTTCACAAAGTGCAATGGCACTGGGACAAATCCCATTTCAATTCCTTGTACTAACACACTGGAACCACAATATGTATTATTAGACAAGGGCAACACATCAGCTAGTATGAACGACCGCGCCGCACCAGTATCTCTGAGGATTCTAACTGGACGCTGAGACGCTTCATCATCTGATATAGAAACAAACCCCTCAAAAATGAACGGTTCATAACTGTGATCTGGGACAGGGACTTTCAAACCACATTCACTATGAGGCCTCTGTCTTGATTCCGGCCTTACAACCGTACGAATCAGTCCAACACCCGTTGGCGGCCTGGCGTGCTGAGGCACCCCCGGGTTGCGTTTAAGCAAAAAGCAATCACTAACCAAATGTCCCACCTTATGACAATAGAAACAGTGACGCACATCTTTTGGGCGTGCTGGACGTACTGCTGGTCGACTAGGACTAAAAGTTAGCAACTCCGCAGCCCTGCTCTCCGTACGAGCCGAAAACACGCTCTTATGCGTCAACACAAATTTGTCTGCCAATACAGACGCTTCCGACAGTGAGGATACTTTCTGTTCGTTCAGATAAACTACAATGCGTTCCGGTAAGCAATTATTAAACTCTTCTAACAAGATTAACTCCCGTAGAGAGTTAAAATCAGTTACCTTACTAGCACTGTGCCATTTGTCCAACAGATTTCCTTTGTCTCTAGCAAACTCCACATAAGTCTGAGTAGGATACTTTTTATGAGACCTAAATCTCTGTCGATATGCCTCAGGAACAAGCTCATAGGCACGAAGAACAGTAGCTTTGACTACGGCATAATTCAAACTGTCTTCAAGAGGTAGCGCTGCCAGAACCTCTTGGGCTTTACCTGTTAGTTTACACTGAAGTAATAGGCACCATACCTCTTCGGGCCATTTCAATGCTACCGCTATACGTTCAAACACACTGAAATAGGAATCAACCTCTGACTCCCTGAACACAGGTACCAAGGTGATCTGCCTACTAATATCAAACGTAGCAGCCGACACAGCTGGTGAGGATGGCTCACTAGCAGGCATAGTACTAGCAGAGACTAACCTCGCTGTTTCTGCCTCTAGTTCCATTTTACGCACCTCCAGTTCCATCTTACGCATCTCCAGTTCCATCTTACGCGTCTCCAGTTCTGCCTCTAGCTTACGCGTCTCCTGTTCTGCCTCTAGCTCCATTTTACGCATCTCCAGCTTGTCTTGCCTGATTTGTGCCCGCTCTTCCGCCTCCATTTGGAGCCGTGTCGAGCGGACATCGATCCTGGCATCACTGTCAGTCAGTGGGGAGAGTGGGTCATAACGGGGCAATGTGGCTGGAGCCTTAGCCTCCTCCTCAGACACTGATGGGCTTACAGGAACAGCCAACACCTCCCCTACAGGAGCAGCAGACTCAGGCGGCGGTAACTCAAGCACTCGCTCGTTCAACAACATCGCTAGCACTACTTCCCTAACTTCTGCTTTCACTAAACCCCTCGGTATGGGTGCAGAAAAGTGGTCAGCCAAAACCTGTAGATCCACTCTACGGCAATTCTCAAAAACCTCCCACGTAGGGTTTTCCAAAAATGCCTCCAACTCAAAAGTAGCCATCCTACTAGCAACACGAGCCGTCGACTACTGAACACACAAAAAAAACAGGTAGTACAGCTGTCAAGCTCAACACTGAACCAGACACTTACTAATTTGCATGAGTAGCATGGGATAGATCCCGGACGAACCCCCACTTTATGTTACGAACCCTGTGGCTTTGAACGTCTAGGGTGATGGACATGAGACCCGTAACATAATGCATGTAAATTATAAGTGTGGCATGGAACAGTGAGAACAAATATGACACAACTACCAGGAACTACCGTCAAACACAAATGGTTTATTTCTGAACACACGGTAAAGGATTGGGAAAAAGGGCTGAGCAGGACCCAAGAAATGAAACAATAGTGTAAAACACCCCTAAACTGATCTTGCCTGCCTCAAGAACCGCTAGGCTACTGCTACCATACAAAAATACAGTGGGTGGTCCGCTCAGGTCTAACTAGTGTTTATAGACAGTTCTTTCTACGGGAAATGTATGCCCAAGGGCAGCTAGCTCAAACTCCCCTTTTCCCAGAAACACACAATAGTTACCAAACAGAGTAACCAGCAACTTAGTGAGTACTCTAACCAAAGGACATCACAGTATCCATTACTCACATACAAAACAGTAGTCTAACAGAATTACCAATCATAGTAAACAGCAACTTAGTGAGTAATCAAAAACAGGACACCACCGTGTCCATACTCACTTACGGAAATATTCTCTCTCTCTCTCAACAAACACAAGACTGGTTTTTATACAGTGGGATGTGTGATTGAACAAACGAGTAACAGGTGGTGCAATGCACAGGAATGTTCACTGATTGGTCCAATCAGCAGACACCTCAACGACCACCAATCAGGAACATACAGGACACCTGTGATTAGGGCAGAAGGAGAGAAACACACAAAAACACAGGATACCTGTATCCGTAACAGCAGCCACACACTCCAAACCAAATTTCCTACCATTAGGTTTAATGTCATGTCCCAGATATTTAACTGTTTGAGAGACAAGTTGTAACTTTTTCTTAGAAACTTTGTGGCCATTTTCAGCAAGAAACACTAACAGAGCTCTGGTGTCGACTTCGCATGCTTGTTGGGTTTCAGAACACAATAACAGGTCGTTGACATACTGTATTAACATACTCCCAGCAGAGGGTATGAAACCCTCTAAATTTTGCGCCAAAGCAGCAGAAAATACTGCAGGAGATTTCGAATAACCTTGGGGGCAAACGGTCCCAAGTCCAATGCTTGTTTAAAAACGTAAACGCGAAACAGAATTGTGATTTTTGGACAGGAAGAATGGGGGTATTACAGGGAGAGTCTGGACAAGGCACAATAGCTCCTCTTTCTACCAATTAAGCATGAACAGGGGTAGTCCCCCGCACAGATTCCTGACTCAGGGGATACTGAGTTCTGCTTGGTGTGTGTGTGCCCTTAGGTGTGACAGTAAGTGGTTCAACCCCCCTCATTCACGCAATGTCATACTTATCTTTAGCCCACATTGAGTCCGGGTGACCAACCAACAAGGGTGACTCATTCTCCACGGAAATCATCTGTTAAGTTGGTTTAGTGCTATCAAGGCCATGTACACCTCATTGAACATGTAGAGCCCAACAAAATGGAACACACAAAGTATGTATGCTGGGGGAGAATTTAGACCCATACGCTTTAAGTTCCCAGTCAGTGACCTGCAAGACAGACTTCAACCAAATTCCAGTATCCTCTCAAGCAACATCATCTGTCTTAGCTACCGAAACTTGTGGCACCCTGTCACTAAATAAATACAACAAAGCCTGTTCTTTAGTTAATTTAACACTCAGAGGGCAAAATTGGGGCCCACTATACATGTCACTGCACAGTAAGCTCTCTTGGGGTATGGTCCCTGTCAGCCAGTTCTGTTCATAATATAAATCTCTTGTCAATGGTGAGAAATGTGTGATGCAATGATGTAAGCCAGTCTGTGACATAAAACTGCCTTTCTGTTTCCAACAACTGTGAGCAGTTGAGAAGATTTTGTCAATATGGTCATAATGTGACCCATCAATATCCTGTATGTCCCATGCATAGTACCAATCACATGTTGAGACCGTGTCGGACAGCATCATGAGATGACATGTCTCCTGAGGCTGTACAACAGTGAGGCCTTTTCCTTTACAAAGAATATGAATTTACAGGACAACATGCAGAATAAATTAATTGATGTTTTATGCATGTGTTATCAACTTTAACAGGTAGGGGCATCGTGAGCAACTCTTTCATAGTCACTCTCGAGGCTCCCACAGTGCTGACTGATTCATTCGACATGGGAGGTTTGGACATAGATTTAGAATTTATGACAGACATTGCAGCGTCAGTATCTACTAGAAAATCGATTGACTCATCATTGACGAAGAGACGAACCATCGGCTCCTCACGGGGGCTTGAACAGATCTTTAAATGCTGTCCAAGGGTGTCAACTGTCTCTACCTCGCGTCAGTCCATATGTGGGTTGTAAAGGGTTGTTTTCGGTGGTGGTCCGGTTTTCCAACCTCCCCGCACTGCCCCTTCCTCTTCCCCTCTATCCATCATTTGGAGGAGCTCCCTGAGCTTGCCGCTGCTGACCCTGTCCTTGATAGAAGGCCAGCTGTGCAGCTTGTAGTTTCACACCCTCCCTTTCCATTCTCTGTTTCGTCTTATCTTCATGAGACAGTTGCTGCCTCTCAGCGTGTTTACAGTGTTCAATGACTGTCTGTACGGTAGTAGTTGCCCAGCCAATGCAGGTCGTCTTAACCTGTTCACCAAGGGCTAGCAAAAGTCCATTCATTAGGGCAGCCTTCAAGAGGCTGTCGTAGTCATCATTGTGGCGGCCATCAGTCATTGGTTTGAGCCCGCTATGCTTACGGTAGCAGGTCTCTAGCCTATGTCTGTAGTCTTCCAACGACTCTTTAGATTTTTGCGTCCAAATATGGATAGCTACCCAATCTGTCATGGGTGGGTAATGTTATTTTATGCGATCACACAGTGTAGTCAGTTGGGTCTGATAGGCTCCACCCTCTTCCCACTGGTAGTTTTCTTCAAAGCCTCCCTCCACGTCCGCCCATCACAGCCTCATCTTGATAAAGCAAATGTGCGCGATCTCAGCTGCAAATGGCTTGTACAGCCGGGCCATCTTAGGTAGCTGTGTGGTAAAATCACCAGCGTCCTTTATAGGATCTGGAAGTTCTTTAGCAATGTCCTTCAATTCGTCCTGTCTCCAAGTCTTCGGAATGTCAACGAGCGGGTGCCATTCGTCATGGCCCTCCTCACCGTCCACAGGTCGCGGTTGTGGATTAGGGAATGTTACCAAAGGTGCCTGGAGAAAAGTTGTCTCTGGGTCCCCTTTTGGACCTGTTCTGGTCGTGGCCGTTGGGGGTGAGGGACTTAGCTGCGTGGTAGGGGTCGACGTCGATGGTGGACTAAGTTCCCAGAGTTTATACACACACACACACACACTCAGACACAAACACAAAACAACAGTGTTTAATTAGGAACACCTTCCTTTCTCATAATTCTAAATAGTTTTCCCCCCATCAAATATATATATACAGTGACGGAAAAAAGTGTTTGATCCTCTGCTGATATTGTATGTTTGCCCACTGACAAAGAAATGATCAGTCTATAATTTTACTGGCAGGTTTATTTGAACAGTGAGAGACAGAATAACAACAAAAAATCCAGAAAAACGCATGTAAAAATTGTTATAAATTGATTTGCATTTTAATGAGGGAATTTTATATCCACATGGTACTTTAAATTGATAGCTGGTTTCCCAAACATAACCAACTGTTTTACCAGTCCACTGATTAATTTATAACCTACAGGAATATTTTCTTACTTCTACCTCAGGAACCTGTACTGGTATCTCTATAGTACCTCAGGATCTTATCCTGGAATCGCTTTCTAACACACGTGACCTATTCCCAGAACAGGATTTTCTAAAAGTTCCCAGAACCTTCCCCAATTGGAGGTTGCGGTTTTAAAAAATCAGTCTCACCCTTAACTCTGTCTGTTCGGGATGGTGTATCCGTCCACTGACACTCCCTGCCGGTTCCGAGGCAGGTCCCATTCTGTTCCGTTTCATCGGAGTGTGGGCTCCCTGAGCCACATCTACTGTAGTCCCCGTGCACGGTTAACATTGGTCACCCCGGGAACGATCAGCAGGCGGAGTTAGCCATCCCATCCTCATCGCCAAATGGTGGTGGAAATTCTAAAGAAGAGAGAGACTAGATTCTTCCAACAACAACTTTATTATAAGATTTGCAAAAATGAAGCAATCAACAATCACTCAAAATGGTTCAGAGTTGAAAGTTTAACGAACAGAGTTGGCTGTCTCCTTTTATAGAAAGTACATCCTCTTATCCATGTGACAGTTGGTAATTTAGCTCATCTGTGCAGATCAAGATAGCTGATATCGCCACCATTCTCTGTTCCTCCCTGCAATTCCCACATATAGTTGAAGTCGGAAGTGAAACTCGTTTTTCAACCACTCCACAAATTTCTTGTTAACAAACTATAGTTTTGGCAAGTCGGTTAGGACATCTACTTTGTGCATGACACAAGTAATTTTTCCAACAATTGTTTACAGACAGATTATTTCACTTATAATTGTTTAACAATTCCAGTGGGTCAGAAGATGACATACACTAAGTTGACTGTGCCTTTAAACAGCTTGTAAAATTCTAGGAAATTATGTCATGGCTTTAGAAGCTTCTGATAGGCTAATTGACATCATTTGAGTCTATTGGAGGTGTACCTGTGGATGTATTTCAAGGCCTACCTTCAAACTCAGTGCCTCTTTGCTTGACATCATGGGAAAATCAAAAGAAATAAGCCAAGACCTCAGAAAAAAAATGGTAGACCTCCACAAATCTGGTTCATCCTTGGGAGCAATTTCCAAATGCCTAAAGGTACCACGTTCATCTGTACAAACAATAGTACGCAAGTATAAACACCATGGGATCACGTAGCCGTTAAACTGCTCAGGAAGGAGACGCGATCTGTCTCCTAGAGATGAACGTACTTTGGTGCGAAAAGTGCAAATCAATCCCAGAACAACAGCAGAGGACCTTGTGAAGATGCTGGAGGAAACAGGTAGAAATGTATCTATATCCACAGTAAAATGACTCCTATATCGACATAACCTGAAATGCCACTCAGCAAGGAAGAAGCCACTGCTCCAAAACCGCAATAAAAAAGCCAGACTACGGTTTGCAACTGCACATGGGGACAAAGATCGTACTTTTTGGAGAGATGTCCTCTGGTCTGATGAAACATAAATAGAACTGTTTGGCCATAATGACCATCGTTATGTTTGGAGGAAAAATGGGGTTACTTGGAAGCCGAAGAACACCATCCCAACCATGAAGTACGGGGGTGGAAGCATCATGCTGTGGGGGTGCTTTGCTGCAGGAGGGACTGGTGCACTTCACAAAATAGATGGCATCAAGCATACCTCCAAAGTTGTGGCAAAATGGCTTAAGGACAACAAAGTCAAGGTATTGGAGTGGCCATCACAAAGCCCTGACCTCAATCCTATAGAACATTTGTGGGCAGAACTGAAAAAGCGTGTGGCCTACAAACCTGACTCAGTTACACAAGCTCTGTCAGGATGGAATGGGCCAAAATTCACCCAACTTATTGTGGGAAGCTTTTGGAAGGCTACCTGAAACGTTTGACCCAAATTAAACAATTTAAAGGCAATGCTACCAAATACTAATTGAGTGTATGTAAACTTCTGACCCACTGGGAATTTGATGAAAGAAATAAAAGCTGAAATTAATAATTCTCTCTACTATTATTCTGACATTTCATTCTTAAAATAATAATAATAATAATAATAATAATAATAATAATAATAATAATAATAATAATAATAATAATATAAAGTGGTGATTGTAACTGACCTAAAACAGGGAATTTTTACTAGGATTAAATGTCAGGAATTGTGAAAAACTGAGTTTAAATGTATTTGGCTAAGGTGTATGTAAACTTCCGACTTCAACTGTAGCTAAATTCCTGCCGATTGTAAACACAGGAGGTCACATACTGAGGTCACACCCAAACAGCTCATAAATCTGTACGCTCAGATTAATGACTAAGTCACACAAGACAGGTTTGTATCAGTAAAAAATACTTGCATATAACAATGGACAATTCTTTAAGTAAAAAAACAGCATAGTATGTCTAATTAAACAGCATAGTATGTAATTAATTAATTTCCTCCACAGGATCAGAGAAATAATCTAGTACTGAAAGCATAAGCTACAGCTAGCTAGCACTGCAGTGTATAAAATGTGGTGAGTAGTTGACTCAAAGAGAGAGAAAGACAATAGATTAACAGTTTTTAACAAATTAATTTCTTCCAAAATGAAGGAGAATCAAGTGAGAAATATAGAGAGAGTGAGATTTCTTCCTTTTTTTTCACTTTCAGTTTCACTTACAGTGGGGAAAAAAAGTATTTAGTCAACCACCAATTGTGCAAGTTCTCCCACTTAAAAAGATGAGAGAGGCCTGTAATTTTCATCATAGGTACACGTCAACTATGACAGACAAATTGAGAAAAAAATCCAGAAAATCACATTGTAGGATTTTTTATGAATTTATTTGCAAATTATGGTGGAAAATAAGTATTTGGTCACCTACAAACAAGCAAGATTTCTGGCACACACAGACCTGTAACTTCTTCTTTAAGAGGCTCCTCTGTCCTCCACTCGTTACCTGTATTAATGGCACCTGTTTGAACTTGTTATCAGTATAAAAGACACCTGTCCACAACCTCAAACAGTCACACTCCAAACTCCACTATGGCCAAGACCAAAGAGCTGTCAAAGGACACCAGAAACAAAATTGTAGACCTGCACCAGGCTGGGAAGACTGAATCTGCAATAGGTAAGCAGCTTGGTTTGAAGAAATCAACTGTGGGAGCAATTATTAGGAAATGGAAGACATACAAGACCACTGATAATCTCCCTCGACCTGGGGCTCCACGCAAGATCTCACCCCGTGAGGTCAAAATGATCACAAGAACGGTGAGCAAAAATCCCAGAACCACACGGGGGGACCTAGTGAATGACCTGCTTGTTACTTGGACCAAAGTAACAAAGCCTACCATCAGTAACACACTACGCCGCCAGGGATTCAAATCCTGCAGTGCCAGACGTGTCCCCCTGCTTAAGACATTACATGTCCAGGCCCGTCTGAAGTTTGCTAGAGTGCATTTGGATGATCCAGAAGAGGATTGGGAGAATGTCATATGATCAGATTAAACCAAAATAGAACTTTTTGGTAAAAACTCAACTCGTCGTGTTTGGAAGACAAAGAATGCTGAGTTGCATCCAAAGAACACCATACCTACTGTGAAGCATGGGGGTGGAAACATCATGCTTTGGGGCTGTTTGTCTGCAAAGGGACCAGGACGACTGATCCGTGTAAAGGAAAGAATGAATGGGGCCATGTATCGTGAGATTTTGAGTGAAAACATCCTTCCATCAGCAAGGGCATTGAAGATGAAACGTGGCTGTGTCTTTCAGCATGACAATGATCCCAAACACACCACCCGGGCAACGAAGGAGTGGCTTCGTAAGAAGCATTTAAGGTCCTGGAGTGGCCTAGCCAGTCTCCAGATCTCAACCCCATAGAAAATCTTTGGAGGGAGCTGAAAGTCCATGTTGCCCAGCGACAGCCCCAAAACATCACTGCTCTAGAGGAGATCTGCATGGAGGAATGGGCCAAAATACCAGCAACAGTGTGTGAAAACCTTGTGAAGACTTACAGAAAATGTTTGACCTGTGTCATTGCCAACAAAGGGTATATAACAAAGTATTGGGAAACTTGTGTTATTGAGCAAATACTTATTTTCCACCATAATTTGCAAATAAATTCATAAAAAATCCTACAATGTGATTTTCTGGAAAAAAAATTCTCATTTTGTCTGTCATAGTTGACGTGTACCTATGATGAAAATTACAGGCTTTTTAAGTGGGAGAACTTGCACAATTGGTGGCTGACTAAATACTTTTTTTCCCCACTGTATGTCTGGTCTTCAGCTCCCCCTCCAACAGATGAACCAGCCAGCAGCACTGTTCAGTGGAGCAGATGGCGTCTAAATTGACAGGCCCAGTCTCCATCAAACTGCTCTGCCTCTCTGTTACACCAGTCAGTGACTGCAGTCACTGGAACCATATTGCCACACTTTCCTAGGCAGCACCACATGCCCTTTTCCTAATAGCCTCAGCATCTGCTTTCCCTGCCCTGTGTTTGCATAGCGTCACATAGACCTTTAAAGGGGAACTGCACCCTCTGATTTGGCCTCGTTTTTTGGCTTGCTCCTCAAGAAATGCTGGCGGCCATGACAGAAGCCAAACATGAGTTGTCTTGGGGGTGTGGTTTGATGTGGGTGTTTCTTGAGTGTTTCCTTGCCAACACCAAGACAGAATCTTGCCCGCAGCTGTTTCCCTCCTCTCTATCACAACAAACAAACCTCCTGCAGGTTGAGTTCAATAACTAAAGGAAGATGTACGGTAAGATGCTGGAAGAAGCTTTGAATAGGTCAGTAGCCTACAGATTAATATGAGAAGAATGCAATTGCTGAATTTATGTAGATATTCTAAACTGAGTGTTTTGAAAACTTTCTACTGGTCCTGTGTAGCTCAGTTGGTAGAGCATGGTGCTTGCAATGCCAGGGTTGTGGGTTTGATTCCCATGGGGAACCAATATGAAAATGTATAAAGTCCCTCTGGATAAGAACATCTGCTAAATGACTAAAATGTAAATGTAGTTACAGGTCCATGTAGAATAAACAACCCGTTACATAATGCAGTATTCTGCTAATATAACAATGTACACCTTTTATTCCCAGACGATACTGTGCCTATTGGCATTTTGTCTGGTGGTAATGGGGCGACCTTAGCAAACATGTCAGAGTGGTCATACCTTCCTGTGTGGTGTCCCGTATACAACAGGAGATCCCTGATCCTTGTGCAGAATACACAGGGTTTCTCCCTCCCCATATTGACTGATACAATTAAATAAAAAAATTAAAAAAGAAAATACAATTAAAAGCTGTGTCTAGTAAATTTTTATGCCGAGTGCCGGGTCTCTATCCATTTAGAGACATCAGTATAAAGCCAGTCCGTCAGTCTGGACTCCATCACATCATCTTGCAAGTGTCCAAGTGCTGGCTCCATAGATGCATCTGTGAACACAGTCACTGGTCTATAACCAATGGCTGTTAGGATAGGTGATAGCTGACAAACAAACATATACCATGTTGAAGTTTGAACAGGTCAGACTAAACCTACCTAATTCTGGTCTCGCCATCGACAACCATTGGTGAGCAGGCAAGAGGTGAGGCTGAAGGTAAGGTCTGTGCCAGCGCCCCATTTATGGGCATGGCAGCGTAGATCAGCTCCTGGCCCCTCATCAAAGATACTGGTCGGTCACCCACAAACACAGACACAGAGCACTGATTACATTATCAATGGTGGTTATGATTAGCATGGTGGAATCAACCTGATCGCTGCATTCACCTTTCTATTTCACTTCAGATATCATGATATGTGAAGTGAAATACAACTGTAAACGCAGCAACCAGGCTGGTTCCACCAGGATAGGTTATAAAGGTGAATATGGGACAAAGCTTGAAACAGTTTTGACATTTGGCCAGGTCAAATGTCACCTACCTGATTCAAGTGTCCTCCCTGTTCCATTTACAGGAATGCTCACAGTGAGGGCATGTCTGCGTGATGGGGTGGCAGGTAGCTTAGTGGTTAAGAGCGTTATGCCTAGTAACCGAAAGGTCGCTGGTTCTAATCCCTGAGCCAACTAGGTGAAAAATCTGTTGGTGTGTCCTTGAGCAAGGCACTTAACCCTAATTGCTCCTGTAAGTTGCTCTGGATAAGATGCTGAGGGTCCCCTTCTCTATGTTGCATGTTCAGCTACAAACTAGACATATTTTGACAACTGCAGCAGGCAATCCTTGTAAACAATGTACTTCCTTGTCTTTCGAGGTTGTGTTGACTGGGTGGGCCTGTGACAGGGTGACACAACAGACAGCCAAGTGGTATATTGTATTTAGTTATAAAGAAAGGACAAAACTTCACAACCAAAATGACTCTACTACTTGTATCTGCTTGGTTAGGTAATTAACCTACTATTTTTTGTACAACTTTTCACATGACAGACATCAGCGCTGTTGATGAAGCCATCTGTGTCATCAGGGCAGGAACTCGGGTCAAGCTAATTTTAGGTCGTCATTAGTTACCACAGACACAAAGTCACAAACCCTGCCTATTTCAATAATTTATCTTCTTAAAATATTACTTTAAACCTAACCCTAAATGCACTACTAACCTAATGTCTAACCCTAAACTTAAATGAAGACCAAAAAGCACATTTTTGTTTTCATGAATTTGTACGATTTAGACCATTTTGCCATTGTGGATGTGGTAACTAGTGGAAACCAAATTCTTTGCTTTACAGATGTGGACTGACTGTAGCTCCAGATTAGATTAGATTCAGGCAAGTGACGCCCCTACAGCTACTACCATAGCTGCATCCATTATTTATTTTTCCCTAGACATTACAGAATACACATGTATGCGCTACAAACTAACTTGCAAATAACATTATCTACCCTCTAGCTGGCTAGCCTGTCTCGCTAGCATTATCAAATGATACAGTTACATTACCAGCAGTATCTAGACAGTAAACGTGTATGTGCTACGACCTAACTAGATTGTAATGAGGTAGCTAGCTAGTTATCTAGGTAGCTAGCTATGCTAACATTAGCTAAAACATTAGCTAGCCCTCCTCGCTAGTGAACATTAGCCTGCTTCGCTTTATCAAAAGATAGCTACCTACATAACCAGCAATAACGTCATCTAACATCAGTTAAATAATAATAAGCAATTTAGCAGACGCTTTTATCCAAAGCAATTTACAGTCATGTGTGCATACATTTTTACTTATAGGTGGTCCCGGGGATCAAACCCACTACCCTGGCGTTAGAAGGGCCATGCTCTACCAATTGAGCTACAGAGGACCATTAGTTAGTTAAGTTATACCAGAGAGGTCATTATATTCCAGTATGTCTGGTTATACTCACAACCACCGGTCGTTGCACACCAAGCTAGCGTTACTGGTGCAGACTTAACGAGAATGGCGCCGGGGAAGATGGCTGCCATTTTACAGCCATCTAACCAATTGTACTATTATGTGTGTTTTTTCACATTATTTGTAATTTATTCTGTACATAATGTTTCTGCCACCGTCTCGTATGACCAAACAGAGCTTCTGGATATCAGGACAGCGATTACTCACCTCGTATTGGACGAAGATTTTTTCTTCAACGAGTCGGATGCGAAGGATATTCTACAGACACCCAACAAGGCCCAAATCCCCATCATTCAAATGAGAAAGAGACAGAGATATCGTGGACGTAGGTCGGGGTGCCTTGTAAGGATCCGACGGCGAGCGAGTAAACTGCCTCTTCCATCAATCCTATTAGCCAATGTTCAATCATTTGAAAACAAATTGGATGACCTAAGACTAAGGTTATCCTACCAACGGGACATTACAAACTGTGATATCTTATGTTTCACAGAGTCGTGGCTGAACGACGACATGGATAACATATAGCTAGCGGGCTATACGCTACATCAGCAGGATAGAACGGCTGACTCCGGTAAGACAAGGGGTGGCGGTCTGTGTATATTTGTAAACAACAGCTGGTGCATAAAATCTAATACTAAGGAAGTCTAGAGGTTTTGCTCGCCTGACGTAGAGTATCTCATGATAAGCTGTAGACCACACTATTTACCAAGAGAGTTTTCATCTATATTTTTTGTAGCTGTCTATCTACCACCACAAACTGATGCTGGCACTAAGATTGCACTCAATGAGCTGTATAAGGCCATAAGCAGACAGGAAAACACTCATTCAGAGGCAGCGCTCCTACTGGCCGGGAACTTTAATGCAGGGAAACTTAAATCCGTTCTACCTAATTTCTATCAGCATGTTAAATGTGCAACCAGAGGTGCATACAAAGCTCTCCCTCGCCCTCCATTTGGCAAATCTGACCATAACTCTATCCTCCTGATTCCTGCTTATAAGAAAAAACTAAAGCAGGAAGCACCAGTGAGTCGGTTAATAAAAAAGTGGTCAGATGACGCAGGTGCTAAGCTACAGGACTGTTTTGCTAGCACAGACTGGAATATGTTCCGGGATTCTTCAGATAGCATTGAGGAGTACACCACATCAGTCACTGGCTTCATCAATAAGTGCATCGATGACGTCGTCCCCTCAGTGACCGTACGTACATACCCCAACCAGAAGCCATGGATTACAGGCAACATCCGCACTGAGCTAAAGGGTAGAGCTGCCGCTTTCAAGTAGCGGGACTCTATCCCGGAAGCTTATAAGAAATCCCGCTATGCCCTCAGACGAACCATCAAACAGGCAAAGAGTCAATACAGGTCTAAGATTGAATCGTACTACACCGGCTCTGACGCTCGTCGGATGTGGCAGGGCTTGAAAACTATTACAGACTACAAAGGGAAGCACAGCCGCCAACTGCCCAGTGACACAAGCCTACCAGACGAGCTAAATCACTTCTATGCTCGCTTCGAGACAAGCAACACTGAAGCATGCATGAGAGCATCAGCTGTTCCCGATGATTATGTGATCACGCTCTTCGTAGCCGATGTGAGTAAGACTTTTAAGCAGGTCAACATTCACAAGGCCGCAGGGCCAGACAGATTACCAGGACGTGTACTCCGATCATGTGCTGACCAACTGGCAAGTGTCTTCACTGACATTTTTAACATGTCCCTGCTGAGTCTGTAATACCAACATGTTTCAAGCAGACCACCAGAGTCCCTGTGCCCAAGGACACTAAGATAACCTGCCTAAATTACAACCGACCTGTAGCACTCACGTCTGTAGCCATGAAGTGCTTTGAAAGGCTGGTGATGGCTCACATCAACATCACTATCCCAGAAACCCTAGACCCACTCCAATTTGCATACCGCCCCAACAGATCCACAGATGATGCAATCTCTATTGCACTCCACACTGCCCTTTTCCACCTGGACAAGAGGAACACCTACCTGAGAATGCTATTCATTGACTACAGCTCAGCGTTCAACACCATAATGCCCTCAAAGCCCATCACTAAGCTAAGGATCCTGGGACTAAACACCTCCCTCTACAACTGGATCCTGGACTTTCTGACGGGCCGCCCCAGGTGGTAAGGGTAAGTAACAACACATCTGCCACACTGATCCTCAACACGGGGGCCCCTCAGGGGTGCATGCTCAGTCCCCTCCTGTACTCCCTGTTCACCCATGACTGCATGGCCAGGCACGACTCCAACACCATCATTAAGTTTGCAGACGACACAACAGTGGTAGGCCTGATCACCGACAACGATGAGACAGCCTATAGGGAGGAGGTCAGAGACCTGGCCGTGTGGTGCCAGGATAACAACCTCTCCCTCAACGTGATCAAGACAAAAGAGATGATTGTGGACTACAGGAAAAAAAAGAGGACTAAGCATGCCCCCATTCTCATCGACGGGGCTGTAGTGGAACAGGTTGAGAGCTTCAAGTTCCTTGGTGTCCACATCACCAACAAACTATTATGGTCCAAACACACCAAGACAGTCGTGAAGAGGGCACGACAAAACCTATTCCCCCTCAGGAGACTGAAAAGATTTGGTATGGGTCCTCAGATCCTCAAAAGGTTCTACAGCTGCACCATCGAGAGCATCCTGACTGGTTGCATCACTGCCTGGTATGGCAACTGCTCGGACTCCGACCGCAAGGCACTACAGAGGGTACTGTGTACGGCCCAGTACATCGCTGGGGTCAAGCTTCCTGCCAACCAGGACCTCTATACCAGGCGGTGTCAGAGTAAGGCCCTCAAAATTGTCAAAGACTCAATCCACCCTAGTCATAGACTGTTCTCTCTGCTACCGCACGGCAAGCAGTACCGGAGCGCCAAGTGTAGGTCCAAAAGTCTTCTCAACAGCTTCTACCCCTAAGCCATAAGACTCCTGAACAGCTAATCATGGCTACCCGGACTATTTGCGCTGTAATTGTATTTGCGCATTTCACTGTAATGTCTACACCTGTTGTATTCTGCGCATGTGGCAAATACAATTTGATTTGATTTGATTTGACGTGGGGACCAACGAACTCCAAGCACCTGTTCCGCATACTAGCTAGGTTCTTTCGGCAGGGCATGCAAACCATTGAACTTTGGCTGTGGAGGCATGGTCAATCCCTATAGAGCCGTGATTCTTTGAACGTGTTGGGGGCGATGAAACAACAGAGCCCCATTCAATGAAGGGAAGCGAAGTGGGTGGAGGGGCGATTTGCTCGTAGAGCTTGGCAAAAGGGGGCATGATTTGTTGACATAATTGTAATCCAAACCCAACCTTCATTTACTCGTTGTGACGCACTGAGATTCCAAACTCTGTTTTAGACGAGACTGACTTTATGACCAAAATTATCCTATTTACCCTTTGTAGTCAATGTTGACACTAGAATAAATGTTTCTGACTCATATTGATGCCGCATAGGCTGTTTTCAAAGGAATTAGTTGCTTTTTAGGGTCAGTCGCTCTTTAACCTGCCAAGGCAGGTTCACTTTCCACATATTGAAACCCATGTTTACTTTAATTTTTTGGTACTTTTATCCCTTTTTCTCCCCAATTTCATGATATCCAATTGGTAGTTACAGTCTTGTCCCATCGCTGCAACTCCCCTACGGACTCTGGAGAGGCGAAGGTCGAGAGCCATGAGTTCTCCGAAACACGAGGCTGCCATGGATTTTTTTTTTACACAATGAGTCCCATTGTTTCCATATCAGCGTCTTCTCTTGATAGGTCAAAGATGCAGTATATCTGAAATGCAACAATTCAAATTCAAATGACTTCGACCCTCTAATCCCTACCGTTGAATGGAAGTTTTGCAAAGCAATTTTCTCCAAGTCTGTGATATGATGGGGTATAATATGAAGGTGGATGAAGATGGTTTGAACCATCTAGGTATACACCAACCAGGTGGGAAAAGATCAGCTATGTCATTTTAGAGGTCATTATTATTGTTTGGAGAAGACAGGACTGCCAGATGAGGCACGAGTAAATACTCTGAGGAGAGGATACAACCTCGTGTTGGGGTTGAAGTGCTATGAGCATACCAAAAGCAAAAGCACTTCCAAAGGGCATTTGGTCCTTCACATTCTGCCAGAGGCTTTGCAGAGAAATTGTGTTAGGCCCTTACTTTGAATTTAAATGAATATTGCATGCTCTGTTTCAAATGTCATCTTCTTTGCATGCCAAGTTTACATTTTCTATTGCATATTTAGCCAGGGGAATGCATAAGGACCTTTCAATCAAAAAAGGCACCTTCCAGACTTGTATTAATTATGAAAATGCATTCAGGGCAAGGCCATCCAGATGTCTAGTGGCAATTGGAATTTAAAAGCTTTTTTTGCTTGTTATTTTTCGACTTCAGACATGCGGAAATCCCCAATGCATTTCAGGGGATTGCTTCCACAGTCAAATTAGCATTTTGAGCAATTAAAGTGAAGAGGAAGGCCATGGTAATTTACCAAGCAGGAAACTTTAACTTAAGGAGGGACGGGGTGTTTGGTTGTGTAACAGAGGGGTTGAATATAGATTTGGCCAAAGAGGGGCTTTCAGGAGTAGGAAACACAGGCTAGGGTGAAGACAATTACATTTACATTACATTTGAGTAATTTAGCAGACACTCTTATCCAGAGCAGAGTGCATACATTATATTTTGTATAATTTTTTTTTTCATACTGGCCCCCCGTGGGAATCAAACCCACAACCCTGGCGTTGCAAACACCATGCTCTACCAACTGAGCTACATCCCTGCCGGCCATTCCCTCCCCTACCCTGGATGACGCTGGGCCAATTGTGCGCCGCCCCATGGGTCTCCCGGTCGTGGCCGGCTACGACAGAGCCTGGATTCGAACCAGGATATCTAGTGGCACAGCTAGCACTGCGATGCAGTGCCTTAGACCACTGCGCCACTCGGGAGATAGGGGAGAGGTCGAAATTTACACAATTTTTACATGGAGGAAAATGGGGGAGGGTCATGCTTTTTCAATTTCAGTCGGAGAGGGTTTATTTTTTTTAAATTTAGTACAGGGAAGGGTCATGTCATTTGTAATCGATTAAATGTCATAATGCTCACTGTTTGAAAATCAGTTGCTTATTATATCTCGATGTGTGCCCGATGCTGCCCCTCCTTAATTCCTTAATTCTCTGCTGGGCGCACAATATCAAGTGTGCCTAGTGTGGTCTCAATCAAATGATCCATAGCCTTTACTATAGGCTATAAGCTTAGGCTATACGAAGAGCATGCTTGGAGAAGCATAGGGGAAAGTTATATTTTTAAGAAAATTTACTTCCTTCCCGAGTTTTTGCGCTGCTGGGATGATGTATATAAAACTGCAATGGAAAGGCTATCCCAATCATAAGCTCTGACCTGCCCTGCTCTTGCTGAAGTAAACCCTTTTATGCTGCCTAACCAATGGCTGTGCTGTGTACCGGTGACACTTCAGGAGGCAAGTCAAAGGCTTCTTCCGAAAATACGTTTTTATTTATTTAAAAAATGCAATATCTGTGTGTGCGGACTAAGCCTACTGTTGTCCTGTTCAGTTTGAGAGGGAGAGCATGAAGATGTGAAGGAGGACCAGAGGGAAGCTTGCTACTGCTAGAATTGATTTTAATCAAAACTATATGTTTTGTTACCCATAATGAGGCTATTTATCAAAGTTATTGACTTCACAATAAGCTATATTCAAGTATTTTACATAACTTACATTACTATGAAGCGGCAGCTGTGGAAATGGACAGCGCATAGGTGCTGAAAGTAGGCTAATTCGAGAAGGCCTAATTCATTTACACACTCTTCATCTTAATTTGACTTTAGGCTATTAACAACAAGAGGGGCTTTGTGTTGGACCCTATTTCTTCCTATTCAAGAAATAAGAGGTAGGCCTACCTGTTTGACAGACTAAATTATAGTCTACTATTCATAGATTTCGTCAGCCAATTCCTTCAGTCACCATGCACTCCTTAAATATCTCCGTAACCACATTTCCATCCACAGTTTTTATGCAAGTAAAGTCATATAGTATACAAAAAATCATGAAAGCTGTAATTGTATAAATGCCGACAGATCATTTGTTTGTTCAACATGGTGGGATCTTTTTGTGTCGCTAAAATAAATGTGGGAAATGGCAGTGGACACGCCTTTGTGTGCAAATTTTGATATAATAACCATCATATCGAAGTAAATTTGGAGTCATGTGATGATATGGTGTATGGTCCTCCCACTACGACTTGGAAAACCATGTAGTTTATTAGGCTACAGATGAAATAAGTTATAATGAACTTCACAGGGTGGTGAAAGTGCACGGGTATGAGATTGATGCTGCTTTCCAATGTCGAGGGTCTTATTCTGGTGACATGATGATCAATTCTTGACTGCCGTTTGACAAATAAACATATTCTCGTTTTTATCCATAATGATCTCATTATGTAGACTAGCCTACCAGCACAGCCTACCCGCACTGTAACTGCAAGCTGTTGGCTAGAGCGCAATGCCAAGACCAGAGTAGGCACATTTGCTATTTAACGCAACAGTTTTTGTGACAAAACTATCGGTAGAGTTGAAAAAGTGATGGAAACGCATTGTACTTTCTATTTTTATTCAGCACACGAAAACTTAAGTGAAAAAGTACATTTTGTGTGCACTAAGTCATCACACACTGATTTTTATCCGCAACAAGTCAATTTCGTGGAAACATACCACTGGTGGGAAAATGCACATATATTCTTTATGCAGATTCTAGAATATTTGCATGAAAATCTGTCGACAATTGAATGGAAACCTAGCTAGTGTCAGTGATCAAGACAAAGGAGATGATTGTGGACTACAGGAAAAAGAAGAGGACCGAGCACGCCCCCATTCTCATCGACAGGGCTGTAGTGGAGCAGGTTGAGAGCTTCAAGTTCCTTGGTGTCCACATCATCAACAAACTAACATGGTCCAAGCACATCAAGACAGTTGTGAAGAGGACACGACAAAACCTATTCCCCCTAAGGAGACTGAAAAGATTTGGCATGGGTCCTCAGATCCTCAAAAGGTTCTACAGCTGCACCATCGAGAGCATCCTGACTGGTTGCATCACTGCCTGGTATGGCAACTGCTCAGCCTCCGACCGCAAGGCACTACAGAGGGTAGTGCGTACGGCCCAGTACATCACTGGGGCCAAGCTTCCTGCCATCCAGGACCTCTATACCAGGTGGTGTCAGAGGAAGGCCCTAAAAGTTGTCAAAGACTCCAGCCACCCTAGTCATAGACTGTTCTCTCTGCTACCGCACGGCAAGCGGTACCGGAGCGCCAGGTCTAGGTCCAAGAGGCTTCTAAACAGCTTCTACCCCATGCCATAAGACTCCTGAACATCTAATCAAATGGCTACCCAGACTCTTTTACGCTGCTGCTACTCTGTTTATTATCGATGCATAGTCACTTTAATAACTCTACCTACATGTACATATTACCCCAATTACCTCGACTAACCGTTGCCCCACACATTGACTCTGTACCAGTACCCCCTGTATATAGCCTCGCTATTGTTATTTTTACTGCTGCTCTTTAATTATTTGTTACTTTTATTTGAAATTATTTTATATTGTATTGTTTTTAATTTTGGGGGGTATTCTTTCTTAAAACTGCATTGTTGGTTAAGGGCTTGTAAGTAAGCATTTCACTGTAAGGTCTACACCTGTTGTATTCGGCGCATGTAACACATTTTTTTTTATTTGATTTGAATGGCTTGGTGAGTTAATTTAAAACCAGGGCTCGAATTGGGGGGGTATGTGAGGATATTGTGGCTTTTGTTAAAGAAAAGGGCTAAACGCATAGGCCTACCCCTTGTTAGGTTAAGATTTTGAATACAATTAAATGGACCTTATTATATAAAGCGATCTATAACACAGCTTAAGTCCGCAATGCTTTATGTTAGAAACAAGCTGTAAAATGCAGGGGAAAGACATGACTCCGATACATATGGGATATCTTTGGTTTTTCTTTATGACATTCAGAGGCTGCGCTACAACCATCTATAGCCGAACAGACAAATAATTGACTTTGTTTGGGAAGTAATGTGTGATTCTGTCACTATCAATTGATGTTCAACATTTCAAGAGGCTATTAAACAACATACTAACTCTAAATCAGTCAGGAGCAAGCCAGGTACCCAAGAAGGAACAACAATTTATTATTTTGTCTATACTAATATTAGTTCAAGGCTATAGCCTGCCATTTAAGAAAGAAATTGTGAAGCATTTGTGACTCGTTTCAGGAAACTAGGCATATGTCGTACGTCACTACTTCACAGGAAGCCATTTGAATGTAAAAGTGTTTTTGACAGAAATGCCTTCTGGAACATGTGAACTTTCATGTGCCTTAATAACAAACGTGTATGCCATCTGTAAATACGAAAAAAAGTGTTAAATTACGATCTTAGTTGGTTTAGCCACGGAAAAAGACAGGAACTGTCCTGCTAGCCATGCTTGGCTGAGATAATGGATGGGCTGCCATGTAGCACGCTTCTGTCTATAACATGACCTGATCAGTATGTGTAGGTAATCCTTTCTAATGTGGCTTTTTAAAAAGATATCACATAGTAGAACTGCAAAAGTGTTGCTCTCCAATTTCTGGAGGACCGAGCTTTGAAGTCTGTGGAATGTCCGGTGGTATTAGAGTATGATAGCTAAGGAGATGGAGAAAATTCTGCCGTTTGATTGCAAATATGTAGAGGGAGTCGAAAAGAGAACAAACAGAAGGCTGTTGTATAAACACCTGTCCCTGGATTACATCTTCAAACTAAGGGAAACTATGGCATCCGTGACAGAGAGGGAGAAGCGTCCATCCATGTATACTGGTAAGATAGTCTAGCTAGCTACATTTAAAGATATTATAAGTTTCTAATTTTGTCAGAAAGTCATTTCAAGTTAAAGAGTACTGTTAGCTAGCTAGCTAACGTTAGCTGGCTGGCTCGGTAGCTAACGTTACGTGTATGATCTGTGTAGTAATATTATTCATAACTCAGAGCCATTTGCATTGCTAGTTATAGCCTAATGTTAGCTAGCTAACATTGAACCTGGTTGGTTAGCTACCTGCAGATTCACGCATGGTAGTAACGTTATGAGTTGGGTTTACGGTTAATTGTTTAGCTAGCTAGCTAACTACATGTCTAAACAAAGGACTCCACTATGCCAGTAACCATTTAAATATAATGTTCATGATGTCACTGCGACAACTGTCAATAGACTTAGAGTGCTTTCGTAAATTTGTTTGGCTATCTCTGTTTTCAGAGCACTCTCATCTGAGTGATTTAGAGCGCAGAATAACTGACAAATTTACGAACGCTCAACACCCGTTGAATATGGTCGGTGTCAGTAAACATAGGCAAAAAAGCTTAATTAAATTGGTACCATCAGCAGTTAGTCACCAATGCTCTGGATAACAAAAACAGCCTAAACAGCTCTGCTAGGGCGAGTAAAATGGTCAGAGTGAGCTGTTATCTCATTTGTGTCTGGAAGTAGCTAGCAAGTTAGCCAGTTAGCTTGGGTGCTTGACTGCTGTTGTTAGGTCAGAACGCTCGGATCGACCCTACTCCTCGGCCAGAGCATTCAATGAACGCTCCGACAGCGTAATGCTCTGAATTTACGAACGCCCAGAGTGCATTCTGAGCGCACTCTGGCACTCCAGATTGATTTTACGAACAGACCCGTAGTATAAACCTGCCTTTAGTCTTGAAATCTTTGGATTTTTAGCACATGGCCTCACATGTGAATACTTAAAGAGATGGGTGGGGCTAAGGTTTAAAAGGGTGTGAACTATACTGAATGGGTGTAGACAAAGAAGAGCTCTCCAGTAGGTTTACCAAAACATTCAAGGGCCATTTTCTCAAAAGTGAGATTACAAGTTTATCAACTTTCAAAGCAGAGTTACTTTCCCATTGTTCCTCAACTGTAGTGTATGATATACAATTTTCTAGCTCTGAGTCTCTACTTTCATCCAATGTAACAAACACAATTTCAAATTTTGCTACACAAGACCGAATCGAGCCGATCGGTCTATTTGTGACAGCTACAGGCTGGCAGGAGCTCACAGCATTTGAACAACATGCCTATACATTTCGTATTTAGGCAGTATAAAATGATATTTAAAATAATTACTGCTTAGAATTAATTAATAATGAAACAAAAAATGCCTTAGGTGCATCCTGTTTCCATTGATCATCATTGAGATGTTTCTACAACTTGATTGGAGTCCACCTGAGGTAAATGCAATTGATTGGACAGATTTTGAAAGGCACACACCTGTCTATATAAGGTCCCACAGTTGACAGTGCATGTCAGAGGAAAAACCAAGGCATGAGGTCAAAGGAATTGTCCGTAGAGCTCCAAGACAGGATTGGTCGAGGCACAGATCTGGGGAAGAGTACCCAAAAATTCTACAGCATTGAAGATCCCCAAGAACACAGTGGAATCCATCATTCTTAAATGGAAGAAGTTTGGAACCACCAAGAGCTGGCCGCCCGGCCAAACTGAGCAATCGGGGGAGAAGGGCCATGGTCCTTGGAGGTGACCAAGAACCCGATGGTCACACTGACAGAGTTCCTCTGTGGAGATGGGAGAACCTTCCAGAAGGATAACCATCTCTGCAGCACTCCACTAATCAGGCCTTTATGGTAGAGTGGCCAGACGGAAGACACTCCTCAGTAAAAGGCACATGACAGCCTGCTTGGAGTTTGCCAAAAGGCACCTAATGGACTCTCAGACCATGAGAAACAAGATTATGTGGTCTGATGAGATCAAGATTGAACTTTTGGCCTGAATGCCAAGCGTCACGTCTGGAGGAAACCAGGCACCGCTCGACACCTGGCCATCCCTACGGTGAAGCATGGTGGTGGAAGCATCATGCTGTAGGGATGTTTTTCACCGGTAGGGACTGTGAGACTAGTCAGGATCGAGGAAAAGATGAACAGAGCAAAGTACTCCTGAGTGGCGCAGTGGTCAAAGGCACTGCATCGCAGTGCTAGCTGTGCCACTAGAGATCCTGGTTCGAATCCAAGCTCTGTCGTAGCCAGCCGACCGGGAGACCCCCTATGCTTTTTTTACCCCATATGTAACTCTGTGTTGTTGTTTTTATCGCACTGCTTTGCTTTATCTTGGCCAGGTCGCAGTTGTAAATGAGAACTTGTTCTCAACTGGCTTACCTGGTTAAATAAAGGTGAAATAATAGATTACAAGTCTATTTTGTAACAACATTATCATGGAATAAAATATAGTACATTTTAAAATGATAGCTTCCCAAATGAAAAAAAGTTCCAAATGCAAATATGCCTACTTGATGTTATGCGGCTGCTGTGTTTAAACAACAGATGGCTTTTTCTCGAATTCATTGATGATGATCAGATACTTTAGTTGTAACTGGTTCTGTTGCACAACATTTTTACAGTTGATAGACAACTTTAGCACTGTTCCAAACTTAGACTATCCTCTTTTTTAGCATGTGCTCATTCGTTGTCATGCTCTGTTGTGATATTAAAAAATATTCTGCTTGTCTCCAGTCATTTAAAATGAAGTAGAATTGCAATAATTTTTTTCTCAGACCGCAAGTAAGGTGGTAGGTTCATGCAGTACTTTTATTATAATGGAGATCTTTTCACCTCTACCCTTGTTTGCGGTGGTCTGCGAATCCACAATCTCCTGGCTACTTTGCCATTTAATGCTTACAAAATGAAGAACAGTCTCTAAAACTGCATATCTAAGGCTCTGGTCTGTCCTAGGAGTGAGGTTAAATGGTAGACATGTTCTCTGCTATCCACTTGTTAGTTTTTATTTTGGGTATAGGGGAGGGCCACTTTTTTTCTCAAGTGTTCAAGGAGGGTCGGGTATAAACATATTTTACTGAAGGGGGGGCCATCCATTTTCATTTCATAGAGGTCAGATTTTCTCCAGGTATCCCTCATTATAAGTAACGTACAGTCCCTTAGCTATGTTTGTAATATCTTTAGTGTATTGTAGCCTATTCTGTGCCTATTTTAGCAGGTGCCGCTAAATGGTGGCTGTTTGTCTGTTATGGTCCTGGTATTGTGCAGTGTGTGTAATGAGTAGTTTATATTATTTAAGAGAAAATGAATGTCAATTACTGCAGATGTGGTATGAATGCTATATGTAACTTGATTGTGGTTAGGTGGAGATGAGTGTGTGTTGATTTGCTAAGTGTTGAGTTAAGGGGTGAGAGGTCCACCACACTCCTCTTTCATTCTCTCTTAGGTTCCATTCCCCAGGCCATCGAGCAGCATGTGTCTCTCAGTCTCTCTCTCACACTCCATTTCCCACCACTGTCCCAAAAACAGCCCGGTATTTATTTATTCAGAGAAAGACTGTTTTAATTGCATTTCCATGTAGGTGTTATTCTGAGGGTGTCCCTCCCCAGGCGGATGGCAGAGTGCTCTGAGACCAGCGCTACATGCTCACCAGTCCAGGCAGCTCCCTCCAGAGAACAGAGGGTGGAAGTGGAGGGTGGGGGGGACTCTTGAAAATGGCATAAAAGCCAGTATAAATACATTTATGGGGAGAAAATTTTTCTCATGGATGAAAAGGTTTAAACCTTTTGCTCAACCTAAGAGCTGGCACACAGTCCACGTTAACATTTCATGCAGACACTTCTTTCAATTTTTGTCTCGATTGATATTACATTTTCGCGTTCAAAGGCCCTCTGAGCCATCATACTGTAAACACATTAGTAGCAGATGACCCCCAGTACAACATCTTCTAATTATTATTTCATAAATAATTACGTAGTGAGTTCCATGTGCAACTAAGAGTTAACAATCATTATCATGATGAAGACTGGAATAGCATGATGATGATGATGATAATGATGATGATGATCTTAAATACGGGGATTTTATGTCCTTGTTCTCTTCTAACTAGTAGCCCTTTCCTGCAGTCAATTACCAATAGCACCCTCTTGGTCCTCATGGGTGGAATGATATAAATATTTTTCATAATTTCATAATGAATAAAGATTATTTTAAAAAACTGAAATAAATCTGATGTTTCTATGTCAAACAGTTATGTTTTATTTCAGTCTTATGTGACTGCTTCGGAAAGTATCCAGACCCCTTTACTTTTTCCATATTTTCTTACATTACAGCATTATTGTAAAATTGATTGAATAGTTTTTTTCCCTCATCAATCTACACACAATACCCCTTAAATGATGAAGCAAAAACAGGTTTTTAGACATTTCTGTTAATTTATTAAAAATAAAAAACTGAAATACCACATTTCCATAAGTATTCAGAGCCTTTACTCAGTACTTTGTTCAAGCACCTTTGGCAGCGATGACAGCATTGAGTCTTCTTGGGTATGACGCTACAAGCTTGGCAGAGCTGTATTTGGGGAGTTTGTCCAATTCTTCTCTGCAGATCCTCTCAAGCTCTGCCAGGCTGGATGGGGAGCGTCGCTGCACAGCTATTTTCAGGTCTCTCCAGAGATGTTAGATCGGGTTCAAGTCCGGGCTCTGGCTGGGCCACTAAAGGACATTTAGAGACTTGTCCCGAAGCCACTCCTTGCGTTGTTTTGGCTGTGTGATTAGGGTTGTTGTCCTGTTGGAAGGTGAACCTTCGCCCCCAGTCTGAGGTCCTGAGCGCTCTGGAGCAGGTTTTCATCAAGGATCTCTCTGTACTTTCCCTAGATCCTGACTAGTCTCCCAGTCCCTGCCGCTGAAAAACATCCCCACAGCATGATGCTGCCACCACCATGCCTCACCGTAGGGATATTGGCCAGATGATGAGCAGTGCCTGGTTTCCTCCAGACTTGACGCTTGGCATTCAGGCCAAAGACTTCAATCTTGGTTTCATCAGACCACAGAATCTTGTTTCTCATGGTCTGAAAGTCTTTAGGTGCCTTTTGGCAAACTCCAAGCGGGCTGTCATGTGCTTTTTTTCTGAGGAGTGGCTTCCGTCTGGCCACTCTACCATAAAGGCCTGATTGATGGAGTGCTGCAGAGATGATTGTCCTTCTGGAAGGTTCTCCCATCTCCACAGAGGAACTCTAGAGCTCTGTCAGAGTGACCATTGGGTTCTTGGTCACCTCTCTGACCAAGGCCCTTCTCCCTTGATTGTTCAGTTTGGCCAGGCAGCCAGCTCTTTGGAATGAGATGTTCGAAGAGCATCTCATTTTGGCCATGTAGTGTATCTAAATCACAATAATGTACAGAAAAAGGCCTTCACATTTCCTTAAGATTTGAATACCTTTAGAAATGATGTTCCCCTTCACCAGTTTCTGTCTCCTACCTCTTATTATATTCACACAATTCTGTCAAGGACTCATCAAGACAGGAAACGGTTAGGCAAACCAAGAGCCATGTAGACATATAATGTATTATATGTTACAGCGGCCAATTTTTTTTGTGTAGAGAATGGGCCAAATTGGCTGGCTGTGTTCAAATGTACGGCAAAGGATTACAGTCCTCTCTGTACAGTCATACTCTCATAATGATGACTGTGGTATGTAATCACAGTCATACATTTCAATAGTGACTTAAAGTATGATTGTTGTTTGGGAAGCTTTGTTTAAAGACTACTTGAAGGCCATAGCAGATGGTGATTAGTGTTTTCATTAAATATTGCTTAATTGCTGCTGTTTCCACACCCACAATATGGTTGTCTTGATCTGAGTCTAATTAGGCTTCAAAAAGCCATCAGCCATGCTAATTTAGGGCTGTGTTTCGACAGGCACCCCAATTCTGATATTTTTCCCACTAATTGGTCTTTTGACCAATCACATCAGATCTTTTCACATCAGATCTTTTTCAGAGCTGATCTGATTGGTCAAAAGACCAATTAGTGAAAAAAAAAATCAGAATTGGGCTGCCTGTGTGAACGCAGTCTAAACGCAGCCTAAGACATCCAACTAGAGATGGCATTCTTGAGTGAAAGACAAAGAAAATCAGAGCGCTACTATTTCTGTTACACCTAGTGGATGAGTAAAAAAAAAATACATGCATGAGAGCTTGGCCCACGCACCACAAGAGAAGGCACACTCGTTCTTGACAGACCATTATGTAATTTCCCCAGCAATTCCACTTAGAATATCAAAGTAAAATTTGACCTTTTTCCAACCCCATTCACATCCTTTTCCTACTGTACTTGTACCATTAATACTGTATGTATTCCATTAGTAGCTTTTGTTGTAGGCTACTTTCACCCAATGAATGATGCATTTGGTATGAAATACTGAGTGAGGGGCAGTCTTGAAGAATATTATGGAAATCTCTGCTCAAAGTGATGCATGTCAGGTTGGGGAAGATTTCTCCTCTTACCATTCTGCCAAGATGGATGCTGACTCATTTGTTCTTTGGAGTGAGGAGGAGACAAACATTAAAGACAGGAAAATCGATCAATGAGATGAGTGATGTATGTTAGGAATGCCACATTTACTAATCTAACATTTCCACATGAAATTACATTTCAGTCATAACAGAATGCATCAACAAGTCTGACAACAATATAACAATATAATGTATTCTGGCACATAGTTTATCTCACTTGTTTTTTCAAGTGGTCTAAAATCTACAGTGCCTTCTGAAAGTATTCAGACCCCTTGACTTTTTCCACATTTTGTTACATTACAGCCTTATTCTAAAATTGATTTAAATAGTTTTTTCCCCTTATCAATATACACACAATACCCCATAATGACAAAGCAAAAACTGGTTTTTATACATTTTTGCAAATCTATCAAAGAAATACAGTGAAATGTCACATTTACATCAGTATTCAGACCCTTTACTCAGTACTTTGTTGAAGCATCTTTGGCAGCGATTTCAGTCTTGAGTCTGGTTGGGTATGAATCTACAAGCTTGGCACACCTGTATTTGAGATGTTTCTCCCATTCTTCTCTGCAGATCCTCTGAATTTCTATCAGGTTGGATGGGGAGTGTTGCTGCACAGCTATTTTCAGGTCTCTCCAGAGATGTTTGATCGGATTCAAGACCGGGCTCTGGCTGGGCCACTCAAGGACATTCAGGGACTTGGCCCGAAGCCACTCCTGCGTTGTCTTGGCTGTGTGCTTAGGGTCGTTGTCCTGTTGGAAGGTGAACCTTCGCCCCCAGTCTGAGGTCCTCAGCGCTCTGGAGCAGTTTTTCATCAAGGATCTCTCTGTGCTTTGCTCTGTTCATCTTTCCCTCGATCCTATCAGTCCCTGCTGCTGAAAAACATCCCCACAGCATGATGCTGCCACCACCATGCTTCACCGTAGGGATGGTGCCTGGTTTCCTCCAGACGTGACGCTTGGCATTCAGGCCAAAGAGTTAAATCTTGGTTTCATTAGACCAGAGAAGCTTGTTTCTCAAGGTCTGAGAGTACTTTAGGTGTCTTTTGGCAAACTCCAAGCGGGCTGTCATGTGCCTTTTACAGAGGAATGGCTTCCGTCTGGCCACTCTACCATAAAGGCCTGATTGGTGGAGTGTTGCAGATATAATTATCCTTCTGGAAGGTTCTCCCATCTCCACAGAGGAACTCTGGAGCTCTGTCAGAGTGACCATTGGGTTCTTGGTCACCTCCCTGACCAAGGCCCTTCTCCCCCGATTCCTTAGTTTGGCCAGGCGGCCAGCTCTAGGAAGAGTGTTGGTGGTTCCAAACTTCTTCCATTTAAGAATGATGGAGGCCACTGTGTTCTTGGGGACCTTCAATGCTGCATAATTTTTTTGGTACCCTTCCCCAGATCTGTGCCTTGACACAATCCTGTCTCTGAGCTCTACGGACAATTCCTTCAACCTCATGGCTTGGTTTTTGTTCTGACATGCACTGTCAACTGTGGGACCTTATATAGACAGGTGTGTGCCTTTCCAAATCATGTCCAATCAATTGAATTTACCACAGGTGGACTCCAATCAAGTTGCAGAAACATCTCAAGGATGATCAATGGAAACATAGCAATTTTGAGTCTCATAGCAAAGGGTCTGAATACTTATGTAAAGGTGGTATTTATTTTTAAAAAAATTGTATACATTTGCTAAAATTTCTAAACACCTGTTTTCACTTTGTCATTATGGGGGTATTGTGTGTAGATTGATGAGGATTTTTATTTATTTAATCAATTTTAGAATAAGGCTGTAACGTAACAAAATGTGGAAAAAGTCAAGGGGTCTGGATACTAATCGAATGCACTGTAAGTCCATTCACATTGCATTAATACAACACTTGGGAGAAGAAAAAACATATCGCTTAGGGCCCCTGGCCGCTAGGGGGCCCATGACCACAAAACATTGGGTTGAGAGAATTTTTGTCAATACAAAAGGGGAAATTACAGAGGAGGAACTTCTTGATGTTAAAGCCTTTAATGTTGATGTTAAAGCCTTCAATTAAAGCCTTTAAGTCCAGGAAAACTCCATGGCTGGATGGCATACCAGTTGAGGTATACCAAACCTTTTTTGATATACTCAGAGGACCATTATTAGCATGTTTTAACCGCTCCTATGTAAATGGTAGATTATCAGACACTCAAGAAGGTCTGATTTCATTATTACTGAAACAGGATACAAGTGGGAAATATAAAGATCCAGTCAATAAAAAAAATTGGAGGCCCCCGTGTTGTGATGCAATAATTCTAGCAAAATGTATAGCGCATAGAATTAAGAAGGTATTGTCGGTCATTATTCATCTTAATCAGACATGTTTTTTACATGGATGATACGTTGCAGATATTATAAGGCAAGTACTGGAAACAACAGAACACTATGAAAAATCTGGGAAACCAGGGCTGCTATTCAGAGCTGACTTTGAAAAGGCTTTTGATAAAGTACGACTGGAGTTTATATATAAATGCCTAGAACATTTCAATTTTGGAGAATCTCTTATAAAATGGGTTAAAATCATGTATAGTAACCCTAGGTGTAAAATAGTAAATAATGGCTATTTCTCAGAAAGTTTTAAACTGTCAAGAGGAGTTAAACAAGGTTGTCCACTATCGGCATATCTATTTATTATGGCCATTGAAATGTTAGCTATTTAAATCAAATCCAACAATAATATCAAGGGATTAGAAATCCTGGGCTTAAAAACAAAGGTGTCATTGTACGCTAAAAAATAGATAAGATCTTGCTACCATAGAAAGGTAAGAACCTGTCTATTTGTGGAAAAACCGCCCTGATTAACTCTTTAGTAATATCCCAGTTTACCTATTTGCTTATGGTCTTGCCTACACCTAGCGAACAGAATTATATGAGAAAAATAATATTCCATTTTATTTGGAACAGCAAGCCAGACAAAATTAAATGGGCCTATTAATATAATAAATATGAATTCGGAGGGCAGAAATTATTAAATATTAAAGCATTAGATCTCTCACTAAAGGCATCAGTAATACAAAAGTTATACTTAAATCCGAACTGGTTCTCTAGCAAATTAGTAAGAATGTCTCACCCTATGTTCAAGAATGGCCTCTCACTTTCAGTTATTTGAAAAGGAAATCATCTCTCAAATATCACTATTTCTGTCAGGATGACGTGTATGCGGGAAACGAAGTCAAGCGCAGGATACCGAACTACTGGCAGAACGTACTTTAATCAACACAGTAAAGAAAGTACAAAACAAAAACTCCAACCAGGGAGGAGCAATAATCACATACAACCAGCACTGCCGACCTAACGGAAAACAATCACACACAACAAACAAATGAGAGACAGGGGGTTTTAAAGGGAATACAATTCAACACTAATGGGACACAGGTGTAAACAATACAGACCAATCTAGACAAACACCGAAACATAGATCGGTAGCAGCTAGTACTCCGGGGACGACGAATGCCGAAGCCTGCCTGAGCAAGGAGGAGGAGCAGCCTCGGCTGAATCCATGACAGTACCCCCCCCTTGATGCGCGGCTCTAGCCGTGCGCCGACCCCGGCCTCGGGGATGGACAGGAGGACGCGGAGCAGGGCGAGTCGGATGACTCCGGTGGTAATCCCTCAACATGGAGGGATCTAGGATGTCCCTCCTAGGGACCCAGCACCGTTCCTCTGGACCGTACCCCTCCCACTCCACGAGATACTGCAGGCCCCCCATCCGACGCCTCGAATCCAAGATGGAACGGACTGAGTACGCCGGAGCCCCCTCAATTTCCAATGGGGGCGGAGGAGCCTCTCGTACCTCACTCTCCTGGAGTGGACCAGCTACTACAGGCCTGAGGAGAGACACATGGAACGAGGGGTTAATGCGGTAATTCATGGGCAGTTGTAACCTATAGCATACCTCGTTCAATCTCCTCAGGACTTTAAATGGCCCCACAAACCGCCGACCC
Source organism: Coregonus clupeaformis (assembly GCF_020615455.1). NCBI lineage: Eukaryota > Metazoa > Chordata > Actinopteri > Salmoniformes > Salmonidae > Coregonus > Coregonus clupeaformis. The sequence continues at coordinate 39,056,950 of NC_059204.1, forward strand.
AGCTTCCGGCAGGGCAGGCGAAGGGGCAGGTTTCGTGTCGAGAGTCAGACCCGATCTCCCGGTGCATACACCGGGAGATCGGTGCATACACCGGAGCCTCACTACGGTGGCGATCAGCGCTCGCCTTCTGCCGCCTGTTAGCCCGTTGCAGATGGACATGCGCAGCATTCCAGGTTTCTTCCGAGCGCCGAAACCACTCGTCCACCGCAGGGGCTTCGATCTGGCTCTGATGCCAAGGTGCCAGGACCGGCTGATAACCCAGCACACACTGAAAAGGCGTAAGGTTAGTGGAGGAGTGGCGGAGTGAGTTTTGGGCTATCTCTGCCCAGGAGATATATCCCGACCACTCCCCCTGCTGGTCCTGGCAATAGGACCTCAGAAATCCTCTCTCCACCTGCCCATTACTCTCGGGGTGAAAACCTGAGGTAAGGCTAATCGAGACCCCTAGACGTTCCATAAACGCCCTCCAGACTCTAGAGGTGAACTGGGGACCCCGATCAGACACTATATCCTCAGGTACCCCGTAGTGCCGGAAGACGTGTGTAAACAGGGCGTAAGCAGTTTGTAGGGCTGTAGGGAGACCTGGCATAGGAATGAGACGGCAGGCCTTTGAAAACCGATCCACAACGACCAAGATCGTCGTGTTCCCCTGGGAGGGGGGAAGGTCCGTGACAAAATCCACCGATAGGTGAGGCCACGGCCGTTGTGGAACGGGTAGGGGTTGTAACTTCCCTCTGGGCAGGTGTCTAGGCGCCTTACACTGGGCGCACACCGAGCAGGAGGAAACATAAACCCTCACGTCCTTAGCTAAAGTGGGCCACCAGTACTTCCCACTAAGGCAGTGCACTGTCCGACCAATACCAGGATGACCAGAGGAGGGTGACATGTGAGCCCAATACAGTGGGGAAAAAAGTATTTAGTCAGCCACCAATTGTGCAAGTTCTCCCACTTAAAAAGATGAGAGAGGCCTTTAATTTTGAAACGTCAACCATAACAGACAAATTGAGATTTTTTTTTCTCCAGAAAATCACATTGTAGGATTTTTAATGAATTTATTTGCAAATTATGGTGGAGCTGTAAAAGAGCTGTAAAAGGATACCAGAAACAAAATTGTAAACCTGAACCAGGCTGGGAAGACTGAATCTGCAATAGGTAAGCAGCTTGGTTTGAATAAATCAACTGTGGGAGCAATTATTAGGAAATGGAAGACATACAAGACCACTGATAATCTCCCTCGATCTGGGGCTCCACGCAGGATCTCACCCCGTGGGGTCAAAATGATCACAAGATCGGTGAACAAAAATCCCAGAACCACACGGGGGGACCTAGTGAATGACCTGCATAGAGCTGGGACCAAAGTAAAAAAGCCTACCATCAGTAACACTCTACGCCGCCAGGGACTCAAATCCTGCAGTGCCAGACGTGTCCCCCTGCTTAAGCCAGTACATGTCCAGGCCCGTCTGAAGGTTGCTAGAGTGCATTTGGATGATCCAGAAGAGGATTGGGAGAATGTCATATGGTCAGATGAAACCAAAATAGAACTTTTTGGTAAAAACTCAACTCGTCGTGTTTGGAGGACAAAGAATGCTGAGTTGCATCCAAAGAACACCATACCTACTGTGAAGCACGGGGGTGGAAACATCATGCTTTGGGGCTGTTTTTCTGCAAAGGGACCAGGACGACTGATCCGTGTAAAGGAAAGAATGAATGGGGCCATGTATCGTGAGATTTTGAGTGAAAACCTCCTTCCATCAGCAAGGGCATTGAAGATGAAACGTGGCTGGGTCTTTCAGCATGACAATGATCCCAAACACACCGCCCGGGCAATGAAGGAGTGGCTTCGTAAGAAGCATTTCAAGGTCCTGGAGTGGCCTAGCCAGTCTCCAGATCTCAACCCCATAGAAAATCTTTGGAGGGAGTTGAAAGTCCGTGTTGCCCAGCGACAGCCCCAAAACATCACTGCTCTAGAGGAGATCTGCATGGAGGAATGGGCCAAAATACCAGCAACAGTGTGTGAAAACCTTGTGAAGACTTACAGAAAACGTTTGACCTGTGTCATTGCCAACAAAGGGTATATAACAAAGTATTGAGAAACTTTTGTTATTGACCAAATACTTATTTTCCACCATAATTTGCAAATAAATGCATAAAAAATCCTACAATGTGATTTTCTGGATTTTTTTTCCTCATTTTGTATGTCATAGTTGACGTGTACCTATGATGAAAATTACAGGCCTCTCTCATCTTTTTAAGTGGGAGAACTTGCACAATTGGTGGCTGACTAAATCCTTTTTTCCCCACTGTATATCAATCGATCACGAACCTCGAGCAGCAAGTACTTCCGACCCTCTGGACACTGTGGGGGAGTAGGATTGGTACGTAACGCCCGCTCGATCTCCGCATCAACCTCCCACACCACCGGTGCAACCAGACAAGACTCTGGAAGTATGGGAGTGGGCTCAATGGACCTCTCCTCTGTGTCATATAGTCGGGACAGGGCGTCTGCCTTAGCGTTCTGTGACCCTGGTCTATAGGTGAGTTTAAATACAAATCGGGTAAAAAACACAGCCCACCTTGCCTGGCGAGGGTTCGGCTTCCTCGCTGCCCGGATGTACTCCAGGTTACGATGGTCAGTCAAAATGAGAAAAGGGTGTTTAGCCCCCTCAAGCCAATGCCTCCAAACCTTCAGGGCTTGCACCACAGCTAACAGCTCCCTGTCCCCCACGTCATAATTGCGCTCCGCCGGACTGAGCTTCTTAGAATAGAAAGCACAGGGGCGGAGTTTAGGTGGCGTACCCGAGCGCTGAGACAGTACAGCACCGATCCCAGCCTCGGACGCATCCACTTCAACTTGGAACGCCAAAGAGGGATCCGGATGTGCCAGCACTGGAGCCGAGGTAAACAGGTCCTTCAGATGTCGAAAAGCCCTGTCCGCCTCTGCCGACCACTGCAGACGCACTGGACCCCCCTTTAGCAGGGAGGTAATGGGAGCTGCTACCTGTCCAAAACCCCGGATAAACCTCCGGTAGTAATTGGCAAAACCCAAAAACCGCTGCACTTCCTTCACCGTGGTGGGAGTCTGCCAATTACGTACAGCTGAAACGCGGTCAATCTCCATCTCCACCCCTGACGCGGACAACCGATGTCCCAGGAAGGAGATGGACTCCTGGAAGAACAGACATTTCTCCGCCTTCGTATACAGGTCATGCTCCAACAGTTTACCAAGCACCCGACGCACCAGGGACACATGCTCGGCTCGTGTAGCGGAGTATATTAGAATGTCATCAATATACACCACTACACCCTGTCCATGCAAGTCCCGGAAAATTTTTTCCACAAACGATTGGAAGACTGAAGGAGCATTCATTAAACCGTATGGCATGACGAGGTACTCATAGTGACCCGAGGTGGTACTGAATGCTGTCTTCCACTCATCTCCCTCCCTAATGCGCACCAGGTTGTACGCGCTCCTGAGATCCAATTTTGTGAAGAATCGCGCCCCGTGTAATGACTCCGTCATACTAGCAATCAGAGGGAGAGGATAGCTGTATTTGATCGTGATCTGATTGAGACCACGGTAATCAATACACGGGCGTAAACCTCCATCCTTCTTCTTCACAAAAAATAAACTCAATGACGCAGGGGAAGTGGACGGCCGTATGTATCCCTGTCTCAGAGATTCGGTGACATATGTCTCCATAGCCGCCGTCTCCTCCTGAGACAGAGGATACACATGACTACGTGGAAGCGCAGTGCCTACTTGGAGGTCTATCACACAATCCCCCTGTCGATGAGGTGGTAATTGAGTCGCCTTCTTTTTACAGAAGGCGAGTGCCAAATCGGCATACTCAGGTGGAATGTGCATGGTGCGAACTTGGTTCGGGCTTTCCACCGTCGTTGCCCCTACGGAAACACCTACACACCGCCCGAAACACTGATCAGACCATCCCTTGAGAGCCCTCTGTTGCCATGAAATGTTGGGGTCATGAGATGTTAACCAGGGAAGCCCCAACACCACGGGAAATGCAGGAGAATCAATAAAAAACAAACGAATATTCTCCTCATGTCCCTCCTGCGTTTTCATCCTGAGAGGCGCTGTGACTTCCCTAATCAATCCTGACCCCAAAGGGCGGCTATCTAGGGCAAGGATAGGGAAAGGCACATCAACTGGTACAATAGGGATCCCTAACTTATAGGTGAACTGGCGATCGATAAAATTCGCAAGTGCGCCTGAATCTACTAGCGCCTTATGCTGGGAATGAGGAGAAACCTCGGGAAACACAACTTTAATACACATATGCGCAACAGAGAGCTCTGGGTGAGTTGGGTGCCTACTCACCTGGAATGACTCATCAGTGCGCTGCCTACTGCCTCGATTCCTAGGAGACCCTCCCCAGCACCGACCAGCAGTGTGTCCTCTGCGGCCACAGTTGGTGCAGGGGACGGTCTCCCTCCTGGTCTCTCTCCTGGTCTCCCTAGCACCAGCACCTCCGAGCTCCATAGGGGTCGGCTCGGAAGTGCTGGGGGATGGAATGGATGGCGCTGACCAGGCGAATTGACATGTCCACCAGTTGGTCGAAGCTGAGGTTAGTGTCCCTGCAGGCCAATTCCCGACACACGTCCTCCCTCAGGCTACGTCTGTAGTGGTCGATGAGGGCCCTCTCATTCCATCCCGCATTGGCAGCCAGCGTCCGGAAGTCCAGGGCGAACTCCTGTGCGCTCCTCCTCCCCTGCCTGAGGTGGAATAGACGCTCACCTGCCGCTTTACCCTCTGGTGGATGATCGAATACTGCCCTGAAGCGGCGGGTGAACTCCACATAGTTGACAGTAGCGGCGTCTATTCCCCCCCACTCGGCGTTGGCCCACTCCAGCGCCTTGCCGGACAGGCAGGAGATGAGGGCGGACACGCTCTCGTATCCCGAGGGCACCGGGTGGATGGTTGCCAGGTAGAGTTCAACCTGGAGCAGGAAACCCTGACACCCGGCAGCTGTGCCATCATAAGCCCTCGGGAGCGAGAGCCGAATCCCACTGGACCCCGGAGGTGAAGCGATGGGCATCGCCGATGGTGGTGGTATCGTCGGAGGAGGTGTAGGCAGACCCCCTCTTTCCCATCGCTCCATAGTGCTCACTACCCGTTCCATGGCGGTGCCAAGAGCCTGGATCATGGCCGCTTGCTGTTCGACGCGTTCTTCCATTGATCCAGCTGGCACCGCGCACCGCCGCTCCTGCTGACTCCATGTAGGGTGTGTGATTCTGTCAGGATGACGTGTATGCGGGAAACGAAGTCAAGCGCAGGACACCGAACTACTGGCAGAACGTACTTTACTCAACACAGTAAAGATAGTACAAAACAAAAACTATAACCAGGGAGGAACAATAATCGCATACAACCAGCACTGCCGACCTAACGGAAAACAATCACACACAACAAACAAATGAGAGACAGGGGGTTTTAAAGGGAATACTATTCAACACTAATGGGACACAGGTGTAAACAATACAGACCAATCTAGACAAACACCAAAACATAGATCGGTAGTAGCTAGTACTCCGGGGACGACGAACGCCGAAGCCTGCCCGAGCAAGGAGGAGGAGCAGCCTCGGCTGAATCCGTGACAATTTCATTCACCAGAAACGACAGAACAAATAATACAACAAATATTGTGGTTAAACTCAAATATACTAATTGATAAAAAAACATAATTGTTTTATTTAAAAAAAGGTATAATCTTCGTAAAGGATATCGTAGGTAGGACTGGTGGAGTTATGTCGCACATGCAGCTAACAAAAACATATGGAAATGTCTGCTGTACTCAAAATTACTACCACCTTATTGCAGCATTACTGGAAAAATGGAAGAGGAAAGTGGAAGGGGGAAAAAGTAAGGAACTTGTCTGTCGGCCCTGCATTAAAGACCATAATTGGTTAAATAAAAAGTCTACCCGTTTCATTTAAGGACCAAAAAATGGACAGCCGTGCCATATAGATTACAAAATAGTTGGGAAGAGATTTTTGATGTACCGATTCCATGGCATATGGATTATGAACTGATACGCAAAACGACACCGGATTCAAAATTTAGATTGTTCAATTTAAATTATTATACAAAATTCTTGCAACCAATAGAATGTTATTTATATGGGGGATACAACCTTCCCAGCTCTGCAGATTTTGCTGCGAAGAGACAGAATCATTAGATCATATGTAGCTTTTTTTGTTCACAGGTCCAGGAATGGCTGAATAATTGCAATATTTATCTGGAGCTAACCCTGCAGATAGCACTACTGGGTGATCTGAAAAGTCATAGTCAATCGATCAATAATATAATAATACTTTTAGCAACAACAACAACAAAAAAACAATTTACAATCTGTAGAAAGGCTCAGAACCTTTGTGAAACATCACAGCACAGTTGAAAAATATATGGCAAATAGAAATCCAAAATGGATGGTGTTAAGATATAGATGGGAGGGGTTGAATGGAGCTGAAGGTTGGGACTAATAAAAACTAATAACAAGAAGATAACTCATGTTAAACATACTGTGTCCGTAAAAAACCTATAGGTTATAGGTTAAGAACTTTTGTGAAAGAGCACAGTTTGAAAGATATGGCAAATAGAAATCAAACCAGATGGACATGGGAGAGGTTGATGGTAGAGGAAGGACAGGAGTAAAAATAAACAAAATAGAACTATTGTAAAATAGACTGTGTCCATAAAATGTATATAGTATGTATAAGCTGGAAGTAGCGGTCTAAGCATTGTTGTTCACTAGTTTACTCCAGTTAGGGGAGGGGTGGTAGGGTTAGAAAGTTTTTTTTTTTTTTTAGATAGGTAATTATATGTATGTATATGTATGTGTATGTATGTATGTATGTATGTATGTATGTATGTATGTATGTATGTATGTGTATGTATGTATGTATGTATGTATGTATGTATGTATGTATATGTATATATACAGTACCAGTCAAAGGTTCGGACACACCTACTCAATCAAGTGATTTTCTTTAGTTTTACTATTTTCTACATTGTAGAATAATAGTGAAGACATCAAAACTATGAAATAACACATATGGAATCATGTCGTAACCAAAAAAGTGTTAAACATATCTGTCACGCCCTGACTCAGGGGACGTTGATTTGTTGAGTCAGGGTGTGTATATTCCGTGTTATGTTGTGTTTTTCTATGTTTTGTTCTAGATCGTTTAGATCTATGTTGGCCAGGGTGGTTCCCAATCAGAGGCAGCTGTAGCTCGTTGTGATTGGGGACCATACTTAGGCAGCCTGTTTGGCACCAGTCTGTGTGGGATCTTGTTCTGTATAGGTTTGTAGTGTGTACCTTGAGACTTCACGTATCGTTTGTTTTGTCGTGTGTTCTGTACTTTAATAAAATGTACGCTTATCACGCTGCGCATTGGTTCAACCAATCCTTAAACGATTGTGACAATATCACAATACATTTTATATTCTTCAAAGTAGCCACCCTTTGCCTTGATGACAGCTTTGCACACTCTTGGCATTCTCTTAACCAGCTTCACGAGGAATGCTTTTCCAACAGTCTTGAAGGAGTTCCCACATCTGCTGAGCACTTGTTGGCTGCTTTTCCTTCACTCTGCGGTCCAACTCATCCCAAACCATCTCAATTGCGTTGAGGTCGGATGATTGTGGAGGCCAGGTCATCTGATGCAGCACTCCATCACTCTCCTTAGTCAAATAGCCCTTACACAGCCTGGATGTGTGTTTTGGGTGATTTTCCTGTTGAAAAATAAATGATAGTCCCACTAAGCACAAACCAGATGGGATGCCGTATCGCTGCAGAATGCTGTGGTAGCCATGCTGGTTAAGTGTGCATTGGGGGGAGTATTTCCTTATACAGTGAGGGAAAAAAGTATTTGATCCCCTGCTGATTTTGTACGTTTGCCCGCTGACAATGAAATGACCAGTCTATAATTTTAATGGTAGGTTTATTTGAACAGTGAGAGACAGAATAACAACAACAAAAATCCAGAAAAACGCATGTCAAAAATGTTATAAATTGATTTGCATTTTAATTAGGGAAATAAGTATTTGACCCCCTCTCAATCAGAAAGGTTTCTGGCTCCCAGGTGTCTTTTATACAGGTAACGAGCTGAGATTAGGAACACACTCTTAAAGGGAGTGCTCCTAATCTCAGTTTGTTACCTGTATAAAAGACGCCTGTCCGCAGAAGCAATCAATCAATCAGATTCCAAACTCTCCACCATGGCCAAGACCAAAGAGCTCTCCAAGGATGTCAGGGACAATATTGTAGACCTACACAAGGCTGGAATGGGCTACAAAACCATCGCCAAGCAGCTTGGTGAGAAGGTGACAACAGTTGGTGTGATTATTCGCAAATGGAAGAAACACAAAATAACTGTCAATCTCCCTCGGCCTGGGGCTCCATGCAAGATCTCACCTCGTGGAGTTGCAATGATCATGAGAACGGTGAGGAATCAGCCCAGAACTACACAGGAGGATCTTGTCAATGATCTCAAGGCAGCTGGGACCATAGAAAACAATTGGTAACACACTACGCCGTGAAGGACTGAAATCCTGCAGCGCCCGCAAGGTCCCCCTGCTCAAGAAAGCACACATACAGGCCTGTCTGAAGTTTGCCAATGAACATTTGAATGATTCAGAGGAGAACTGGGTGAAAGTGTTGTGGTCAGATGAGACCAAAATCGAGCTCTTTGGCATCAACTCAACTTGCCGTGTTTGGAGGAGGAGGAATGCTGCCTATGACCCCAAGAACACCATCCCAATCATCAAACATGGAGGTGGAAACATTATGCTTTGGGGGTGTTTTTCTGCTAAGGGGACAGGACAACTTCACCGCATCAAAGGGACGATGGATGGGGCCATGTACCGTCAAATCTTGGATGAGAACCTCCTTCCCTCAGCCAGGGCATTGAAAATGGGTCGTGGATGGGTATTCCAGCATGACAATGACCCAAAACACACGGCCAAGGCAACAAAGGAGTGGCTCAAGAAGAAGCACATTAAGGTCCTGGAGTGGCCTAGCCAGTCTCCAGACCTTAACCCCATAGAAAATCTGTGGAGGGAGCTGAATGTTCGAGTTGCCAAACGTCAGGCTCGAAACCTTAATGACTTGGAGAAGATTTGCAAAGAGGAGTGGGACAAAATCCCTCCTGAGATGTGTGCAAACCTGGTGGCCAACTACAAGAAACGTCTGACCTCTGTGATTGCCAACAAGGGTTTTGCCACCAAGTACTAAGTCATGTTTTGCAAAGGGGTCAAATACTTATTTCCCTCATTAAAATGCAAATCAATTTATAACATTTTTGACATGTGTTTTTCTTGATTTTGTTGTTGTTATTCTGTCTCTCACTGTTCAAATAAACCTACCATTAAAATTATAGACTGATCATGTCTTTGTCAGTGGGCAAACGTACAAAATCAGCAGGGGATCAAATACTTTTTTCCCTCACTGTATGAACTGTAACTCAGTAAAATCTTTGAAATTGTTTCATGTTGCATTTATATTTTTCTTCAGTATATTTAGTGATACGACATCATCTTACATACATTGACATCAGTAAATAATTATTTATTTAGTACATTTTAAAGGACAGTACCAAAGCAGTCCTGCCTTGTTTTTAGCCTCATTTGAGTTCACTGTTATGATAGTCAGGCCAAAACATTAAGATCTGAGAAATTTTTTTTGAATTCAGTAGCACACCTGCACACGCCCACACAGAGGCACACACACACATGCATGCTGCACTGACACATACACCCTGTAAATGCATTCCAACATACAGTACATTTACATTAGTCAACTAGTTCAAAGGCATGTGTTACGGAGTCTAGTTGATAGGTAATCGACTAGTTGGACTGTTCCCCAGACTCCACGCGTAGGGATTTGTACAAGGCTTAACAAGGCTATTGAACTGAACATTGGTGTCTGTCTTTATTCCTTAATCCAACTTATCGTACAGAAACATGGTATCAGAAGTGGCTCGGAAAACACACGTTTGTTATTTTTGTAGCTAAGTACAGTATAGGCGCAGTTACGTTCCATATGCGAACACAAGCCGTTTCCTACTCACAACACTGATCAACTCGTGTTAGCTGGCTAGCTAGCATCACTACCTACCTCCATGACTGAAGACAAAGAAATCTCCTATTCCATTGCTATGGCAGCGAACATTCCGCCACCAAATCACATGGTTCTCACAGGGGACTGGAATACTAATTGGGACAACTTCAGGGATGAATTCGAGGACTATGCGCTGGCGACCGGTCTACATGAGAAACCCAACGAGGTACAAGCGGCAACTCTGAGGAGTTTAATGGGCAGCGAATGCAGGCATATCTACCGGCACAATCTCACCCTCACGGCACGACAACAGTGTGATGCAAAGGCTATATTGGATGCATTGGGGAATGACTTCAAACCCGCCAGAAACGTAATTCTACGGTTCGTTTGCTGAAGCTGCAAACAGGAAGAGGGTGAGTCAGTACACAACTTTGTAACCCGTTTGAGAGAGAAATCCGCCACTTGTGAATACGGGGGATTGAAAGATGAACTGATTCGTGACAAAATAGTACTGGGAATTGCAATGAGAATACGCGCCGGCGTCTACTGAGAGAGAGAGGCTTAACATTAGTAACTGCCATCGAAATGTGCCGCACTGCTGAAGTCACTGACATGAGAATGAGAGCAATGGAAACGGAAACCCCACGCTCCGACGTTGATACTGTTCACGCTGTTGCTAGGCAGACATTCAGACAAAACCAATCGAGGCAGAGTAATTCACCATGAACGGTGAACACAGAGAGCCCTGTAGCATGTAAATACTGTGGGAATACACACACACGTGGCAAAGAGCACTGCCCGGCCTATGGAAAACCATGCAGAGCTTGTGGAACTAATAATCACTTTGCAAAAGTGTGTCTCAAAAGCAAAAGAAGGGTGTGTGAGGGCAAGATTCACTGTGTTGATGATGTTACTCAATGTTCAGAGCTGAACAGTGAAAGTGACATTTACATGCATGAATCCATTGGGGCTGTACACTCAAGAGGGAAGAAATGGTTTGTGACACTACGATTACACAACAAGCAACAACAATGTCAACTGGATTCGGGTGCTACATGCAACGTAATGAGCTACAACGACAAAATCAATCTGGCACCTGACACACATCTATTTCCCAGCGATACTAGACTAAAGCTGTACTCAGGAGAACTAATGAGCTCTATGGGCACCTTTGAGACCGAATGTGTTATTCGGGGACGCAAACACAAGCTGGAGTTCGAGATTGTGAAAACCAGTCAAAATCCTCTCTCTCTCAGGCTCTACATGCGAACGCCTGGGACTGATGCAGTTCACTGTACCAAATGACCTGCACATTGTGGATCATGTCCAGCATGGACCCCTGTCCAAAGAACAACTACTCAGCAGATATGACGATGTATTCAACATGCCCGTTGAATCAGTGCCTGGGGAGGTACACTTTGAAGTGGATGAGAGCATTACTCCAGTCCAGTGTGCTCCTCGCAATGTGCCCATTGCAATGAAAGTGGCTGTGAAGGCCCAGCTGGACAAGTACGAGGCCGATGGCCACATGACATCTGTGACTGAACCAACTGACTGGATCAGCAATATGGTCATAGTGAAAAAACCAGAGAAGCTGAGGGTCTGCATCGACCCAAAGCATCTGAACCAAGCACTGAAACGATCCCACTACATCATGCCGACACTAGAGGATGTCCTCTATAAGCTTCCCAAGGCCAGGATTTTCACCTTGGTGGATGCCCGAGATGCATTCCTTCAATGCAAGCTGGACGAAGAAAGCAGCTTCATGACTACCTTCTGGACCCCCTGGGGTCAGACACGCTGGCTCAAGCTCCCGTTTGGTGTCTCAGTGGCGCCTGAGGTATACCAACGCAAGCAGCACGAGTTACTGGCTGGGCTCAAGGGCATTGAACCCATCGCCGATGATATCCTGATCGTAGGCTGTGGTGAAACAGACGAAGAAGCAGAACGCGACCACGATGTGAAGCTCCTGGCACTGATGGAGCGCTGCCGATCAGTTAAGCTTCGTCTTGGCCTGAAGAAGCTGCAGTTCAAGGTGAAAGACGTCCACTTCCATGGCCACATTCTCTCGGCAAAAGGCCTGAAGCCGGACCCAGACAAGGTCCAAGCGATCCTCGACATGCCAAACCCGTCTGATGCAAAAGGAGTACAGCGTCTCATCGGCTTTGCAAACTATCTTGCAAAGTTCATGCCACACCTATCAGCAGTCTGTGAGCCTCTGCGCCGGTTGCTGGACAAAGACACACCATGGCACTGGCTACCCAAGCACGAGGCCGCAGTGCAGGAGATGAAATCTCTGGCTTCATCCATGCCAGTGTTGCGCTACTACGACGTCACGAAGCCTGTCACAATCCAGAGCGACTCTAGCCAAAGGGGACTTGGATGCTGCCTTATGCAGGAAGGCCAGCCCGTTGCGTTTGCCTCGAGAGCGCTCACCCCACCGAACAAAACTATGCACAAATTGAGAAAGAGTGCCTCAGCATCGTCTTCTCCTGCCAGCGATTCCATCACTACTTATATGGTCGAGAGCTGGTCACCGTTGAAACTGACCACAAACCACTCATTGCCATATTCAGTAAACCTCTCCTCAACGCGCCCAAGAGGCTTCAAAGTATGCTCCTGACTCTGCAAAACTACAGCCTGAAGGTCATTTACAAGCCAGGACCTGAGATGTACATCAGCGACACACTGAGCAGGGCAACAGCACAATGTACAGGTAGAGGCACTGCCTATCAGCGGCAGGCCATCTGCTCGCTACAGCAGGAACAACAAGATGTTCAACAGATCAATCAGGCAGACTACTTAAACGTGACAGATCACCGCCTAGCCCAGATCAGGCAACATACTGACAAGGACGAACACCTACAGTCACTGAAGTCCATGGCTCTAGCAGGTTGGCCATATCTGAAAGAGGAGACACCTTTCACAGTGAGAGAATACTGGACCTTTCGAGATGAGATCAGTGTGCAAAATGGCGTCTTGTTCAGAGGTCAGAAGGTCATTATTCCCAAATCACTACGTCCAGAGATGCTTACCCGCATACACTCCAGTCACGTCGGAGGTGACGCATGCTACCGTCAGGCTCGTGAAACATTATACTGGCCAAACATGCAAGCAGAAATTAAAGACTTTGTCAGCAACTGTACCACATGCAACGAGTACGCTCATGAACAGCAAAAGGAAACCATGATGTCACACGAACTGCCCACAAGGGCCTGGCAAATCATCAGCATGGACTTATTCAGCCACAGACAAAAGGACTATCTTCTCCTCGTTGATCATTACTCTGACTTTTGGGAAATTGAACTGCTCCCTGACTTGTCCGCAGAGACGGTCATAAAGCGCTGCAAGGCGCAGTTTGCAAGGCAAGGTCAGCCTGACAAGGTAATCACGGACAATGGCCCACAATTCACTGCACAGTTCAAGCGTTTCGCCTCAGAATGGGAGTTTGACCACGTGACCTCCTCTCCAAGACACCCAAAAGCAAATGGCAAGGCAGAATCAGCTGTCAAGATTGCAAAAAACCTGTTAAGCAGGGCCTTGCGCGACAGCAACGACCCATGGAAAGCGATCTTACAGTGGAGGAACACACCCACCGAAAACATGGACAGCAGCCCAGCACAACGCCTTCTGTCCAGACGTCTGAAGACTACTATCCCCGTAGCTAACAAGCTACTTGAGCCCTGCGTCATGGTTGGCGTCACGGACAAACTGCGTCACAGAAAGCAGCTCGCTAAGTGCTTCTACGACCGGACTGCTCGAGACCTACCAGAGCTGGAGGTGGGTGAAACTATAAGGATGAAACCGCTGCCGGGAGACCACACAGGACTTTGGAGGCTGGGCACATGCCTACAGAGAGTTGCACCACGTTCTTACCTGGTGGATGTTGGTGGCTCCCTCTATCGTCGCAATCGGGTGGATCTGCGCGTAGCAGAGCAGACAAACCAGAACATGCCATACACTCACTTAGATGAGCTGGATCACAGTCCAGGCCTAAGGGTAAGGGGTGCAGAATTGAGACATGAGCCAACTGAAGGTGAAGCTTCTACCCCACCAAACTCTCCAGCTCGTGGCCCTAATCCTACCCCTGTCAGAGCCAATACTTACTCACGGGTGGGTCGGCTGTGCAAGCCACCGGACAGGCTTACTCTGTAAGCAAGAGACTTAACTTGTTGTCTGTTAATTTAAAAAAAAAAATTTCAAAAAAATTTAAAAAAGGAAGATGACAGCTGAAGTAAAAAGAAAATGTCATGCTTTTCAATTGTTATGACTTGACTGTTAAGAACGCAATGTTATGCCGTTATGTTTGCACTTTCTATTGAAAAGGATGATGTTACGGAGTCTAGTTGATAGGTAATCGACTAGTTGGACTGTTCCCCAGACTCCACGCGTAGGGATTTGTACAAGGCTTAACAAGGCTATTGAACTGAACATTGGTGTCTGTCTTTATTCCTTAATCCAACTTATCGTACAGAAACAGCATGGCACTGGTTTTCTTGCGCTCATTAAAGGGATAATCCACCCCCAGTAATAAAAATCATGAAGCTCCTGTGAATTTGGTGAAAGATTATGTTCTATCAGCGGGTTTAATAAAACATTTCCCCATGATTTAACTTCTAAGTGGTCTGTCTGTGAAATCAGGAAATTGTGTAGGAACGTGTCATAGCTACATGGTTCTCATCACTGGAGATGGGGGATAACACACTATCACATTTCATAACGCTTTAAAATAAATGATCCCTCACTCCAGATCGCCAAATCAGCCAAGAGATGGTATAGGCATACTTGTCTAGAACACATCCATCCGTTTATATCATCATGACAAAGTATACATACTTAGCTTAGAGGTGCTCAATCTAAACAGTGCACCAAATTATTCAACTCAGTTTCTCCTTCAAGTACCATCTCGCAATGTGCCCTGTGTGTCTGTGGGAAATGTGGAAAAGGATGTTGTTGCCATAGCAACATACTCTGCAGTCGCTCTGGGCAGAGGAGAATTGCAAGTTGAACTCAGTGTTTAGGCAATTCTTCAGCTAGCTAGCTACTTCACATGCTGATATTGACCTTGGTATTATTGTGTGTATCTACGTTTGCTAACTAGCTAGATAGCCAGCCAGCCCAGAGAGAGAGCACTGCATTGTGGGTTTTGTAGTCTACTTGAGCTACGACAGATTTCCACAACGATTTTCACATTGCTACCAACCTTGTTATAACAACAAAATGAAACACTTGTTCACATTTTTTAAATGTTATTTAACACTGTTTAACAATTTTTATCATAGGAATTAGTGTTTTGGGGTGGATTATCCCTTTAAGCAACCACTCTTGGTGGTTTCAGTACTCATTAGAATGCATTCTTAGTAGGCTGTATGTATAACTCAATCATATTTTATCAGACATACATAACCTTTATTTTCATTACAGATTATTGTTACTGATTAAAGAGCCTATGTCTAGAACACGTTTGAGTGAAAGAGGGAATCAACTTGGATATAAGAGTGTTGTTATTCCTTGCTAAAGCTTCAATAATTACCCTGGCATTGTCTAAGGGAATCATTGTGGTCCGGGTAAGTAATTAGGCTGAGAGGAGAGACTAATGGAGGGAGAATAATTATGACCTTCCCCATTAGCTTCCACTTTTCCAGGAAGCTCACTGGAAGCCAATTCTTCCTATCCATTTTTTTCTTCCTCTGTCTTCAAGTCTATTCTCTTGCCCTTTTACATCTTGCACCTCCTCAGACTTTTCATCAAAACGTCACTTATTTTTTGTCTCTGCCACTCTTTCTTTCTGCATCAACCCTTTCCCCTTCGCCACCGAGTCTCTTTTTTTCTTCTCTCATTTTCCCTTTCTCTCTCCTCAGGCAATTATATTGAAAGTGAATGCAGTGAAGTGGGGAGAGAAGGTTTTTTTAAACTATTGAGGTATTCTGATTGGACAGCTAACCTTTAACTGGCACATGTTGGAAGCCACTTGCTGTATATCTATTTTAGTCACATCGATGGTGTTAAGTGTAAAGGTAAAGACGGCTTTTGTCATAAATTCTTGATTATTTTTTATAATAAGAAAAAAATAAAGATTTGAAGAATGCTAAAGATTCTTCTGAATTCTGATATAAGGTCCCATTAGAACTGTGAGCTGGCAGAGGAGACAGGGAAAGCACGAAATCAATCCCTCAATCTATCAGGGCCATCTGTGGCAGCCTCCTGACAACTTTGACAATTACAAATTACCATATCAGCCATATCTCTGACCCGGGGATGAGAACAATCTAGAGAGCGCAGGTGTTCATGATTAGCTCTCTCCTCCTAAACAGGCCATGGCTGTGATTTGGGACGGCAGCCCCAGTGAGAGAGCTCTAGTCTGGAAGAGGCTGGAAGAGCCCTGCATGAACAGGGATCTGATAGATAGCTCATTCCTTTCTCTGGGGACTCCCATCACTCCCCCATAGTCAACCTGTGAGCTGCATGCCTGGATCAGCCACAGACCTGTAGGAGCTGTGATCTGCATCTATCTCCAAACAGCACTAGCACTGGGATGGGCTGTCCTGCTGGATCCTGATGGGAGGACTCAAAAAACAGCTCATCGTGTTCAAGAGAAATAGAAGACCTGAGGGGGGGGGGGGGTGGAGAGTGATTATATTTTGAATAGGTCTGTGAGTGAAACAGTGCATTCGGAAAGTATTCAGACCCCTTGACTTTTTTCCACATTTTGTTACGTTACAGCCTTATTCCATTACTGGATTAAATGTTGTTTTTTTCAATAATCTACACACAATACCCCATAATGACAAAGCAAAAACAGGTTTTTATACATTTTTGCAAATTTATATTTAAAAAAACTGGAAAATTACATTTACATAAGTATTCAGACCCTTTAATCAGTACTTTGTCTAAGCACCTTTGGCAGAGATTACAGCCTTGAGTCTTGGTTATGACGCTACAAGCTTGGCACACATGTATTTGGGGAGTTTCTCCCATTCTTCTCTGCAGATCCTCTCAAGCTCTGTCAGGTTGGATGGGGAGCATCGCTGCCCAGCTATTTGCAGGTCTCTCCAGAGATGTTCGTTCGGGTTCAGGTCCGGGCTCTGGCTGGGCCACTCAAGGACATTCAGAGACTTGTCTCGAAGACACTCCTGTGTTTTCTTGGCTGTGTGCTTAGGGTCGTTGTCCTGTTGGAAGGTGAACCTTTGCCCCAGTCTGAGGTCCTGAGCACTCTAGAGCAGGTTTTCATCAAGGATCTCTCTGTGCTTGGCTCCGTTCGTCTTTCCCTTGATCCTGACTAGTCTCCCAGTCCCTGCCGCTGAAAGAAATCCCCACAGCATAATGCTGCCACCACCATGCTTCACCGTAGGGATGGTGCCAGGTTTCCTCCAGACGTGACGCTTGGCATTCAGGCCAAAGAGTTCAATCTTGGTTTCATCAGACCAGAGAATATTGTTTCTCATGGTCTGAGAGTACTTTAGGTGTCTTTTGGCATAGTCCAAGCGGGCTGTCATGTTCCTTTTACTGAGGAGTGACTTCCGTCTGGCCACTCTACCATAAAGGCCTGATTGGTGGAGTGCTGCAGAGATGGTTGTCCTTCTGGAATGTTCTCCCATCTCAACAGAGGAACTCTGGAGCTCTGTCAGAGTGAACATCGGGTTCTTGGTCACCTCCCTGACCAAGGCAGTTCTCCCCTGATTGCTCAGATTGGCCGGGCAGCCAGCTCTAGGAAGAGTCTTGGTGGTTCCAAACTTCTTCCATTTAAGAATGATGGAGGCCACTGTGTTCTTGGGGACCTTTAATGATGCAAACATTTTTTGGTACCCTTCCCCAGATCTGTACCTCGACACAATCCTGTCTCGGAGCTCTATGGACAATGTATTCGACCTCATGGCTTGGTTTTTGCTCTGACATGCACTGTCAATTGTGGGACCTTATATAGACAGGTGTGTGCCTTTCCAAATCATGTCCAACCAATATAATTTACCACAGGTGGACTCCAATCAAGTTGTAGAAACATCTCAAGAATGATCAATGGAAACAGGATGCACGTGAGCTCAATTTCGAGTCTCATAGCAAAGGGTCTGAATACTTATGTAAATAACAATTTTTTTTTATAAATGTGCTAAAATAAATGTCAACCTGTTTTTTGCTTTGTCATTATGTGGTGAAAAATTGTAGTTATTCCATTTTAGAATAAGGCTGTAACTTAACAAAATGTGGAAAATAGGAGGGTCTGAATACTTTCCGAATGCACGGCAGATGCTTCATAGACAATCAATCAAGCTTAGGCTGTTTGACCATCCCCACCATGAAATGTTATTTTGCCTTTGATTTTTTGGGGATATCCATACAAAGCTTAAAATAAATTATTACTTTTGCCAAAGGGATTTTTGTTGTTTTTGTTGTTGATTTGACTACTTAAAGGTAGACTCAGTGATATGACGTAGATGCAGAAAGTAAACAGCATAGTGGGTCAATTTCCACATCAACTAAGGGCATTGATGTGTGAGGCTCAACTTCTTGGCTGTCCCATGGCTACCACATTGTAAAAGCATAAGGCGAACCCGTGCACATGCTCAGATACTGTGTGTGACTTGCATCTTGCTCATCTCAATGTCTGCGGTGCTGCTCATGGCAACGTCATTTCGCTGAGTCTACCTTTAACTTGTTGGAAGGATAAATAAACACTTTTATATTGCCATGCTCAAAATGAGTTAATATTGTCGAAAGTTTTAACTCTGCCAGATGGTGTGGGGTAATTGTGGGTTTCTCATGTTCATGTGGCACTTGTTTCTTGTTCTTATGTTTTAGCACATATAATTAAAACAGAACTATCTGCATGTGGT
The DNA here is from genome assembly GCF_020615455.1 of Coregonus clupeaformis. Lineage (NCBI taxonomy): Eukaryota > Metazoa > Chordata > Actinopteri > Salmoniformes > Salmonidae > Coregonus > Coregonus clupeaformis. Next base: position 39,075,863 of record NC_059204.1, read on the forward strand.
TTTGGGGAGGTTGTTAAAATGTGTTCTTTGGTTGGTTCCTAAGTTGTCTGTGGATGGTCCACTAACCATTTGTCTATTATTAGAATGGATTTTACTCCCTTCTGCTCTAAATGTAGTTGACATAAAAGTCACAGTACATTGTGTGATGTGTAGTGACATACACTGACAAGTGAGAAAAAAAATATGTTAATGAAATATTTTCATCCCAAGGTTTTGACATTAATGAGCGCTATACAGAATGCAAATTGGCAACACAGATTTCAATTTTGTGAAATGTTTATACAAAGGATGTTTACTTTTGTTGAAATACAAATGTATTTAATCTATTCTGTAGTTATGCAGTACTGACAATATTGAAGGTGTATATGTTTTAATAGATGGGATAATTATACATAATTACAGGTTGGTTGAGGCTTTTTGTCTTCTTTATGACAAACATTTAATTGGCCTTTGGTGAACCTGTCATTCCGAACGGATGCATTTAAACACATTTACTGTGTTTTTTTTATCCTATTTTCATGAATTCTGCTCTGAATCAGAGGGTCATATTATAAAGAGGACAATTTGTGTTGAACAAAATTGCAAATATGGCATGTTTAGCCCTTCAAAGGTAAACTGTTTCACTCTCTCATTGCTATATTATGTTTAGAATAGTACGAACCCAAGCAACAGCAATGATTATACCTGTTAGCAAAATAAACAAAATAGTGATTGGACAAATCATTCATCATTACCATACAGATACATGTACAATGTTTTGAATATAAAATTACTTTATTTTGTGCATACTAGGTCAATAAAAAAAATCAAAAAGATTCCGTAACTGAATAAATCATTTTGATTATTAGCTAGCTATTGTTGTCAGCAGTGGCGTCATGCCCGTGAAGGGCACAGGGGCGCGTGCCCCCTCAGATTATTATTATTATTATTATTGGGTTTTTCTCTGCAATGCTACTAGCCACTTGCCAATTCTATGAAGTTGGGTTTAGCTAGCCCAGATAGTTCCCAATTTCCCAACCTTATACAGTGCATTCGGAAAGTATTCAGACCCCTTCCCTTTTTCCACATGTTGTTACGTTACAGCCATATTCTAAAATGGATTGAAAACATTTTCCTCATCAATCTACATACAATACCCCATAATGACAAAGAGAAAACAGGTTTTTAGAAGAAAAAATATATATATATTTACATAAGTATTCAGACCCTTTGCTATGAGACTCGAAATTGAGCTCAGATGCATCCTGTTTCCATTGATCATCCATTAGATGTTTCTACAACTTGATTGGAGTCCACCTGTGGTAAATCCAATTGACTGGACATTTGGAAAGGCACACATCTGTCTACATAAGGTCCCACAGTTGACAGTGCATTTCAGAGCAAAAAGAGCGGCCAGACGGAAGCCACTCCTCAGTAAGGCACATGACAGCCCACTTGGAGTTTGCCAAAAGGCACCTAAAGGACTCTCAGACCATGAGAAACAAGATTCTCTGGTCTGATGAAACCAAGATTGAACTCTTTGGCCTGAATGCCAAGCGTCACGTCTGGAGGAAACCTGGCACCATCCCTACGTTGAAGCATGGTGGTGGCAGCATCATGGTATGGAGATTTTTTTCAGCGGCAGGGACTGGGAGACTAGTCAGGATTGAGAGAGTACAGACAGATTCTTGATGAAAACCTGCTCCAGAGCGCTCAGGACCTCAGGCTGGTGCAAATGTTCAACTTCCAACAGGACAACGACCCTAACCACACAGCCAAGACAACGCAGGAATGGCTTCAGGACAAATCTCTGAATTTCCTTGAGTGGCCCAGCCAGAGCCCGGACTTGAACCCGATCGAACATCTCTGGAGAGACCTGAAAATAGCTGTGCAGCGATGCTCCACATCCAACCTGATAGAGCTTGAGAGGATCTGCAGAGAAGAATGGGAGAAACTCCCCAAATACAGGTGTAGCGTCATTCCAAAGAAGACTCGAGGCTGTAATCGCTGTCAAAGGTGCTTCAACAAAGTACTGAGTAAAGGGTCTGAATACTGATGTAAATGTAATATTTCAGTTTCCATTTTAGAATAAGGCTGTAACGTAACAAAACGTGGAAAAAGGGGTCTAAATAGTTTCCGAATACACTGTAACTAGCTACGAAGAAGCCATTTCAGTCTATCAAGTTAGAGTAGCTATTTTGTCCAACTATCTTTGCTGGCATGCCTGCTGGCAAGGTTGGTAGACTTTAGAAAAGCAAACGATAACTAAATGTACTGAATAAGACTCACATTCATTTCAATTTTTTACACAGATTTTAGCAGAGATGCAGAGAAGCATATTTAGTTTCTTTAAAAAAAGAAACACCAGTCAGGAGGATACATACAGCTCAAGAGGTATGCTTAGATATTTAGAAAGATATACATAAAGTTTTTACATAGAATTAAGCATAATGATTATGGCTTTAGATTGCAGGAAAAAGCTGTTTCAGGTGTTTGAAATACTACATTCGCCTACTTACAGATGGAGCACGAGACTCCCTCCGGACCACCCCCCGCCATCCTCACATACTTTTGTGCACCCTTAGATTTTGTGGGTGCATGACGCCCCTGGTTGTCAGGTTGTCAATATTTTCAAAGCATGGGTTCATTCTATGTCTGGATATTCTGCTGGTTTTAAAATGAAGGTCATACAAAATTAGAATTAGATTTAGATCTCCAGAATGTAGTATTATTAACACACATTTTCCTACTACCACTTCACTATTGCAAAAACATTTTTGCATTAGAGACTTTGAAAAAAACTGTGAGACACTGAAACAGCTGACAGGTCAGAAAAAAATTATGTTTCAAGGGGTAAATTAAATAGCGCTTACCCACAAAGCAAATTGCTCTTGAGTTCATTGAAACAGCCATTATGTGAAGAAAGCCTTGTTTTTGTGGTCTGACAGTTTTCTGAGTTATCTGGAAAGACAGAGGCTAATTTATCTGAGTTTGTATGCAATGATTAATCCACAATCACATCCCTTTACAGAGGTTTGCTCCCTATATCTCTAGCACAAACACACACACACAGCACTCACATGCAAGCATGCACGCACACACAAAACACACACAGGTAGGCGCGCACACACACACACACAGACTCACACAGTTATATGAACTGTTGTTGATTTGAATGAGAGGAGTGTTATCACTACACTTTGTGTTAGTAAAGAAAGGGCAGTGGTTTGTTTGTCTTGTTCCTAATTTTCGCCTGTCACTTTGGATGTGTCCAGACATCTGTTTTAATGTATTTTTGCAGTGGCAACAGCATGTTCACAAACATACACCCATCCAGGCATCTTTCATAGTAAACAAAGCTCCCCAAAGACTTCCTCTTGGCCTCAGGGACATGAAGTACATGTTGATAATATGCATATGAAAAAGAAAGCAAAGATGCAATCAATGAATTTCAATACCACTGGGAAAAGTAGTCAGTGTTTCTGCGATATGTATTCTCTGAGCCTTAGAGACAATAAACAATAATTGCACATGTTTCCATGGCAACACTCATCAGCAATAATTTGCCTCTGGTTTTATAAGACAACATACTGCACCCAGCATACTGTTCCTTGTTTCGGTTGCAATTGATCATTTCTATAACAACATGAGCATATCATTTATGCCATCATTTGAACAATATGAAAATGTTATTGAATTTTTGCTCATGGATCTGTTCTATATTGATTAATGACACAAGATCAAGAAGATATGTATCTTGAGGCATTGTGACTGTACAGGTCTCTTTCCTACGCAAAAGGATATTCTGAGACGAAAGCACTACCCTCACACCAATAACCAATATTGTTTTAATGACATTCCGCCATGTTGCAGATATTCACCCACACATTTTTTGTTGTATCGACCCTTATTTATCATGGTATACTATCAGCTCTTCAATGTTATCCACTTGACTTAGTTGTGCGTGATTGATAAGAACAGGTTGTTGTACAGTACAAGACCTGCGAAGTGGTGATGTGGAGCTAGTTTTAGTTCTTTATGCAGAATTAGCTCAGAGGAGTATAATGAGTGGTTGTGTTCCTCAGGTAAATCACTCAGAGAGGTTATAGTGTACCTCTAATGGATTACTGCTCCGATGAGGGGCCTGAAAACCTGAAAATGCTTTCAAACTAATCTGCTACACTGATGTCACAGCCCTGGCTTAGAAACTTCTACAACCCACACAAGGAAAAAATGAGTTGGCATCCCTATGATATGTACTGCACTTCCACTGAGTATGGAGTATAGTGTAGGTATGAGTAGTCAAAGTAGTCCAAAAAAATCCCTGTAGTCAAAAACATCAAATATAAAGCAAAGGCAGATGCTTTTTAGTCTTTGTATTATTTGATTCGTAAAAACATGTAATTTTTTGTGTATTGTTTTCCAATAAAAGTACAGAGTGAATTAACTTGGCGAGATTGACTGTGGATTTATGCAAGCTACTAAATAACTTAAATTATTGGTTCACTGGAGTTCACAAAACTTTGCAAAACAGATGAAATATTTGTGGAATAAAACAGCAAAAAATAAAAACGTAAAAAGTACATTCTTTGAAAAGATTCAAATGTGTTTTTCCAGCATGGAAGCCAGATGAATATTTTAAGCAGAAACGCTTTGGTTATGCTGCGGTACAGAGAGCACTTCAGAGTTTGAACATGCTGTGTTTCTGTCCGGCCGGGCCGTGGGCTCAGCACTTTGGCTGCACAGTGGCGGTGAAAGAATGGCTTCTGTCCAGAGATAATGGAATTGGTGTGTTCTCCCTGGGCTGCGCTCCTGGCTGGAGTTAATTCTGTTAATAGCAGGAGCTTCTACTGGCATATCCCTGGCTTGGGCGACACGCGGGGAGGAGAGAGGAGAGTGGTCCAGGATGAAGGTAGTACAGGCTGGATGGATGTATAATGAAGGGGCTAGAATCTACAGCTCATAATTACTCTTGGAGCTGCTAATGTGTAATAATGAAAGAGCCAGGCCCTCCACTCTTCACTCCAAATTTCTCGCCATACAAAGCCATCAGAAAAGGCAAGGGGATCTAAGAAATTAAGGTGTGGCATAGGTGTGTCTACAGATACACCATATTCTGACCTTGACTTAATTCCCTTATAATTCCAGCACATTTACGCACAAGGAAACCATGCATAAGGTCTAGCGAACCTGCCAGTTCCAAGTGGAAAAAGCATCTGCTTTCTTTTTTCCGATAGAAATAACAGCATTCTCCATGCACAGTCATTTATTAATTCATTAGAGTCTAAGGGGGGGTGCTAAGCTCACATATGTAATTATTTTAAGATGGTCATACTATGGATCATTTAGCTATTTGATTTTGAAATGTAGAACCCCTTTAGACATATTTAACCCCTTTTTTTGGCTAGGCACAAAACTACCTTCATACTTGTTTTTTAAAACCGATACCGGTTACCTTCAGACGAGTCCCGTGACACTTGTTGGGGTCGTTGAGCAAAACGAACAACACCATCGTGAGTCTCCCCTTTCCATAGAGTTGTCATAATAGTTTGTATGTCAGACCGTTCGGTCTATATAGATGTTTTTGTAAGAAGACTGATTTTCGGGATGTCTCATGGTCTGACAAACACCGCTCTAGCTCTGCCACCTTTCACCGCAGATGCGGTAGATTGAGACGCATCCAATGCAAAACAACAGATATCTCTAGCTTAATATCTCTAGCTTTATTACATAACTTAGATTGACGCACCGGTGCGTCAATCGACTCTAGGGGGTTAATTGGTAAGAGCTATTGATAGGGGATTGTAAATACACATAGCAATTGTTTGAGATGTTTCCTATTGTTCCCTGGAAACTAATGTGAAACCAGTCACATGGAAGCAATCTGAAAATCATATTAACATGACATGTATTGCGGCCCCTTTTCCACAGTGAAGTAGGCTATAAATAGCTGTGCCATTATTCCACATTCTTATTGTGTTTGCCTGGATGAAATTTGGAGAATCAAGCTATAGGCATCTGTAGTGCTAAACCTGCCGAGTTGATGTATGTGCTTTAGAATGCTTTAATTAAATGCCTGGACTTTTCTCCATTTCATTTTACAATTTGTATCATGTTAAAGATTAGCCACTATCGAGAGCCACCGTCAGTCAGCAATACCAACATACATTTATGACTGTCACTTTTTCTTCCATTTTACATCGTTCCATTCCATTCTGTTTACCTTTCTTTCCTCTGTCAGGTCTGTGAAGTCCTGAGGGTCACTAGCATTAGTGGATCATATTAGGCTAACGTTGTGCAATAATCATTATGGAACTCAGACCTGTAGCAGGTTAAAATTGGAGCCTGATTCACGGTTCACGACAACTGGACCATTGTCATACAGTTCCATGATTAGTGAGGATTAGGGTAGATTTATCGGACTGTTGTTCAACGCTTATTGAACACTTTTTTCCACTTTCCAATATTTAATGAATTGAACTTGAATATGACAACTTTCAGGATGAATCAAACAAATGTATTTTTGATTCATCAATATATTTAGTACGTAAAGGCTCTCCAAACAATTTTTTTTTACGATTCATACATACATTCCTAACCCTAAAACGTGCCCAAATAAATCTACCAGTTGGTGCTGAAATCGAGACGAATATGCATATATATAAAAAAGTATGTGGACACCCCTTTAAATGAGTTAATTTGGCTATTTCAGCCTCACCCATTGCTGACAGTTGTATAAAATCGAGCACACAGCCATGCAATCTCCATAGACAAACATTGGCAGTAGAATGGCCTTACTGAAGAGATCAGTGACTTTCAACGTGGCACCATCATAGGATGTCACCTTTCCAACAAGTCAGTTCGTCACATTTCTGCCCTGCTAGAGATGCCCCGGTCAATTATAAGTGCTGTTATTGTGAAATGGACACGTCTAAGAGCAACAACGGCTCAGCCGCGAAGTGGTAGGCCACACAAGATCACAGAACGAGACCGCCGAGTGCTGAAGCGCGTAGCAAATTAAAATCGTCTGTCCGAGTTCCAAACTGCCTCTGGAAGCAACGTCAGCACGAGAACTGTTGGTCGGGAGCTTCATGAAATGGATTTCCATGGCCGAGATCACCATGCGCAATGCCAAGTGTCGGCTAGAGTGTTGTAATGCTCGCCGCCATTGGACTCTGAAGCAGTGGAAACGCGTTCTCTGAAGGGATGAATCACGCTTCACCATTTGGCAGTCCGACCGACGAATCTGGGTTTGGCAGATGCCAGGAGAACGCTACCTGCCCGAATGCATACTGCCAAATGTAAAGTTTGGTGGAGGATAAATAATGTTCTGGGGCTGTTTTCATTGTTCGGGCTAGGCCCCTTAGTTCCAGTGAAGGGAAATCTTACGGCTACAGCATACAATGACATTCTAGACGATTCTGTGCTTCCAACTTTGTGGCAACAGTTTGGGGAAAGCCCTTTCCTGTTTCATGCACAAAGCGAGGTCCATACAGAAATGGTTTGTCGAGATTGGTGTGGAAGAACTTGACTGGCCTACACGGAGCCCTGACCTCAACCCCATCGAACACCTTTGGAAGGAATTGGAACGCCGACTGCGAGCCAGGCCTAATCGCCCAACATCAGTGCCAGACCTCACTAAAGCTCTTGTGGCTGAATGGAAGCAAGTCCCTGCAGCAATGTTCCAACATCTAGTGGAAAGCCTTCCCAGAAGAGTGGAGGCAGTTATAGCAGCAAACTTGGGACTAACTCCATATTAATGATCATGATTTTGGAATGAGATGTTCGACGAGCAGCTGTCCACATACTTTTGGTCATGTAACACTGAAGCATGCATGAGAGCATCAGCTGTTCCGGAAGACTGTGTGATCACGCTCTCTGTAGCCGATGTGAGTAAGACCTTTAAACAGGTCAACATTCACAAGACATATTACCAAGACGTGTACGCCAAGCATGCGCTGACCAACTGGCAAGTGTCTTCACTGACATTTTCAACCTATCCCTGACTGAGTCTGTAATACCAACATGTTTCAAGCAGACCACCATAGTCCCTGTGCCCAAGAACACTAAGGTAACCTGCATAAATGACTACCGACCCGTAGCACTCACGTCTGTTGCCATGAAGTGCTTTGATAGGCTGGTCATGGCTCACATCAACATCACTATCCCAGAAACCCTAGACCCACACCAATTTGCATACCGCCCCAACAGATCCACAGATGATGCAATCTCTATTGCACTCCACACTGCCCTTTCTCACCTGGACAAAAGGAACACCTACGTAAAAATGCTATTTATTGACTACAGCTCAGCATTCATCACCATAAACACCTCCCTCTACAACTGGATCCTGGACTTCCTGACGGGCCTCCCCCAGGTGGTAAGGATAGGTAACAACACATCTGCCATGCTGATCCTCAACACAGGGGCCCCTCAGGGGTACGTGCTCAGTCCCCTCCTGTACTCCCTGTTCACCCATGACTGCATGGCCAGGCACGACTCCAACACCATCATCAAGTTTGCCGATGACACAACAGTGGTGGGCCTGATCACCGACAACGATGAGACAGCCTATAGGGAGGAGGTCAGAGACCTGGCCATATGGTGCCAGGATAACAACCTCCTCCTCAACTTGATCAAGACAAAGGAGATGATTGTGGACTACAGGAAAAAGAGGACAGGGCACGCCCCAATTCTCATTGATGGGGCTGTAGTGGAGCAGGTTGAGAGCTTCAAGTTCCTTGCTGTCTACGTCACCAACAAACTATCATGGTCCAAACACATTAAGACAATTATTTGTTATTTGTATTTTGTTATTATCTTTTTTTTTTACTTAACACTTATTTTTCTTAAAACTGCATTGTTGGTTAAGGGCTTGTAAGTAAGCATTTCACTGTAAGGTCTACAGCTGTTGTATTCGGCGCATGTGACAAATAAAATTTGATTTGATTATATATATTTTTTAAATATGGAAGAAAAATACACATATGAACAACAACTTACAGACGCACACAAACAACGACACATCTCCTCTGCCCAGACCTGCATGCTCAGAACTCCATCCCTACTGTCTGCATTTTTGTTTGTTTGCCACATGGCCTTAAATTGTACCAATTTGTTTTTCTCGGTCACCCATGCTATTTCAATATTTCAATAATAAATCATTCGATTTTTCCATTGTGGTACTGATGGCGGATTAATTTATTTCCACGTTTTTAATATGTTTTTTTTTCAAGATGAGTGATAAGAAGAGCATCGTCCAGCCCATTGGGTATCTCACTACACCCCATATGCCATGTCTTGAAATATGCAGACAGATGGATTAAAAGTACGTTTACATTTACAAGTTTACAATACTTCTGACAGCCAACTTTCTAGCTCCACCCATAACGTTTGGACTTTATATCATTCCCAGAAAGCATGGATTATTGAATAATTGTTTGTTTTACAGTTAAGACATGACTCTGCCATTGTACTGTAACATTTTAGAATTTTGTCTCTTGCATAATAAATTATATACATTAGTTTATACCAGATTAGGCGTACATTTTCTTTAACTGTAATTTCATTAGTAATGCTCCAACTTTCCCTCCATCTTGTGCCTACATCAGTTCTTTCTAAGTCTTGTTTCCAATAGTTTATATTTTTTTCTAAGTGGTTGTCAGTTGGGTATGCTCTCTGCAACATTTTGCATATCTTACCTATCATATATGACTCGTTTCGCTGGTCACTACTTCACAAGAGAGCCATTTGAACGTAAACTTTTTTTAAAAATCAAAATGCGTTTTTTGGGCAGAAATGCCTTCTGGAACATTTGAACTTTCCAGTGCCTTAATAACACATTTGTATGCCATCTGTAAATACGAATAAAATTGTTAAATTACGAGCCTAGTTGGTTAAGCCACAGAAAAAGACAGCAACCTTCCCAGCCATGATTGGCTGAGATATTGACATGCCTAGAGAGGAGAGAGGATTGGTCTGCCATATAGCACACTTCTGTATATTTGAGCTGGTCAGTATGTGTAGGTAATCCTGTCTAACGCGGCTTTTTTTTTTATGTATCGTGTAGTGGAGCTGCATAAGTGTTGCTCTCCACTTTCTGGAGGATAGTTTTGAAATCAGTGGAATTAGAGTATGATAGCTAAAGAGATGGAGAAAACACCTGTCTCTGGATTACAACTTCAAACTAAGGGCAACCATGGCATCCGTGACAGGGAGACGCCTCCATCATGCATGATGTATACGGGTAAAATAGTCTAGCTAGCTAAATTTTCTGATATTACACGTTTCTAATTTTGACAGAAAGGGGTTTCATTTCAAGTTAAAGTGTACTGTTAGCTATCTAGCTAAAGTTATATTGCTGGCTCACTAGCTAACGTTACGTGTATGATCTTATTATTCATATCTCAGAGCCATTTGCTTGCTAACATTGAACCTGGTTGGTTAGCTACCTGCAGATTCATGCAGGGTAGTAAAGTCATGAGTTGGGATTATGGTTCATTGTTTAACTAGCTAGCTAACGTTAGCTGGCTGACTCGCTAGCTAACATTACGTGTATGATCTTATTATTTGTATCTCAGAGACATTTACTTGGCTTGTTAGAGCCTAATGTTAGCTAGCTAACATTGAACCTGGTTGGTTAGTTACCTGCAGATTCATGCAGGGTAGTAACGTCATGAGTTGGGATTATGGTTCATTGTTTACCTAGCTAACTAGCTACATGTCTTAACAAAAGACTCCACTATGCAAGTAACCTTTTCGGGTGCGTTCGTAAATTCAGTTTGAGTATGGCAGAGCGCAGAATAACTGATGAATTTACGAACGCACAACACCCATTGAATATGGCCGGTGTCAGTAAACGTCAGCAAAAAAGCGTAATTAATTGTTGCCAGCAGCACAGTTACAGTCACCAACACTCTGGATACATCAAAAAGCCTAACCAGCTCTGCTAGGGCAAGTATTTTTTTAAGTTTTCATTTTATCCAGAGGTAAACAATTAACCATAATCTCAATTTTGTGTCTGGAAGTAGCTAGCAAGCTAGCCAATGTTAGCCAGTAAGCTTGGGTGCTTCACTACGGTTGTGAGGTCAGAACGCTCGGATCAATCCTACTCATCGGCCAGAGAGTCAAGTGTGCGCTCTGAATGCTCCGAGAGCAAAACGAGATGGGTGGGGCTGAAGCTTAAGAGGGTGTGAACAATCCTGAATGGGTGTAGACAAAGAAGAACTCTTCAGTAGGTACCAAAACATTCAAAGGCCATTTTCTCAAAAGTGAGATTACAAGTTTATCAACTTTCAAAGCAGAATTACTTTCCCATTGTTCCCTTAAATGCAGTGTATGATATACAATTTTGTAGCTCTGTGTCTCTGCTTTTATCCAATGTAAAAAACACAATTTCAAATATTGCTACATAAGACCAAATCAAGGCAGTTGGTCACATATGAACATCCTTCTCTGACTCAAATAAGATTCCCTTAATGTTGCTCTGATGTCCAAAAGATTTTACATCGAAATTTCGTGATATGTAATTTTTAAGTTGCAAGTATTTAAAACTATCTTCATTGGTCAGTCCAGAATTACTTTGGAATTCTGTCATTTAAATAAATATATTTCCTGTTACCAAGTCATTTACGGTTTCCATGCCTTTAGTTTTCCATGTGAACCAATTTATCTGTGAATTCTGAAAAGCTATCCAAGGATTGTTTCATAAGGCTGTGTTTTTATGGAGTGAAATTGGTTCTTGTACAATATGTTTCATTTTCTTCCATAATGTTATAGTGTTCTTAACTATGAAGTTGTTAATGTTCTTAGCTTTATTCTTTGAAAATAGACACGTAAAAAGGTTCTGGGGATGAGCATGTGCATCTTCAATATGTACCCATTGTTCCTCAGTGCATTTAACTATACAGTGGGGAAAAAAGTATTTAGTCAGCCACCAATTGTGCAAGTTCTCCCACTTAAAAAGATGAAAGAGGCCTGTAATGTTCATCATAGGTACACGTCAACTATGACAGACAAAATTAGAAGAAAAAAATCCAGAAAATCACATTGTAGGATTTTTTATGAATTTATTTGCAAATTATGGTGGAAAATAAGTATTTGGTCACCTACAAACAAGCAAGATTTCTGGCTCTCACAGACCTGTAACTTCTTCTTTAAGAGGCTCCTCTGTCCTCCACTCGTTACCTGTATTAATGGCACCTGTTTGAACTTGTTATCAGTATAAAAGACACCTGTCCACAACCTCAAACAGTCACACTCCAAACTCCACTATGGCCAAGACCAAAGAGCTGTCAAAGGACACCAGAAACAAAATTGTAGACCTGAACCAGGCTGGGAAGACTGAATCTGCAATAGGTAAGCAGCTTGGTTTGAAGAAATCAACTGTGGGAGCAATTATTAGGAAATGGAAGACATACAAGACCACTGATAATCTCCCTCGATCTGGGGCTCCATGCAAGATCTCACCCTGTGGGGTCAAAATGATCACAAGAACGGTGAGCAAAAATCCCAGAACCACACGGGGGGACCTAGTGAATGACCTGCAGAGAGCTGGGACCAAAGTAACAAAGCCTACCATCAGTAACACACTACGCCGCCAGGGACTCAAATCCTGCAGTGCAAGACGTGTCCCCCTGCTTAAGCCAGTACATGTCCAGGCCCGTCTGAAGTTTGCTAGAGTGCATTTGGATGATCCAGAAGAGGATTGGAAGAATGTCATATGGTCAGATGAAACCAAAATAGAACCTTTTGGTAAAAACTCAACTCGTCGTGTTTGGAGGACAAAGAATGCTGAGTTGCATCCAAAGAACACCATACCTACTGTGAAGCATGGGGGTGGAAACATCATGCTTTGGGGCTGTTTTTCTGCAAAGGGACCAGGACGACTGATCGGTGTAAAGGAAAGAATGAATGGGGCCATGTATCGTGAGATTTTGAGTGAAAACCTCCTTCCATCAGCAAGGGCATTGAAGATGAAACGTGGCTGGGTCTTTCAGCATGACAATGATCCCAAACACACCGCCCGGGCAACGAAGGAGTGGCTTCGTAAGAAGCATTTCAAGGTCCTGGAGTGGCCTAGCCAGTCTCCAGATCTCAACCCCATAGAAAATCTTTGGAGGGAGTTGAAAGTCCGTGTTGCCCAGCGACAGCCCCAAAACATCACTGCTCTAGAGGAGATCTGCATGGAGGAATGGGCCAAAATACCAGCAACAGTGTGTGAAAACCTTGTGAAGTTTACAGAAAACGTTTGACCTGTGTCATTGCCAACAAAGGGTATATAACAAAGTATTGAGAAACTTTTGTTATTGACCAAATATTTATTTTCCACCATAATTTGCAAATAAATTCATTAAAAATCCTACAATGTGATTTTCTGGATTTTTTTTTCTCATTTTGTCTGTCATAGTTGACGTGTACCTATGATGAAAATTACAGGCCTCTCTCATCTTTTTAAGTGGGAGAACTTGCACAATTGGTGGCTGACTAAATACTTTTTTCCCCCACTGTATGTCACAACTAAAAGCCTTGGGTAGCGAGTTGATACAATTCCAAGTCTGGAAGGTTAAAACCACTCTCAGACTTAGGAAGATGTAAAACGTTCCTTTTTATTCTATGAATTTTAGTAGCCCATATAAAGTCATTTAAAGTCTGTTATGACTGAGTGTCCTTTTTTAAACAGTGTCTTCGGTGGGGTAAGTGGTATTACCGAAAATATATACAAAAACTTTGGGAGCCATGCTATTATAAAGAGGTTTATTCTGCCTGTAAGATTTATGGGAATATTATTCAATTTAATTAGATCTGCTTTCATATTGTTGAGTAATGGAATAAAGTTATCTTTATATATTTGTAGTTTGTTGTCCACTTATTAATTATTCTAAGTATGTAATATTTGTTGTGGTCCACTTAAAGGATTGATGTAGATCATTAGTTATTATTTATCTTTTTCCTATTGCCATATTACATTTTTTTCCGGGATTTTATATCGCGGGATTTATATTTTATATCGCAGGATTATTTGAGTATTCAGAAAATGTTTTTAGCAAAGGAGGCATTGAGTTTTCAATACTGGTCAGGTATATCAGGAGATCATCTGCAAATAAGTTGAGTTTATATTCATGTTTTCAATACTGATACCTGTTAAGTTTTGGTTCTGTCAAATTCTTTATGCAAGCGGTTCAATTGCCAGTGCAAACATGATGGGGGAGAGGGGACATCCCTGCCTTGTGCCCCTTTCTAAAGCAATTTCACCAGATGATGTATTATTTGCATTATTTAGATGGCTTTCTTTAATTGATCCCTATATTCTGAACCCGTTCTCTCTGTATTCTGTTGACAGAATTCTAATTAAACACTGGGCGAAAAGGGTCCATATCCGTTTTAATCCATTTTTGATATTCTGTATCCAGATGTGTCTTTTAGACATATATGATATGGGGATTACTCTGAATATCACTCATGGACATTTCCTATGGCTGGATATGGACATATTCAATATCCTGAGATATGTGACATCCTATTTTGTCTCTTAATGTTGACAAATACTGACTGTATACATTGCATATCTGTGTTTTCTCAGCATATTCAAGATATTAAGCTATATTGATTCCAGATATGCTTCTCTTTGCTGAGGTCAATATCCGGATCTTGATATGCTTTTGATATGCTGAAAATAAGGACAATTACTAAAGTATTTCTGAGTTTTCAGCACATACTCAATAATTTATCAAACATGAAATCCATATTTTTCTTTCATGCACAAATCTTTTTTGGATTCCCTCCGGATATCATACATGGTATGGCCGGATATTGACTCATTAGATATCCTGAGATAGGCCTACGTGGACATCTTATTTTCTCTATATGATGTAGGCCTACATAGTATATTTTCTCAGCACATACAATCCATATGTTCTTGACTGAGGTCCATATCAGGATTTTGATATGCTTTTTGATATGCTCAAAAAGGACATTTGCTGATGTTTATTTGAGTTTTGAGGACATGTTCAATTTTTTGACAAATATTAAATCATCATCTGCATAAAGGCACGCCCAAACCACAAGCTAAAAGCACTGTAACTGGTAGCCTAGCAACAATAATCACTTACAGTGAGGGAAAAAACGTATTTGATCCCCTGCTGATTTTGTACGTTTGCCCACTGACAAAAACATGATCAGTCTATAATTTTAATGGTAGGTTAGTTGAACAGTGAGAGACAGAATAACAACAAAAAAATCCAGAAAAACGCATGTCAAAAATGTTATAAATTGATTAGCATTTTAATGAGGGAAATAAGTATTTGACCCCCTCTCAATCAGAAAGATTTCTGACTCCCAGGTGTCTTTTATACAGGTAACGAGCTGAGATTAGGAGCACACTCTTAAAGGGAGTGCTCCTAATCTCAGTTTGTTACCTGCATAAAAGACACCTGTCCACAGAAGCAATCAATCAATCAGATACCAAACTCTCCACCATGGCCAAAGAGCTCTCCAAGGATGTCAGGAACAAGATTGTAGACCTACATAAGGCTGGAATGGGCTACAAGACCATCGCCAAGCAGCTTGGTGAGAAGGTGACAACAAGAAACACAAAATAACTGTCAATCTCCCTCGGCCTGGGGCTCCATGCAAGATTTCACCTCGTGGAGTTGCAAGGATCATAAGAATGGTGAGGAATCAGCCCAGAACTACACAGGAGGATCTTGTCAATGATCTCAAGGCAGCTGGGACCATAGTCACAAAGAAAACAATTGGTAACACAATATGCCTTGAAGGACTGAAATCCTGCAGCGCCCGCAATGTCCCCCTGCTCAAGAAAGCACATACTGTATACAGGCCCGTCTGAAGTTTGCCAATGAACATCTGAATGATTCAGAGGAGAACTGGGTGAAAGTGTTGTGGTCAGATGAGACCAAAATCGAGCTCTTTGGCATCAACTCAACTCGCAGTGTTTGGAGGAGGAGTAATGCTGCCTATGACCCCAAGAATACCATCCCCACCGTCAAACATGGAGGTGGAAACATTATGCTTTGGGAGTGTTTTTCTGCTAAGGGGACAGGACAACTTCACCGCATCAAAGGGACGATGGATGGGGCAATGTACCGTCAAATCTTGGGTTAGAACCTCCTTCCCTCAGCCAGGGCATTGAAAATGGGTCGTGGATGGGTATTCCAGCATGACAATGACCCAAAACACACGGCCAAGGCAACAAAGGAGTGGCTCAAGAAGAAGCAACTTAAGGTCCTGGAGTGGCCTAGCCAGTCTCCAGACCTTAATCCCATAGAAAATCTGTGGAGGGAGCTGAAGGTTTGATTTGCCAAACGCCAGCCTCAAAACCTTAATGACTTGGAGAAGATCTGCAAAGAGGAGTGGGACAAAATCCCTCCTGAGATGTGTGCAAACCTGGTGGCCAACTACAAGAAACGTCTGACCTCTGTGATTGCCAATAAGGGTTTTGCCACCAAGTACTAAGTCATGTTTTGCAGTGGGGTCAAATACTTATTTCCCTCATTAAAATGCTAATCAATTTATAACATTTTTGACATGCATTTTTCTGGATTTTTGTGTTGTTATTCTGTCTCTCACTGTTCAAATAAACCTACCATTAAAATTATAGACTGATCATGTCTTTGTCTGTGGGCAAACGTACAAAGTCAGCAGGGGATCAAATACTTTTTTCCATCACTGTTTATTCTGCAGTGGTTTTCCAACTGTCATTTCTGAATTTAGGCGCCACAAATGAGTTTGTAAACGGTGTGTGGTCAAACTGACAGCTGGAGAAACAAAGAAGTGAGAAGCTGTTCAGAAATTACCTCAAAGAAGTTAACACTAAAGTGAGTAGCTAATTTAAGATGTTTTATTTATCTTAGTAACTAGAGTCTAGACCGTTAGCTAATTTGGCCAGCAGCCAGTAGGGCTAGCTAGCTAGGCTTAATAGGGGGGTAAAAGCTAACCGGTAGCCTAGCTAGCTAACAAATAACAACATTTCCTTCCCTTCAGGGATTTCTTTTACCCCCTATCAAGCCTCAAGGTGACAGCTAACGTTTTTGTGTTACTGGTTAATACACTGCTCAAAAAAATAAAGGGAACACTAAAATAACACATCCTAGATCTGAATGAATGAAATAATCTTATTAAATACTTTTTTCTTTACATAGTTGAATGTGCTGACAACAAAATCACACAAAAATTATCAATGGAAATCAAATGTATCAACCCATGGAGGTCTGGATTTGGAGTCACCCTCAAAATTAAAGTGGAAAACCACACTACAGGCTGATCCAACTTTGATGTAATGTCCTTAAAACAAGTCAAAATGAGGCTCAGTAGTGTGTGTGGCCTCCACGTGCCTGTATGACCTCCCTACAACGCCTGGGCATGCTCCTGATGAGATGGTGGATGGTCTCCTGAGGGATCTCCTCCCAGACCTGGACTAAAGCATCCGCCAACTCCTGGACAGTCTGTGGTGCAACGTGGCGTTGGTGGATGGAGCGAGACATGATGTCCCAGATGTGCTCAATTGGATTCAGGTCTGGGGAACGGGCGGGCCAGTCCATAGCATCAATGCCTTCCTCTTGCAGGAACTGCTGACACACTCCAGCCACATGAGGTCTAGCATTGTCTGGCATTAGGAGGAACCCAGGGCCAACCGCACCAGCATATGGTCTCACAAGGGGTCTGAGGATCTCATCTCGGTACCTAATGGCAGTCAGGTGCGGCCCCCCAAAGAAATGCCACCCCATACCATGACTGACCCACCGCCAAACCGGTCATGCTGGAGGATATTGCAGGCAGCAGAACATTCTCCACGGCGTCTCCAGACTCTGTCACGTCTGTCACATGTGCTCAGTGTGAACCTGCTTTCATCTGTGAAGAGCACAGGGCGCCAGTGGCGAATTTGCCAATCTTGGTGTTCTCTGGCAAATGCCAAACGTCCTGCATGGTGTTGGGCTGTAAGCACAACCCCCACCTGTGGACGTCGGGCCCTCATACCACCCTCATGTAGTCTGTTTCTGACCGTTTGAGCAGACACATGCACATTTGTGGCCTGCTGGAGGTCATTTTGCAGGGCTCTGGCAGTGCTCCTCCTGCTCCTCCTTGCACACAGCGGAGGTAGCAGTCCTGCTGCTGGGTTGTTGCCCTCCTACGGCCTCCTCCACATCTCCTGATGTACTGGCCTGTCTCCTGGTAGCGCCTCCATGCTCTGGGCACTACACTGACAGACACAGCAAACCTTCTTGCCACAGCTCACATTGATGTGCCATCCTGGATGAGCTATACTACCTGAGCCACTTGTGTGGGTTGTAGACTCCGTCTCATGCTACCACTAGAGTGAAAGCACCGCCAGCATTCAAAAGTGACCAAAACATCAGCCAGGAAGCATAGGAACTGAGAAGTGGTCTGTGGTCACCACCTGCAAAACCAGTCCTTTATTGGGGGTGTCTTGCTAATTGCCTATAATTTCCACCTGTTGTCTATTCCATTTGCACAACAGCATGTGACATGTATTGTCAATCAGTGTTGCTTCCTAAGTGGACAGTTTGATTTCACAGAAGTGTGATTGACTTGGAGTTACATTGTGTTGTTTAAGTGTTCCCTTTTTTTTGAGCAGTGTATAAGATAGCTAATTAGCAACTTGGCTAGCTAGCTTGTTCCAGTTAGTTTTCTCGTCATGAATGAAGCTGGTAGAGTAGCTACCTTGTGGTATGGTTATGTGAAATGACAATATTTTCTTGCAATATCGTCACAATTTTGATTAATGATTGACAGTTTGGAGTGGATCACAGACCAACACTACCACCATGTTGGGTCTGGACTGCGACGGACCGCCCCCTGCGCCGCTGATGACCTAATCTGCACCCATCTCATCCATCGTCCATAACAAACAGGGCTGGCCAGGGAATTGAGGGTGTGCAACTTTTATTTTCTGTTAAATAAATAAAATACATTTTTAGCAGAGATTGGTGTACATTTGCATCTTTACAGAAAACAGGTGTTGTGATTGGAGCTCTGTATTTGCCATGCTGCATTTTTTAAAACAGAAATAGCTGAGATGTGCTTTGGATGAACTATGTTTGCTTTTTCGTGCCTTGTAGCCTACTACTGAATATGGTGCTGTATGCTCAGACATGTCACCTTCATGTGAAGAAGCACAATGATTTTCGGCGCGTGAATAGTTTAAATAATTTGGGCCCTGGACATTGATCATGACTCAGATGTAGCCCATTTTCAGACAAATGTGGATTAATATTATATATCATGTAAGGATATCTATTGAAATTATGAATTTGTTGAGAAATACGGATCCATAAATGATCAGGTAATGACTAAAGATTTGAAACATTTATGAAAGTATGTGGATTCGTTCATGCCTAAGTATAAAGCCTTAGGTATGTCAGCATGTTGACACATACCCTTTCCGGAGTTAAAATATTCTACAAATATGTTTTCAGGTGCATACGCATCAGGGGCGTGTCTTGAAGGGATCTCACCCCAGATTTTTATTTTTATTTTTATTTAACCTTTATTTAACTAGGCAAGCCAGCTAAGAACAAATTCTTATTTACAATGACGGCCTACCCCGGCCAAACCCGGACGACGGTGGGCCAATTGTTCGCCGCCCTATGTGATATCTCCCTGGACTCATACAGTTGCAGGGAAATTTCTGAGGTCCGGATTTGATGCATGTAGAAATTGTCCCATTACGGAGAATATCCTAGCTCCCTATGTGAAACTAAGGACATGCTTATCTGGAGCATGTCTACGCCTTTTATCTAATAAAATGTCAGATATTCAGATATACAGTACCAGTCAAAGGTTTGGACTCAGGTACTCATTCAAGGGTTTTTCTTTATTTTTTAGCATTTTCTACATTGTAGAATAATAGTGAAGACATCAAAGCTATGAAATAACACATATGGAATCATGTAGTAACCAACAAAGTGTTAAATTAATCCAAATATATATCATCATTTGAGATTCTTCAAAGTAGCCACCCTTTGCCTTGATGACAGCTTTGCACACTCTTGGCATTCTCTCAACCAGCTTCATGAGATAGTCACCTGGAATGCATTTCAATTAACAGATGTGCCTTGTTAAAAGTTAATTTGTGGATTTTCTTTCCTTCTTAATGCGTTTGAGCCAATCAGTTGTGTTGTGACAAGGTACGGGTGGTATACAGAAGATAGCCCTATTTGGTAAAATACAAAGTCCATATCATGGCAAGAACAGCTCAAATAAGCAAAGAGAAACGACAGTCCATCATTACTTTAAGACATGAAGGTCAGTCAATCCGGAAAATGTCAAGTGCAGTAACAAAAACCATCAAGCGCTATGATGAAACTGGCTCTCATGAGGACCGCCACAGGAAAGGATGACCCAGAGTTACCTCTGCTGCAGAGGATAAGTTAATTAGAGTTAACTGCACCTCAGATTGCAGCCCAAATAAATGCTTCACAGAGTTCAAGTAACAGACACATCTCAACATCAACTGTTCAGAGGAGACTGCCAGAATCAGGCCTTCATGGTCGATTGCTGCAAAGAAACCACGACTAAAGGACACCAATAAGAAGAAGAGACTTGCTTGGGCCAAGAAACACAAGCAATGGACATTAGACCAGTGGAAATCTGTCCTTTGGTCTGATGAATTCAAATGTGAGATTTTTGGTTCCAACCGCTGTGTCTTTGTGAGACGCAAAGTAGGTGAACGGATGATCTCCGCATGATTCCTTACCTGTTACCCTAGACCCACTTCAATTTGCTTACCGCCCCAATAGATCCACAGACGATGCAATTGCCATCACACTGCACACTGCCCTATCCCATCTGGACAAGAAGAATACCTATGTAAGAATGCTGTTCATTGACTATAGCTCAGCATTCAACACCATAGTACCCTCCAAGCTCATCATTAAGCTTGAGGCCCTGGGTCTGAACCCCGCGCTGTGCAACTGGGTCCTGAACTTCCTGATGGGCCGCCCTCAGGTGGTGATGGTAGGAAACAACATCTCCACTTCGCTGATCCTCAACACTGGGGCCCCACAAGGGTGCATGCTCAGGAAAATAACCTCTCACTCAACATCAACAAAACAAAGGAGATGATCGTGGACTTCAGGAAACAGCAGAGGGTGCACCCCCCTATCCACATCGACGAGTCCGCAGTGGAGAAGGTGGAAAGCTTCAAGTTCCTTGGCGTACACATCACTGACAAACTGAAATGGTCCACCCACGCAGACAGTGTGGTGAAGAAGGCGCAACAGAGCCTCTTCAACCTCAGGAGGCTGAATAAATGTGGCTTATCACCTAAAACCCTCACAAACTTTTACAGAAGCGCAATTGAGAGCATCCTGTCGGGCTGTATCAACGCCTGGTACGGCAACTGCACCGCCCACAACCGCAGGGCTCTCCAGAGGGTGGTGCGGTCTGCCGAACGCATTACCGGGGGCAAACTACCCGCCCTCCAAGACACATACAGCACCCGATGTCACAGGAAGGACAAAAACATCATCAAGGACATCAACCACCCGAGCCACTGCCTGTTCACCCCGCTATCATCCAGAAGGCGAGGTCAGTACAGGTGCATCAAAGCTGGGACCGAGAGAATGAAAAACAGCTTCTATCTCAAGGCCTTCAGACTGTTAAATAGCCATCACTAGCACATTAGAGGCTGCTGCTGCCTATTGAAATCACTCGCCACTTTAAGAAATGGAACACTAGTCACTTTAATAATGTTTACATATCTTGCACTACTCATCTCATATGTATATACTGAATTCTATCCTATAATATTCTTCTGTATCTTAGTCCATGCCGCTCTGTCATTGCTTGTCCATATATGTATATATTCTTAAATCCCATTCCTTACTTTTTTTGTGTGTATTGGGTATATGTTGTGTAAATGTTAGATATTGTTAGATATTAGTATGAAAAATGTATGCACTCACTAACTGTAAGTCGCTCTGGATAAGAGCGTCTGCTAAATGACTAAAATGTAAAATGTAAATATTACTGCACTGTCGGAGCTAGAAGGGTAAGCATTTCGCTACACCCGCTATAACATCTGCTAAACACGTGTATGTGAAAAATAAAATGTGATTTGTTGTGTGGTTCCCACAGTGAAGGTGTGATGGTGTGGGGGTGCTTGCTGGTGATACTGTCAGTGATTTATTTAGAATTCAAGGCACACTTAACCAGCATGTCTACCACAACATTCTGCAGTGATACGGCATCCCATCCGTTTTGCGCTTAGTGGGACTATCATTTGTTTTTCAACTGGACAATGACCCAAAACACACCTCCAGGATGTGTAAGGGCTATTTGACCAAGGGAAGGAGAGTAATGGAGTGCTGCATCAGATGACCTGGTCTCCACAATCCCCCAACCTCAACCCAATTGAGATGGTTTGGGATGAGTTGGACAGCAGAGTGAAGGTAAAGCAGCCAACAAGTGCTCAGCATATGTGGGAACTCCTTCAAGACTGTTGGAAAAGCGTTCCTCATGAAGCTGGTTGAGAAAATGCCAAGAGTGTGTAAAGCTGTCATCAAGAAAAAGGGTGGCTACTTTGAAGAATCTCAAATATAAAACACATTTTGATTTGTTTAGCACTTTTGGTTACTACATGATTCCATATGTGTTATATATATGTACACTACCGTTCAAAAGCCAAAAAATGCGTCCATTAAAATAACATCAAATTGATCAGAAATACAGTGTAGACATTGTTAATGTTGTAAATGGCTATTGTAGCTGGGAACGGCTGATTTTTAATGGAATATCTACATAGGCGTACAGAGGCCCATTATCAGCAACCATCAGTCCTGTGTTCCAATGGCACGTTGTGTTTGCTAATCCAAGTTTATCATTTTAAAAGGCTAATTGATAATTAGAAAACCCTTTTGCAATTATGTTAGCACAGCTGAAAACTGTTGTGCTGATTAAAGAAGCAATAAAACTGGCCTTCTTGAGACTAGTTGAGTATCTGGAGCATCAGCAATTGTGGGTTCGATTACAGGCTCAAAATGGCCAGAAAAAAATAACTTCCTTCTGAAACTCGTCAGTCTATTCTTGTTCTGAGAAATGAAGGCTATTCCATGCGAGAAAAGGCAAGAAACTGAAGATCTCGTACAACGCTGTGTACTACTCCCTTCACAGAACAGCGCAAACTGGCTCTAACCAGAATAGAAAGAGGAGTGGGAGGCCCCGGTGCACAACTGAGCAAGAGGACAAATACATTAGAGTGTCTAGTTTGAGAAACAGACGCCTCACAGGTCCTCAACTGGCAGCTTCATTAAATAGTACCTGCAAAACACCAGCGACTCCAGGATGCTGACCTAGGCAGAGTTTTGAACAGTAGTGTATATATATATATATTTTTTCCTTTATTATTTTCCCCTAACCCTACCACCACTTCCCTAATTGGAGTAAACTAATGGACAACAACACTTAGGCTTCTACTTCCAGCTTATACATACTATATAGATTTTACGGACACAATACATTTTACATAAGTTATCTTGTTGTTTTTAGTCCCACCCTTCAGCTCCACTCAACACTTGCCATCTATCTCTTAACACCATCCTGTTTTGATTTCTATTTGCCATATATTTTTAAACTGTGCTGTGATGTTTCAAAAAGTTCTGAACCGTTCTATTCTCATCGTTTCTACGGATTGTAAATTAAAGATATTTATATTTGCTGAAAGTATTATTATATTATTGATCGGTTGACTGACTGACTTTTCAAATCACCCAGCAGTGCTATTTGCAGAGTTAGCTCCAGGTAAATGTTACAATTCTTCAGCCATTCCTGAGCCTACGACTAAAAACAAGCTACATATGGACAGTACCAAAACAAATCATCTAATGATTCTGTCTGTTCGCAGCAAAATCTGCAGGGCTGGGATGGTTGTATCCCCCATATACAGTGAGGGAAAAAAGTATTTGATCCCCTGCTGATTTTGTACGTTTGCCCACTGACAAAAACATGATCAGTCTATAATTTTAATGGTAGGTTTACTTGAACAGTGAGAGACAGAATAACAACAACAAAATCCAGAAAAACGCATGTCAAAAATGTTATAAATTGATTTGCATTTTAATGAGGGAAATAAGTATTTGACCCCTCTGCAAAACATGACTTAGTACTTGGTGGTAAAACCCTTGTTGGCAATCACAGAGGTCAGACGTTTCTTGTAGTTGGCCACCAGGTTTGCACACATCTCAGGAGGGATTTTGTTCCACTCCTCTTTGCAGATCTTCTCCAACTCATTAAGGGTTCGAGCCTGACGTTTGGCAACTCGAACATTCAGCTCCCTCCACAGATTTCCTATGAGATTAAGGTCTGGAGACTGGCTAGGCCACTCCAGGACCTTAATGTGCTTCTTCTTGAGCCACTCCTTTGTTGCCTTGGCCGTGTGTTTTGGGTCATTGTCATGCTGGAATACCCATCCACAACCCATGTTCAATTCCCTGGCTGAGGGAAGGAGGTTCTCACCCAAGATTTGACGATACATGGCCCCGTCCATCGTCCCTTTGATGCAGTGAAGTTGTCCTGTCCCCTTAGCAGAAAAACACCCCCAAAGCATAATGTTTCCACCTCCATGTTTGAGGGTGGGGATGGTGTTCTTGGGGTCATAGGCAGCATTCCTCCTCCTGCAAACACGGCGAGTTGAGTTGATGACAAAGAGCTCGATTTTGGTCTCATCTGACCACAACACTTTCACCCAGTTCTCCTCTGAATCATTCAGATGTTCATTGGCAAACTTCAGACGGGCCTGTATATGTGCTTTCTTGAGCAGGGGGACCTTGCGGGCGCTGCAGGATTTCAGTTCTTCAAGGCATAGTGTGTTACCAATTGTTTTTTTGGTGACTATGGTCCCAGCTGCCTTGAGATCATTGACAAGATCCTCCCGCGTAGTTCTGGGCTGCTTCCTCACCGTTCTCATGATCATTGCCGAGGGAGATTGACAGTTCTTTTGGGTTTCTTCCATTTGCAAATAATCGCACCAACTGTTGTCACCTTCTCACCAAGCTGCTTGGCGATGGTCTTGTAGCCCATTACAGCCTTGTGTAGGTCTACAATCTTGTCCCTGACATCCTCGGAGAGCTCTTTGGTCTTGGCCATGGTGGAGAGTTTGGAATCTGATTGATTGATTGCTTCTGTGGACAGGTGTCTTTTATACAGGTAACAAGCTGAGATTAGGAGCACTCCCTTTAAGAGTGTGCTCCTAATCTCAGCTCGTTACCTCTATAAAAGACACCTGGGAGCCAGAAATCTTTCTGATTGAGAGGGGGTCTAATACTTATTTCCCTCATTAAAATGCAAATCAATTTATAACATTTTTGAAATGCGTCTTTCTGGATTTTTTTGTTGTTATTCTGTCTCTCACTGTTTAAATAAACCTACCATTAAAATATAGACTGATCATTTCTTTGTCAGTGGGCAAACATACAAAATCAGCAGGGGATCAAATACTTTTTTCCCTCACTGTATATATCATTCTATTGGTTGCAATTATTTTTTATAATAATTTACATTGAAAAACTCTAAGTTTTGAATCAGGCATCATTTTGTGTATCAGTACATAAACCATTTGCCATAGAATCGGTACATCGAAAATCTCTTCCCAACTATTTTGCAATCTATATGGCACAGCTGTCAATTTTGTTTCCTTAAATGAAACTGGTATACTTTGTTATTCATCACAATTTTCTTTAACCAATTTTGGTCTTTAATGCAGGGCCGACAGACCAGTTCCTTACTTTTTCCCCCTTCCACTTGCCTGTTCAATTTTTGTGGTAATGCTGCAATTAGTTCGTTGTAATTTTGGATAGAGCAGACATTTCCATATATTTTTGTTAGCTGCATGTGTGGCATAACTCCACCAGTCCTATTTATGGTATCATTTACAAATATTATACCTTTTTTAAACATTTTTTAATCAGTTATTAGATTTTAGTTTAACCACTATTTGCTGTATTATTTGTTCTGTCTTTCGAGGTGGATTAAACTGAAATTGCAGCCAACTTTCTATGGCTTGTTATAAAAATAGCGAAAGTGAGAGGTTGTAATCTGAATAAAGGGTAAAAGGCCATTCCTGTTTTTCCTCTAACTTATTCTGTGCCTCTATGGTACAGTTTTTATAGCTATCTATCTCTACTGTCCTTCTATTTACTTTGTTAATATGAACTATTTTGACCTAAATTGCTGTTGTTTTAAAGATGAGTATTGAATTGCATGGCCTCAATAGGCACATTTTAATGTGTCCCAAACAATAAGGGGTTATAAATTCTTCTGTCCTAGTTAAAAACAAGTTATCATCTAATAGGCTGATTACATTTCCAATATCCTCGCCCACGTAGAATTTCTGTAAGAGTAATGTATATGCCAATTAATTAATGGTCCGACCGCATTCTGCCCCTATCAACACTTTTTAAAACTTTTGGTGCCACCGAGAATGACATAAGACGACTAGCTTGATTGAACCTCCGCCATGTACAGTTGAAGTCGGAAGTTTACATACACTTAGGTTGGAGTCATTAAAACTCGTTTTTCAACCACTCCACAAATTTCTTGTTAATAAACTATAGTTTTGGCAAGTCGTTTAGGACATCTACTTTGTGCATGACACAAGTAATTTTTCCAACAATTATTTACAGACAGATTATTTCACTTATAATTCACTGTATCACAATTCCAGTGGGTCAGAAGTTTACATACACTAAGTTGACTGTGCCTTTAAACAGCTTGGGAAATTCCAGAAAATGATGTCATGGCTTTAGAAGCTTCTGATAGGCTAATTGACATCATTTGAGTCAATTGGAGGTGTACCTGTGGATGTATTTCAAGGCCTACCTTCAAACTCAGTGCCTCTTTGCTTGACATCATAGGAAAATCAAAAGAAATCAGCCAAGACCTCAGAAAAAAAACTGTAGACCTCCAAAAGTCTGGTTCATCCTAAAGAGCAATTTCCAAATGCCTGAAGGTACCACGTTCAACTGTACAAACAATAGTACGCAAGTAGAAACACCATGCAGCCATCATACCGCTCAGGAAGGAGATGCGTTCTGTCTCCTAGAGATGAAGTGCAAATCAATCTAAGAACAACAGCCAAGGACCTTGTGAAGTTGCTGGAGGAAACAGGTACAAAAGTATCTATATCCACAGTAAAAACGTGTCCTATATCGACATAACCTGAAAGGCCGCTCAGCAAGAAAGAAGCCACTGCTCCAAAACCGCCATAAAAAAGCCAGTCTACGGTTTGCAACTGCACATGGGGACAAAGATCGTACTTTTTGGAGAAATGTCCTCTGGTCTGATGAAACAAAAATAGAACTGTTTGGCCATAATGACCATCGTTATGTTTGGAGGAAAAAGGGGAACGCTTACAAGCCGAAGAACTCCATCCCAACCGTGAAGCACGGGGGTGGCCGCATCATGCTGTGGGAGTGCTTTGCTGCAGGAGGGACTTCAGGAGGGACTTCACAAAATAGATGGCATCATGAGGAAGGAAAATTATGTGGATATATTGAAGCAACATCTCAAGACATCAGTCAGGAAGTTAAAGCTTGTTCGCAAATGGGTCTTCCAAATGGACAATGACCCCAAGCATACTTCCAAAGTTGTGGCAAAATGGCTTAAGGACAATAAAGTCAAGGTATTGAAGTGGCCATCACAAAGCCCTGACCTCAATCCTATAGAAAATGTGTGGGCAGAACTGAAAAAGTGTGTGCGAGCAAGGAGGCCTACAAACCTAACTCAGTTACACCAGCTCTGTCAGGAGGAATGGGCCAAAATTCACCCAACTTATTGTGGGAAGCTTGTGGAAGGTTACCCAAAACATTTGACCCAAGTTAAACAATTTAAAGGCAATGCTACCAAATACTAATTGATTGTATGTAAACTTTTGACCCACTGGGAATGCGATGAAAGAAATAAAAGCTAAAATAAATCATTCTCTGACTATTATTCTGACATTTCACATTCTTAAAATAAAGTGGTGATCCTAACTGACCTAAGACAGGGAATTTTTACTAGGATTAAATGTCAGGAATTGTGAAAAACTGAGTTTAAATGTATTTGGCTAAGGTGTACGTAAACTTCCGACTTCAACTGTATATCTCAATAGGTCAGGATATTTAAGCCTCCATATATCCACTAGTTCCAATATATCCATGATATTCATAATTTCCTTAAGTGCATGAGCGTGATAGTTTGTAGTGTGATTTCCTTTAATGTCCATTAAGGTATTTAAAACATAATTATGATCTCCCACCATAACAACAGAGTCGTGTATTGTTTGTAGGTTTGATAAATTATTGTATATATTTTCAAAGAAGCGTGAATCATCATTATTTGGACCGTATAGATTAATGAGCCAAATCTGTTATTTGTCCAATAACATATTTAAAATAATCCATCTACCTCGCGGATCTGTTTTGACATTTAGCACATTCGGATAAAAATTATTGTTAGTTTCCTTTAAAGAATATATATTATATTCCTTCTCTTGTAGCCAGGTAAATACTTATATTTTTTTCTTATTATCTGCTAAGCCATTACAATTTTAACTGGCTATACTTATTTCACCATTTACCATAATGAGATACAAGTTTCAATTATATTTATCATAATGTATGTTTGTAAACTTACCATTAAAAAGTACCATAATGATTGTGTCCATGATATTTGCATTGCTACTAAGTAAACCTCCAATTGTTCTCCACTATTGCAGCCGCTAAAACCTCCCACCATCCGAATTTGGATTGTTGTTCCTGTGACTTGCAGACCACCCCTGTCCCCCTGGATCCTAGGGCCTTTGAGAGATTGGGATCCATCCTTTAAAAAGAGTACACAGTGCCACACACAGAACAGAAGTAGATCAACCGCCAAAAGCATTTCCAACGCCCTTACCTGTCTTCCGCCGAGGCTGCCTCCCCTCCTTGTTCGGGCAGGCTTCGGCGTTCGTCGTCACCAGCTTACTAGCCACTGCCGCTCCATATATCATCATTCTATTTGTCTTGTCTTGTCAATTACACACACCTGGTTCTTATCCCCTCATTAGTCCGTGTATAAGTGTTCCCTCTGCCCCCCTTGTCCTTTTGGGAATTGTTATTTGTGAGAGTAGTGTAGCTCAGTGGAGCTACTCGCACTGTGTATTGCCGGGGTAGATACAGTGGGGAAAAAAAGTATTTAGTCAGCCACCAATTGTGCAAGTTCTCCCACTTAAAAAGATGAGAGAGGCCTGTAATTTTCATCATAGGTACACGTCAACTATGACAGACAAAATGAGAAAAAAAATTCCAGAAAATCACATTGTAGGATTTTTTATGAATTTATTTGCAAATTATGGTGGAAAATAAGTATTTGGTCAATAACAAAAGTTTCTCAATACTTTGTTATATACCCTTTGTTGGCAATGACACAGGTCAAACGTTTTCTGTAAGTCTTCACAAGGTTTTCACACACTGTTGCTGGTATTTTGGCCCATTCCTCCATGCAGATCTCCTCTAGAGCAGTGATGTTTTGGGGCTGTCGCTGGGCAACACAGACTTTCAACTCCCTCCAAAGATTTTCTATGGGGTTGAGATCTGGAGACTCCAGGACCTTGAAATGCTTCTTACGAAGCCACTCCTTCATTGCCCGGGCGGTGTGTTTGGGATCATTGTCATGCTGAAAGACCCAGCCACGTTTCATCTTCAATGCCCTTGCTGATGGAAGGAGGTTTTCACTCAAAATCTCACGATACATGGCCCCATTCATTCTTTCCTTTACACGGATCAGTCGTCCTGGTCCCTTTGCAGAAAAACAGCCCCAAAGTATGATGTTTTCACTCCCATGCTTCACAGTAGGTATGGTGTTCTTTGGATGCAACTCAGCATTCTTTGTCCTCCAAACACGACGAGTTGAGTTTTTACCAAAAAGTTATATTTTGGTTTCATCTGACCATATGACATTCTCCTAATCCTCTTCTGGATGCACTCTAGCAAACTTCAGACGGGCCTGGACATGTACTGGCTTAAGCAGGGGGACACGTCTAGCACTGCAGGATTTGAGTCCCTGGCGGCGTAGTGTGTTACTGATGGTAGGCTTTGTTACTTTGGTCCCAGCTCTCTGCAGTTCATTCACTAGGTCCCCCCGTGTGGTTCTGGGATTTTTGCTCACCGTTCTTGTGATCATTTTGACCCCACGGGGTGAGATCTTGCGTGGAGCCCCAGATCGAGGGAGATTATCAGTGGTCTTGTATGTCTTCCATTTCCTAATAATTGCTCCCACAGTTGATTTCTTCAAACCAAGCTGCTTACCTATTGCAGATTCAGTCTTCCCAGCCTGGTGCAGGTCTACAATTTTGTTTCTGGTGTCCTTTGACAGCTCTTTGGTCTTGGCCATAGTGGAGTTTGGAGTGTGACTGTTTGAGGTTGTGGACAGGTGTCTTTTATACTGATAACAAGTTCAAACAGGTACCATTAATACAGGTAACGAGTGGAGGACAGAGGAGCCTCTTAAAGAAGAAATTACAGGTCTGTGAGAGCCAGAAATCTTGCTTGTTTGTAGGTGACCAAATACTTATTTTCCACCATAATTTGCAAATAAATTCATAAAAAATCCTACAATGTGATTTTCTGGATTTTCTTTTCTCAATTTGTCTGTCATAGTTGACGTGTACCTATGATGAAAATTACAAGCCTCTCTCATCTTTTTAAGTGGGAGAACTTGCACAATTGGTGGCTGACTAAATACTTTTTTCCCCCACTGTATGTCCCCTGGGCCTGTAAATATTATTGGAGTATCCCGTACCGTGTATTGCCAGGGTAGATAGTTTCCCCTGTGCCTGCTTTTGTGTGTCGCTATCCAGCGCTATTTGTGTATGACGGAATAAACTCTGATTTCGGTGATTACCCTCCTGCACCTGACTCCTTCTATCACACTCATCACAGAATCACCCACCCGCTATAGAGTCAGTGGGAGAAGAGCGCATGCCTGGAGTCGTGGCATGGGTCCAGGAGCATTCCACAATTCTGGCCAGCTTGGGGTAAGCGATGGATCGGGTTCTTCAGGTCGTCCAATGCCTGGAGAGGAGAGAACCTGATCTGTCGAGACCAGCTGGCCAACAGGATCCAGCCACCTACACCCCAGCACCCGGAGGGATCCAGATACCCCGACCACGGGCGTTCAACGTGGCGGCGGCGCTCTGCCAAGAATTCCTCCTCCAACTGGAGCTTTACTTCTCCAGCATCAGGCCGGTGCCATCGGAGCGGGAGTAGGTGTCCGTCCTCGTTTCCTGTCTCTCGGGGAAAGCCCTGGAGTGGGCCAACGCGGTTTGGAACGAAGGAGGAGCCGCGTTGGAGGACTACGGGGAGTTCGCTCGCCTCTTTCGGGCAGTCTTCGATCACCCGCCTGAGGGTCGAGTGGCAGGCGAGTGGCTGGTCCACCTGAGGCAGGGGACGAGGACCACGCAGGACTTTGCGTTGGAGTTTCGGACTCTGGCAGCGGGGTCCGGGTGGAACGAGCGGGCCCTGATCGACCATTTCCGGTGCCATCTGCGGGAGGACGTCCGACGGGAGCTAGCCTGCCGGGACACCATGTTGTCTTTTGTGAAACTGGTGGACATGGCCATCCGTTTGGACAAACTGCTGGCAGCCAGAGGACGTCCTGGTAGGAGTCTGCCCATTTCCACCCCGGACGACTCGGATCCCGAGCTGATGGAGCTGGGTGGAGCCGCCGTCTGAGAGAGCGGAGGACGACAGCGACAGTGCCACTCTGGTGGCACAAAGGGACAGTACACCACACTTCGTAGCCAACTCTCTTTTGGGCCTGGAGGTGGCAGGCAGGGCACTCTCGCATCACCCCAGGTATCGAACACTCGTTCAGAGCCCTCTGCTGCGCACAGTACCCTACCTATCCACTTTACCGATCACATGGTAGTTCCACAGTGTAAGGCGCTAGTCGATTCATGCGCAGCTGGGAACTTTATGGACAGGGCATTCTCAAGGCATTTCATTGGTTCCCCTATCCATTCCACTCCCCATCAGAGCACTTGATAGTCGACCATTAGGGTCCGGGTTTGTAAAGGAAGTCACTGTACCAGTCGCCATGATGACCCAGGAGACTCATTGTGAGCAGGTTCTTTTTTCGATTATTGAGTCTCCTGCTTTCCCTGTGGTATTATGTATCCCTTGGCTAGCACTCCACAACCCCACCTTCTCATGGCCACAGAGGATTCTCACGGAGTGGTCGCGAGAGTGTCAGGGTAGGTGTCTAGGTGTTTCCGTTGGTGCCACCACGGTGGAAAGTCTAGACGGTACCTCCACCGTGTGCATTCCCCCCGAAAACCATGATCTGGCGCACACGTTTTCTCAGACACAGGCGACCAAATTACCACCTCATCGGGCGGGGGATTGCGCGATAAACCTTCGGGTAGACGCTGTACCTCCCAGGAGTCATGTGTACCCCCTGTCGCAGGCTGAAACGGAGGCATGGAAACATACGTCACCGAGTCCCTGTGCCAGGGGTATATACATCCCTCCACTTCACCCGTCTCCTCGAGTTTCTTCTTTGTGAAGAAGAAAGACAGCGGTCTGCGCCTGTGCATTGATTATCGATAACTGAACAAGGAGACTATAAGATTTAGTTATCCTCTCCCCCTCATTCCTTCAGTGATTGAGTCAATGCATGGGGCGCGCTTCTTCAACAAATTAGATCTCAGGAGTGCATACAACCTGGTGCGTGTTCGGGAGGGGAATGAGTGGAAGACAGCATTCAGCACAACCACGGGGCATTATGAATACCTGGTGATGCCCTACGGTTTGATGAATGCTCCATCCGTCTTCCAGTCCTTTGTGAACGAGGTGTTTCGGGACATGCTTGGTCGCGGTGTGGTGGTCTACATCGATGACATCCTGGTGTATTCCGCTACGCGCGCCGAGCATGTGTCCATGGTTTGCAAAGTGCTAGCCCGACTGTTGGAAAATGACCTTCATGCCAAGGCAGAGAAGTGTATGTTTTTCCAGCAGTCCGTCTCCTTCCTCAGATACCGCATTGCCACCTCAGTTGTGGAGATGGAGGGAGATCACATTTCAGCCGTGCGTAATTGGTCGACTCCAACCACGGTTAAGGAGGTGTAGCGCTTCCTTGGCTTTGCCAACTACTATCGGAGGTTTATCTGGGGCTTTGGCACGGTCGCAGCTCCCATTACCTCCCTGTTGAAGGGTAGGCCGTCCCAGCTCCGCTGGTCTGCTGAGGCTGACCTGGCCTTCAGGAGACTGCGGGGTCTGTTCACCTCAGCCCCGGTACTGGCCCACCCCGATCCATCACTACCGTTTGTAGTGGAGGTGGATGCGTCAGAGGTAGGGATAGGCGCTGTCCTATCCCAACGCTCGGACACGCCACCCAAGCTCCGCCCCTGTGCCTTCTTCTCTAAGAAGCTCAGGCCGGCAGAGCAGAACTACGACATTGGTGATCGGGAGCTGTTGGCTGTTGGCCGAGCTTTGACCATGTGGAGGCATTGGCTCGAAGGGGCAAAACACCCTTTTCTCATCTGGGCGAACCACTGTAACCTGGAGTACATCCAGGCAGCGAGGAGGCTGAATACTCGCCAGGCCAGGTGGGCCCTATTCCTGGGTCATACATTCCGGGTACGAAGAACGTGAAGGCAGACGCACTGTCCCAGCAGTATGACACAGAGGCGAGGCCCAGAGGCAACACCCCCATACTCCCGACCTCCTGCATTGTGGCGCCGGTAGTATGGACGCGGATATAGAGCAGGCATTACGCACAGATCCATCTCCACCTCAGTGTCCAGCTGGGCTGCGGTCCGTGCCTGCTCTTATCCGTGATCGCCTGATCTTCTGGGCACACGTCACCCTCCTCTGGTCACCCAGGTATCGGTCGTACAGTGTGCTGCCTGATCGGAAAGTACTGGTGGCCTACCTTGGCTAAGGAGGGTGTATGTCTCCTCTTGCTCGGTGTGCGCCCAGAGTAAGGTACCTAGGCACCTCCCAGCGGGTAAGTTACAACCATTACCAGTTCAACAACGACCATGGTCTCACCTTAGTGTTGATTTCTTGACTGATATTCCCCTCTCCCAAGGTAACACCACCATCCTGGTCGTTGTGGACCGCTTTTCCAAGTCCTGCCGCCTCCTTCCTCTGCCCGGTCTCCCACTGCCCTGCAGACTGCAGAGGCCCTGTTTACTCACGTCTTCCAGCACTACGGGGTGCCAGAGGATATAGTGTCTGACCGAGGTCCCCAGTTCACGTCCAAGGTTTGGAAGGCGTTCATGGAACATCTGGGAGTCTCGGTCAGCCTGACCTCTGGGTTCCACCCTGAGTCAAATGGGCAGGTGGAACGGGTAAATCAGGATGTGGGTAGGTTCCTGCGGTCCTACTGCCAGGACCGGCCGGGGGAGTGGTCGGTGTTCTTGCCATGGGCAGAATATACCCAGAACTCTCTCCGCCACTCCTCTACTAACCTAACGCCATTCTAATGTGTTTTAGGTTACCAACCAGTTCTGGCACCGTGGCACCAGAGCCAGACCGAGGCTCCTGCGGTGGATGACTGGTTTTGGCGTGCGGAGGAGACATGGGACGCTGCCCACGTTCACCTCCAGCGTGCCGTGCGTCGTCAGAAGGCCAACGCTGACCGCCACCGCAGTGAGGCCCCGGTCTTCGTACCGGGGGATCGGGTCTGGCTCTCGACTCGGAATCTGCTCCTCCGCCTGCCCTGCCGGAAGCTGAGCCCGCGGTTTGTGGGGTCGTTCAAAGTCCTGAGGAGAATCAGCGACGTCACTTATAGGTTATTACTTCCCCCTCACTACCGTATTAACCCCTCGTTTCATGTGTCTCTCCTCAGGCCGGTGGTGGTTGGTCTGCTCCAGGAGTCTGAGGTGCGGGAGGTCCCTCCGCCTCCTCTGGACATCGAGGGGGACCCGACGTACTCTGTCCGTTCCATCCTGGATTCGAAGCGTCGGGTGGGGGGCCTTCAGTACCTCTTGGAGTGGGAGGGGTACGGTCCGGACGAACGGTGCTGGGTCCCAGTGAGGGTTATCTTTGATCCCTCCCTGTTGCGGGATTTCCACCGTTGCCATCCGGCTCGCCCTGCTCCGTGTCCTCCCGAGGCCAGGGTCGGCGCGCTGCTGGAGCTGCGCGTCAAGTGGGGGGTACTGTCACGACTTCCGCTGAGGCTGCCTCCCCTCCGTGTTCGGGCAGCTTTGGCGCGTTCGTCGTCACCGGCTTACCAGCCACTGCCGCTCCATATATCATAATTCCATTTGTCTTGTCTTGTTAATTACACACACCGTTCTTATCCCCTCAATAGTCTGTGTATAAGTGTTCCCTCAGCCTCCCTTGTCCTTGTGCGTGGTTGTTATTTGTGAGAGTAGTGTACATCGGTGGAGCTACTCGCACTGTGTATTGCCGGGGTAGATATGTCCCCTGTGCATGTACACTGCTCAAAAAAATAAAGGGAACACTTAAACAACACAATGTAACTCAAAGTCAATCACACTTCTGTGAAATCAAACTGTCCACTTAGGAAGCAACAATGATTGACAATACATTTCACATGCTGTTGTGCAAATGGAATAGACAACAGGTGGAAATTATAGGCAATTAGCAAGACACCCCCAGTAAAGTAGTGGTTCTGCAGGTGGTGACCACAGACCACTTCTCAGTTCCTATGCTTCCTGGCTGATGTTTTGGTCACTTTTGAATGCTGGCGGTGCTTTCACTCTAGTGGTAGCATGAGACGGAGTCTACAACCCACACAAGTGGCTCAGGTAGTGCAGCTCATCCAGGATGGCACATCAATGCGAGCTGTGGCAAGAAGGTTTGCTGTGTCTGTCAGCGTAGTGCCCAGAGCATGGAGGCGCTACCAGGAGACAGGCCAGTACATCAGGAGACGTGGAGGAGGCCGTAGGAGGGCAACAACCCAGCAGCAGGACCGCTACCTCCGCCTTTGTGGAGCAGGAGGAGCACTGCCAGAGCCCTGCAAAATGACCTCCAGCAGGCCACAAATGTGCATGTGTCTGCTCAAACGGTCAGAAACAGACTCCATGAAGGTGGTATGAGGGCCCAACGTCCACAGGTGTGGGTTGTGCTTACAGCCCAACGCAGTGCAGGACATTTGGCATTTGCCAGAGAACACCAAGATTGGCAAATTCGCCACTGGCGCCCTGTGCTCTTCACAGATGAAAGCAGGTTCACACTGAGCACGTGACAGACGTGACAGAGTCTGGAGACGCCGTGGAGAACGTTCTGCTGCCTGCAACATCCTCCAGCATGACCGGTTTGGTGGTGGGTCAGTCATGGTGTGGGGTGGCATTTCTTTGGGGGGCTGCACAGCCCTCCATGTGCTCGCCAGAGGTAGCCTGACTGCCATTAGGTACCGAGATGAGATCCTCAGACCCCTTGTGAGACCATATGCTGGTGCGGTTGGCCCTGGGTTCCTCCTAATGCAAGACAATGATAGACCTCATGTGGCTGGAGTGTGTCAGCAGTTCCTGCAAGAGGAAGGCATTGATGCTATGGACTGGCCCGCCCGTTCCCCAGACCTGAATCCAATTGAGCACATCTGGGACATCATGTCTCGCTCCATCCACCAACGCCACGTTGCACCACAGACTGTCCAGGAGTTGGCGGACGCTTTAGTCCAGGTCTGGGAGGAGATCCCTCAGGAGACCATTCGCCACCTCATCAGGAGCATGCCCAGGCGTTGTAGGGAGGTTATACAGGCACGTGGAGGCCACACACACTACTGAGCCTCATTTTGACTTGTTTTAAGGACATTACATCAAAGTTGGATCAGCCTGTAGTGTGTTTTTCCACTTTAATTTTGAGGGTGACTCCAAATCCAGACCTCCATGGGTTGATAAATTTGATTTCCATTGATAATTTTTGTGTGATTTTGTTGTCAGCACATTCAACTATGTAAAGAAAAAGTATTTAATAAGATTATTTCATTCATTCAGATCTAGGATGTGTTATTTTAGTGTTCCCTTTATTTTTTTGAGCAGTGTATATTATTGGAGTATCCCATACCGTGTATTGCCAGGGTAGATAGTTTCCCCTGTGCCTGTTTTCGTGTGTCGCTATCCAGTACTATTTGTGTAAACTCTGATTTCGGTGATTATGCCTGACTCCTTCTATCACTCGATTGTATTATATACTGTACAATTATAAAAAATATATATATTAAAAGATCTTGCGTATCTTAATTTATTTCCACAATTAACTAATAATATACGTAATAATGAAGGCACTTTATGCGAAGGGGGGAGTGGCGCAGTGGTCTAAGGCACTAGAGATCCTGGTTTGAATCCAGGCTCTGTCGTAGCCGGCCGCGACCGGGAGACCCATTGGGCGGCGCACAATTGGCACAGCGTCATCCAGGGTAGGGGAGGGAATGGCCGGCAGGGATGTAGCTCAGTTGGTAGAGCATGGGGTTTATAACGCCAGGGTTGTGCGTTCGATTCCCACGGGGTGCCAGTATGAAAAATAAAAATAAAAATGTATGCACTCACTAACTGTAAGTCGCTCTGGATAAGAGCGTCTGCTAAATGACAAAAATGTAATGTAAATGTAATGGGGTGGTTACTCATAACCAGGATTGCCATTACAAAAAAAATGTTGGCAAGCAATTATTATTTTGGCAAACAATTATTGTGATTCATCCTATATTGTCCCTAACATCATTACCACATAGCAACAGATGTGGGCTACATACACACACTCATACACACTACCCTCCCTTCCCCCACACACAACCACAAGCTCAGAGTTCAACATTGTGTTTAGCTGTGCCACTTGAGATCCTGGTTCGAATCCAGGATCTGTCGTAGACGGCCGTGACCGGGAGACCCATGGGGCGGCGCACAATTGGCCTAGCGTCATCCAGGGTAGGGGAGGGTTTGGCCGGCAGGGATGACCTTGTCCCATCGCGCTATAGCGACCCCTGTGGCGGGCTGGGCGCAGTGCACGCTGACTCGTCACCAGGTGTACAGTGTTTCCTCCAACACATTGGTGCGGCTGGCTTCCGGGTTAAGTGGGCACTGTGTCAAGAAGCAGTGCGGCTCGGTTGAGTTGTTTCGGAGGATGCACGACTCTCAACCTTCGACTCTCCCGTGTCCGTGCGGGGGTTGCAGCAATGGGACAGGGACCGTAACTACTACCAATTGGATACCACGAAATTGGGGAGAAAAAGGGGGTAAAATAACCCCCCCCGAAAAAAACATTGTTGCATCCCCGAGCCCAACTCAAGAAAAGATTTGATGTGCGAATGCACATACAGTTGTAGCTGTTTGAGAAGGCATCCAAATTTAGCAAGAATGGGGAGATTTGTTTAACCAATGTCCTAGCTGATGGAGCTCAGATACACACCCTTCCCCTGAAACACACACACGCTGGTCCCCCGTTGTGACCATTTTCCCAAGCATGTCTGTGCAGTCAGACCTTTGATCATTTTGTGCCACCAGGGCCACAATAATTTGCCCCCTCTCTGATTGTCCGAGTGTGACCCCATCCCCATGGGTTACTGTAGCTATTGTTGCCAGCACTGCCACTACCTGGGTGGGGGTATCCCACTGGAATTCCCACCGGCTAGGTACAAGGTTGTCAAGGTTCTCATTAGCATCTTTGAGAAATTCCTTGTATATTATGCTCACCCATCCGGGGGCTTTGGCTTTGTAGGACCAACCCTGCCAGGCAGGCTCAGAATCTTGAGGGGGCGGTGCTGCTTTAGTGGGTCTCTGACCACATTTATCTTTCTGTCTTGGCTGCATATAGGCTACTTGCAGTAGGCCTATAAAACAGATAAGGACTTCTCCTTAGTGTATGGGTCGCTCAGGTGGGTGTCCAGGGTATAGGGTTGGAGACCATTCCATTATGATAGGACAATAAATAAATAAACTATATTTATAATTATTTTAGAATGTATATCACATATCTGCACAAATTGAAAGCTCTCTCTGTCACAACTCCTGCTCGCAGAAACACCATCATTTTTCAATCACTTAACTCCACACTTTTCCAAAAACAAAAAAACACACCCAACCTTCCATCACAATACACCCGCACATACCCACATACAGTGCCTTCTATATCCTGTGTTTGCTGTGTTTTTATCCCTACCATGTTGACTCCTACCTAATTTCAGGCTTTTGAGTACTTTTGTGTTCCAGTTCCTTATATTTGAAGATGTATTATTTCAATAATGATCCTTTCTTCTAATGCTGTCTTTTATCTATTTATAAATACTATAAAGGATATGTTTTGCATTATTCTAAAGGCCTACTGCAACTTGTAGAATGTTATCGTTTCCCTGACAATACATTTGATTAGTAAAAGATGTACAGTAAATAAAATAGTCCTGTAACAGCTTATTTTTTACAAAGTAAAACTTAAAAGAGAATGGTATCAACCCGTGTGATGTCAGAGTGCACTCACTGTTCCAAAATGTGATTGTTATGCAACAGGACAAAGCAAGTTTTATTTTCTAACAACAGTTTGAATTGAGATGCGTTCCACCTCCTCATTAATCCACAAAAGAAGTAGCCCATTTCACTGTTGCGGACAATTTGTGTTTCGGGCTTTATTGAGCTGGACAAATTTCTCTATTCAACAAGAGTCCAAGCACTTCCCCAGTGTTTCCCCAGATCAAGTATGCAGATATTTGCGCATCTGTAGTCAGAACTTGACCAAACTTTTTCCCCCTGGCACATTTTCTGGCTGGCGCCCGCATTGCCTTCATTGTTGTTTTCCTTACAAATAGTAACTTTGGACATGTGTGCGTTCCTATCAAAGTAAGTGCCTTATTTTCTGTATATCGTGTTGTCTTTTCTACTGTAGCATACCGTATGTATGTGTGTATGGAGTTTAATGCATTTACTGTTTTATTCACATGTTTTCAAGTACTGGTGACAAATCATGCATTCTGATTCTTGCATAGATTGTAATGCATATGATGTGTGTAAAATACTTTTTGAAGGTTGTACTGATTATGATGAGCTAATGCTAAGCCATTTGCCAGCTATGTGTGGCGCCATGTTTGTTGACATCATACAATGCATTCTGTCACGTAAGCGTCTATCAGACCAAAGATGTTATAACAAAACGAGGTGAAGGGATGGTCCACACGACAAGACAACTGGGAACTCTGAAAAATACAAGGTCAAATAATTACATCAGTGATCTTCAGGTCAGGAAGTTGGAGCTCTAGAAAGAGGCCCATGTTCCCGAGTTGGAATTCCGAGCTGGATGACCATTCAAAAACTATTTTTCCTAGTCTGAGATGTTTTTTTGTTTGTTTTTTTACTTGTCAAACATAAACAAACATGGCTACCATCATAAATAATTTAGCTGCTGTTAGCTCAGCTGACACACATCTCTTTTCTAAACAATTTCTCCCTTGTGCTCACCAGAGATGAAATACTTTGTAAACAAGTCTAGCTGTTTGTCACGACTGTCGGTGAGATGCGGTAAAAGAAGTCAGGCGCAGGACACAGAACTCTCAGACACGTACTTTAATCCGATAAGGATCCAAAAGAACACAGAAATAACTCCACGCAGGGAGGAAATAACCCGCTCACTAAAATGACAACCGTGAAGGGAAAAACAATCACACACAATGTCCTGATGACAGACAGGGGTAATATAAGGGAAACAATTAAACATAATGACGAACAGGTGTAAACAATACAGACCAAACTAAACAAACACCGATAACATCGAACGGCAGTAGCTAGTACTCCGGGGACGACGAACGCCGAAGCCTGCCCGAGCAAGGAGGAGGAGCAGCCTCGGCAGAATCCGTGACAGTACTCCCACCTTGACGCGCGGCTCCAGCTGTGCGCCGACCCCGGCCTCGGGGACGGCCAGGAGGACGCGGAGCAGGGCGAGTCAGGTGACTCCGGTGGAACTCTGTCAACAGGGAGGGATCTAGGATGTCCCTCCTAGGGACCCAGCACCGTTCCTCCGGATCGTACCCCTCCCACTCCACGAGATACTGCAGACCCCCCATCCGACGCCTCGAATCCACGATGGAACGGACTGAGTACGCCGGAGCCCTTCGATGTCTAGTGGGGGCGGTGGGGCCTCTCGTACCTCATTCTCCTGGAGTGGACCAGCTACCACCGGCCTGAGGAGAGACACAAGGAACAAGGGGTTAATGCGATAATTAACAGGCAGCTGTAACCTATAACATACCTCGTTCAATCTCCTCAGGACTTTAAATGGCCCCACAAACCGCCGGCCCAGCTTCCGGCAGGGCAGGTGAAGGGGCAGGTTTCTGGTCGAGAGCCAGACCTGATCTCCCGGTGCATAAACCGGACCCTCACTGCGGTGGCGATCGGCGCTCGCCTTTTGCCGTCTGATGGCCCGCTGCAGATGGACGTGCGCAGCGTTCCATGTCTCCTCCGAGCGCCGAAACCATTCATCCATCGCAGGAGCCTCGATCTGGCTCTGATGCCAGGGTGCCAGAACCGGCTGATAGCCCAACACACACTGGAAAGGAGTGAGATTAGTGGAGAAGTGGCGGAGTGAGTTTTGGGCTATCTCTGCCCAGGGAATATACCCCGACCACTCCTCCTGCCGGTCCTGGCAGTAGGACCTCAGAAACCTACCAACATATTGGTTTACTCTCTCCACCTGCCCATTACTCTCAGGGTGAAAACCTGAGGTAAGGCTGATCGAGACCCCCAAATGTTCCATAAACGTCCTCCACACTCTAGAGGTGAACTGGGGACCCCGATCAGACACTATATCCTCAGGCACCCTGTAGTGCCGGAAAACGTGAGTAAACAGGGCTTCCACCGTTTGTAGGGCTGTAGGAAGACCTGGCATAGGGATGAGACGGCAGGCCTTAGAAAACCGATCCACAACGACCAAGATCGTGGTATTCCCCTGGGAGGGGGGAAGGTCCGTGACAAAATCCACCGACAGGTGAGACCACGGCCGTTGTGGAACGGGGAGAGGTTGTAACTTCCCTCTGGGCAGGTGTCTAGGCGCCTTACACTGGGCGCACACCGAGCAGGAAGAAACGTAAACCCTCACGTCCTTAGCTAAGTTGGGCCACCAGTACTTCCCGCTAAGACAGTGCACCGTCCGACCAATACCAGGATGACCAGAGGAGGGTGACGTGTGAGCCCAATAAATCAGTCGGTCACGGACCTCGAGCGGTACGTACCTCCGTCCCTCTGGACACTCTGGGTGAGAAGGGTCGGTACGTAACGCCCGCTCGATTTCCGTGTCGACCTCCCACACCACCGGTGCCACGAGACAAGACTCCGGTAGTATGGGAGTGGGCTCAATGGACCTCTCCTCTGTGTCATATCGTCGGGACAGGGCGTCTGCCTTAACGTTCTGTGACCCTGGGATATACGTGATCTTAAAGACAAACCGGGCAAGAAACATGGCCCACCTAGCCTGACGAGGGTTCAGTCTCTTCGCTGCCCGGATGTACTCCAGGTTACGATGGTCAGTCAGAATGAGAAAAGGGTTGTTAGCCCCCTCAAGCCAATGTCTCCACACCTTCAGGGCTTGAACCACAGCTAGCAGCTCCCTGTCCCCCACGTCAAAATTGCGTTCCGCCGGACTGAGCTTCTTAGAATAGAAAGCACAG
Source organism: Coregonus clupeaformis (assembly GCF_020615455.1). NCBI lineage: Eukaryota > Metazoa > Chordata > Actinopteri > Salmoniformes > Salmonidae > Coregonus > Coregonus clupeaformis. The sequence goes on from NC_059204.1 coordinate 39,118,451, forward strand.
GGGCGGAGTTTTGGAGGCGTGCCCGAGCGCTGAGACAGTATAGCATCGATCCCCGCCTCGAACGCATCCACCTCGACTTGGAACGCCAAAGAGGGATCCGGATGTGCCAGCACCGGAGCTGAGGTGAACAGGTCCTTTAAATGACTAAACGCCCTGTCCGCCTCAGCCGACCACTGCAAACGCACCGGGCACCCCTTTAGCAGGGAGGTAATGGGAGCTGCTACCTGTCCAAAACCCTGGATACACCTCCGGTAGTAATTGGCAAAACCCAAAAAACGCTGCACCTCCTTTACTGTAGTTGGAGTCTGCCAATTACGCACGGCTGAAACGCGGTCAATCTCCATCTCCACCCCTGACGCAGACAACCGGTGACCGAGGAAGGAGATGGACTCCTGGAAAAACAGACATTTCTCTGCCTTCACATACAGATCATGCTCCAACAGTCTACCCAGCACCCGACGTACCAGGGACACATGCTCGGTACGTGTAGCGGAGTATATCAGAATGTCATCAATATACACCACTACCCCCTGTCCATGCAAATCCCGGAAAATCTCGCCTACAAATGATTGGAAGACTGAAGGAGCATTCATTAGACCGTATGGCATGACGAGGTACTCATAGTGACCCGAGGTGGTACTGAATGCTGTCTTCCACTCATCTCCCTCCCGAATGCACACCAGGTTGTAAGCGCTCCTGAGATCCAATTTTGTGAAGAAGTGCGCCCCGTGTAATGACTCCGTCATACTAGCAATCAGAGGGAGAGGATAGCTGTATTTAATAGTGATCTGATTGAGACCACGGTAATCCGTTCCATCGTAAACCCCCATCCTTCTTCTTCACAAAAAAAAAACTTGAGGACGCAGGAGAAGTGGATGGCCGTATGTATCCCTGTCTCAAGGATTCGGCGACGTATGTCTCCATAGCAGCCGTCTCCTCCTGAGACAGAGGATACACATGGCTGCGAGGGAGCGCAGCGCCAACCTGGAGGTCTATCGCACAATCCCCCTGTCGATGAGGTGGTAATTGAGTCGCCTTCTTCTTACAGAAGGCGCTTGCCAAATCGGCATACTCAGGAGGAATGTGCATTGTGGGCATTTGGTTCGGACTCTCCACCGTCGTTGCCCCTACGGAAACACCTACACACCGCCCCACACACTGATCAGACCATCCCTTGAGAGCCCTCTGTTGCCATGAAATGTTGGGGTCATGAGATATTAACCAGGGAAGTCCCAACACCACTGGAAACGCAGGAGAGTCAATTAAATACAACTGTATAGTCTCCTCATGACCCTTCTGCGTTTTCATCTTCAGTGGCGCTGTGACCTCCCTAATCAATCCCGACCCCAAAGGCCGGCTATCTAGGGCATGGATAGGGAAGGGCACATCGACTGGTAATATAGGGATTCCTAACTTATATGAGAAATGGCGATCGATAAAATTCCCAGCTGCGCCTGAATCGACTAGCGCCTTATGCTGGGAGTAAGAAGAAACTTCTGGAAACATAACTTGGATACACATATGAACAGCAGAGAGCTCTGGGTGAGTTGGGACCTTACTCACTGGGAATGACTCATCAGTGCGCTGCCTGCTGCCTCGAATCCGAGGAGACCCTCCCCAGCACCGAACCGCCGTGCGGCAACAGTTGGTGCAGGGGACAGCCTCCTTCCTGGCCTCCCTACTACCAGCACCCCTGAGCTCCATAGGGCTCGGCTCGGAGGTGCTGGGGGATGGAATGGACGGCCCCAGCGCTGGACGTCCGCGGGTAGCCAACAGGGTATCCAGGTGAATCGACATGTCCACCAGCTGATCGAAGCTTAGGTTGGTGTCCCTGCAGGCCAGCTCTCGACGAACGTCCTCTCTTAAGCTACACCTGTAGTGGTCGATGAGGGCCCTCTCATTCCATCCCAAATTGGCAGCCAGAGTCCGGAAGTCCAGTGCGAATTCCTGCGCGCTCCTCCTCCCCTGTCTGAGGTGGAATAGACGCTCACCCGCCGCCTTCCCCTCCGGGGGATGATCGAACACTGCCCTGAAGCGGCGGGTGAACTCCGCATAGTTCACAGTAGCGGCGTCTATCCCTTCCCACTCGGCGTTGGCCCACTCCAGTGCCTTGCCGGACAGACAGGAGATGAGGGCGGACACGCTCTCGTATCCCGAGGGTGCCGGGTGAATGGTTGCCAGGTAGAGTTCCACTTGGAGCAGGAAACCCTGACACCCGGCTGCGGTGCCATCATAAGCCCTCGGGAGCGAGAGCCGAATCCCACTGGACTCCGGATGTGAGACGATAGGAGTAGCCGATGGTGATGGTATCGTTGGAGGAGGTGTGGGCAAACCTCCTCTCTCCCATCGTCCCAAAGTGTTCATAACGTTATCCATAGCGGCACCAAGATTTTGGAGCATCGCTGCCTGTTGTAGGACGCGCTCCTCGAGTGATCCAGTCGGTGCCGTCGCTCCTGCTGACTCCATGTTAAGGTGTGTGATTCTGTCACAACTGTCGGTGAGATGCGGTAAAAGAAGTCAGGCGCAGGACACAGAACTCTCGGACACGTACTTTAATCCGATAAGGATCCAAAAGAACACAGAAATAACTCCACGCAGGGAGGAAATAACCCGCTCACTAAAATGACAACCGTGAAGGGAAAAACAATCACACACAATGTCCTGATGAGAGACAGGGGTAACATAAGGGAAACAATTAAACATAATGACGAACAGGTGTAAACAATACAGACCAAACTAAACAAACACCGATAACATCGAGCGGCAGTAGCTAGTACTCCGGGGACGACGAACGCCGAAGCCTGCCCGAGCAAGGAGGAGGAGCAGCCTCGGCAGAATCCGTGACACTGTTAGGTTGCTATCTTATGTTTTTTTTTTTTTGTCAGCGCAACCTGTTATTTAGACTTGTTTATAGAATGAGTTTGACTGTGGATGTGTTCCGTGTGATGCTTGGATGATGAAGTTCGCATTTATCTTTTACAATAAAAGGTGAGATTCAGGAATAAAGTTGTGAAGACCTTTATTTCCCATCAGTACAAAACATTGTTTAGAAGCTTTTCAGAGAACAATGCTATTTAGATGCATTTGTTGCATCATACGTTCTGTTGCTGTCACGGTTTCGGCCGAGGCTGCTCCTCCTCCTTGTTCGGGCAGGCTTCGGCGGTCGTCGTCCCCGGAGTACTAGCTGCCACCGTTCGATGTTTCATGTTTGTTTGGTTTTGTCTGTTTGTACACCTGTCCCTTGTTAGTGTTTGATTTGGTTGCCTATTTAGTTTTTGTGTGTGGGGGCAGGTGTTATGTGGTATTGTTTATTGTCAAGCTGTTGCTCTTTTGTATTACTCTCGTGTTTGTTGTTTTCCGAGAGTCCGCACTGTGTGCGCTATCTTCATTTTACGCACTGTGTGTGTTGTGCGTAATTTGTATTTTGCCTCCCGGTTGGGTTGGCTGTTCGCCTGTTTGGTGCTGCATTTTGTTAACTAAAGTCTGTTGACGAACGCCCGTGTTTCCTGCGCTTGATTTCCTCACCGCATCTACACTCAGCTACTGACAGAATAGCACATCACATCATGGAGTCAGCAGGAGCACCCGCGCCGACAGAGGTCATGGAGGACCGTCTTCGTGGACAGGAGGACCGGATTAACCAGATCGGTCACGCCTTGGATCGGGTGATGAACACTCTCCACCGATGGGAAAGCAGCGGGGTACCCACGCCCCCACCTACCGGACCATCCCCATCGGTCAGTCCTCCTGTCCACATTCCGGAACCCAGTGGGATTCGGCTCTCGCTCCCGAGGGCGTACGACGGCTCCGCTGCCGGGTGTCAAGGGTTCCTGCTACAGGTGGAGCTCTACCTCGCCACCGTACACCCGGCGCCCTCGGGACGCAAGAGCGTCTCCGCCCTCATCTCCTGTCTCACCAGCAAGGCGTTGGAGTGGGCCAACGCCGAATGGAGGAGAATGGACGCCGCTACCATCACCTATGCGGAGTTCTCCCGCCGCTTCCGGGCCGTGTTCGACCATCCACCAGAAGGGAAGGCGGCGGGGGAGCGTCTGTTCTTCCTCCGACAGGGGATGAGGAGCGCACAGGATTTTGCCCTGGAGTTCCGGACTCTAGCGGCAGATGCAGGGTGGAATGAGCGGGCCCTCATAGACCACTTCCGTTGTAGCCTCCGGGAGGACGTCCAAAGAGAGTTGGCGTGCAGGGATACCATGTTGACGTTTGACCAACTAGTCGACATGGCCATTCGGTTGGACACCCTGCTCGCCACCCGTGGATGTCCCGGATGGGGGTCGCCCATTTCACCCTCCAGCACCTCCCGAGCCGAGCCCTATGGAGCTCGGAGGTGCTGGCGCTAGAGAAAGGAGGAGTAGGAACCCGAGGGGGGCCGTCCCCTGCACCAACTGTGGCCGTGGAGGGCACACCGCGGCTAGGTGTTGGGGAAGGTCCCCCGGTGGGGGTGAAGGCAGGCCACGCATTGGGGAGTCCTCCCAGGTGAGTAGGCGCCCTACTTACCCAGAGCTTTCTGTCGTTCACATAACCTTGCCTGTTTGTTTTCCACAGGTAGCACCTCGTTCCCAGCATAAGGCGCTAGTCGATTCAGGCGCAGCTGGGAACTTTGTAGATCGCCAGTTCTGTGTAGAATTAGGGATTCCTCTCCTTCCCGTTGATAAGCCTTTCCCTGTACATGCCCTAGATAGCTGTCCGTTAGGATCTGGGTTGATTAGGGAGGTCACAGCGCCCCTTAAGATGGAGGCGCAGGGGGTCATGAGGAGACGATTCAGCTCTATCTGATTGACTCTCCCTGCGTATCCGGTGGTGCTGGGGCTTCCCTGGTTGATTACCCATGACACTACTATTTCGTGGCGAGAGAAGGCTCTTAAAGGGTGGTCTGCTCAGTGTGAGGGGCTGTGTCTGGGTGTTTCCATAGGGGCGACCTCGGTGGAAAGTCCGAATCTAATGCCTGCACTTTATATTCCCCCCGAGTATGAGGATTTGACACTGGTGTTTAGTAAGACTAGGGCGGCGCAGCTGCCGCCTCATAGACAGGGGGATTGTGCGATAGATCTCCAGTTAGGAGCAGCCCTCCCGCGGAGCCATGTGTATCCCTTGTCTCAAGAGGAGAGGAAGGCGATGGAAACTTACATCGCCGAGTCTCTGAGACAGGGATACATACGGGCCTCCACTTCACCCGCTTCCTCAAGCTTCTTTTTTGTGAAGAAAAAGGATGGAGGTCTGTGCCCGTGTATTGATTACCGCGGTCTCAATCAGATTACGGTGAAGTACAGCTATCCACTTCCTCTGATTGCGACTATGACGGAATCATTACACGGTGCTCAGTTCTTCACAAAATTGGATCTCAGGAGCGCATATAACTTGGTGCGCATTAGAGAGGGCGATGAATGGATGACAGCGTTTAGCACGACCTCCGGTCATTACGAGTATCTCGTCATGCCATATGGGTTAATGAATGCTCCCTCAGTCTTCCAATCCTTTGTCGATGAGATTTTCCGGGACATCCAGGGGCAGGGAGTAGTCGTGTACATAGACGATATTCTGGTGTACAGTTCTACCCGAGCAGATCATGTAGCCCTGGTGCGCCGAGTGTTGAGGAGGCTGTTGGAACATGACCTATATGTCAAGGCAGAGAAATGTCTGTTCTTTCAGAAGTCGGTCTCCTTTTTGGGTTATCAGTTGTCAGGGGTGAAGATGGGGGTTGACCGGGTGTCAGCTGTGCGTAATTGGCAAACCCCAACCACTGTGAAAGAGGTGCAACAGTTCTTGGGTTTTGCGAATTACTACCGGAGGTTTATCCGGGGTTTTGGACAGGTGGCAGCTCCCATAACGTCTCTGTTGAAGGGGGGTCCGGTGCGCTTGCGGTGGTCAGCTGAGGCGGACAGGGCTTTTGGGAGACTGAAGGACCTGTTTACCTCGGCGCTGGTGTTGGCGCATCCGGATCCCGCTTTACCATTCCAGGTAGAGGTAGACGCGTCCGAGGCCGGTATTGGGGCCGTTCTCTCACAACGGTCTGGCACACCACCTAAACTCCGCCCCTGTGCTTTTTATTCTAAGAAGCTCAGTCCGGCGGAGCGGAATTATGACGTAGGGGACAGGGAGCTGTTAGCCGTGGTACAGGCCCTAAAGGTGTGGAGGCATTGGCTTGAGGGGGCTCAACACCCTTTCCTCATTTTGACTGACCACCGTAACCTGGAATACATCCGGGCAGCTAGGAGACTGAATCCTCGCCAGGCCCGCTGGACTATGTTTCTAGCCCGGTTTGTGTTTAAAATCACTTACATCCCTGGGTCCCAGAACGGGAAGGCAGATGCCCTGTCTCGGCGGTATGACACGGAGGAGAGGTCCGTTGAGCCCACTACCATACTACCAAAGTCTTGTCTGGTTGCACCGGTGGTATGGGAGGTCGATGCAGAGATCGAGCGGGCGTTACGCACCGACCCAAGTCCTCCACAGTGTCCAGTGGGTCGGACGTACGTTCCGCTCGAGGTACGCGATCGCCTCATTTATTGGGCTCATACGTCCCCCTCCTCTGGACATCCAGGTATCGGCCGGACAGTTCACTGCCTTAGCACTAAGTACTGGTGGCCAACGTTAGCCAGGGATGTGAGGATTTATGTCTCCTCCTGTTCGGTGTGTGCCCAGTGTAAGGCGCCCAGACATTTGACCAGGGTAGCTACAACCCCTGCCCGTTCCACAACGACCCTGGTCCCACCTCTCGGTGGATTTTGTTACAGACCTTCCCCCCTCACAGGGGAATACTACCATCCTGGTCGTTGTGGATCGGTTCTCGAAGGCCTGTCGTCTCCTTCCCATGCCGGGTCTCCCTACTGCCCTACAGACCGCTGAGGCTCTGTTTACCCATGTCTTCCGGCATTACGGGGTACCCGAGGATATAGTGTCTGATCGAGGCCCCCAGTTCACCTCCAGAGTGTGGAGAGCGTTTATGGAACGGTTGGGGGTTTCGGTGAGCCTTACCTCGGGTTACCACCCGAGAGTAATGGGCAGGTTGAACGTGTCAACCAGGATGTGGGTAGGTTTCTGAGGTCTTATTGCCAGGGCCGGCCGGAGGAGTGGGCGAGATACGTTCCGTGGGCCGAGATGGCACAGAACTCTCTCCGCCACTCCTCCACCCAACTAACCCCCTTTCCAGTGTGTGTTAGGGTACCAGCCGGTTCTGGCACCTTGGCACGAGAGCCAGATCGAGGCCCCCTGCGGTGGATAGTGGGTGCGGCGCTCGGAGGAGACATGGAACGCTGCCCACGTTCATCTGCAGCGGGCCATCCGTCGGCATAAGATGAGCGCCGATCTCCACCGCAGTGAGGGGCCTGTGTACGCACCTGGAGATCGAGTCTGGCTCTCGACCAGAAACCTGCCCCTCCGCCTGCCCTGCCGGAAGCTGGGTCGGCGGTTTGTGGGGCCATTCAAAGTCCTGAGGAGGTTGAACGAGGTGTGTTACAGGTTAGAACTGCCTATTGATTACAGGAATATTAACCCCTCGTTCCATGTGTCTCTCCTCAGGCCGGTGGTAGCTGGTCCACTCCAGGACTATGAGATAGAAGAGACTCCTCCGCCCCCGTTGGACATCGAGGGGGCTCCGCGCTACACTGTGAGGTCCATCCTTGATTCGAGACGCCGGATGGGGGTCTCCAATATCTCGTGGAGTGGGAGGGTACGGCCCGGAGGAGCGGTGCTGGGTGCCGAGGAGGGACATATTAGACCTGTCCCTGCTGACCGAGTTCCATCGGGGTCATCCTACACGCCCTGCTCCGCGTCGTCCTGGTCGTCCCCGAGGCCGGGATCGGCGCACGGCTGGAGCCGCGCGTCAAGGGGGGGGTACTGTCACGGTTTCGGCCGAGGCTGCTCCTCCTCCTTGTTCGGGCAGGCTTCGGCGGTCGTCGTCCCCGGAGTACTAGCTGCCACCGTTCGATGTTTCATGTTTGTTTGGTTTTGTCTGTTTGTACACCTGTCCCTTGTTAGTGTTTGATTTGGTTGCCTATTTAGTTTTTGTGTGTGGGGGCAGGTGTTATGTGGTATTGTTTATTGTCAAGCTGTTGCTCTTTTTGTATTACTCTCGTGTTTGTTGTTTTCCGAGAGTCCGCACTGTGTGCGCTATCTTCATTTTACGCACTGTGTGTGTTGTGCGTAATTTGTATTTTGCCTCCCGGTTGGGTTGGCTGTTCGCCTGTTTGGTGCTGCATTTTGTTAACTAAAGTCTGTTGACGAACGCCCGTGTTTCCTGCGCTTGATTTCCTCACCGCATCTACACTCAGCTACTGACAGTTGCTACTGTTCCAATCACATATTTCCGATGGTACGCTGCAGGGACCACTCAACAATGATCACAAATATGTGATTGTATGCGTCAAATGGTTAACATGAGCTCCAATGCTGATAAATAGGCATAAAACAAACTCATCATTACACTAATGTTGTTCTAAATTAAATCAACCTCTTCACCCTCATTATTCAGTTAGGCCTAATGTAAATTAGATGGTGAAGTAACTTGCACAATTATCACCCGTTCCATAAATGTTTCATTCATTCATTGGGCTGGCATTGTTTGCTTCCCTGGATCGCATCGAGGATATGTTTTGCATTATTCTAAAGGCCATCCTGCAACATGTAGAATGTTTTCGTTTCCCTTACAATAAATTATATCAGTAATAGAGTTACAGTAAATAACAGTCCCATAAAAGCTAATTTTTACTAAGTAAAACATAAAAGACAATGGTATCAACCCGCAAGGCGCGCAGCCCAATTATTTGCTGCTGATAAATAAGCATAACACAAACTCATCATTACACTACTGTCTTTCTAAATTAAATCAACACCTCCTTATCATCCAGTTAGGCCTAATTTAAATTAAATTGTGAAGTAAGGTGCACAAATATCGGCCATTCATCCATTTGTCATTCATTCAGCGAGGAGAGAGAGACGCATTAGCACCTGGTTGGGTACCAACGTCCTACAGCACAATGTCTTGGTGGGATAAGCATGTGTGTCCATGTATGCTGATGATTCAACCATATACGCATCAGCAACCACAGCTAATGAAGTCACTGAAACCCTTAACAAAGAGTTGCAGTCTGTTTTGGAATTGGTGGCCAGTAATAAACTGGTCCTGAACATCTCTTAAACTAAGAGCATTGTATTTGGTACAAATCATTCCCTAAGTTCAAGACCTCAGCTGAATTTGGTAATGAATGGTGGGGCTGTTGAACACCACACTCCAAAAAGCATGTCGTGCAGGCTCTAGTTTTGTCTTATCTTGATTATTGTCCAGTCGTGCGGTCGAGTGCTGCAAGGAAAGCCCTAGTAAAGCTGCAGCTGGCCCAGAACAGAGCGGCATGTCTTGCTCTTCATTATAATCAGTGGGCTGATATAAATACTATGCATGCCAGTCTCTCTTGGTTAAGAGTTGAGGAGAGACTGACTGCATCACTTCTTCTTTTTATAAGAAACATGTGTTGAAAACCCCAAATTGTTTGCATGGTCAACTTACACACAGCTCTGACACACACTTACCCCACCAGACATGCCACCAGGGGTCTTTTCACAGTCCCCAAATCCAGAACGAATTCAAGAAAGCTAATGGGGATCCTGTGGTTAAGAGCGTTGTGCCAGTAACCGAAAGGTCGCTGGTTCTAATTCCCGAGCCGACTAGGTGAAAAATCTGTCGATGTGCCCTTGAGCAAGGCACTTAACCCTAATTGCTCCTGTAAGTCGCTCTGGATAAGAGCGTCTGCTAAATGACCAATTATTTATTTAATTATTTAATAAAATACCAAATACCAAGTTGGGAATAGGTGTGACAAAAACTGGTAAAAAGGCTCTAAATACTCTTCTGTTTGTGATATAAAAATTCGGACAAATGAGCAGTGTAAAATAAAAGCATTTAGGAAAAGTCAGGGAAGTATCAGGACATAGTATTTTTTTTGGCAGCTTTTTTAAATAAACAAAATCAAATATCAGTGGCCGTTAATAAGAATCCCCATATTTAGTTCACAAACACCAATTATACCAGTTGACCTCACATAGCATAACATTGCTTTGGTTGGAAATGTGTATGGGAGCTGAACACGCAGCGACCCAGACCCCTCTACTGTCGGAGATTACACATACTGACTCAAATGTAAAAATGTAATTAATTAAAACAAATAAGTGTCTCATTTATTCCTAGTTGGGCAATATACACTGAGTGTATATACTCCCTGACAGACTGACCAGGTGAATCCAGGTGAAAGCTATGATCAGCATATTACAAATCTTCAATGTACTTGTTACAGTGTATACAAGAACTGGTGCACATGACTTAACAAATCGTTTACAGTTTTTGACAAATCACAAAGCAAATCAAATGTTATCACCTAAACAGGGTTGCCAGATTTGCATGAAACTGTTTTAGGGGGGGTTTGTGGGGCGGTTCATCTTTTTTGTGTGGGGGATTTCAAGTCCATAGGGGGTAGAAATGGGGGAAGGTATTGTGGGGGGATAGGATGCAGGAAATATTACTATGATGGGGGATTTATCAATAAATGGGGTAAAAAAGTTTATAAGCTAAATAAAAATAAATCCCGGAAAGTGGGGTCTGAGCTGGCAACCCTGAGTAACGATAGTTACAATCTAAGTCAGTCGAGTGGACCATCCCATCACCTCGTTTTGTTATAACATCTTTGGTCTGACAGAGGTTTATGTGACAACCAGAATGGAATGTATGATGTCAACAAACATGACGTCACACATACAGTGCATTCGGAAAGTATTCAGACCCCTTGACTTTTTCCACATTTCGTTACGTTACAGCCTTATTCTAAAATTGATTAAATCGTTTTTTTCCCTCATCAATCTACACACAACACCCCATAATGACCAAGCAAAAACTATTTTTTAGTGTACAAAACATTAAGAAAACCTTCCTAATATTGAGTTGCATTTCCTGTTGCTCTCAGAACAGCCTCAATTCATCGGGGCATGGACTACAAGGTGTCGAAAGGGTTCCACAGGGATGCTGGCCCATGTTGACTCCAATGCTTCCCACAGTTGTGTCAAGTTGGCTGGATGTCATTTGGGTGGTGGACCATTCTTGATACACACGGGAAACTGTTGAGCGTGAAAAACCCCGCAGCGTTGCAGTTGTTGACACAAATCGGTGCGCCTGGTACCTACTACAATACCCCGTTCAAAGGCACTTAAATCTTTTGTCTAGCCCATTCACCCTCTGAATGGCACACGTACACAATCCATGTCTCAATTGTCTCAAGGCTTAAAAATGATTATTTAACCTGTCTCCTCCCCTTCATCTACACTGATTACTGGATGGCTGTCGTGACCCAACATTGCTATTTTGTCGTTTATTTTTACTTGATCTGCAGCTACTTCAATTTCAGCTTAAACTTCGACTCATCTGCCCTGAGCTCTTTCTGTAATTTTGACCCAATTTTCGGGCTACCCAAGAGGAAACGTCGATGTTACAGAGGCAAGAGAGGGGGGAACCTGGCGAGATTAAGGCAAAGTGAGAACCGGCCACCTCTTCTCTCCATTCTACTGGCCAAGTCACTTGATAATAAGATGGATGACCTCCGATTGCGGATTTGCTACCAAAGGGACTCTCGAAACTGCAATATTCTCTACTTTTCTAAAACATGGCTCTCAGACAAGATACCCCACATGGCTATCCAACTCGATGGATTCTCCATTTACCATGCCGACAGGACAGTGGAGTCGGGGAAATCGAGGAGGGGAGGGGTTTGCCTCTTCATCAACAACAACTGGTGTGCTGACTCGAGCGTGGTGAAAGTGTCGACCCATTGTTCACGCGTCTTGGAATACCTGGTCAAATGCTGACCCTTTTACCTCCCGAGGGACTTTCAGCTGTTATCATGACTGTTGTATACGTTCCACCTCAGGACAAGATAAATAACAAGCTGGCACTTAACAAACTGTACGAGCCTATAACCAAGCAGGAAAACTTACATCCGGAGGCTGCTTTTTAATTCTGCGTCATTAAGACACGTGATGCACAACTTCCATCAACACGTCTCCTTCGCCACTAGGTCTCCTTCGCCACTAGGGGCGAAAAAGTTATAGGCCACTGTTATTCTATCCACAAGCAAGCATACAAGACCCTCTCTCATCCGCCATTCAGCAAATCAGAGCATGACTCCGTACTCATGCTTCCTGTTACAAGCAGAAGCTCAAACAGGAATTACCCATGACTCGCTCCATTGAGAAATGGTCTCCAGAATCAGATATTATGCTAAATGACTGCTTTATTGGCGCTGATTGGAATATGTTCCAGGACTCCGCCGATAACATAGACAAGCTAACCACCTCCGTCACTGGCTTCATTAAGAAATGCATCGGCGACGTGGTCCCCACAGTTAAGGTTAGCTGCTTCCCCAATCAAAAGCCCTGGATTAAAACTGAGGTTGGCGCTAAGGTAAAGGACAGGGCTTCCGCACACAGGGCTATCGCAGACAACCCTGAGGCTACGGCTGACGACAGGAAGAAGTACTAGAAGTCCCACTATGACCTCTGCAGAGTCATCAAATGAGCAAAAGGACAATATAGGAATAAGGTGGAATAATATTACACAGGCAGGGGCTACAGTCCATGATGGATTACAAAGGAAGACCCAGTCATGATCTGCCCAACGATGCCTCTCTACCAGACGAACTCAATGCATTTTATGCACACTTTGACAATATCAACATCGTGCCGGTTATAGGGCCACCACTGACCCAGAGGACTGGGTGATCTCGCTCTCCGAGGCCGACATGAGTAAAGTCTTTAATCAGGTCAATACCCAAAGGCCACTAGGCCCAATGGTATTCCAGGGCGTGTTCTCAGAGCATGCGCAGAACAGCTGGCAGGTATATTCACTGTGACTTTCAACCTCTCCTTGTCCCAGTCTGTAATCCCCACGTTTTAAGATGACCACCATCATTCCTGTTCCCAAGAACTCTAAGGCTTCATGCCACAATGACTACCGCCCTGTAGCACTCACTTCTGTAATCATGAAGCGCTTTGAGAGGTTGGTTATGGCACACATCAACTCCATCATCCCAGACACCCTAGACCCACTCCAATTTGCATACTGCCCCAACAGATCCATAGACGACACAATCTCAATTGCACTCCACACTGCCCTCATCCACCTAGGTAAGAGGAACACCAATGTGAGAATGCTGTTTATTGACTACAGCTCAGGACCTCTATATCAGGCGGTGTGAAAGGAAGGCCCGGAAAATCGTTAAAGACTCGAACCACCCAAGCCATAGACTGACTCTTCTCTCTGCTTCCTCACAGCAAGCGGTACTGGGCATAAAGTCTGACACCAACAGGCTCCTGAACAGCTTCAATCCCCATGCCAGAAGACTGCTAAATAAATAACTAATTAGCTAAAAAAATGGCTACACAAACTATCTGAGTTGACCTTGGTATTTTATTCTTATTTTTGCACTGTCTCCATGCACACTCACAGGGCCCTACACACTATGCACACTGATAGTCCAACACACATACAAACAATCATTTGCTCACACACACATATGCAAAAACATTTTTACTGATTCTACACACACACACCCACTCACATACAATCATCATATACGCTGCTGCTACTCTGTTTATCATACACTGTAAATACAAAAGTATGTGGACACCCCTTCAAATTAGTGGATTCGGCTATTTCAGCCACACCCTTTGCTGACAGGTGTATAAAATCGAGCACAGAGCCATGCAATCTACATAGACAAACATTGTCAGTAGAATGGCCTTACTGAAGAGCTCAGTGACTTTCAATGTGGCACCGTCATAGGATGCTACCTTTCCAACAAGTCAGTACGTCAAATGTATTCCCGGCTAGAGCTGCCCCGGTCAACTGTAAGTGCTGTTATTGTGAAGTGGAAGTGTCTAAGAGCATCAAGTGGTAGGCCACACAAGCTCACAGAACGGTACAGCCGAGTGCTGAAGCGGGTAGCGTGTAAAAATCATCGTTCCTCGGTTGCAACACTCACTACCGAGTTCCAAACTGCCTCTGGAAGCAACGTCAGCACGAGAAGTGTTCGTCAGGAGCTTCATGAAATGGGTTTCCATGGCCGAGATCACAATGCGCAATGCCAAACGTTGGCTGGAGTGTTGTAAAGCTCGCCGCCATTGGACTCTGGGGCAGTGGAAACGCGTTCTCTGGATTGATGAATCACACTTCACCATCTGGCAGTCCGACGGACGAATCTGGGTTTGGCAGAAGCCAGAAGAACGCTACCTGCCCCAATGTATAGTGCCAACTGTAAAGTTTGGTGGAGGAGGAATGATCTGGGGCTGTTTTTCTTGGTTCGGGCTAGGCCCCTTAGTTCCAGTGAAGGGAAATCTTAACGCTACAGCATACAATGACATTCTAGACGATTCTGTGCTTCCAACTTTGTGGCAACAGTTTCGGGAAAGCCCTTTCCTGTTTCCACATGACAATGCCCACGTGCACAAATGAGGTCCATATAGAAATGGTTTGTCGAGATTGGTGTGGAAGAACTTGACTGGCTTGCACAGAGCCCTGACCTCAACCCCATCGAAAATCTTTGGAATGAATTGGAACGCCAACTGCGAGCCTGGCCTAATTGCCATACATCAGTGCCCAACCTTACTATTGCTCTTGTGGCTGAATGGAAGCAAATCCCCTCAGCAATGTTCCAACTTCTAATGGAAAGCCTTCCCAGAAGAGTGGAGGCTGTTATAGGAGCAAAGGAGGGACCAACTCCATGTTAATGCCCATGATTTTGGAATGAGATGTTCTACAAGCAGGTGTCCACATACTTCTGGTCATGTAGTGTTTATGCATCAAGGGTATTAACACATAAGTCAATACATTGCATTTAAGGCAAAGAAGTTGGTGAGAAAGCTATATGTATTAACATAAGCGTCAACCGCTGTGACACCAATCTTTTCCCATTGACTGCAATGTATTGACATAAGCATCATCTGATGTGACGCTAATCTTTTCCCATTAATGCAATGTATTGACATAAGAGTAATGTGATGTGACCTCTAACTTTTTGCAAAATCGTCACAGGATGACGTTTTCCTATGATATTATGTTGGCCGATCATCTTAGCCTATATCTTACATCACTGAGCTACGTATGACATTACCAGGATACAGCCAAGCCCAACATAACAGTCTCTCAACGACCGCATTAGAAGATCATGATCCCTTATATGATTCATGAAGGTCAGGCAGGAAAGCATGCTAATTGGTGCACATGGAAAGCCCGGGCAATGGTCGGCTTTCCCTGCATGATCAGTGGCTGTGTGATCGTCAGAGTGGGTGTTGAATGTGCCAGCACCAATGCTACTGCTACTCTCCCTTTCTACTTGTGTCATGTGCACATCAAACTCACACACCAGATGTTCGACGAGCAGGTGTCCACATACTTTTGGTAATGTAATGTATATCCTGATGCCTAGTCACCTTACCCCTAGACATATCTACCTCTATCGATCCAGTACATTATAAATATCGTTCTGTAACTGACCCTGTATATAGAATGCTTACTTACGTTCTTATTTTTATATATTGCGTGTTTTTGTTCTACCTCGTTATTTTTAGTATTGCATTGTTATTGATTAGTGCATTGTTGGGGTTAGAGCTTGCAAGAATGGGATATCACTGTACTTGTGCATGTGACATTAAAACCTAAAACTTGAATCTTGATTGAAGTGGATTTAACAAGTGACATCCATAAGGGATCATAGCTTTCACCTGGATTCACCTGGTCAGTCTATGTCATGGAAAGAGCAGGTGTTCTTAATGTTTTGTATACTCAGTGTATGTATTTACATTATATGAATTTGAAATGTCTGATTATATGGCATGAAAAAAAATAAATAATAATGTTTGTAAAAGAAAAAAGACCCTTTTGAAGCTAAGTCACAAATAACATTCCATCTGCTCTATATAGCTTTTCACCCCCTGTACTAAATCAATCAAACCACACTGCATCAGTAACTGCCCAGCTAGCACATGGGAATGGTGCAGGATACCCAGCTAGCACATAATGTTCTAGAACCATATTTTACTTAGGTGAGAATTTTAGTACTTCAGCATAATGTTTCCTACAGGCTTCCTCATGGTTCTATTTAAAGTAATGTTCTCAAATTGTTCCGAGAACATTAAGAAACAACGTTCTTCTGTGAAAATGTTAGTACTTCAGTATAATGTTTCCGACAGGTTTTCTCATGGTGCTATTTGAAGTCATGTTCTCAGAACGTTCAGAGAATGTTAAGAAACAAAGTTCTTCTGTGGGAATGTCAGCATAATGTTTTCTGCAGGTTTGCTCATGGTTCTATTTAAAGTCATGTTCTCAGAACATTTGAAAACTTTCCATAAAAACCACAAGAAAACATTAGTAACGTTCAAAGAACGTTCTCAGAATAATATTTAAAAACATATACATTCTGTTCTCAGTGTCAACAAAACTCTCTCTATCCTCTATCTTTTTAAGTGTGTTCAGGTGTGTTTGCCATGCCCACTAATTAGCCACATTTTAATTAGCACTTGTTTCCTTTGAAATTGGGTCTGTTTGAAAATACTAAAATGAACGGCTTTGTATGAGTACAAAAAAAACATAGCATACTAGCTCCATTCTGGTGGCACCTAGGACTAATTACATGGATAGAGAGAAGAAGATCATAGGTTCAAATCTCACTGACTCCATGCTGCAATAAAAAATAAATGTCTTTGCATGACTAATTCCTAAGTAAATTAATTTCCATGTGTCCCATCTGTGCTTGGAGTTCAAAACAGTTAACCCAAACAAAGCTTGCAGTGTTATTAAAAGTCTTATTGAAACATGTTTTCGGGAACGTTATTTAATTACTTTCAAATAACCTATAATTTCTGTTCTCAGAACATTAATAAAACCTCCCAGGAAAGATTTCAGGGAAACATAGTAAAACATTCTCAGAACCTCCTTGCAACCTAAAAATGTACGTTCCCAGAACAAGCAAAATTTTCACTTCCATTCTCAGAACGTTTAAAAAACGTTCAGTTTTACCGGTCAGGAAATGTATGGCTTTGTTCCCAGAACCAATGGGAAACCTAAAACTTATGTTCCCACAACTTCCAAGGAACTAAATGTGCTGGGTGGTTAGAAGGCCAGGCATTTTGCTATAGGAAGGTAGATTAATAGACAGCAGTTGTTTTGTGGCATCTGTTCTCACACACAGATCATTGGGTAAGTTCAAATCAGAATTATAACTTACAGCACAGACTTAAAATTGCGAAGAGCGATGCTATGGTAATTTAATACATGGTGATGGAATAAATAAGAAGTTATGGATTATTACAGTATCATCATGTATATTACTTTTCTGTTTTGGGAATAATCTACGATGACAGCCAACCAGAGCAGTGATGCTAATGATTGCAAAGTGAGACTTCCAAATGACACACAACATGTTTTGGTTCCAATAGGAGTCTACGCGGGATGCCCCTGAAGCACCCTGTTCAACAGCGCCTTGTGCACCCAGTAGGGGGAGTCTGTCTAGTTCCTTCCATCAACCTGTTGATAGTATTCAGATTGCTAATCTTTTCGCTCTATCTCTGCAAATGGAAATGTCAAGCCAATGGTGGCTGTGTGGTAAATATTGATGACAAATGCCAGCTGGATAGATTAGTGTGCATTTTTGATTGTGGTCAATCCCATTCCGCATCAGTGTGGGTAGATGATATAAATGAGGCTCATTGTCTTCTGGCTCAGCGTATGAATTCTTCATGATGCACACACTCTGGAGGAGGAATCAGGTTTAATCTTCACCTCCAGTTAATTAGACTACTGCAGACAAACAGAATGGACCGCCAGAGACTCTTTCTGCTGGCTGCCTCAAACCAGGGGAGATTTCCCCCCAGCAGCTAATATGATTTAAACTCAGAGTAATCTTTTCTACAAAACAATCTGTTTGCCCTATTATCAAATGCATTCCTCTTTTTCACATGAGCTGATCAGGAAGAGAAGAGTGTGTATGTTCTCACTAATTACATCGATTATTACTCAGTGATTATCTAATAGGCACTCAAACAATTACTCTCTCCCCTCCCATTCTTTCTGTGTCCCATCTATCTTTCTCTTTCTCTCTCTCTCTCTCTCTCTCTCTCTCTCTCTCTCTCTCTCTCTCTCCGCTCGCTCGCTCGCTCGCTCACTCTGTGGTTATTTTCAAAAATGTCACACCCAAGTGTACGCTTATCTATGAATGTTGACACGCAGGCGAAACACAGACAGCTCACCGTGTACTGAATGCCAACTCTCTGAAACTCAAAAATCTGCAGCTTCACTGGGAGCCAAGTCACTCCCCACTGAGCCCAACATGTTGATGATGACACTCTTTATAGGCCAAATTACAAGTCTGCTGATTTAACACATGGCTGTTCCTCACTCACACACAGACAAGAGGCCTGCTGCCTGCAGTCCAAATAACTATTGTACGCCAGAGGATCATTGGACTATTTCCCTTGACATAAAGTCTTGTTCCCAAAGTATGCAATACAAGCAAAATGTTTGCTTTGGTATTTTTTGGGCAGAATATGTGCAACAAACCCTTTCTATATGCATACGTGTACAGTATTGTATGTCCTCTTATTATACGTTGTATTAGAGTGAGGGAATATTTTATCACCAAATCCTGAGGTCTAATATAAATAAATTGCAATGCAACATACAATGTTACATTTTACATTTTACATTTACATTTTAGTCATTTAGCAGATGCTCTTATCCAGAGTGACTTACAGTTAGTGAGTGCATACATTTTTCATGTTCTATCTTGATTGTCACTGGCTCTTCTCTGGGAGAGATTTGGATGCTGATCTGAGGATGTTCACTGATGTCTCAAGCTAGGCATCTCCAGGTGCCATATGGCAGCATTGAGAGGCACGGCTGTGTTTGGAATAGAGGGTGTGTTGTGAACGGGGCCACATTAAACAGAGCCATGTGTGACACTCCCACCCCACCCTACCCCCACTCTGCAGTCATTATTCTATGAAAGTGCTGACCAAAGTGATCGCCCCACAGCCTGTGATCTCAAACAATGGGAAACGTAACTGTCTTCTGTGGACGAAAACAGTGACGTCTGCAAAAACAAAACCATAAGGGAAAAGTATGCTGTAGCCTATCAGCAAGAAAGGGAACAGATGTTGTCAGTTGTTACCTTATGTAGTTATATGCACAGTCATTAATTTTTGTTTGAAATAATACACACCCCAATAATACTGTCTATTAATGCACATGAAAAACAATACATAACAGGTTGGAACAGGTTCAGGGAACAGTACAGAAAACTGGAAAATTCCAAAATTATTTGACGAAGAGAATCTGAACTGGAAACGAAAGTGATCTATACTGTTCTGGAACAGAACCATTATTTTGGGAACTGGTAATTAACGTTATTTTACGTTCTGGGCATTTTCATGCCTCTGTAACTTTCTCACTCATCATTATTCACGATTCATTCATGATTATCTGTAATAATGGTAGCATCCACATTAATGTAGAAGTGTTCAGAAACATATTCTATTCTTATTTACAATCAAATGGACTCCAAAATGGCACAATACATTATTTACCATTAATTTCTGTTGGGCAGAACATAATCTGAAACACAACCAAAACAAACCGCAAATGCATCCAACAAGTTTGTAGAGTCACAAACTTGATGTAGTAAACTTTTAATGCACATATAAGTGAATTTGTCCAAATACTTATGGCACCTTCAAATGGGGGGACAAGATACATGAAGTGTTTAAATTTCTAAACAGTAAAACAGATATGTATGAAAATACCCCTCATATGAAACATCTGATCTCATATCCAAAATTCTGGAGTATAGATCCAAAGTAAAAGTTTTAGCTTCAGTGTTCAAATAAATACGTAGGGGAGTGTATATTCCTGGACAGTGCAACTCAATCTAAAAAGTATAAATTGCTGCTGGCTTAGTACTGAATGTGAAGATTGCTTACCACTTCAGAGTCCTAGCTCTGTGCACCAATGTGCCTGTTGATGGACTGTCTAATGTGAATGCTGTGGCTATGCCTGCGAGGAGTTCCTCACTCCGCTCATATGGCTACTTCATTGCACCCTGGGAAACATTTAATGAGCTCTAAGTGACTAAAACACACTGTGAGCATTTTTGATCAGATTTGAATCTTCGTGAGATGTTTAAAAAAGTGTGAAGTTGAAAAAAATACCTTTTAGTTCTGTGCCCAATGATTCATTATGCACACTTTGGCATTCCATTTAGAGGAGTTGTATAATTTCTGCAGGGCACCATTATTATGTTTGTATTATTAAACTCAGCAGAGACCGAGTACCCCTGAGTCTTCCAGTGTCACTCTGTAACGGTCCTGTACAAAATGTCTCCCGACTTTGGAGTCCAGTAAATGTTTTGGGACAACTATTGGCAGACCTTAAGAGGGACCCTGTGCACATTGTCAGTATGACAGGCCATAAATACCACAGGCTGTCTGATGATGGACCACTCTAATTTATATCCCGGATGGATATGATTTGTTTGCTGATTTTACTGGCACTTTCAACACACACAAACAAAAACACACATAAAAATGTAGATTTTGGGGCCTGAGATGGGAAACTGGGGTCGAAGGCTACAGGGAATCAGGAGACTAAGGGTGTGCAAACAATCAGACATGCACTGTAATCCCAAACAGTTGTACTAGCTCATAAGTAATAAGGTCATAACAGTCAAATGTCGTTATGCAGTTGACCAAACTATAAAGTGTTGAGCTCTGTTGAGATTTATTTTATAGGTAATTTGTGTGGAACGCTCAAAAAGTTTAGGTAGTGTCATGACGTTATCGACGTCATGACGTTCTGGTGGGTGGGTCATCTCTCCCTCAGGAAAGCTGAGTCAGCCATCTTGAATTTGCCGAGATGCGGGGATGTTTGGGCCGCCCGTGTGGATGTGGAACACAGTTTAATTTGTTTTAATTTGTTTGCAATGCGCACTTTTATGCTGCCCGCTTGAAACCACCACCACCTCCGTTTTTATCATTAGTCTTATTGCCCTCGTTTTCTTAAGCGCCATCTTATCATCACCTCTGATTTGGTAAGTAACTCTAATGTTGTTTTTTTTGTTGTTTTTTTAAATTGAATTTCGATAGTCTTAAATGTGGAACTGGGAATACATTTGTACAATTTGCACAGTGAATATTTGTTGTAAATAGTTTAAAATCCAAGTAATTGTAACTTTAGAAGTTGTTAAATATGTGACAAATACGTTACGTTACTTCATCTTACAACGGTGTAACGTTATCAGCGGGTTTCCTGGATGAACTACATTTCCCATAATGCATGTTTGCCCGGGACATTGACGGTGGAGGAAGGTCCATGAGTTTTCGCTGTTCGCCGGTAATGCAAGTGCGTACTGTGAGTATACTTATTTCAATAAGTGTCTGCCTTACACAGTAAATATTTTACGTTATCGAGCTGTGTGTACGTGTGTGCTAGCGTGAAACGAACAATGCTAAACAACATAATGTGAGTGTGTTATCATGATGCTAACCAGGCCTGTGTTTGTATTTCTTCCTAGGCTCAAGTGTGTGGTTGTGAGATCATCTCGAAATCCTTTTAACAGTTCAGGTAGGATGTATTATGAAATAGTGTTACTAATGTAATACATTGCTAAAACCAAGTATAGAGTTTATTTGTTATAATTCATTGGTATTAGATTTAAAAGGTGATCGAATAGCTCCTGATTTGTAATGTCATTAATGCATTTCTTTTGAAGCAATGTTTAAAAAAAATGTACAAGTGAATAGGTTGGTTTACTTTTAAGTTTAAATTTCCCACGTATCTCGTTAAAGTTTTGACCAATGAGCTAACTTGTTAAGTTGTGGCCAATGGGAGAGTGGACTGGTTGCTGGGAAAGAAAAGAGAGGGAAAAGTTGAAAGAAGGGAGAGGAGAGACGTTAGTGGGGTTGGTGAAGGAAAAACGACCAAAGGAAACGATAAAGAGAGAACAAAACCATACCTACAGAGTTTTTTTAAGGGAAATCCTGATTTTATTTCTATAAGAGAGTGTTTATTATTTAGTTAAGAAAGAACAAGTGGAGACTGAAGCTGCCGTCGCATTGTGGAGACATTCGACATCCTAGAGGTTAGCCTAGCATCGTGCAAGACTTGGAGAGAATTGCTTGTGACGATCAGTTCGGGTTTCCAACGGATGTCTGTTGCTGCTACCGAGTACTGGCTGTATTGATAGCTGTGTTCGCTGTGGATCTTGTGAGGACACCTGCACGGAACTACTATATTTTGCTGAGGCATTATCTACAAGTAGTGAGTAACTACAAATGTGGGGTGGACTTCGGGACTTTATGTATGTCATCATTTTTTTTATGAGCTCCAACGCGCGCCCAGGGTTTAAGCAAGCTTGCAAATAATTTGGACATGGGTTGTGGAAAAATCATTGGGGTTTATAATTTGTATTTCTTTTGATGTGATACATTGAACATTTGATTAATATAGATCTTGAACCTTATGTCTGTTGTATTGGTGTAGTCATTTACTGTTTCAGTTTCATTTAATGCATGGGAAAGCATATCCTTATAACAATAACCAAGTCTATAATCATTCTATCTGAAGTTAATACCCTATTTGTCATTCACCCTAGCAAGTTTACAATAGGGATTCTTATTGGAGATGTCCTTCTCACCTAATATCCCATGCTGTTCAGATATTCTAAATAAGGTAATATCGTGAGAGTCAAATTCGAGCCTGGTGAGAGGGTTACACTAATAATTGGTTTTATTTTATGTGTTTCCACAGTCATTCTTTTGCTATTTCTCTAAATGTTTTTATCTCAACTGTGGGGTCAACAGTTGATCACTTGAACCCTTTATTAATACTTTGTTAAATACAAAGAACAACAACAGAAATAGCAGATCTATAAGCACACAACTTTGATGCTTTGCTTGTTAATAACTAACTTGCTTATCTTTTAACATTTTCATTTTTACTATAATTAGTGTACAATGAATGTTTTTGATATTTGTGTAATTATTATTGTAATGGATATTTTTTGTCCGTGTAGGAACAACGTGATGTAAATATGAGACGGGCCCTCTTCCTTCGTGCACTTCCTGTGTACCTGCGTGAAGATGCCTCCAAGTTTTTCAGGACCTGTAATGTAAGTGTACTGGCCTCACTATCAATCCCTTTGCTTAGCTATTCAGTCAGCTTAAACATGACATCACTCAAAGAACTCTAGGAGAACCAGAGGGGCATTCCAGAAAGCAGGTTATGTGAAAACCATCAGTATAGCCAATTGTATTTTTTCCAACAACGTAATTTCAAAGTCCGTGTTTCTAGTTTGTCGCCGCATTGAGTATGAAATAAAATGTTTTTATATTTCATTTTCAGCCGATTTAAATAAAACAAAATAGCCTAAAATAAAACATTGAACAACATTCAACCACTTCCTTAAAGGCTAATATAAAATAAAGTGATGTTAAATTCAAAATGAAAAGACGACTGCATCTGAAACTCTGTCAGTGATTTATATAACAGCCGCAGCCAGAAAATGTCTGCTTCCTGTTTTCTCCCGTTGCCATGGTGAATAACCGTATCGGAGCTCCATTGATGATGGCTTTTTACTAGTCGTCAGGCACAAGCTCAACTCCGAGTTAACGTACTCTGAGTCAACTTACCTAACTCAGATCAGCTGTTCTGTAACTGAAAACTCAGTTTCACTTCACAGGGTAAGTCAACTCTGAGTTCAGGGTTAGGCTCAGTTTGTTGAACCTCCTTTCTGGAATAGCCCCCAGGACCTGTTTATGAAGTTTCCTTGAGTTGTTATTCTGTAAACTGACATGTAGAAATTACATAAATGAAAAGGTATGTATAAAGAATTCCACTAAACAAAAAGTATGCTTACAGGTAGGTGTGAAACTAACATAAAATAATAAGCATGTGTAAAGAAAATAGTTTAAACATGTAGCTTAGTTGCAGTCTAAGTGCAAAGTGACCGTAATGTCTAGACATCATTAGCATGATTTGTATCCTTGAGGGGCTGAACTCATTTTTGTATTATTTGTGTTTTATAGTCAGCAGATGGTCCAGACCTCACTGACACTCCGGTGGCTCTCCTGACAGTTGTCACTGATGATACTACTGATGCGGCCCTCTTCAGCCCTGAGAGCATCTGTATTGTCGTGGAAGATGAAATAATTGTGAGTGGTCCCACAAACCTGGCTGACTCATTTCTCCTGCTCTTTGGGTATGTCTATGCACTAGACCTACAGTACCCAAAGAATCTCGAGCTTACATTCACATTTATCCAAAAAGTTGTGATGTGTCTTGAGGACAACAAACCACTGAAAGGGCGTCTACTGACACTGAAGAATGATTTGTTCAATGAGTGAATCACTCAGAATGGACTATTTGTTGAGCTGAGTATTGAGGATGTTTTTTGTTTTTTTCCCTCTTTACAAATGTAATAATTTGCCTCTTCTACCTCATGTTTAATATGTTACACTGTTTGCCTCTTCTACCTCAGATTTAATACATTGATTGTTAATAGATAAATATCACAACATTGACGTATTGCCGCCCAAGTTTTTGTACTGTACTTGTGGGAAACGACTGTTGAATTCATGCACTATACATGTTTAATGTTGTGTGACCTAATGCTTACCTTGATGTTGCCAGTTGAAGTACGGCACAGTAGAAACCAGTACTTTTATTTGAATGTTTTATTTAAAAAAAGTGAGTTGCAGCCTTCAAGGTACAGTAAGTGCCAAAACGTTTTAAATGGCTCCACATTCTAATAGTTGTCATTGCTGTTGAGGATGGATTATAATTAGAATCTTATTGAATTTTATCATGAAGCTTTTGTGAGTTTTTATCATAATGTTTACTGAATAATGTGATATGGAGACCCAAAATGCTGAATCTACCCTCTGTAGCAATGACCACTATCAGAATATGGAACTATTAACACTTAATGTACTTTAAAACACATTTTGTTTTTATGGAGTCATTTCCTTTTCCTTTTTTGTTTTAATTTATGACAAGCACTTTGTTTTGACTGAGCTCCTTTTGATTCGTGCCTTTTTAAAAGCACATTGTGTTGAATAAAAAAAAAGTTAAATTGTCACTGTGGTGTCACTTTCATGTTTTCTAACATTATTCGCTGATTATAATTGTGTAATGGACCGACATCAGTATTTCAGTTTAGAATTAATTTTGATTGCATGTCCCACATTATGAGTTGAAGAATATTTAATATTTTGAGTGTATTTCACACATTTATGAGTTGAAGAATATTGAAAGTTTTGAGTGTATTTCCCACATTATATGAGTTGAAAAATATTGAAAATTTTGAGTGAATTACTCCCTAATTATAAGTTGAGGAATATCAATATTTATAAGATAACATTGAGATAATTTAAGGCAACTGTAAATGTAATTTTTATTTTATGTAAACTTAAAACATTTAAAAACATCACTAAAATATTTTTGTGTAATCTGTTACAAAATAATTTTTGAGTTATGTGAACTTATTAGGGTTTACAGTGTGCCAAGAGTGTGCAAAGCTGTCATCAAGGCAAAGGGTGGCTATTTGAAGAATCTCAAATATAAAATATATTTAGATTTGTTTAACACTTCTTTGGTTACTACATGATTCCATAGGTGTTATTTCATAGTTTTGATGTCTTCAATGTTTTTCTACAACGTAAAAATAAAGAAAAACCCTTGACTGGTAATGTATATCCAAAGAGATAAGTTATATGTTTGAGATATAAGATTGCATCAATCACTGCTGGCATGTTGTCATAAAGTGGTTGTGTTCCTCACATCCGGAAGTGACTGTATATACTAGGTGGCGTGCAGACATGCAGTAGTACACACAGATGCGGGGGAGTGATTGTTGTGATGCGTTGTGATTGTGTTGTGTCTCTAGCCCTGTGCCTTCTGTGGGGAGCAGATCAGACTGGAGCTGCCTTGACGAGCGCATCCATCAGTGCGGCGTGCTCAAGTCCCCGTCAGAGTGGCTGTGCTGCCTCGTAAAGCAGGGGAGGAGAGGTGTCACTCTTAAACAGGATATATGGCCTCGCAGTGAGACACAAATTACAGAGTAAATACATTACAGTGGTGCAAGTCTCCTCCACGGCTACATCCCTATACTTCTGCCTCTGTGCTGGAAACAACACTGCATGCCAAGTGACATTAGGAGAGCCTGCCGACATCTCATACACACTCACATTAGATTAGCCTGCACACCATTCACAATCACATTAAAACAACCCTATAAACATGCTCAAATTAGAATAGTCAATCCATTACAATAGCGCATCCCTCATTATGCAATGGCATTAGTTCAGCCAACACCTGATACACAATTACGTCTATATATCCATTAATGTTAGGTACACGTCACATAGAAAATGCATCAACATCCTGACCCTAGTAACACCCAGAAAAATCCAATAGAATTGACATACATGTAATTTGATACATGCTTGTTTCACACCATGATCAAGCTATGCTCAATAAACAAATCCTTTAATAAATAGGGTCCACCGCCATTCACCCAATTACTGTAAGCATTTATTTGGGCTGCAATTTCTGAGGCTGGAAACTCTAATGAACTTATCCTCTGCAGCAGAGGTAACTGTGGGTCTTCCATTCCTGTGGCGGTCCTCATGAGAGCCAGTTTCATCATAGCACTTGATGGTTTTTGCGACTGCGCTTAAAGAAACTTTCAAAGTTCTTGAAATGTTCTGTATTGACTGACCTTCATGTCTTAAAGTAATGATGGACTGTTGTTTCTCTTTGCTTATTTGAGCTGTTCTTGCCATAATATGGACTTGGTCTTTTACCAAATAGGGCTATCTTCTGTATACCCCGCCATTCCTTGTCACAACACAACTGATTGGCTCAAACGCATTAAGAGGACAATTAATTCCACAAATTAACTTTTAAGAAGGCACACCTGTTCATTGAAATGCATTCCAGGTGACTACCTCATGAAGCTGGTTGAGAGAATGCCAAGAGTGTGTAAAGCTGTCATCAAAGCAAAGGATGGCTATTTGAAGAATCTCAAATATAAAATATTTTTTGGTTACAACATGATTCCATATGTGTTATTTTATAGTTTTCATGTCTTCACTATTATTCTACAATTTAGAAAATAGTAAAAATGAAAAACATAACCTGGAATGAGTAGGAGTTCTAAAACTTTTTCTGGTAGTAGTAGTAGTATATATATATATATATATATATATATATATATATATATATATATATATATATATATATATATATATATATAAAACAGAGCATAATCTTTGAAAAGACAAAAAAATCTAAAATGGTCACACCTACACATCTATAGTGTGTTACTGTGTTTTTGCCCCTTCAACTGGTTTTCAGTGAATGTTTTGGTGCTGTGCTGCTTTTTTCTTGCTCTCAGGAAGGAGTGTTCACTCATGATATGAATCTCATTTTGGCAGGACGGAAACACTGCTTTGCATGAGCGGCTGTATCTCTCTGCTCTGCTCTCCCACCGCCGCAGGCATGCAGTTGATTTGTCACCAGCATCCAGCGACTCATCGGAACACTGCAACGACCGTCTGAGTAAATGTTCCTTATCTGCACGCTTCGTCACCATGGGAACAGGCTAAGGCACAACAGGGCATTAAAGTTACCTCACCATGAAGGGTGATGAGAGCACACAAAAAATGAGAAGAAAACTCTTCACATGGAAACGGACTGGACAATACATCATCACTGTGTGATAACAACACACACTGTCACCAAGTCCACTGAAATCCCTCCTGAAAGGAGAAGCGAAGTAGATAGGTCATATTTAATTGACTTTAGAAGTTGTGTCTTTATTCATTGTAATTTCCAGGCTGAATCACAGGAACCTGACCACGCCTGTCAGATCTTCCTCACTCTTGCTGTGATGAGAGACGGAGAGAGCTAAAACGTCCTCCTCATAAGAGCTGGGAGAAAATAGAAGTTTAGTCAAGTGTGAAGGAACAACTCATTATAAAAGTGAAACATGTCAGTTTGGCGGCAACAGAAAAAATAGATAATTTAAAAATGAATTTCGGCTTCACATGGTCTCCAACAATAGAGAACTTTGTGGATAAATGATTAGTGTTACAAAGAAAAGGGAACTCTTCAACTCTTTATGCAGACAACTTATACCCATGAGGATACTTTTCCATTCCTCCAGCAAACTGTGAAGAGGAAGTCAGAAGGTGAAGGCCCTTTTCTCTTTCACTTCCATACAATTTTACAATTTCTCTCTCGTGGATAAACCCAGAAAAATGAAGCCCTGAACAAAATGTAATACAACAATGTCTGTGAAGCTAAAGCAGTTGACAACCGGTTGTAAACCACCTCCCAAATTCCCAGGCCTACTAAAAACACATTTCCATCAAAACATCTCACTGCATGTAGAATATAATGGTACTGAGAGAAACACATCTAATACTCTATTGGATTTGAATTTTACTGCACAGCTTTGTGGAGCCTACAACAGAGACATGATGGTGTGGGTAAGTAGGTAGGTAGGTAGGTGTGATGTTTATATCTCCCTGGTGGAAAATAATGTTTGTGTCTCCCTGGATGAACAGAATGCAAGGCAAGTCCCAAACTGAGACCACAAAGAGAAGCCTCCCAATGGGGATCCAAAGCCACCAGCAGTGGTGCAGCAAACAGATGAGACACACGGAGACCGAGAGAGAAACACATTGCGAGTATTTATGAAAGGAAAAAGTCAAATTTCTAAAAGGCGTTTTGGAGTTCCCGAGGCTAAATCCGAAAGCAAATAAACAAGCTGGCTTTAGATTGGTTGGGTGGCGAGGAGAGAGGTGTACTGTTAGGCTATTGAGACCCTCAAAGCCCAAGGAGGTAGACAATGATCTTCAATTACCAATAGCTCTCTGTCTAATTTAGTAAGGACATGGGAAAGGAAAGAAATAGAGGGGAAAGAGAGAGTTTTATTCAGTTAGGAGCTGCAGGGAGAGGAAGAGAGTGGTGAGACCTTTACTTAGAGGGAGAGGGAGATGGACAGATAGGGAGAGAGGAAGAATTAGACTTTTAATTAGACAAGATCGACATAGAGAGTCTAATTAGATCTGATAGACAGCAAGAAAGTGGGTTTCATTCTGAGAGTGAGATCGCTTGACTGAGAGAGAGAGGGATTTAATCAGAAAGCAGAAGCAGAATGTCTGTAGAGTGAGAAGAGAGAAAGAGAGAAAGAGAAGAGAGAGAAATAGAGAGGGAGAGAGTGTTCTTCCATCAATGTAAAATGACATTATTTGGCTTCTTTTTCATTGTTGACAGCTGACATTTGGGGGGTAAACCTGTCATAATATAAGAAAGTGATCGTGTTTTGTTTTGTGTGTCAGCTTTATTAATACAGGCATGTGTTGGGATTCGTGGTAGCATAAGGATCTTTCATGTTTTCCAGAAAGATCTTTTCTCTGAAAGAACTAATTTCTCCCTGAAAAATCAGGGCACTGTTGCTAACATGAATTGAAAAATGTCCCCTTCTGATTCATAACAGAGAAATACAGTAGACTGAGATGCATTAATGAATAAATAAAAAAGGAATGTGCCTGCACTGCACAAGTAATATTTAAATGAAGTCAAAAGAGTCTAACTTTCAACAACTTTCACAACTTCAACCAAATCAAGGATGAGTGTGCACCTGCCATTTGAGAATGAATACATACAGACAGACCTGTAGAAAATAGTTTTGTCTAAAGCTGCCTAACAGCCCAGGTACATAGTTAATCAGAAGTGTCTCTCCTTCAGATTTCAGATTGGACAGAAGGAGCAGGTCCTCTGGGAACCTCCCTCAGCATTCATCGTCTAAATGAGAATCCCTTCTCCCCTCCATCATGTAGGCTGTGCATCCTTCTGCAGGGGCTGCCAATTCTGCTTTCTCTGGCAGTTACAGCATCCCTAACCTAACACAGTGCTCTCCATCTGTATCCCCCACAAACATCTTTACAAACCCATCAACAAGACATGAACCAAGCACATCTTTGCTGCTTGAACTCCCCACCTGCCTCCATAAACACAAAGTTAAGAGTTAACACAATGCTCTTCCTCTTGTCTGAACAAACATGTCAACAGACATGCTGCTGGTGTCCAATTATTCACCTATCCACTTCCAGACTCCTAAGTTTACAGTGCCTCCAGAAAGTATTAATTCCTCTTAACTTATTCCATATGTTGTTGTGTTACAGCCTGAATTCAAAATGGATTCAATATTATTACAGTGAGGGAAAAAAGTATTTGATCCCCCGCTGATTTTGTACGTTTGCTCACTGACAAAGACATGATCAGTCTATAATTTTAATGGTAGGTTTATTTGAACAGTGAGAGACAGAATAACAACAAAAAAATCCAGAAAAATGCATGTTAAAAATGTTATAAATTGATTTGCATTTTAATGAGGGAAATAAGTATTTGACCCCTCTGCAAAACATGACTTAGTACT
The DNA here is from genome assembly GCF_020615455.1 of Coregonus clupeaformis. Lineage (NCBI taxonomy): Eukaryota > Metazoa > Chordata > Actinopteri > Salmoniformes > Salmonidae > Coregonus > Coregonus clupeaformis. The sequence continues at coordinate 39,148,996 of NC_059204.1, forward strand.
TGGTGGAAAAACCCTTGTTGGCAATCACAGAGGTCAGACGTTTCTTGTAGTTGGCCACCAGGTTTGCACACATCTCAGGAGGGATTTTGTTCCACTCCTCTTTGCAGATCTTCTCCAAGTCGCTAAGGGTTCAAGGCTGACGTTTGGCAACTCAAACCTTCAGCTCCCTCCACAGATTTTCTATGGGGTTAAGGTCTGGAGACTGGCTAGGCCACTCCAGGACCTTAATGTGCTTCTTCTTGAGCCACTCCTTTGTTGCCTTGGCCGTGTGTTTTGGGCATTGTCATGCTGGAATACCCATCCACGACCCGTTTTCAATGCCCTGGCTGAGGGAAGGAAATTCTCACCCAAGATTTGACGGTACTGAGTCCCATCCATCGTCCCTTTGATGCGGTGAAGTTGTCCTGTCCCCTTAGCAGAAAAACACCCCCAAAGCATAATGTTTCCACCTCCATGTTTGATGGTGTTCTTGGGGTCATAGGGAGCATTCCTCCTCCTTCAAACACGGCGAGTTGAGTTGATGCCAAAGAGCTCGATTTTGGTCTCATCTGACCACAACACTTTCACCCAGTTCTCCTCTGAATCATTCAGATGTTCATTGGCAAACTTCAGACGGGCCTGTATATGTGCTTTCTTGAGTAGGGGGACTTTGCGGGCGCTGCAGGATTTCAGTCCTTCACGGCGTAGTGTGTTACCAATTGTTTTCTTGGTGACTATGGTCCTCATTGACAAGATCCTCCCGTGTAGTTCTGGGCTGATTCCTCACCGTTCTCATGATCATTGCAACTCCACGAGGTGAGATCTTGCATGGAGCCCCAGGCCGAGGGAGATTGACAGTTATTTTGTGTTTCTTCCATTTGCGAATAATCGCACCAACTGTTGTCACCTTCTCACCAAGCTGCTTGGCAATGGTCTTGTAGCCCATTCCATCCTTGTGTAGGTCTACAGTCTTGTTCCTGACATCCTTGGAGAGCTCTTTGGTCTTGGCCATGGTGGAGAGTTTGGAATCTGATTGATTGATTGCTTCTGTGGACAGGTGTCTTTTATACAGGTAACAAGCTGAGATTAGGAGCACTCCCTTTAAGAGTGTGCTCCTAATCTCAGCTCGTTACCTGTATAAAAGATACCTGGGAGCCAGAAATCTTTCTGATTGAGAGGGGGTCAAATACTGATTTCCGTCATTAAAATGCTAATCAATTTATAACATTTTTGAAATTGATTTTTTTGTTGTTATTCTGTCTCTCACTGTTCAAATAAACCTACCATTAAAATTATAGACTGATCATTTCTTTGTCAGTGGGCAAACGTACAAAATCAGCAGGGGATCAAATATGTTTTTCCCTCACTGTATTTGTTTATCTCAACCATCTACACACAATACCCCATAATGGCAAAGTGAAAACATGTTTTTAGAAATTTTAGCAAATTTATTGAAAATTAAATAAATAAATATTCATTTACATAAGAATTCACACCCATGAGTCAATACTTTGTAGAAGCACCTTTGGCAGCGATTATAGTTGTGAGTCTTTCTGGGTAAGTCTCTAAGAACATTCCACACCTGGATTGTTCAACATTTGCCCATTATTCTTTTTTTTAATTCTTCAAGCTCTGTCAAATTGGTTGTTGATCATTGCTAGACAACCATTTTCAGGTGTTGCCATTTTCAAGTAGATTTAAGTCAAAACTGTAACTTGTCCACTCAGGAACATTCATTGTCTTCTTGGTAAGCAACTACAGTGTAGATTTGGCATTGTGTTTTAGGTTATTGTCCTGCTGAAAGGTGAATTCATCTCCCAGTGTCTGGTGGAAAGTTTAGCATTTGTGTAGAATATCACCAGGCAGGAGACGGGAGTACAGTTTAGTGTTGTTTAGTAAAAAACATCTTGTGCCATACAGCCACCGGACAAATAGTGCGCATGTGCACTTTCTATTAGGTGTCGTAACATAATACTGCCGTAATACATTACTGCTTAGTAACAGCATAGTAACTAATATAGACAGATATAGATCACCGATACTACAGAAAGCAGACTGAACCAGGTTTTCCTCTAGGATTTTGCCTGTGCTTAGCTCCATTCTGTTTCTTTTTTATTCTGAAAAACTCCCCAGTCCTTAACGATTACAAGCATACTGATAACATGATGCAGTCACCCCATGCTTGAAAATATGGAGAGTTTTGGAATATCTTTATTTTGTTCAAGCTTCCTTCTTTTCACTCTGTCAATTAGGTTAATATTGAGGAGTAACTACAATGTTGTTGATCCATCCTCAGTTTTCTCCTATAACAGCCATTAAACTCTGTAACTGTTTTAAAGTCACCATTGGCCTTATGGTGAAATCCTTGAGCGGTTTCCTTCCACTCCGGCAACCGAGTTAGGAAAGACGCCTGTATCTTTGTAGTGACTGGGTGTCCTCCCCAAAAAATAAAATAAAAGTGTAATTAGTAACTTCACCTTGCTCAAATGGATATTCAATGTCAGCTGTTAGTTTTTTTTACCCATCTACCAATATGTGCCCTTCTTTTGCGAGACATTGGAAAACCTCCCTGGTCTTTGTGGTTGAATCTGTGTTTGAAATTCACTGCTCGACTGATACAGATAATTGTATGTGTGGGGTACAGAGATGATGTCATTCAAAAATCATGTTAAACACTATTATTGCACACAGAGGGAGTCCATGCAACGTATTATGTGACTTGTTAAGAAAATGTTTACTCCTGAACTTATTTAGGCTTGCCTTAACAAAGGGTTGAATACTTAAGAAATTTCAACTTTTCATTTTTTATTAATTTGTACAACTTTCGAAAAACATAATTCCACTTTGACATTATGGGTTATTGTTTGTAGGCCAGTGACCAAAAAATCTAAATGTACTCAAGTGTCAAACGCACCTTAGTTTGCAATTTTGTCATGTAAAAACTGGCACACTGGCATTTTTGAGCCCTTACGCCAGGTTCAACAATATACGTCTAACATCAGCTCGCTTGCGCTGAGTTGGAAGGGGTGGAAATATTTGAGGTTTGTCCTTTAAAACGTGCGCCAATATGCCCATTTCAGTGAGCTCAACTAGGGATATACTGTATACATAGTGGCGGGAAATAGTTTGGGGGTGGGGGTGCTGGTCTTAGCGGTAACGCAATTGGTTATGCAAAGATAACCCTGTAAGGAGCTGCAAAGCTCCACAGCGAAGATTGGAGTATCTGTCCATAGGACCACTTTAAGCCATACACTCCACAGAGCTCGGCTTTACGGAAGAGTGGCCAGAACAAAAATAACATTGCTTAAAGAAAAAAATAAGCAAACACGTTTAGTGTTCGCCAAAAGGCATGTGGGAGACTCCCCAAACATATGGAAGAAGGTACTCTGGTCAGATGAGACTAAAATTGAGCTTTTTGGCCGTCAAGGAAAATGCCTGGCGCAAACCCAACACCTCTCATCACCCCGAGATGTTTTTCATCAGCAGGGACTGGGAAACTGGTCAGAATTGAAGGAATAATGGATGGCGCTAAATACAGGGAAATTCTTGAGGGAAACCTGTTTCAGTCTTCCAGAGATTTGAGACTGGGATGGAGGTTCACCTCCCTGCAGGACAATGACCCTAAGCATGCTCCTAAAGCAACACTTGAGTGGTTTAAGGGGAAATATTTAAATGTATTGGAATGGCCTAGTCAAAGCCCAGAACTCAATCCAATTGAGAATCTGTGGTATGACTTAAAGATTGCTGTACACCAGCAGAACCCATCCAACTTGAAGGAGCTGGAGCAGTTTTGCCTTGAAGAATGGGCAAAAATCCCAGTGCCAAGCTTATAGTGACATACCCCAAGAGACTTGCAGCTGTAATTGCTGCAAAAGGTGGCTCTACAAAGTATTGACTTTGGGGGGGTGAATAGTAATGCACGCTCAAGTTTTCCGTTTTTTTGTCTTATTTTTTGTTTGTTTCACAAACATTTTTATTTTGCATCTTCAAAGTGGTAGGCATGTTGTGTAAATCAAATTATACAAACTCCCAAAAATCCATTTTAATTCCAGGTTGTAAGGCAACAAAATAGGAAAAATGCCAAGGGGGGTGAATACTTCCGCAAGCCACCAATCATACCCATCAACAAAACAAAGTGCTGGACAACAGTTAGACAACCTGTCCACTCGCATAGCTCTTTACACATATAGTGCTATCCCAGCTAGCACATTTGGTTCCTTGGAAGTTGTGGGAATTATGTTTTTGGTTTCACATTGTTTGTGGGAACGAAGCCATACATTTCCTGACCAGTAAAACAAAATGTTTTTTAAACATTCTGAGAACAGAAGTGAACATATCGCCTTTTCTGTAAACGTTTATTTTTTAGGTTGCAGGGAGGTTCTGAAAACGTTTTACTCCGGATCCTTTAAAGTTCACCTGGGAGATTTTATTAATGCTCTGAGAACTAAAATGATAAGTTATTATACATTCAGGTAATTAAATAACATTCTGAGAACATTCTCTAAATGTTGTGAAAGTTTTTTTTATGGTTATTATTGAACACTTTGTTAACGCTCTAAGAAATACATTTCAAGGTTGTTTTTTTCTCCAAGCACAGATACAGTATGACACATGGAAATTAATTTGCTTGGGCATTAAAAAAAACAAAACAATTTTAGAATAAGGCTGTAATGTAACGAAATGTGGAAAAAGTCAAGAGGTCTGAATACTTTCCGATTTCACTGTATGTGAAACCATCGCGTTTCTATGGTCTGTGCTTAAAAAGATAAGAAGAAAGGTCCTAAAAAATGCTTATCTGTGACATCACAGGGTAGGATTAAAAGTACGAAAAACTATTATTTTTCAAAACCTGCAACGGGTTTCTAGCCAGAGGGAGGGTATATTCTTACTCCCCATGTCACTGCGAATCTCACAGTGTTTGAAAATCACTGTTTTTAAAATGATTACTTTTTTACTATATATTTTTTTCTACAACTCGTAGAAATGCGCCGTTTTCACGTATGTAGACGCTGGTATTGTGCATTGAGTTTAAAAAGTGGTGAGGTTTTCTTTAAGGCCAGGCACCACAACCTCATAAGGATTTTTTTCTCTCCCATTAATGAAATCATAATCAACTTTTTCTTGAATACAATTTTACTTAAATACTTTATAAAAATATTGAAATGATGTGATATTTCATTAAATATGCATATACAGTGCATTCGGAAAGTATTCAGACCCCTTGACTTTTTCCACATTTTGTTACGTCACAGCCTTACTGTAAAATGTATTATTAATTATTTTTTTCTCATCAAACTACACACAATACCACAGAATGACAAAGCAAAAACGTATTTTTTTAATTTTAGCAAATTCATAACAAATAAAAAACGGAAATATCACATTTACATAACTATTCAGACCCTTTACTCAGCACTTTGTTGAAGCACCTTTGGCAGCGATTACAGCCTTGAGTCTTCTTGGGTATGACGCTACAAGCTTGGCACACCTGTATTTGGGGAGTTTCTCCCATTCTTCTCTGCAGATCCTGTCAAGCTCTGTCAGGTTGGATGGGGATCATCGCCGCACAGCTATTTTCAGGTCTCTCCAGAGATGTTCGATCGGGTTCAAGTCCGGGCTCTGGCTGGGCCACTCAAGGACATTCAGAGATTTGTCTCGAAGCCACTCCTGCGTTGCCTTGGCTGTGTGCTTTGGTTGTTGTCCTGTTGGATAGTGAACCGTTGCCTCAGTCTGAGGTCCTGAGTGATCTGGAGCAGGCTTTTATCACGGATCTCTCTGTACTGTATTTGAGTTGGAAATGATGATGAGTTGGATATGATGAGTTGTATATTTGTTTACATAGCCAGCTAACAAGTTGTTTTTGTTGTCCTGTTTCTACCGATGCAATTAATTTGGAAACTGTCCCAGCTTCATAACTAATAAACTTACTTTGGCAAACTCTTTAGTCAGTCTGTCAGGCAATAAAGCATTGAGTTGATTGGAGGAGAGAGAGTGTGTGCCTGTGTGTGTGTGTGGAATGGGAGGTGTGTAACTGTATCACACAATTTATTATGGAATCCCCTTATTAGGAAGAGAGTGTGTGCATGGTTGAGAAAAATAAAGAGAGGAAGGAAGAGAGAGATTATGTTCCTGACCACAATTGTATCCTATTTGTTGCTCCTCTCCTCTCCCTCCGTTACTCTGTTCCTCTAGGTCAGTGAAAGTGACGGAATTGATGTGGAGAGTCAGGGCTCAGCAGCAAAAGGCAGGGAGGAAGAGGAGTTAGAGATGATTGGAGTGATAGATATGTGGCGCGAGGAGGGAGGAGTGGAGCGAGAGGAGAGTGGAGGGAGAGAGGAAGAGGAGAGTGAAGAGGAGGGAGAGGAGAGTGGAGGGAGAGGAACATGGAGAGGAGGAGGAGGAGGAAGAGGAAGAGAGGATGAAGCAGAGGGAGAGGAGGAGGAAGAGGGAGGGGAAGAGCACACCTGAGAGGGGAGCCTATGTTTCCATGTAATGTGTCTGCCCCAGGTCCCACAATTCACCCTTGTACCACACAGCCTGGGCCTAAAAGTAGAAGGAACGTATATATCTGTTCCAGAGCTTGTAATAGATTACAACAAGAACATGGGCAGGGTTGACCATCTTGACCAACTGAGGAGCTATTTCAATGTTGGACACACAGGCAGAAATGGTGGAAGTATGTGTTTTGGGGGATGCTCAACTTTGCCATCATAAATGTGTCCCAGAAACCGCAGGCGCTGGTCCCTGAAGGCATTAAAATTGCAGCTTGTGCTTTTACTTTGTGATATGGCTACAGTGGCAGGAAGAGGGGAGCCAAGAGTGTGGCACCAGGGCGTGTGGACCGATTTGTAACTCATTTGAAAGCAGGTGAAGTTTGAAGGATGCGAGAGAGGGTGTGTGGTGTGCATCCGGAGTGGACGTAGTGCAAAGAGTGGGAGATGCGTAGGAACCTCCTTTGGGTGCTCTACGTGTTCTGTGCCACTTTTCAGGATGGGGCCAGGCTTCCAGAAGTTCCATGACATGTTGTAGGCTAAATGCAAACACTAAAATGACAGTGTGAAATATGAATTTGGCCTACAAATATTTGTTGGTATCTTCTCTCTTTATCTGTCTCTATCTAATACTTGTTGCATTCACTGAATTGTTTTCAAAGTAGGCTATTATTTCTACGTTTTGTGTCAGGCCTGGTCTGTACTAAATTTCGTTGAGAAAAATTACCTACATTTTTTAATAATCTCTGAATAGTTGTTTGCATTTTTACATTGTAACAGAAGTAATAATCGTTGTCAATCAAATAGCCTGCTTTGTGTGGGTTTTGAAATACTTTCTGAATATTGTCCTCTTGTCACATTTTTGATAATTGTATTTACTTATATGTAAAGAATATTTATAAGTATAATATATTATACTTGGTTCATTTTGAGTGAGTAATTTAGTCAATTTTACAACAATTTAAATACTCTAGGGTTTTTTGTTGTGTTGAGTGGTAATAGTTTTTTGATAGTGAGGGTCTTTACGCAATGGAAGACAAAATTAGTATTATTCCTATTGACATTAATGTGGTGTCATATTAAAGAAGACGTTATGCTCTTTAAAACTAAGTTAACTTGTAATGTGTATTTTGTTCTTTGTTTTTGAGCTATGTCTGTTTATTTGAAAATGTGTGAGAAAATGAGCTTTATCTTGAAAATTCTCAGTAATCTACAGCAACATTCTAGAATTCTACTGGGGTCTAAAGGGTTAATAATCAGTTATGGCTAAAATTGTGAGATAGTCATTCAGTGCTTTCCAAATTGTGAGCCTGTTAAGCTTGGTTGAATAATAGTTTATAAATGCACTTAAAATGGTCATAAGACAACCTCTTATTTAATCATGTAACCTTGCAAGGGTTTCACGGTTGAAGAACATTCTCACTTTTGGATGAGATGCATTGGTACACTTATTTATTTATCCCAGGAATTAAGACATCATGTCAAGATCTGCCCATCTGTGCAACATGCTCGAAATCACAATGACCTCAAACGTGCCCACAATTTGTGTTGACATTGATGTCATGTGACAGTGCGCAAAGAACTGGGATAAAGAAGAAGGTAGTGAGGAAAATCCAGACATTTGAGATTGCTGCGAAAGAAGCAATGTAGAGGAGACAAAAACGCCCACACAGGAGAGAGAAGGTAGGTTTTCCATGCAATTTGTTTGGATTTTTGGATACAGAAATTGTGCTAGGTAGCCTGGTGTTGCTAGCCAACTACCTATGCTAAATCGTCTAGCAGAATATCAAAAAATAGCTAGCTTGCTAGCTAGCAAACGTTAGCTGCCATTTTTGGTAGGCCTACAAACTAGGCTAGCTAGCTAACTTAGTTAACATCTACAGAATATACCTTCCATGCCTTGACAGCTAACATTAGCTAGCCAGTTACCTAAAGCTGGCAAATAGCTAGCTAGCTGGGCAAGATGGTCTTATCTTCCCTGAACCTTGTTCCCAGGCTAGCTAGCTACTTGTGTCAACACATCTATGAGTAGTTCCTTTTCAATGTAAACACTAGCTAGCTTATTAGTGTTAGCAAGCACCATTATTAGTATAACGCTAGCTGGATAATACAATAACTAGGTAGCTAGGCCTAGCAATAGGCCTAAACCCTAAATTGTAAAAATCATGATAATGATGATAGCAGAGAAATTGGAGAAAGGTTTCTATACCATCTCTGATGATAGCTAGCTAGTAGACTAATTTAAAAGTGACTTTGTTAAATTGTCATGCATTCTTCTTCTCTATCTCAGACTCCGGGATGGGAAAATGCTTACAAGAAAGAAATAGATGAAGACAAAAGATACAGTGGCTTGCGAAAGTATTCACCCCCCTTGCAATTTTTCCTATTTTCTTGGCTTACAACCTGGAATTAAAATGGATTTTTGGGGGGTTTGTATCATTTACACACCATCCCTACCACTTTGAAGATGCAAAATCTATATATATTTTTTTACAAACAAGAAATAAGACAAAAAAACAGAAAAATTGAGCGTGCATAACTATTCACCCCCCCCCAAAGTCAATACTTTGTAGAGCCATCTTTTACAGCAATTACAGCTGCAAGTCTCTTGGGGTATGTCACTATAAGCTTGGCACATCTTGCCACTGGGATTTTTGCCCATTCTTCAAGGCAAAACTGCTCCAGCTCCTTCAAGTTGGATGGGTTACGCTGGTGTACAGCAATCTTTAAGTCAAACCACAGATTCTCAATTGGATTGAGGTCTGGGCTTTGACTAGGCCATTTCAAGACATTTAAATATTTCCCCTTAAACCACTTGAGTGTTGCTTTAGCAGTATGCTTAGGGTCATTGTCCTGCTGGAAGGTGAACCTCCATCCCAGTCTCAAATCTCTGGAAGACTGAAACAGGTTTCCCTCAAGAATTTCCCTGTATTTAGCGCCATCCATCATTCCTTCAATTTTGACAAGTTTCCCAGTCCCTGCCGATGAAAAACATCCTTACAGTATAATGCTGCCACCACCATGCTTCACTGTGGGGATGGTGTTCTCGGCGTGACTCAAAGTTTACTTCGATAGAATGGTTCAATATTTGTGTATGAAGGCATTTCCACCACTATTTCTCACATAATTAATTTCACAGACACAAAAAGATCCCACCATGTCGAACGAACAAATGATCTGTCAGCATTTATACAATTGTGCTGAAACTTCCTGTTTCCATCACAGCTGTAATATGGTGCGACTTTACTCGCATAAATGGATGGAAATGTGGTGGCAATTTAACTGATTCCAGCGGCTGACCCAAAACTTCGCCGCGGAGGAGAGGCACTCGGAGCAGCCTGCTGGTTCAACTTAGGAGGCGCGCACACCACCCACTGCTTCCAAGTATATTACTCGCTAATGTTCAGTCTTTGGATAACAAAGTCGACAAGCTCAGGGCAAGGATTTCTTTCCAGAGAGACATCAGGGCCTTTAATATACTTTGTTTCACGGAAAAACATGGCTCTCTCGGGATATTCTGTTGAAATCGGTCCAGCCAGATGGGTTCTCAGTTCATCGTGCAGACAGAAATAAATATCTCTCCGGGAAGCAGAAGGGCGGAGGTATGTGTTTCATGATTAACGATTCATGGTGTAATTGTAGTAACATACAGGAACTCAAGTCCTTTTGTTCACCCAACCTAGAATACCTCACAATCAAATGCCGACCGTATTATCTCCTATGAGAATTTTCTTCGGTTATAGTCATGGCCGTGTATATCCCCCCTCAAGCCGATACCACGACAGCCCTCAAAGAACTTCACTGGACTTTATGCAAACTGGAAACCACATATCCTGAGGCTGCATTTATTGTAGCTGGGGATTTTAACAAAGCAAATTTGAGGACTAGGCAGCCAATGTTCTATCAACATATCGACTGTTGTACTCGGGCTACTAAAATTCTCAACCATTGCTATTCGAACTTCCGGGATGGTTATAAGGCCCTCCCCCGCCCTCCTTTCAGTAAATCTGACCACGACTCCATTTTGCTCCTCCCTTCCTATAGGCAGAAACTCAAACAGGAAATACCCGTGCTAAGGACTATTCAATGCTGGTCTGACCAATCGGAATCCACGCTTCAAGATTGTTTTGATCACGCGGACTGGGATATGTTCCGGGTAGCTTGCGAAAATAAACGGTGACTGAGTTTATCAGGAAGTGTACAGGAGATGTTGCGCCCACTGTGACTATTAAAACCTACCCTAACCAGAAACCGTGGATAGATGGCAACATTCTTGCAAAACTGAAAGCGCGAACCACCGCATTTAACCATGGCAAGGTGACTGGGAATATGGCAGAATACAAACAGTGTACCTACTCACTCCGCAAGGCAATTAAACAGGCAAAGCATCAGTATAAAGACAAAGTAGAATCGCAATTCAACGGCTCAGACACGAGACGTATGTGACATGGTCTACAGACAATCACGGACTACAAAAGGAAAACCAGCCACGTCTTGCTTCCAGACAAGCTAAATACCTTCTTCGCCCGCTTTGAGGACAACACAGTGCCACCGACGCGGCCCACTACCAAGGACTGTTGGCTCTCCTTCTCCGTGGCCGACGTGAGTAAGACATTTAAGCATGTTAACCCCCGCAAGGCTGCCAGCCCAGACGGCATCCCTAGCCGCTTCCTCAGAGCATGCGCAGACCAGCTGGCTGGTGTGTTTACGGACATATTCAATCTCTCCCTATCCCAGTCTGCTGTCCCCACTTGCTTCAAGATGGCCACCATTGTTCCTGTACCCAATAAAGCAAAGGTAACTGAACTAAATGACTATCGCCCCGTACCACTCACTTCTGTCAACGTGAAGTGCATTGAGAGACTAGTGAAGGATCATATCACCTCTACCTTACCTGTCACCCTAGACCCACTTCAATTTGCTTACCGCCCCAATAGATCCACGGACGATGCAATCGCCATCACACTGCACACTGCCCTATCCAATCTGGACAAGAGGAATACCTATGTAAGAATGCTGTTCATTGACTATAGCTCAAGAAATGTAAGGTATTTTTACATGTTGCAATAAAGTTGACTATAGTAGAAGCTCAAATGTAGTTTGTTTTCACTTGGTAATGAGTAGTAAGTAAGTATATGGTAATTGCTCATAGGTAACTATGTAGGTAACGTACTATATAGGTACACAATAATTACAAGTAAGTATCCCTCAAGATACACTACATTTTAACTAGAGAAGTCCTGTGTAACACCTAGTAATTCAATTGTACTTAGACACATATTACATGTACTCTGGGGTGTACTAGTTTGTTTATCCTCCCACTTGGATGCCAAGGAGGTTCAGGTTGTCATAATGGGCAACATACACATGAATTATAAGTAAATCAAATATAAATATATAATCTGGGATGACACCCATATTGTAGACCCCAGTCAATCCAAGTTCATCCAGATGAAACACTTCTGGGTGGCAACTGCTAGCAACAACAATATTTCTAAGAGTACGCATTCACGGGTAAGTAATTAGAGCCTATTGAGCCTCCAACCTTGTTAATCTTGGACACCCAGCGCATCTGTCCATGAGAGATTACAACCCTGTAACAGTTGTTACTGAACCGGATGCAGCGGAGGAGAAACTAAACACTAAATTGGTGAATTTAGTGGAAACTTGCCCATTTGTAACAAGCATGGTAACAAGCATATCTTGTTACACCTCTTTAATAACAGACTGCAATTACCACCAGTTACATGTTGTTATTATAAGTTCTTACAATTAACTACAATACTTGTTACAATGTACTTACACATTGTAATAAGGACCCCTTAAAATTAAGTGTTACTCAAATTCCTTATATTAAGCAAACCAGACAGCACGATTTTCTTGTTTTTTATTTACGGATAGCCATTGGCACACTCCAAAACTCAGGCATCATTTACAAATAATACTACTTCTAATTGATTGCATTTATATACCGCATTTCCACCTACAGAAGGTGCTCAAATCGCTTTACATAGTAAGGGAGAAACTTCCACCACCAATGTGTAACACCCACTTGGGTGATGCACGGCAACCATTTTGTGCTAGAAAGCTCACAACACATCAGCTATCATGGTGGAGCGTTTGTGTTAGTGAGTCCGCCAGATCAGAGGCAGTAGGGATGACCATGTGTACTCTTTATAACTGTATACATTTGACAATTTTCCTGTATTGCTAAGCATTCTAAATGTAACAAGTACTTTTGGGTGTCAGGGAAAATGTATGGGTTGTAAAAAGTATATATTTTCATCAGGAATGTAGTGGAGTACATTCCTGATGTCTCACTTTCACACACACACACACACTCCCACTATTTGTCATTTGTTTCTTTCCACCGTGCACCTGTTTCCCCTCATGTTTGTAGCTGATGCTTTTTAGCGTCCCTGGGGAACCACTTTTCACAGAAACACCATGTTTTCACTGGATTAAATAAGTCCCCTGCCGATTAATTAAAGCTACCAGGAAAATGGTTGCCATAGATAGATAGCACAGCGCTGGGAAGACAATGTACTGCAGCACAGGGTTCCATCATGGTCCACAAAACCAGACATATACAACTGACCACAGCCCCGGAAATAAATACAGTAAATGACTGACCACAACACCGGAAATAAATGAGTGACCATGAGACCAGAAATAAATGATTGGGCACAGAGCTGGAACTAAACCGTTGACCACAGGAGGGGAACTAGATGACTGACCATCAAGTGAGGAGCGGGCTTAGTGCAGAGGGCTTGACAGCCGTGGGCTGTGGATGCACTCCCTGACTGAGCTCTGCAACTCAGTGGCTCTACTGTGAGTACATAATCAGTCTCAACTCCTAGTCCAAGCTAGCTGTCCCTGAAGATATGGGTCAGCCACTCCTAAAGGTTAGAGTCTGTCACTCCAGAGGAGCCAGGTCAGCTGTTTGAAGAGATTACTATCAATTGGCTACTGATGTTTAGAGTCTGTGGAGTGTCACTGACAAAGGCCTGTAGCTGATACAAGAGGGTAGCGTAGGTAGCTCTTCAGCTGTGACTGTGTTGACTGTGAATCTATTAGAAGGAACTAGCATAATGAGGTGAGTGCATATGGCCATGAGAGGATGCGAGACTATGGAGGTAGAACAGATTGCATAATGGACAGTGATGGTAGATTATTATATTAACCTCTATGGGTATACAGTGAGAATATGTGAGAATATTATGCCCTGAAAAGTATGTGAATAAATGAGAGCCTGATGAGAGCCTGTGACAGTCAGAACAGTATCTCCTGGGCCTGTGTGTGTTATTGTATACAGTATTAGACATTGTGAGTGCACAGTATGAGCCTCTAATGGCTAGAAGAGTGAGGCGAAAGGGAAGAAAATGCTCATGTTGTTTAGACATCTACGCCGACTAAGGAAAAGGCAAACAACGCTAATTCCATTTGGACTTATAGTTGTGGCTAATTAGATTACTGCTTAAGTGTCATGTTTCTCAGGTTTAGAGATGTAAATGGAAGCGGTTTAAGTGTATTCTAGGAGGCAGGCGACGGGCAGGCAGGGAAGTGCTAAGCGAGCTCTCCCAGCTGACACAGAGATCTTGGAGCCTTTATACCGGCTACAGTACTGCACGTTAATCCTAACAGATAGATGCTAGGCCTCCATGATTTACAGCATATCATACTAAACCTTTAGGAGGGTAGAGGGCAGAAAAAGCATGGTGTAAACATATGTTATAGACCCTATAATGAGATTTAAAGCATCCCATGGGTCTGTCCACCCAAAATGAACATTTTAACCGTCTTGATGAAAATAATTAACTATGTGAAATTTTATCAGGTAACAATAATGTAGATGTCTGCACCAAAGCCTGCCATCCTATCCTCCAACGGAGACGTTTATTATTAAGTGCCTAATTATAATTTTATCCACTGTAGAGTTTTTTTGTTGTTGTTTATGCATGTGTATAGATTATTTAATGTATTATAGATGACGGCTGTACCTGTCACAACTTCCTCCGAAGCTGCTTCCTCTCCTTGTTCGGGCAGGCTTCGGCGTTTGTCGTCACCGGCCTTCTAGCCACTGCCGCATCACATCACATCTCATCATTCCATTTGTTTTGTCTTGTCTATTACACACACCTGGTTCATATCCCCTCATTAGTACGTGTATAAGTGTTCCCTCTGCCCCCTTGTCCTTGTGGGTGATTGTTTAATGTGAGGAGAGAGTAGCTCGGTTGAGCTACGTGTATTTTGTATTGCCGGGGTATATTTTCCCCGTGTGCCTGTTTTGTTCCAGTGCGCCAGTTTTGCGCACTGGACTGTTTGACGCTATCCTGCGTAACTCTTTATTCCGGAACAAACTCTGTATTCTGTGATTTACCCTCATTTTCACACTATCATACATCCCGGGTACGAAGAACGTGAAGGCAGACGCACTGTCACGGCTGTACGACACAGAGGAGAGGCCCAGAGACCACACCCCCATACTCCCAGCCTCCTGCATTGTGGTGCCGGTAGTATGGGCGATGGATGTGGATATAGAGCAGGCATTATGCACAGAGCCATCTTCCTCTGCTCGGTCTCCCCACGGCCCTGCAGACTGCGGAGGCCCTGTTTACACACGTCTTCCGGCACTACGGGGTACCAGAGGACATAGTGTCTGACCGGGGTCCCCAGTTCACATCCAAGGTCTGGAAGGTGTTCATGGAACGTCTGGTGGTCTCGGTCAGCCTGACCTCTTGTTTCCACCCCGAGTCAAATGGGCAGGTGGAACGGGTTAATCAGGATGTGGGTAGGTTCCTGCGGTCCTACTGCCAGGACCGGCCGGGGGAGTGGTCGGTGTTCTTACCATGGGCCGAATATGCCCAGAACTCTCTCCGTCACTCCTCCACTAACCTAACGCCATTCCAATGTGTTTTAGGTTAACAACCGTTTCTGGCACTGTGGCACCAGAGCCAGACCGAGGCTCCTGCGGTGGATGACTGGTTTCGGCACGCGGAGGAGACGTGGAACGCTGCTCACGTCCACCTCCAACGCGCTGTGCGTCGTCAGAAGGCCAACGCTGACCGCCACCGTAGGGAGGCCCCGGTCTTCGTACCGGGTGATCGGGTCTGGCTCTCGACCCGGAATCTGCCCCTCCGCCTGCCGTGCCGGAAGGTGAGCCTGCGATGTGTGGGGCCATTCAAAGTCCTGAGGAGGATCAACGAGGTTACTTATAGGTTATTACTTCCCCATGATTATCGTATTAACCCCTCATTTCATGTGTCTCTCCGCTCCAGGAGTCTGAGGTGTGGGAGGTCCCTCCGCCTCCTCTGGACATTGAGGGGGCCCCGGCGTACTCCGTCCGTTCCATCTTGGATTCGAGGTGTCGGGTGGGGGGCCTTCAGTACCTCATGGAGTGGGAGGGGTACGGTTCGGAGGAACGGTGCTGGGTCCCGGTGAGGGATATCCTCGATCCCTCCCTGTTGCGGGATTTCCACCATCGCCATCCGGCTCGCCCTGCCTCGCGTCCTCCTGGCCGTCCCCGAGGCCGGTGTCGGCGCGCTGCTGGAGCTGCGCGTCAAGGGTGGGGGTACTGTCACAACTTCCTCCGAAGCTGCCTCCTCTCCTTGTTTGGGCAGGCTACGGCGTTCGTCGTCACCGGCTTTCTAGCCACTGCCGCATCACATCTCATCATTCCATTTGTTTTGTCTTGTCTATTACACACACCTGGTTCATATCCCCTCATTAGTACGTGTATAAGTGTTCCCTCTGCCCCCTTGTCCTTGTGGGTGATTGTTTAATGTGAGGAGAGAGTAGCTCGGTTGAGCTACGTGTATTTTGTATTGCCGGGGTATATTTTCCCTGTGTGCCTGTTTTGTTCCACTGTTTGACGCTATCCTGCGTAACTCTTTATTCCGGAATAAACTCTGTATTCTGTGATTTACCTTCCTGCGCCTGACTCCTTCAAATCACCCATCACAGTACCATGTTTGACCATGATTGTTTTTAGTGTATTAGAACTCAATTTCAGTGATCCACAATTTGGTTAGAAAAAAAATATGTATTTAGTATTGTTGTATCATTGTGGAGTGACACTTAAATACATTTTTCTAACTCTAACTCTGTCTGAATCACAGGATATTGATGGTTTTCATTAACGCGATAGTCTGTCTGTACTGATTTTAAAGCTCTACTGTTTCACTCTGTTCTTTAAAAACAGTAATGTTACAATGGAGCAGGACCATTTCTGGTTACTTTACTATACAAACAGCTAATGTTGCCTTTTGCTGCCATTGGCCCTGATATGCTAATCAAATGCAGGACAGAATCACTTTTACAGATGGTTCAATGTTTTTTTGTGTGTGACAATATCCTATTGGAGGCTGTAGGAGTGGAAATTGAGGGTAACAGTCATTTGTTATACTTAATCAACTGTGTAATGTCACATTTGAATGGAATATTGCTGAATTGGCAAGTACTGTAAAAATAGAAAATGTTTCAGCAAACACTTTTGAGAGGAAAGCGGATCATGTTGCAAAAAAAATCCATTGTGGTTTTTGTAAGGTGATTTTGTCATCTTTTGATTAGTGCAGCAAGGCATAGAATTCCAATGGCCAATATGCTAACATTAGCTGTTTGCAAGTAAATTGGGGATTGCAGCCAGCCCTCCTTCATGCACCATGTATCCAGATCCTATAACGATTAAGCAATACAGACAGCGTTAAACTGTGGGGGAACGGAGTGGAACAGATGGGAGACAGCACACAGTGGGAATAGAATAGACTACAGTTTAAAATGATCATGAAAAAGCAATAGACCTACATATTTGGGACAGCTAACAAAATTCCAATGCAGTCCCCCAGCAATCTAACAATCCAATGTTATAAGTGATTTATGAGTGATTTATCGCCATGTGCATTTTCATTGGTGAATATTTCAGTAGTACAATCTAACAACTCTGAGTGTGTGGGCCTGACTGTGTGCCTCAGACTGATCCTGACTCTGGGTGATCCCATTGGATGGACAGAGTCACGTGGATATGTGGATGATTATGTGATTGATTCCTGATGTGTCTGGGTCTAGTGGTGATTGTTGTGTATAAGGCAGGGAACAGTGTTGGATGTGAGCTGTTTCCTCTCTCCGAGTGGCCTGTGGCTGTAATGGGGGAGCTGTGTCACAGCTAATGGAAGGCTCACAGGTATTTCAGGAATCATAGATGATTGGGAGATTGAGCTCAGGTGGGAGGTAATAAACTGTTACATGAGTAGGAGAGCGCTTTCAACACAGTAGAGAAAGGTTGCATTTCTATCGTTTTAGAAATGGGCTGATAAGTGTGTGTTTTTTCCTCACAGAACCTTTTGTGTGTGTGTGTGTGTTATTGTGTGTGTCTTTGTGTGTGTTTGTGTAGTATGTGTGTTTGTGAGTTTTAAATAATGAAGTTGGTTTATGTAGGACATGCAGTGCGGAATCTTCTCAAGTGTAGTTATCGACTTTACACAGAAACTCCTGTAATTATGATACACTTTAAATTCGTCCATTGATTTTTATCCAGAAATTACATCTTTAGTGTATGAAAGTCAATAAACAAGACAGTAATACAAATGGCTGGCTAAGACTGTACACCAGTGATTTTCTATGGGAGTTTAGGGCTTATGAACCACAAATCTTACTTTACAGAAATATATGCTCTGAACAGTCATGCATAATATAATATATGGTAATTGAAGGCACTTTGAATGAATGTGTATCTGCGTGTGGAATGTACTGTAACTACTATATGAATCCTCAAGGAAAAAAAGAAAAACAAATGTTCACATGTGCGTTACCACATGATGATGTGTATCTGGATCAATCAACCATAAAGTTTTTTTTCCAAAATATATTTAGATGGTGTTGGGAACATGTCCCTGCCTAAAGGAGCATGGATAATGCTTCTGAAAACATAGCATTTGGAACAATAACATGCTAAAATGGAACCTGATCCATTTTGTAAATGTACTTAGTATATTTGTAAGAAAGATGGCTTTTGGACATATTCATCTTCCAAAGCAAGCAGCACACAGTTTAGGATTTTAGAAACATTGCTGTGGGCACATGGTTTATTATATAGAGAGTGGATGTAGCGCTAAGAAACATTGCTATTTGACAGTGTTTAATTGGAGAGTGCGTTTCAAGGCAACCAGCCCTGCTGCTGGTTTTATTTCTAATTGCCAGCAGCAGAGCGCTTAACGAAGCGTGCGTGGGTGAAAGAGAGAGAGAGCGCGGCCAGGTTTCCACGGCAACGGCAGATCTACAGCAGCAGTAGCCAAGGCGTAGTTTTATCTTGAGGAAAAGGCTACAGGAGCACAGTGTTTTCCCTGCCGGAGCTCTTGCAACACAATACTAACAGTCCCTGCATGCATCAAAGACTTGACATTGCATCACCATAAGTATTCATCTAATAATGGAATTCACTCTATCTTCAATTTCAGAATCCTGTGTGTATATATATATATATATATATATATATATATATATATATATATATATATATATAATGATAAGGATGAGAAGAGAGAGAGAAATAAATGCAATATGTAGGCTAACTGTCTCAGGAAAGCCTGGGAGTCCCAAGATTGGACGACTGTATCTTTCCTCCATGTCCTCTCTGAATGTCTCATTATTTTTGTCCAACAGTTCACAGTGCAGTTTCTTCAGCATCCAGAAGGGGTCCGTTTGGTCTGCCTCAACCTGCATGGTGTCAAGTGATATTTGTAGCAGGTTTAGAATTAGGTCTCTCCCTCTCTCTGGTTAGCTAACAAAACAGTGAGTGACTTCTCTGAATAGCAATGTGGACACTTTCATGAGTCCTAACATCAGGCAATATCCTTGACACTGAGCCAGCACATCCCTCAAGTGAGAGGGTCTCCTTCATATTTGCAGAGTGCAGACACATTAATAATTGATTGATAGACAGTCAGCACAGTGTAATTCTGAAATGCAATGGCTTGCCCTTATGCATGAGCCATTTGCAGCACGATAGGTCCTGGAGGTGTCAGATAAGTCATCTTTCACCACAATGCTGAAATGCAATACCTGCCATGTCCAAAAAGCAATAGATACTAGCAGACAGAGAACATGCTTTTCAGAGAAAATGTGAAGGAAAATTTAAAAAATGGCAAACTGCAGGAGCAAAGGGTATGAGTCATCACCAATGGACACTATAAGAATACTAAACACTACCAATCTACATGTGATGGGATTTTTTAAAATGTATGTGTCGATAAATGTACCAGTGGAAACAATTACTCCAATATTCTATCAATAACCATACTCAACACTCAATAAGTCACTGAAACCATTGTTTTTCCTGGACTCATTTTATTACAAAGTTCTTGAGGACTTATTACAAGGGATTTTTCCTTAACATGCGAAAACAGAAAGAAACAGAACACATGGGAATTGAACAAACAGGTAGGATCCGACAATCCACTGTTCACGATAAACATAAGTTCTGATAAAGCCCTCGGGAGCAGGGAGCCAGTGAATGACTACGGTGCAGGCATAGAACGGCCACATTCACACTGACTCAGCAAAGATCAATCCAACCAAGGCAAGATGTGCACATCTCAAGAAACACATTACAATGTTTATATGCCATCGGCTTTTGTCATACGTTTTAAAAAGCTTCACTTGCATGTACATAAAACTGTACAAAAACATGGCATCACAAGTATTTTGTCCTATATAAATATAACCAACAATTAGGATAACAACTTGGTACTCTCCTGCAAAGACAAACTTTCAAGGCAGCTGTCCTTATTTTAGTGTGAACTGTCTGTGACAGTGATGAATGTCAGCTCATTTGGGGAGGGGGGTCTTGAACAGAAACCAGCACTAACACCTCAGCAAAAACAGTAAACAATTTCTACCAATTATCTTTGGAATTCATGCTAAACTCATAGCCTGCCTGACAGCACACATGGGGATGTGTAGATCTACATATGTACAGTACACCTTCAGGAGAGATTTGTCACATACAGCTCGCTTTGATTTACTATGTAAGGAAGCTTAGTCTTATGTAACACCTGCAAGAAAAATTATTTGCCCATTCTCCAGTGTTTCATAATGTTAATCAATCTACAGCCACAATCACCATACAATACCACTACAGAGAGGCAGAGGATACTCAGGTGAACTTCACATGAAATAAAACATCAAAAATACAAACTAAACATGATTGGACATACTGTGGAGTGTATCAAAGGTTTTCATGCTGTCCTCTACTTTGATAAAGGACAACCATCCTGCTTTCTAGAGAGCAGTCAACACCAATAATACATTCAGCGTGAGTTCAAAAGAGAGGTAAAACCATGTGATTCAGTATATTCAAAGAGTCAGAACTATTGATATAGGCTGGAGAAAAGGAGTATAACACAGTTATTCAGGCTGAAAAAACAAGAAAATGGATGCTAAGACTGGTGTTGGTAAGGACTCAACCCCAGTGGTTTAATTTTAATATGGTCTTGAGTCAAAACCAGTGATTCAGTCAAGCCAGAGTGAAGCCAAACCAAGTGATTCAGACTTTCATTAGTAAAGAGATAAAACTGGTGATTCATGCCAGATTCACTCAGGAGATTCACGCTCGAGTCAGAGGAGTCGGTGAATCAGAATAGTCAGATGAGTCAAAGCCAGTGAATCTGAAAGGAGTCAGACATAGCGTAGGAGCCAAAGCCAGTGATTGAGTCTGTGTGACGTTGGCTTTATCACTCATCGCTATCTTTCACACGTATCATTAATTCCAGGTCAGTGAACTCACCCGCAGCTGTAGCTCTGTGAAGCTGCTCTGTGCCACACTGAGAAGGGGGTGGGGGGCAGCGAAGGGGCTTCATCACAGTGTCTTTCAGCAGCTAAACCCTTGCAAAATAAAAACAAGTCAAATTTGTAGATTCACATGTCAAATTTTGCATGTGATTTGTTCACACGTGTCTTCACACGTGTCCGAAAACCACGTTTTTTTTCACACGGGATTTGTTCTTTGTTGTTGTAAGGGAATGGCTTTGAAAACAGCATTATGTGAATTTTTCCCTCAAGGCTAGGTTAATCCCTCACCTTATTTAATCATTGCCATGTCCAGTAATTTCCATATGTTCTGAGTTGAATTATTCTACATGTGCTGCCAACGGCAGTGCGATGAGGTAAGTGCAGATAAAAATACCCCTTTTAAATGATTTTGCGGATGGATTTGGATTATGTGGCTGCTGTGTTGTCCTCAGGGTGTGTGCTCAGTGCTCACATATGCCCTGGCTCAGGACTCATTACTCACAGTAATTAGGGGAGCGGAGCATCCATTCCAGGCTCTTCCACCCTTACTCAGACCATACCCACTGTTTCTCTCTCCATAGAAATACACTGCGGTCAAAACTAAGGTACAAATCTAATCGAATCAGTGTACAAATCAAAAGCTATGAGTAATGCTACTGTGCTGTGGGGCGGGCTGGTGGCATTATCACTATCCAATTACATACTAATATTCCTGTGTCCTCCAGACGTCTGCTTTTAAATGACTTTGAAAATATGTCTTTGTCAAAGATAGCTGCTGCAGCCTACAGGAATACCCTCTATCTATATCATCCTCAATTGAAGAGTGAGGAACAACAGATAACAAGCTAACATAACCTGTTGGCCTCAATGAAAGTCAACTGGAAATGGACTGGAAATATGGGACAGTAAATACACTCCTGCTACCAATACTTAACTTTATTTGAAATGGAACCATTTCACCATTGTTTATTACATGCACCAATGGATGCAACAGGTCTTTTAAAACAAAATGGTGACCAGAGTGTTTTCTAAGGCATTGACAACCACTTTTCTTCTTCACACATTGAAATGTCTCTTAGTCCTGTGAATGTAAAAAGCTTAGTTTCTGTGAGACAGGGGAGTTCAGTCACAGCACTCTCAGACACTTCAGTGGTTCTCAGGACTGAAGAGTTCTGTGTTGAAACTTGTGTGAATAACTCCTTATGCATTAATCAGAACTATTGAAATTCATGCGGATCGTGAAGAGAAACCCTAATGAGGCTGGAGACACGGGGTTGTAGTTAATGGTGACCTCTACGTGGAGAGCCACTGATTAGCTCAGTGTTGTTCAGCCATAGGGAGGCCTAGCATTGGAGAGGAGCTTTTCACACAGAACAGAGAATATAGTCTCATCTAGGTGGAGAACCACAGGTTCTACTCTGAGAGGGGCAACCCATATCAGAATGTGTGCTAAAGGTTAGGGAATGGTCAGTGCGACCAAGGGCGGTGGCCTCTAAGTGTACTGTTTCCAGGAAAAGAGACGGGTCACAGTGCTGAGACTCAGTGAAACACACATTGTCCGATTAAATGCTGCCACACAGCTCTCATCAACGGCTAAAGAGATCTCCATGGAGCATGAGGTAAAAGGCCATGGTTCTATCATGATTGGGGGTCACAGGTGTGTGTGTGTGTGTGTGTGTGTGTGTGTGTGTGTGTGATTGTAAGTAGTTGATGGAATTCAATCAAGAGCTTTTCCACACTGTCCATCCAAGCTTTTGGAAAACATTTCAATCAAGTTTTAAACAGCAGCAGCAAAGAAAAGCTCAAATGCTAAAATTCTGAGGCTATTGTTATCAGCTTGAGCCAGACAGAAATATATACAGGATACAGTATACACCATTCAAATGTATTTACAGCACTGTACATTAAGAAAGACCATTCCATTTGATTTGTAATCAAAAGCATTAAGTCTACCCTAGGGCTTTATCGCCTGTCAGTAGAATGTTATCTGGTTATGGCACTAAAGCACTGATCACACATTGAAGTACCAGAGAACATTCCACAGGCTGGGGCTAAGCTAAGGAAATCAGTAGCATTTGAGGGATTGATTGTAAGTTGTTTTAGTGTGATATTACCACAAGTGTTAAATCAATGCTTTCAAATAAACTGCATCAATAAATAAATACATTAACTAATTAATACATGAATGAACCAATAGATATGTAAATAAATAAAATAAATAAACTGAAAAACTCCTATTGCACGTACCAATGGTTGCACAAATTACAGCCCATCTTTCCTACAGAACGGGTATTTATTTAAATAAATGGACAATTCAGATGCTAATGCGGCGTTCATAACCAAGTGAGAAGGTGGTAATTACCTGTTGTGAAGTTGTAAATACCAGATGGATGCATTCACATGCTTTGAATCTGTTGAGAAATGCCGATTGGCTAATGGCCAACAAGCTGCGTCAACCATAAACTAAAAGTACAGCTATCATGCTTGTAAACAAATTATAGTGTTAAAAAACCATATGAATAGATTGCTTTTTATAAATAATGTTTTGTTGTTGCATTTAATTGCCGAAAATGCTGTTATCAAGGTAATTTCCTTAGTAAGTGACAGAGGTGAGCATGTGGGAGAAGTCGGAGTTTAGGGATGATAGACGTGTTTCCCTCTAGTAATTACCAGTTGGTGGGGCGTTCAAGCGGATTCTTCCCAGTCGTATGTGGTAATTACCACCTTCCCACTTGGTTATGAATGCAGCATTAGAGCATGTTTCTTTTTTATAACGTGGGTGTGTCTCTGTGGCTTCTCCTCTATCTGTGCACCAATCAGACGTGGGAGGTGTGGCTTCCTCACAGGTAGATCTCTCGTTTGGGGGTGTGGCTAGGAGGGGAGGTGGACGGGAACTCGGTGGCCACGCTCAGGGGCACCTCCTCCAGGGGGAAGTCCTGACTTGGGGCGTGGCCGCTGTTGGAATAGGCACTGCGGGAGGGCGGAAGGTGGGCTCGGTGCTCCTCTCCACCCAGCCTGGCGCTCCCGTTGGCCAAGCGGCCCAGGCTCCCTCTCTCCTGGTAAGGCACGAAGGTGGAGAGTTTGGGGGGGTTCCTGGTCTTGCGCACTGGGGAGGGCTGCCCAGGCATCCAGCAGGCGTCTGAGTGGCCCAGCTCGCTGCACTCCTGAGTACAGTTCCCCGTCATGGCCACATCAGGAATGGATCGCATATCTGCAGGGAGAGAAGAACACCCATGTTCAGAGAAGTTCAAATATTAGCAGACAAGAAAGAAAATAGAGGGAGTTTCACTGCTGATATAACAATGCCCAGTCTGTGAAAACCTTCCTGCTCTGTCTGCTATTTCACTTGTAGTTGTTGCTATGCACAGTACAGCTGTTGCTATGCACGGTGCCATGGATGCTACAGTAGGTGCAGTCCGGTGGTGTGTTCTATTAAGTCATTTCAATGATTTGGGCAATCATTGCTAAGTATCAGTGGAGGCTCCTCAGAGGAAGAAGGGGAGGACCATCCTCTTCAGTAAATTTCATAAAAATTCAAATTGTAAAACATTTAAAAAGTTATCCTTTTTAGATACAACTATACTAAATATAATCACGTCACCAAATAACTGATTAAAACACACTATTTTGCAAAGAAAGTCTACAGTAGCCTCAACAGCACTCTGTAGGGTAGCACCATGGTGTAGCTGGAGGACAGCTAGCTTCCGTCCTCCTCTGGGTACATTGACTTCAATACAAAACCTAGGAGGCTCATGGTTCTCACACCCTTACATAGACTTACACAGTAATTATGACAAATTCCGGAGGACGGCCTCCAACCTATCAGAGCTCTTGCAGCATGAACTGACATGTTGTCCATCCAATCAAAGGATCAGATAATTAATCTAGTACTGAAAGCTACAGCTAGCTAGCACTGCAGTGCATAAAATGAGGTGAGTAGTTGACTCAAATAAAGAGAAAGACAATAGTTGATTTCTTCAAAAATGAAGGAGAAGCAAGATGCAGCTAGCAAATGCAGCTAGCTAGTTTAGCCTACTGAAACACCCTGCTCAAACAGAGGGATGCTATGTTAGCTATCTGGCTATGACTTTACAACACATTACTGGAACTCTTCTAAGTCAAGGGAAGCTTTTGGTATTACTAATTTATTGCCACCGGGGCCCACCGGTGTAACTGCTTACTGTACACTAACATTAATGTATGATTGTAGCGGGTTTACTAACGCGTTAGTTCTATTAGCTATGCTGACTATGACGTTACTTTAGCTAATATGGTGACAACGAAGTAGGCTGTTTGTAGAGGTTTGGCTTGGAAAGGTTTTTTCGCCTGGTCACATACAGCTGATGTGTTGTGCATTGAAGTCCACAAGCGAAGGGAAGAGAAGGAAAACCACGTGGCTGTTATGAGAGTGAACTCTGTTTACGCGTGATCAGGGGTGTATTCATTCCGCTGATTCTGTTGAAATGGATGCAAACGGAACAAAACGGGGATAAACATACCTGAATTTGTCCAATAGAAACTCTTGGTTGCAACTGTTGGACTAATGATTACACCCTATATCAGCTAGATGCAGGCAAGAGTGTGCAAGGCGGTATTGAATGTCACTGTCTGTCACCTCAAATTTGTCTCTCGACCTGTGTGCACCTACGTTGTAAACTTTAATTCATAGGCTAGGTTGTAGAAACCTCATGATTGGTATAGGGAAAATTTGAGTATCATGTAGTAGCCTAAACCTATCGCTGTTACATTGAACTGGGTGAATGGAATATGAATGAGAGTCATCTGATATGCTGTAATAGAAATAAGGCCATGCTCATAAAAAAAAAAAATTGTCCTCCCTCATCTTAAACGGCACTGACCGCCACTGCTAAGTATTGAGCAAGGGTTACAACCGTGTGTCTAGTGGTGATTGATATGTGCCGTAATTTCACTGTTGTTGCCAAGTTCTGTGCTGCCCGTGGCTGTATTGTGTTGTATGTAGGTTGCCATCTAGTATGCAGTGGGTGTAAATGGTGCCCCCAATGTGTTTCCAGAGAGAAAAAAATAAGTTTAACACACAAACACGCATGCATGATCAGACAACACACCCACACAACACACCCACACACAATGCTGCATGTGGCTCCAAAGGGATCCCTGCAGGGCCCCAGGGTAAACCCATTGTGGTATGGTTGTTATTGACTGGCAAGTCTGAAATGAGTCCATGTCCCTGATTGTTATCCATTTTCCATTCTACCATTCCTAATTAATTAAATAGGTCCACGACCTACTGACCTCATTCCAAACAGCACAGATCCAAATCAATAGCTGTACTGTATGCCTACGCCCTTTTTGGGCAGTCACAGAAAATACAAGGTATGGTGACTGGGTCTCAGTCAATATGTACAGTAAATTGATAGCACCTATGAACCTCAAAACACAAACAACAGAGATATTCTGTCAATTCAGCTTTCTGTGCAGTTTACAGAGAAACAAGCATGCAGAGCAACCCTTACATGTGTTTGCCTGGAAATTGCAGATGGCAGCCTGTAGGCCTGCTTATAAGCCCAGGGCACCCGTTCCCCACTGGTCTCTCTGTGTCTGTACACACAGCTAGCTCTAATGCAGCCATTAGGTAGGACTTATGGGCTGTTCCACCTGCACTACACAGGGGATGGGAGCCCCCCCTGTTCCCTTTTACACAAAGCCACAGTATTGACCATTTTACCTACCATGCGCATTCAGCTCAGCACAGCTCACACTGCTGAAATAAACAGACCCCAAACACACAGCAGACATGGAAGATACATCAAAGAAGTTGCACAGTAGGTTAAAGGAGCAGCCAAAGACAGGCGAGGGAAAAGGAGGATTTTTTATCCTGGAGTGGAGCTTTGAATAAATCAAGGTCTGGAACAAACCCTTTAAGAGTTCACTGTCTCATGTGTCACGGATGGAGATTGCAGCGCCAATAGGCCGGGAGCAGGAAGAGAGCGGGCAGCCCAGAGAGAGTGGATGGGCGAGCCGCAGCACTGGCAGGGCACTGGCTTTAACAGCAAGGTGATTGGATTTAGAGAGCAGGTGATTGGGTTTTGAAGAGAGGTGACTCAATGCCAATTTTTCTCCCTACACAGCAAGTCCTGGACTCTCCAGATCTGGAGACAGCCCAGTGCAGCCCATGTAGCTCTCGCTCATTCACTTAGAGTCTGTTTCATTTTTAAACATATCTATTTCATATATTCCATTTATTACATCAGACACACTTGGCCATGAACAACAGGAAACCCTGCCGAGCCACATTCAATATCCCATCCACCTCTCGCTTTTTGATTCCCAGTGAACTTCATCATTGATTTCAAATGCACTTCCTTCACACTGGTGTAACACACAATCTACCATGCACGACCATGGAGGAGAGGAGAAGGGGAGTACGTGCAGAACTTAACGCCCCAGCTGATACACATGTGAGGGGTGGGTTTGCATGCTGCTTGCATCAGGGTGCCAGTGGGAGGTGTTGGGTGTCTGAGGCAGGCTTCCTCTCCGTCTGATCCCCTGCCCCATGGGCATGGGGGGAAGCTGCTCTTCCTGAGATTTCACACTGCTCCTCTCTGTTTGATTGCAAATCCTCCCTCTCCCCACTGGCTGCTTTCCAGTGTGTGCCACAGCGCTTGTGATCGATGGGGAACAGACATTAGAGACCCGCAGTTCATAGAAAGATAGAAGAGATCAAAATAAAAACATTATAGCTGGGGATTGACTGTGTGGTCTTAGAATTATATAATTGTGGTTAGTGCTAAAATGTTCATTTATGAATTAAAAATTCAAGGCACCCCACAGACAGTGGAAACAACACCCAATGTATTCACATATCTTTACATACTCTAGGCGTTCTAAATAAAGATGGAGCGTGCCATCAAAACAGGCTGTAAATAGATAGTGATCTGTTCATGCATAGTAGGATAAATACAATTCCGGGGTCGTGTTTGTTTCTTTTTCAGTGACATATTGAGCGGGTTTACTAAAGCATTCAAAACAGTTCCCTTCGATAAGCAGTGATCCCTGACACTTTGTCTCCCTCAAAAAGAGGGAGTGAGAAAACAGGAGGGAAATAAAATATGTGGCTAAACATATACATTACAAAACACTAAATATACCACACGTACAAAAGGAATATACACATTTTTCACGAACCAAATTCATAGGAGACAATTCCTTGTTTTCTATGAAAATCGTTCTGACGTTCTGACGTGTATGGGAGCATTTAGCATATACATTCTGCATACGCAGGTAGCTTAGTGGGTAAGAGCGTTGTGCCAGAAACCGAAAGGTCGCTGGTTCTAATCCCTGAGCCGACTAGGTGAATAATCCGTTGATGTGCCCTTAAGCAAGGCACTTAACCCTAATTGCTCATGTAAGTCACTCTGGATAAGAGCGTCTGCTAAATGACTAAAATGTAAAATTATATAACAGTCCAAATTGTCGTGGGGATGCTCTTTGAGAGGCTGACACTTGAGTGAGAGGAGAGGCAAACAGCATATCCTCCCAGTGATCATCCCTGCCCGTCCTCCAGTCTTTAGCTGCTCTGTGCAGCCTTTCCTCAGTCTAAGGAAGCTAATTTCAGCATGTGAATTTTACACACAAAAAAATCAAAAGTGGGTAAATTTCAAGAAAATATTTAATAAATTATTGAACCTGTGTCTGGTCTACTTTCTCACGGATAACGTCAGTAGAGCTTCTCTGAAGGCCAGTCGTCCCCTGCCTGCCCCTCCCACCCTCCCCCGTTGTTCCCGTCTGTGGACTAATCCCTTTCATTCAACTTCCTGTGTTTCTGACCAACTTTTAGCTATGAGGAAGAGAGGTCAGCGCAAAGGTCCTTTGAAGAAAGCCTTGGAATCCTTAGATAGAAATAATCAAAGTACAAAACCACTGCGGATCTAAGAGTGGCTCTGATGTGGCAGAACAGGGACAAGAGAGGAGATACACAAAGGCTCAGTTGTTTCTGTGAGGCCAAATGTTTTGGTTAAATGACCTTTAAAGTGCATAACAGAGCTCCCACCTGCCCTTCACTGATGGTTTTGTGGGATCAGCTGTCTACTGCTGCAAGAAATCATGCACTATAGAGTGTAGTTTAATAAAGGCCTACATTCAATGCAGCATGCTATTTTTGGTGTTGACATGACATTGGCCTTATTACACTAACAGGATGTTTGGAATGGTTTGTTTTTGTCTTAATACATTTTTATGTGTTTTGGCTGCATAATGATACTGGATCTAACTCGAGGCCTATCATACACATGTCTGCCTACTATGGTATCTTGGGATCTTTGGGATCAATGCTACTTACATTTGACTATGATAGTAGCCTATGTTTTGGTTTTATGATGCTTCAGTAATATTTGTCAGTTTGGTGAGAGCTTGGTTTCAGCGTGTTTTGAGAGTAGGTGGGAAGATCTTCTGTGTGACTGCAATGATGCTCTGTTCCTTGTTGAGGAGGCAGTGGCAATGAACCCCAGTGAATTGTGGGACATGCTCCACTGGCTGTGAGAAAGACTTAAAGGCCATTCCACAGTGACTCGCTAGAAATAAGGAAGTACATGTCAGACCCACACAGTTCCAGTCCCTCAAGTGCCATCCATCATGCAAGGGCAGTGCACTACTTAGAGAGCTGTTGAGCAGCTTTCGGTCCACATCGCACTGTGATGGAGAGATGACCCCCGGGGTCTCTCTCTAATGCCCGTCTGAGCAGCCCAACTGGGGCGGAAGACGATGTGGCCCCGAGCCAGTGCCCCTCCCCAAATTACTGTGTATTACCTGCTCTATGAACCCAGAGATGGTGAGACTGGGCGGGGCAAACCAACGCCACTAAGACCCATAGAACTCCACCAGCACTTTCTATATCTGATCCTCTAATTACCCCCTCCCATGCCTCCCCCTGCCTGCCCTGGACCCCCAGTTGCTGCGGTGGGACCCCCAGCCGAATGGGCCCTCTCCAGTGGCTGAGAGCAGAGCAAGGCTAATGGATACATTATTCTGCCTTTCTCATTGTAACTACATACTCTCAGGCCCCAGCTCACACAGATATCATCACTTCCAAATCTGCAGCTTCAGTTCGCCAGTTCCTGCTGATACGGTGCGAGCAGGCACAATCCTATCCAAGATGTTTCTATGGACAGAGAGAGTGATACATTCCTATTAAAGTAATACATGCACACAGACTGTATATAGAGGTTAGAGATACTGGCACACTCGTCCACTTTACAAGCTTAGCCGTAAAACCGGACATTTACAGCGAGTACGTGGTATTAAGAGCAGTCATTTAATACTTTGAGAGTGTAGTTAGAAATATTATTTAGGGGACCTAATGTGTATTCATATCCGTGTGCTCTGACTCTGACAAATAGCTACACTAATTCATAGTGATCATCTAAGTTTTACAGCACTGGCATGGCTTTAAAGAAGCTTATTCATTCACCCAGTTTTAAATTCAAGTGAAAAGGATTGGGATTTGTCAATAGAACCAGAAAGAATATCAAAACTGTGAATATGAGTATGTTAATAAGCACTGTTTGAGTCAATCACATCCCTCATGATTTATGTTCTTCTCATAATACTGTGGCTGAAACCCCAAAAGTGACTTTGATGAACACAGAAATGGAAATACAGAACAATCTCCCTGACATCCATTTGAAATGCAACATGGAATATAGCCAAAATTAATTTAAGGTTCTGTCAAAGCATCGCTGTTATCAACAGTATTATCAAAGCCTTACAGCGAACTGGACTGGCCTCACTGAATGATGTAACTTTGGGGAAATCTTTTTAAGTGGAAGAAAGATTGTGTGAAATTGTCGGCAATGGGTAGAATTTGGGTACTAGAATAATAAGGACAGCATCGTAATGTGGTTGCTACTGCATGTTGTGGCTGCAATCTGTTTTATAAGCTTTCATGCCAATCCACCATGAAGGACAATGAGCCAATCTCCTATATGATACGGTCAATGGTTTGGTCCCTGATACCCGGTTTTCACTTTAGGGGTATCATTTTACAGCCATTGCAGTGAGTGGGTCGATGCATTGGTTGTGTTGTGGGATAGGGCCATGTTGCCAGTGACCACAGACAGATAGGAGTTATCCAGACTGATAGAGGGGCGTCTAGAGACATCTATGACACCCTAGAACATCATCACTACACTAGCCTTTTGTGTTCAGCTCCATTGCCCCATTAGCGCATCACCAAAAGGGATATGGTGAAACATTGTCCGTAGTGCCAAAAGCTTGTGGCAGGTTAGAGAATGTAATTCTGCTACAGTAAGAAACATCTCTAACACTGACCTGCTTGCTCTGCAGTAAAGATACTAACAACAACTAAAAAATTGGGAGCAACGAACAGCAGCAGCTGATTGGAACTGAGCAAAATAGCTGTGCCAGAATGTGCTCTGTATTAAGGCCAGATTTCTCATGACAACTTGCCTCAGGGGGACCCTTTGCATGGGAGCGCATTGTTCACACATTTTCAACTGGGCCCAAAATAAGCTGTGAGTCACATGACCTGTCGCCTCTAAGGTGGTGGCAGTCCCAGGATAGGCTGGCATAGGCCACTGTCCTGGGAGAGGCTGGCACAGGCCTCTGCAATCAATTCTACTAACAGGCAGGGACTCTGACAAGGCCCAGCACCATCTGTCTGAGCAAAACCATGCCCCTGCATCGCCACGCCACACTGGCATCCGGGCAGCAGCCCAAGCCCAAACTGGCACCCGCAAGACAAACAAGCCCCCTCAGACTCACACTGTCTCTCAGTCTGTCTCATTCTCTTTCTCCATGTCCCCCTCTTTCTCCCTCAAACACAACACAAATCAGCGCAGTACACACACACACACATACACTGTACTCACATACACACAAGTATGAACATGGACACACGCACAGACAGAAAAACACGCACACACACCACCCACACACACCACCCACACACACACCACCTACGCACACCATCCACACACACCACCCACACACACCACCCACGCACAGACACACATACAGGTCGTCAGTGGCATCCACGTATGGCACCATAGTGTGACATTAATGAGTTACATGTAGTCTGTTGGGCAGAAGGTGGGTGCAGATCTTTTGAAAAACCCACAGAACAAAACAATATCTGAGAGGAGTTCAAAAGAACAGAAATATAAGGCTACATGCATCATCTGAGACATCTGAGGGAGAAAAATCACACAGCATCGCTAATGGCCCTCATTATTATGCAAATGAATTTTATTCAATTTGATCCCTTTCTCTCACTGGCCCATATGTGCAGTGAGTCCGCACAGATGCAGACACAGTGAGGCCCCATGCTGGGCACCTAGACACATGGAAATACCTCCATCTGGGGCGCCCAGAGAGACTGTGTGTGTCAGTGTATGTGGTGTGAGTGTGAGCTCGCCCTGGTACCTGTCTCCAATACACAAGGCGTCCCATCCGTGCCAGTGCCCACGCCACCACAGCCTGAGGGCTGAGCACTGATCCCAGTGGGAGTCATCACCAACCCGGGGGAAAGAGGACATGACTAGAACACTGGGAGTAATGTTTTCACTGACCCAGAGTATATGAGCATCCTAATTATACTGCTGGACACCACTGACCCAGAGTATACTGCAGCAGTCACTGACCCAGAGTATACTGCAGCAGTCACTGACCCATAGTGTATCATCTATGAGCGGGGGCTGTGGGCCCACTCAGGTTCCCCAGTGACCCGGACAGAGGGGATGTAATGGGGACAGTGTAGTGTCAAAGACTTGAGGTCCTTGGGAATGTGAGGCAAGGCTGCGCTGGGGCTCGTTACTGGTCTGGATTACTGCCTCATTGGTTTAGAGATTATGGAAATAAGCAAATAAAAGCTGTCATGAGCATAGCTTCTCATAGTTATGACAGAAAGACTGGTGGCACTTCACAAATCATATCAAACACATTCAAAACAACTCAATTAAGCATTGAAGGAAGTGGCAATTGAATGATGTCACTCAGAGTAGCTGGACGCTATTTTCTAACTTACATCACTGATTTTGTTTTGACAGATCTAATATGTCTAATATCACTAATGATAACTGAGAAAAGTCACAATCAGACAACGGTAGATCAGTAATGATATTCTCGGATGTTTAGCTTTAGGATTAGGAAGCCTATTGGAATATTCAGAAATCCAAATATTTAGTCGCATACCAATCAAAGTGACTGATTATAAGTACTAAACTGTAAAGATACTCTTTTACATCTGCAAAGACCTACTAGCTTGTGAACACCCCCACCACACACACACATACACCTAACACACACCCACACACAAGTGTGCACACATGCGCACTCAAACACTCACTCCCACTGCTATAGATGCTTGCTTCAGATGTGCTATAGTGTAAAAGGGTGAACAAAGCATATGAATAAAGCAGCATTCATGCACATGTATACACCACAGTGGAGAATGCACATGGGAGAAAGAAACCT
Source organism: Coregonus clupeaformis (assembly GCF_020615455.1). Taxonomy (NCBI): domain Eukaryota; kingdom Metazoa; phylum Chordata; class Actinopteri; order Salmoniformes; family Salmonidae; genus Coregonus; species Coregonus clupeaformis. Next base: position 39,182,721 of record NC_059204.1, read on the forward strand.
AATGTAGAGCACTCCAACACAGCCTGGAGTCAAGAATGGAAATACAGAATGGAAATACAGAGGAGGCCTACCAAAGAAAGGAACTGGAGAAATCAATAGCTGCAGATCATGTAGCATACAAATCAAATATCACAGGTCTTCCGAACGCTGTCTGAACCTGCCTTCTGAAGACAAGAGACTTAGTGCCAGGAAAGCGCATGCTTCCGTCTCTATCAGTGATCCAGAGCCTGAGTCAAAGACCACACACTCCCACTAACACCACACAGGCTTATACAACCGGAGTAAGAGAACATATTCCATTACACAGTATCAACCCCAATTGCTTTCACAAAGCCAGCATTAATATAGTGGTTAATTAAAAAGCCACAAGAAACTACCACACATAGTTCCTTAGGTCAATCAGACTAGACAGGGAAAACTAGGAAATTCGTTTTTTGCATTACATTTTCTCGCATATGGAGAGCAGGAGAGATATTTCTCTATAAGATAGCTTTATGATCTACGAGAGTAGTTTGGGATGCACGTTTGCACTCAGATAGACTTGTGATTGTTGTAGTGTGGGTTAGCAAAGTTAATTGAAGGTCTAGTTTCTGTTTCTTTTCAGAAAGACTAACTTCATCTGACCTTCACGGCATCCTGACAACATGAACAAAGGGGGAAATGTTACAAAAGACAACAGTGAATCATAACATCACTGAGTCATCCTAACTTCAAGCTGCTAATACAGACTGACTATCAGTTCACCCAGCAAAGGATGGAGCAGGACATCAACCATTACAGCAGGCAGCAGCACTGATACAGACAGATACAGAAAATCCAGAGTTCATAGAACAAAAGGCCAGAGTGAATCATAATCCACAGTTCCTCCTGCTGTGGGCCATAGACACACTTTGAAAATGTAGCTTTCCCATAACAAAAGGCCAGCCTGCATCATAAACCACATCCACGTCATTCCATCTGTAGGCCAACGACGCACATGCTGAATGTTTCAAGTTCACATATTGCTTTTCATCCAGCTTGAACACAGTGACACAGAGTGCTCACCTCCCTGCTTTCCACCTGTCAATCATCTCGGGAGCCGCGAAGAAAGCCCGGCATCGGTACAGCCTGTCACCCTGTCGCTCAACTTCCTTCTAACAGAGTGGGAAAAAGACCATGTGGAGCTGGGGAGGGAGGAATCCCTTTTCACATCCATCATTTTCTGTGGGCCTTCTCTGTAATCTCCCTGAAGTGAGAATCACATTTTAATTAGGTCTATCCATTGTTAACGGTTCATCTTCCAGTTTCCCAGTCCCTACATACTGCTATGTGCTCACCCTGTGGGCTTTGCATCCCTGTCAAAGACGACACAGTCCCAGCTCCCTGTCAGCATCCAACATCTCCCTCATCCCTCTGTCTTTTCATTCTTTAACCGCTCCAGCTCCGATCACAATCTTGTCCTCCTGCCACCAACAACAAACCAGACAACAAAGTCCTTTGTTCTTTAAAGGGAGTTTTGTTTTTTTGCTCAGCCAATATGATGCCTGGGAAAGAATACAACACAACAACAGAACCAGAAAATAAAGCATTCATAACATATCATATCTGAGGGAAGTGGCTGTGAATGCACAGAGCAGGAGACTGCCCCCACCTGTTAGCGTGTCACTCATCCTCTACCCCAACCCACATCGTTCCTGGGTGGAGCTGACATTTCTCTCCCTAATGTTTCCTTTCTATCCCGACTGCTGCTGGGCGGCTGACAGCCACTCCCCACATGGGGCGACTGAGGCTCTGGGAGAAAGCCACAGGAAGCCATGTTTTACCAGGACAAAAATGAAACAAAGACGGAGCCATGCTCTGGTGTAAAAGCAGTGTAATGGGTAAAAAGGCTTAATATTGGAGATGAAACCATTGAGGACATGTTGTGGAACAGTAAGCAAATATAGTTGAAGCAGTGCCCTTCTGGCTGGGGCTTGCATCCAGTGGATGATTTAGTGCATTGTGACACAGGACTAACAATGCACTAAGCTGAGCATTAAGGACCTGTGGTTTTTATTATCGGTGCATGCATGGATAATCTTAATAGCGTTATTGCTCTTTGCTATGGGTAAAGGTTTTTCCATGGACCTAGATGTCTGTGTGTATTAGCCATAGTGCACAGCACAGGAGGTTGGGGAGAACAGGCTTGTGGTAATGGCTGGAGCAGAATAGGTGGAATGGTATCAAATACATCAAACACATGGTTTCCATGGTTTCCATGTGTTTGATGCCATTCCATTTGTTCCATTCCAGCCATTATTATGAGCCGTCCTCCCCTCAGCAGCTTCCACTGGTGCACAGCATATATGGATGTAGGATTGTGGTTTGAGCATGTCTCTATATCTGGCACACCTAAGTACACTTGGCTGCAGAGAGAAAGCTTGGCATAAGGAGGGGAAAATGTTTACGGCAAACACACTGTTGTCTACAACAATATCACAGGGCAGATTTATTTGGAGGCCAAACGCTCCAATAGTTGGGTTTTTTAATTAGCACACTTGTGAGAGAGGGCCTGCTGTGGGAAAAGACAGAGACACTGACTGCTGACTCCAACTCTGACACCACAACACATAGATATATCTACCCACTGGGCACAGATGTCAATTCAACATCTATTCCACGTTGGTTCAACGTAATTTCATTGAAATGACCTGGAAACAACGTTGATTAGTGTGTGCCCAGTGGGTGGGTATCTATCTATCTATCTATCTATCTATCTATCTATCTATCTATCTATCTATCTATCTATCTATCTATCTATCTATCTATCTATCTATCTATCTATCTATCTATCTATCTATCTATCTATCTATCTATCTATCTATCTATCTATCTATCTATCTATCTATCTATCTATCTATCTATCTATCTATCTATCTATCTATCTATCTATCTATCTATCTATCTATCTATCTATCTATCTGTGCCACCACTTAAAACAACAGCAAACATTTAAATACAACGCTCTGCAAACACAACACACATCACTGCCACTAACACTGTCTGCACATGTCCACCCTCTAAAAAGCAAACACACAAACAGCCCAAACAAATCCCTGCCTTAGGTCACAACCCTGAACCGCTCACATTACAAACACAAAACACCAGACTACCAACTACTATTACATGCAACACACACACTGAAACTCACAGAGAATTCAGGATCGTACCGTTTTCAGGGTGCTCCATTTCCCCGATGCTGCCGTCCGGGGTGGTCCTCTCGTAGTGGTCCTCAGGCAGGGTCAGTGGCCCGATGCGGGGGCCTGACGATGACTTACTGCTGGGCGTCTCTGATTCCTCCAGGCCACTGTCATAGTAACTGTGCTGAGATGCATCCTGAAGATCCTGTACAGGATTGGCTGTGGAGAATGTCACTCTGCGATGGGGGAGCTGAAACCAGAATAGATCTCCATCAGCAGAGTTCCATCATCATAAAAGTCTAACAGAAACCTTCTTAATAGAGGAGCATAATGATAAATGACAGAAGACCATGCCCTATATAAAGCATAGACTCAACTGTATTAGCTGTAATGGAGTTGACAGCAGGGGGAATCTCACTCTTACAGAGATCAGTTTACTAAATGGCCAGTCGCCATTTTCAACAATGGAAAGATGACTTCTCATGGCACAAACACAAGCAAACTCCCTCACCCACGCACATCCCTCACCCACACACACCCCTCACCCACGCACACCCCTCACCCACGCACACCCCTCATCTACGCACACCCCTCGTAAAACTGAGGAAACCACTGATACAGCAGAAAATACCTTATTCCCTATTCTGTGCTGCTAAGAGTCTGTGGTGGAGATCAATAACCCAGGTCTGTACTCCACGCTCTCTTCTCCATCCTCCCCTCTTCTTTCAGGCAAACTAACTAAACAGATCCATTTTAGCAGGGATTGGAAGCATTTGGACAGTCCTTTAGCATATATATTGTACAGGAACTATCTTTTAGAGCATACATTACTATCAACACTGGGTTGTTAATCAGGCCTACCAGACCACTAATGCTGCCACGATGCTTTTGTTATTATCAATCATTTATAATCTATCAACTCTTAATTTACTCTTTCTCTCCTCCGTTTCATTCATTCTGTCTTTTTTGCTTTCTTTCACTCATAATTAGTACTTCCTATCTGCGTTCTAAAGTGCTGGCCCACATATGCTGCGTGTACACTTCTTCCTCCCACATGGCCCAGTGCAAATGGTCGTGGCCATACAAAAAGCCAATAGTTAACATTTGCATGGGAAAAGTTAGTGAGCCTTATCCATCAATCCATATACTACCCACCATTGTGACCTGTACGCTCTGGTTACATATTCGTCGCCAAACCCACTGGCTCCAGGTCATCTATAAATCACTGCTAGGCAAATCCCTGCCTTATCTTAGCTCATTGGTCACCATAGCAACACCCACCCGTAGTATGCGCTCCAGCAGGTATATCTCACTGGTCATTCCCAAAGCCAACACCTCCTTTGGCCACCATTCCTTCCAGTTCTCTGCTGCCAATGACTGGAACGAACTGCAAAAATCTCTGAAGCTGGAAACTCTCATTCTCCCTCACTAACTTTAAGCATCAGTTGTCAGAGCAGCTTACCGATCACTGCACCTGTACACAGCCCATCTGTAATTAGCCCACCCAACTACCTCATCCCCATATTGTTATTTATTTTGCTCATTTGCACCCCAGTATCTCTATTTGCACATCATCTTCTGCACATCTATCATTCCAGTGTTAATATTAAATTGTAATTATTTTGCACTATGGCCTATTTATTACCTTACCTCCATAACTTGCTACATTTTCTATTGTGTTTTGTTTACCCCATATGTAACTCTGTGTTGTTGTTGTTTTTATCGCACTGCTTTGCTTTATCTTGGCCAGGTCGCAGTTGTAAATGAGAACTTGTTCTCAACTGGCTTACCTGGTTAAATAAAATAAAAAAATAAAAAATGTAAGCCTAACTGAACGAGATGCTTAGTACATCTATAGTCCTGTGTAGCTCAGTTGGTAGAGCATGGCGCTTGCAACGGCTGGGTTGTGGGTTCGTTTCCCACGGGGGACCAGTATGAAAAAATTTATGCACTCACTAACTGTAAGTCGCTCTGGATAAGAACGTCTGCTAAATGACTAAAATGTAAAAACTCTCTCGATCTCTCACTAAATTTTTGTGTTTGTTAGTGTGTCTTAGGGCATAATCTTTTATGTGTTTCCCCCCTTAATTACATGATTTGATTTGTAATAACAACATGAACACCACACTTCTGGTGCAACATAAATGTACATTTAAGTGACATTGTTTTATCTACAGTACTTTGAAAAATGTGCACATTACCCTTTGTGGAGAATTGCAAATGGAATTGCATGATCTGCTGTAAGAAAGAATACCATGTTTACCATGCCTCAAGAAGAATGCAAATTGTATTGTTTGATCTGTGTTAAGGCCTCGATTACATTACGTATAGTAGTATACAGACTTTTATTTAACGCCGTGGGTTAGCATTGTTATTGTGATATTTCAATCAAACCAGTTATTCCCTGCAAATAAAAATGTGTCGTTAAGACACGAAATGCCACGAAAAGTCATCAGGACATAGTGTCATGGCCCAGCGGTTTTTGTCTATAGTTCCCGGTTTGTTCCAGGGACGTCCCCAAGGATGTTTATAGGATGCTCTTAGAAGGTTCTGTCATGGTCCCATGGAGATTTTTGTCTAGTTCTTGGCTTGTTCCGGGACATCACCTGATCTTCCTGCTACGCCACAAGGTATGTGTCAATGACTGATTTCACCTGTATTCCTAGACTTTGCACTTCAAAGTAAATCTCAGCTCTGTTAAAAATACACTCAAGAAAAAAGTATTATATTTATCATAGTAAAACAGAATAATATGCCCCACCAACATTAGACAACTATACAGAAAACCCTCAAATTGCTGAAATATGTAAATTAAATCAATGTTGAGAGAATAGTCAGATTAACTGATAACTAAAAGAGCAGTGCAGATGGCACTCTTTTGCTACATGCAGAGATGTATTATAGGTAATGAATGTGTAGGGGACTGAGAATGCTACACATTTTGTGGCACAGCACAAAGATCAACTATACAGTGATTGTGAGTTCAAATCCCAGGTGAGGTCATATTGAAAAGTCAGCACTAAGTGATCATGTCAAATGTAATCATATTGTCATTGATTAAAGATTTGTACACTATTTTAGCTGAACAGTGTACCACTTCCCTTAAAACCTCCATACCATTTAACTACTTTACTTATAATGGTTTGGGACACCTGGGACCATAATGTGACGTCTTGACGACCGGTAAAACAAATGTCTCGAGAACCTCTTACAAACGTCCTAACATGCTTCTTAACGACATCCTGGTAACTGACAGGGAACTACACAAAGGTCCACCAGAGAACATTCCCTTGGGACTACTACATGACGTCCTACCCTGTAAACAAAAATTAGATGTTAGGACGTCCCTGGAGCGTCACAAAATGGTCACCTAAAGTGGTCAGGACGTTGTGTCATGGTCCCCTGGTGTTGGAGTCGTGCTTGGCCACGCTGTTGTGGGTGAACAGGGAGTACAGGAGGGGACTAAGCACACACCCCTGAGGGGCCCCAGTGTTGAGGATCAGAGTGGCAGATGTGTTGTTGCCTACCCTTACCACCTGGGGGCGGCCTGTCAGGACGTCCAGGATCCAGTTGCAGAGGGAGGTGTTTAGTCCCAGGGTCCTTAGCTTAGTGATGAACTTTGTGGGCACTATGGTGTTGAACGCTGAGCTGTAGTCAGTGAACAGCATTCTCACATAGGTGTTCCTTTTGTCCAGGTGGGAAAGGGCAGTGTGGAGTGCGATTTAGATTGCGTCATCTGTGGATCTGTTTGGGCGGTATGCGAATTAAGTTTGCCTGCATTAAAGTCCCCGCCCACTAGGAGCGCAGCTTCTGGATGAGCATTTTCGTGTTTGGAGTAGAGGTGGTCTAGAGTTTTTTTTCTTCTGGTTGCACATGTGACATGAGTATTTTCTTGTTTGCTTATGGTCTTATACAGCTTGTTGAGTACGGTCTTAGTGCCAGCGTCGGTTTGTGGTGTTAAATAGATGGCTATGAAAAATATAGATGAAAACTCTCTTGGTGGATTATGTGGTCTACAACTTATCATGAGGTACTCTACCTCAGGCGAGCAATACCTCGAGACTACCTTAATATTAGACTCGGCGAAACATGATATATTACAGTTTTTAATGTCCCATTGGTAGGATAGTCTCGAACAGAGCTCATCCAGTTTATTCTCCAGTGATTGCAAGTTGGCTAATAGAACGGATGGTAGAGGCGGGTTACCCACTCGCCGACAAATTCTCACAAGGCACCCTGATCTCCGCCCCCTGTATTTCCTTATTTTCTTCATGCGAATGACGGGGATTTGGACCTTGTCTGGGAGCAACATTATATCCTTTGCGTCCGACTCATTAAAGAAAAAATATTTGTCCAGTTCGAGGTGAGTAATCGTTGTTCTGATATTCAGAAGCTCTTTTCAGTCATACGAGACGGTAGCATCAACATTATGTACAAAATAAGTTACAAACAATGTGAAAAAACACACAAAATAGGACAATTGGTTAGGAGCCCGTAAAACGGCAGCCATCCCTTACGTCGCCATTCTTCACATCATGCAACGTCCCCTTGACCATCATGAAACGTCCCCTTGACCATCATGAAACGTCCCCTTGTGGTCATTGAATGTCCCATGGATAACGTCCTGTAGGAACCAAATAGGAACCTTATCATAACATACCCTAATGGACATCAAAATACCTTATTATAACGTTATACTGTGACCAAACCGGGACCTGTACCGAACGTTCTCTTATGGTCCAGGGGTTAACGTCATGTTTTAATGTTCCTAGAACATTCTCAGAACGCCAGTGGGATAACGTCTGGCCGAAACTTAATAATAATATAATAATAATATAATAATAATAATATGCCATTTAGCAGACGCTTTTATCCAAAGCGACTTACAGTCATGCGTGCATAATTTTTTTTGTGGGACCACCCATATCGGAATGTTGTCTAATGTCCTTAGGACATCCCCTCTTTGCTGGGTTGCTTTACTAGGACGGACCGAGGTAATGGTATTCTCAAGGAGAACTCTCAGACTGTGATTAAAGGTCTCCAAGGCAGACACATTACTATTTAAATGTAAGGGGGCATTTAGTTGTTTAAATATGGATTCATGCTTAAACTGCTCCTCCAGGCATAGCTACAGAGTCAGCATTTTCCCTGAGTATGTATGGTAGGCTGGGAGGCTGAGAGGCTGGGGCTACACAGATGGGAAATAAGATTCCCCCTTTTAGTCTGAACACATCTACTCCACCAGGCCTGGAAGGTGTACAGAGAGGAGACAGAGAGGGAGGTGGAGCAATAGAGGGGGCATCAGGCTGGTAGTCGAGATCAATGCTTGGGGCTAGAGGCGACTTGGAGGAGATTCTAGAGGACTGGAAGCTGGAATCTTGGAAAGACTTGGAGCTGGGGGTGGGGCTAAAGCAAAATCAGAGAGGACTGTATGTAAATGTAAATATCTGATCAATCTGATCAGTGTCACATAGAATTATTATGACTTGATCAATGTCACATGGCTTGATCATGATAGGAGTGCAAAAGAACATACAGATGGGATTTGTCAGAATCAGAGTGTTTGAGGCCCAGACTGAGGATTCGTCTGGCCTGGCACAGTAGAGTGTAAATGATGCCCTGTAGCTGGCTGATGGAGCTGGCTGTTCTTCTCACAGTAGGTGTGGTCTGGTGAGAAGTGTTGCTCTAATGGAAGGAGAGACATTCTCAGTTCAGCATGGGCCTGTTGAGGCCAGTGGGAGAGCATTTTTGTTGTTGTATGTGAGTGATTCATTCACACCATTACTCCTGCATCCTGTCATTTGAAACGGTGTGAATAGTGAGATTCGTCATTAGTGGCAGCTACATTCACACTGGCATTGGTGGCAGCTACATTCACACTGGCTGATGCTGCTACAATAATGCAGGGTTTCACTGTGACAACATTATGGCATTTCAAGGCCACTGCGCTCATTGTTAAGTGCATGATTTCCTGGGTATAGAACGGTTTTCCCATGGAGGGAAAGGTAGTCTCAGGGACAGTGATGAGCATGAATACACAGTAACTCACCAAATGGCAATATATAACGGTTTGTTAATCTAGTCATCTACTTGCTCCCTCTCTCCTATCTTTCCCAATCCTCTTCTTTATAACAAATAATGTTTTCTCCTCCTTCATCCTCCTCTGTTCTCCATCCTATCTAGTCTCATCTCCCTCTACCCTAACTTATGTTGACCCCCGTATAGTGTCTCCCTCTTGTCCCTGCCTCCTGCCTCTGTCCCCCTCCCTCCCCCCTCTGCCTCTTGTCCTCTAGTTTTCTGGTAGCTGTGTCTCTTTGATTAGCCTGCACTTTTTGAAGACTCCAGTTCCACACTACTTGCCTCCAAGCTATTGCACCTACAATACAAAAACAACTACATGATAGAGAAAGAGAGAGAGAGAGCAAGAGAGAAAATGAGAGGGGGTTGGGTCGGTAACAGAGGAGACGGGAGTGAAATCGAAAAAATAAAAACAGATCTGTATGCAATTCTTTCGCTTCTGCTTCACTTTCTATGACTTTATGCTTGCTGCATCTCTTTAGAGGTGCACTCCTTCATTGTCATATTTGTTCGTGCAGCTCATTTTTCCTGTGCTCTCCTCCATGCCTTCAGAGGAAGCGGCTCATTGATCCCTGCGTACACGCCCCGACTGCCAGAGCCACAGCGTACACACAACACACTGTAACTAACTGGGAATGCTGCTAGGATTTACATGCAGGTCGGCTAACAAACTGTCAGAGTTTACAATACATACTGGGACTCTCTAACTAATGCCAGAGTTTGAGTTGAACAAGGCACTGTTTATACTGCTTTAAACCTATACGACAGTATTGGATAGAGTTAAGAGGACTCAAAGGTGTGGAGAGTTACATACACACAGGCATTACTTACATTATTTTGTTATGATATGATTTAATTGATCTTGGCAAAACTATGTCAAATGACTATGTAATGAATTTTTCAAGAAAAATCCTTGACCCTCTAAACACATACTGTGAACCAAAATAGATCACAAGAGGCATCTCCCATACTAGAACTAGCCTTGCAGTAAAGCATCTGACTTTGATCCGTTAGAAAAGAGGTACATTGGTAAACCCCCTGTCTCTAAAAAAGCTCCTCTTACTGGAATTGGTAGTTGTTACAAGCCCATTTACCCCCACTTCCCTCTAAAATCTCTACTTTTTCTCTGATTGCCCTAGCTATCCCTCTTTCTCTCTCTTTCTCTGTTGTCTGTTCAATGCTCCCTGCAATTCTCTCTACCTCTCTGCAAAAATCCTACTCTCCCACAATCTCCCCATCTCCCCATTGTCTCGGTCTCAATCTCTCTCCGCACCGCTCTCTCTCTCCCTCCATCTTCCTCTATCCATCCCTGTCACTCTCCCTCTATTTGGCAGAGTAGCTTGCCATTGGGATTTAGAGGAAATTGAATTGAATTATGAAGGAATTTCTCTGCAGTACGATTGGCATAATTTCCCCCCTCACAATAAAACATCATTCTCATATCTCTCGTTGTGGGGGAATGAAAATAGGCCATGCACAATTCTTTCTCATCCTTTTAAATTGATTTTTTCATATCACAAGGCCACGGAGACATCTGCCATTTCCTTTAAGATGGGCAGAAAACCCATTTCATAACATCCGAAAGCCACAAACTGTGATTCAATGGGAAAAGTCATACTTCCAACAGCAGTGTATGTGTTCCTCAACACTGAATGATAACAAAGGGTAGCATAGATCTCTGCAACTTGAAAAGGTGAAAGCATACCATTACTATGAATTGTATAGGGCTCCCGAGTGGCGCAGCAGTCTAAGGCACTGCATCTCAGTGCTTGAGGCGTCACTACAGACCCCCTAGTTCGATTCCAGGCTGTATCACAACTGGTCTTGATTGGGAGTGCCATAGGGCGGCGCACAATTGGCCCAGGTTTGGCCGGTGTAGGCTGTCATTGTAAATAAGAATTTCTTCTTAACGGACTTGCCTAGTTAAATAAATAAAAAAAATATATGTTTGCCTTCACAACCCATTAGGAGCACTCCATTCAAACCTTAATGGGGCTGAGTGTCTTATTCCTGAGCTCACACCTCTCTCTCTCTCCCACTCCTGTTGTCTCTGCCTCTCCCTGGGGCATATGAGGCTTTCCGTGTCTTTGTATTAAACTGTACTGTGTACAAATAAAGAGGTAGAGGGTCTCATTCAATCTCCACTCCTTTTGTTTTTAGAGACCTAGGGCTGAATTGACAAACAAGGGAAGCTTTTACAGAAGAAGATGAGAAAATGCTGCATACATTAACATAATGAGAAAAGAACTGTAATTGTCATCATTTACAATACCTCACCCATTCCAAGTAACGAGAAAAGTTAAAAACCTCCCTGTAGAACATGAAAAATTGTCACACAAGGCTTTGTCAGTCAGACCTCCGTTTTGAAATGCTGAGTGACAGATCAGGAGAGGCAGCCTAAATATCAAACCAGATTAGGAATGAGAAAGAGGGTGTGGAGGAGAGGAGAGATGGAGAGAGGGGTGGGGGGGCGATGAGAGAGAGAAAGAAAGAGAGAGGTTGCAGGGAATGAGAGAGCCAGACACCAGAGAAATTAATCCGCATTATCCACTCCCTAGTGGGTACCTTAGTCCCCCTCAAAGTTCGCTCTTTCAGGGTGAATATCTCTATTCGGGCTGGGAGGCATGCATGGAGCTCCAATTGCTTAAAAGAAGTGGAACATAATGGGGTTGTGAATTGAGATGACAAAGCCTTCAAGCATGCTTAAAACTTTTTTTCTGGGCTTCCTCTGTCTTTCTTTCCTTTGTCTTTTTTCTGGTATCTCTATTAATAGCTTCTCATAGCCTTGGTGATCTTCTTCATTTATTAGCCTACATAGGAGATGGAAGTTGACAAGTTTGACAAGTCATTTTATGAGGAAGGGAATCTTGGAAATGCATCTGCATCTCATTCCTGCACTCTAAGTAATCTGTTGGAAACAACTTGACGGGCATTCCATGTGTCCCTTCATCTTATCAAATCAAGGAACTGATGACATTAAAAAATCATGCTTAATTAGATCCGGAGCTGCCTTTTTCATCTCTGGCTACAAGCACCCTGCCACTGCCAAAGCAGTGGGACATGTTCCCTCCATTGATCTATCTCAGCAGACCAAGGGATTCAGCAGGGCTCTAACACTGTGAAACGAGGCAGAAAAACGACATACCAAAAATCATCAGATCAAGAGATTATTCTATCTGAGCTAGTGAGATGTGCTGTGCGTCCCTCTATTGCCTCTCAATCACATTGCTTGGCAGGCTAGATAGAATGTAGTCGGGAAAAATCAAAGGTATCAAAGGCTGAGAAGCATCAAAGCCTAGAAAACAAACAGGTCAGATGATCCAGTACTGTAGCAGTGTTTATTAGTGGTGTGCGGGTCAGCTATTTGTTCAACCGCATCAGACCGCAATTGCTAATAACCCACCCGCAACCGCCCCGATTTATGTCATAAAGTGAAAATCTGAGGCCCGCACCCGACCCTAACCCACTAACATAAAATGCGCTGTAGGCTACAGTCAGAGACTGCGTAACAATTTTTTTGACAGGGGGTGCAGGATTTTATTTTGCCTGATTTAGATATGTTTCTACTTATAATTTCCGACATTTTGGTAGGCTATTTGTTAGTCAACTTGTTTATAATTAGATACATGCAGCTTCTGTTCTGTCGTTATATGTTGCCCTAGAAGACTAAATAAACTCTTGCTCACCAGAATAATGTCATAAATCGATAAAATGAATGCTTCAATCTAGTTGACATTGGTAAAGTTCTCTGTCTTCTCTGCTTCTTTCGTGGCGCAAAGACGTTTAGGGACCCGGGAGAAAAATGCAAATAACATCAGTTTGACCGGTTGTAAGGAAATAGAAAGCTCTGAAAAGGCCTCCCGAGTGGCGCAGCAGTCTAAGGCACTGCATCGCAGTGCTTGAGGCATCACTACTGACCCGGCTACGATCCCAGGCTGTGTCATAACCGGCCGTGACCGGGAGTCCCATAGGGCGGTGCACAATTGGCCCAGCGTCGTCCAGGTTAGGGGAGGGTTTGGCCGGGAGGGCTTTACTTGGCTCATCACGCCCTAGCGACCCCTTGTGGTGGGCTGAGTGCCTGCAGGCTGACTACAGTTGTCAGTTGGGCGGTGTTTCCTCCGACACATTGGTGCAGCTGGCTTCTGGGTTAAGCGGGCAGGTGTTAAGAAGCACGGTTTGGCGGGTCATGTTTCGGAGGAAGCATGACTCGATCTTCGCCTCTCCCGATCCCGTTGGGGAGTTGCAGCGATGAGACAAGATCGTAATTTGGTTTGAAATTGGGGAGAAAAATAAATAAAAATAAGCTCTGAAACAACATGATTTCAGTTCAGTTTGGATGCATATTTTATATGATTGAAATACTTTCATGATGCTGATAAAGATAGCATCTCTACATACAGTATCTAACTGCGCATTTGCATTCTCTAAAGATGCTGAATGAAAAAAAAAAACATATTTCTCCACTCCTGTTCCCGAGTCAAAATCGTTTTACTGCAAGAAAGGGTTAATATTAAGGAGATGTGAGAGGTTATATACCTACAGTCAGTGTCCAGATTTCTGTTTCCCTTCAACCCATCTGAACAATAGGCTACAGTTCCCTTGACGTGCCATAGGCCTATTTAAAGTCCCCGTCTTGTGACTGTTGAATTTGTATAGCGGCTCACAATCATCGCTACCCAAGAATAGTAAAGCCCCCTTTACTGGCTCAAATAGCCAACCAATCACCCTGTTACCAACCCTTAACAAACATCTGGAAAAAATTGTGTTTGACCAGATACAATGCTATTTCACAGTAAACAAACTGGCAACAGACTTTCAGCACGCTTATAGGGAAGGACACTCAACAACAGCACTTACACAAATGACTGATGATTGGCTGAGAGAAATTGATGATAAAATGATTGTGGGGGCTGTCTTGTTAGACCTCAGTGCAGCTTTTGACATTGTCGATCATAGTCTGCTGCTGGAGAAACGTATGTGTTATGGCTTTACCCCCCCTGCTATAACGTGGATAAAGACTTACTTATCTAACAGAACACAGAGGGTGTTCTTTAATGGAAGCCTCTCAAACATAATCCAGGTAGAATCAGGAATTCCCCAAGGTAGCTGTTTAGGCCCCACTTTTTTCAATCTTTACTAACGACATGCCACTGGCTTTGAGTAAAGCCAGTGTGTCTATGTATGCGGATTACTCAACACTATACACGTCAGCTACTACAGCAACTGAAAAAACTGCAACACTTAACAAAGAGCTGCAGTTAGTTTCGGAATGGGTAGCAAGGAATAAGTTAGTCCTAAATATTTCCAAAACTAAAAGCATTGTATTTGGGACAAATCATTCACTAAACCCTAAACCTCAACTACATCTCATAATGAATAATGTGGAAATTGAGCATGTTGAGGTGACTAAACTGCTTGGAGAAACCCTGGATTGTAAACTGTCATGGTCAAAACATATTGATACAACAGTAGCTAAGATGGGGAGAAGTCTGTCCATAATAAAGCGCTGCTCTGCCTTCTTAAAAACACTATCAACAAGGTAGGTCCTACAGGCCCTAGTTTTGTCACACCTAGACTACTGTTCAGTAGTGTGGTCAGGTGCCACAAAGAGGGACTTGGGAAAATTGCAGTTGGCTCAGAACAGGGCAGCATGGCTGGCCCTTAAATGTACACGGAGAGCTAATATGCATGTCAATCTCTCATGGCTCAAAGTAGAGGAGAGATTGACTTCATCACTACTTGTTTTTGTAAGAAGTGTTGACAAGCTGAATGTACCGAGCTGTCTGTTTAAAATACTAGCACACAGCTCAGACACCCAGGCATACCCCACAAGAGATGTCACAAGAGGTCTCTTCACAGTCCCCAAGTCCAGAACTATGGGAGGCGCACAGTACTACATAGAGCCATGACTACATGGAACTCTATTCCACATCAGGTAACTGATGCAAGCAGTAGAATCAGATTTTTTTAAAAACAGGTACAAATACACCTTATGGAACAACAGGGACTGTGAAGAGACACACACAAAGGTACAGACACATGCATACCCACACATTGTGATATTGTTGTATGGTGGTATTTAACATTTTGCATTGTAGATATGTAGTGGTGTAATCATGTTATATGATGTACTGTTTTATATTTTGTTTTATATGTAATGTAAGTGCAGCTAATGGGGATCCCTAATAAATACAAATACAAATACAAATCCACATAACATAGCTGCTATCATCCTCTTTTATCCCTTCACCAAATCTTTCCCAAACATTACTTTTCTGGCCCTCCCTTCTTTTTATTTTTAAATCTCAATTTCACAGCTTTTCTCTTATTGAATTAAATTCCAACATTGTCCTTTTTGCCTCGGTGGATCAATGTTAACTTTTTCTGCCCGTTCCCAAAAGCATTTGGTGTTTGGCTGTGTAGCCTATTTGGCGCAAGTATAGTTAGGTCCTAATTCTCAGGCTTACGCACTAAAGCCAGATAGCCTAAAATAAATAAACCTAAATGTAGTCTATAGATATAAATTGCACAATAATTATACATTTCTGGATTTTTTAAAGGTATTGTTTTCTCTTTATTCAATCCACCCACCCGCCACCCACCCACCCTTCATCCACACAATATTTAATGACCCTAAACCCACCCACCCCGCGGATATAACCGCTGGGACTGCGGGTTACGAGTCAACTCGTGCATCACTAGTGTTCATCCAGCATGCTGCACAGAGGCCAGGCTCAGATAGATGCCAGGCTGATGAATCTGCAACTTTCTCCACTTAATGAATTATAAGCCGATTAGTGATCGATAGGGACAGGGCTGGCTGTAGGGGGAAGGGGTGCTAGGCCTTATCGCAGAAGAAGAGGTTCAGTGAGGAAAAACACAGGTCAACAGCTGAGAAGCACTGTCGTAAACGATAAACAAACTATCCAATGAAGCCTTTTAATCAGAATGCATTGATCCAGCATTTCCAATTAAGTGGGAATGCATGTTGGGGTGAAAAGTTTGGAGAAGTGCTCACTCGCGGTCGCGTTTGCAGGGTGCAGTAAAGCTCTGATGAGGGCTTGTTAATTAAGACAGGATTTTTACTATCTCTCTCTAAAACATTAATCACATAAGCTTTTTTTCTCTAGCAATGTGCCCAAAGTATGTTAAATAAACTCACACAAACACGCCAACTGTTTATCATCTGGCCACAAAGCCACAAGCAACCTAACTGGAGAGACATACAGTAATACTGTCTTTTAAAAAAGATTGCTGAGAGCATTGCTATGGTTTTAAAAATGAAACATACAGCATGTCTTAAAGAGAGTAATATTGAGTTGGATACAATAACTAATAACAGTGCCCAGGCTAGGCTGTAGGATAATGTGATATTGTTGAAATAGAGCCAGCATGAGATTGATGACAGATCTGATTAAATGATGGCTGAACTAATAACACTGGGCCATGGTGGAAGTCCCTAAGCACAATATCTGGCATAAATATTCTATCCCAATGTCCCTTCACAGCTCATTGGAGTCATACGTGACATATTCATGGCTCATCATGTCAAATGCTGGTCATCAGAGGACGACAACGATGAACCCTATAATTACTGAGGGCCATTCTGTCATCTCCTGTTAGAAAAACACCGCTGATGCTTCAGGAACAACTGAGTGTTTGATGTTCAGACTACTGCATGCGTGAGAAGCTAGTTTCATCACTGTGGATTTAGTGAGTGGTTAGTAGGGTCAAGTAGGACAGGGTCTGGACTGTGGTCCTGAGAGGTTAAAACATGATGTACTGTCTATGCTGTATAAGGGTTGTAGGTTACAGGAGTAATCATAAGACAAAGCCAATGTAGAGATGTCAAAACATACTGTTTTATAAGGGGGAAAGGTTGCTATCCACTTAAGTTCAATGCATATGTGAACAACCCCCCCGCACTGCTGCTACTCGCTGCTTATTATCTATGCATAGTCACTTTACCCCTGCCTACATGTACAAATTAACTTGACTAACCATCGTTGGTTAAGGGCTTGTAAGTAAGCATTTCACCTGTTGTATTCGGCGCATGTGACAAATTCAATTTGATTTGATATCATGTTGAAGTTGATATAACCAGCATGTCAAGTTTTTCTTTAACTTTTAATGAACAACGTTGGATGCATTAGGGTCTCTAGAGGTACAAGTTATCACAGCGCTCATAAATCCAATTCCTTTACAGTGAATTAAAAAAACTATAAACCCGTCCCTGTATCCCACAGGCTACAACATGGATTTACTGTTAAACAGTGGGAGTGCCTTAGACTGAATACTTTAAACTATTAGCTAAGGTGGGCAAATAATTAAAAAAAGAGCATCCTCTATTCTCTGCATGCTTATTACAATGGGAGCAAAGCAACATTGCCTATGCTGGTGAAGGTGGCAAAGCAACGCAGCAACACACGTTTTTGGCTTTCAGTAGCTGGCTGCAATTGCTACTTATTGTGCACCTAGGCCTGCAGGGTTACCCTTTTTGTCATCACACAGGATTATATACTATGAGATAACAAATACGATCTGGGGTGATTTACTGTAAGAGATAGTGGAAAGTGATAGGCAGGATAGGATGAATGGCTGTTGCCCCTCCATTCCTCTGAATAATTGATCAGAGCTCTATAGTTAAAACTAATTTGTATTTTCATTCTCTGTGTGTCCCCCAATAACTAGCCCATGAATTACACATCAAAACATGGCTGCATCAGAAAACACAACTGTACATCTGTTAATGAGGCTGTTGTCCATAAAATGAATACAGAACTGACAAGCTGACAAGTGATGGACACACACCCCCACACACATATGCATGTGTGTACCCACCCACGCACACCCACACCTGTCTCATTCTATGCTGCTTACAAATAAGCCATGTTTATTTCACACTGAATAATGCTAAGTGTTTACGCAAAGGGACCCAAATGTGACATTGATTGAAGATGTATTCAGTGCCGAACCAACCCAACACAGAGCCTCTCAATCACACAAATGCATGATTAATACATCAAACAGTATCAGCTCCCATCCCTTTACTTGCACAAGCACACGCACACACACACACACGTATGAAGACAGACAGACACACACACACGCACACACACACACGCACACGCACACACACACACACACGTATGAACACAGACAGACACACACACACGTATGAACACAGACAGACACACACACGCACACATATGAACACAGACAGACACACACACACACACACAGTACTCACATACACACAAGTATGAACATGGACAGACACACACACACGCACACACACACACGCGTATGAACACAGACAGACACACACACACACACACACACACTGTACTCACATACACACAAGTATGAACACAGACAGACACACACACACACACACACACACACACACACACACACACACGTATGAACACAGACAGACACACGCACACATATGAACACAGACAGAAACACACACACACACACAGTACTCACATACACACAAGTATGAACATGGACACATACACACACTCACACTACCCCCTCCCTCATGGTTAATACATCAAACAGCATTAGCTTCCTGGATTCCAAAAGCTTAGACAGACACGGTTCTGACAGCCCATGATTCCTCAGTTGCTGCTGCCTCCCCCTCCAGCTTCACCAGCTTCTTTATTCCCTATGAAGTCTACTGTATATGGGTGGTTAAAGAATATGCTGCCAAACTAGATTCACTTACTTACCTTCGATTTTGTAAGCTTGTATAATGTCATGTTAGAAAGCAAACCATACAACAGGATGACAGTGGCGAAGGGCTTTATGTAGACTCCAGAGACATAACAATCAATAAACACATGCATTGATCAACACCTCCTTATTGTAGGAATGCTACATCCTATTTGTATAGTGGTTATTTATAACTATGTCCTTTATGAATACCCTGCGCTAGTGGTATATCGGTAATCAGTTCTTGGAAGGGAAATTTCACCATCCATCAAAACGGTCAAATCAACATCCACTGAATGAGTTAAATTACAGTATGCCCTGTGCAATTAGGCTGCTTTTCTTTTAACCATTTGTAAAGCAGCAGTGAACAAGGCCTCTTCTGAAAACAGGCCAGTGAATAGAGCGAGCAGGTGGCCTATTGGATCCAACCCTAATGAAATGGACACTCATTAGTATATCAACAGCATTGAAATGCTTTATAACTACCATGGCAACTCCATGGCCTGTTACCCTGTAAATACTGGGTTTAAGTGCCCCCCCCCCCTTTCACATTTACAATGCTATTATTATGCTATTGGATTGAACTATTGGATTTTGAACAGGGTTTTATATGCTTGCTGTGGCGGCATGAATTAAGCAACAAAACGACGGTGTCTTTAGCCTTCACTTTGATGCCTATCAACCACACAGGAACTATAATCTTGTCAGTGCCTCACACCGTTCAAACATCATCAATGTCTATGAGCTGTTTTTCACATCAAATGGATGAAAAATATATATATATTCTCCAAGGTCTCCATTTGGTTACATTTTCTCATGTGCATTAGAAAATACTACTTGGATGCTATGAAGTCCTAAATGTGCCTTGACAATCTGAAGCCCAATTATTATGCCAACTTAATATTAGCATTGACACGCTACTATCTGGAGACTGGAGTGGTGTTATCTCCAATTACCTGATCATTTTCAGAGTGAGCAGGTAATCCGTGAAATAGCCTGTTAGGCTGCAAAGACAGAGATGCAACGTCTGTCTCATCTTTTTTACACTGAGGACATTTCATTAACTTAAACCAGCAGTTCTGACGTTTCGTCGGTAAGACACTTAGCAGATGGATTTAGGTGTTTGAAAGGTATCCGGGGAGTATTACGCTGGTCTAAATGATGTCAGAGTGAAAAGAGGAGGGCTCTCTGTGTTATGGGCATCCCATTGGGCTGCTGATAGCTTAAGAGTGGCGAGACTCAAATGGATGTGATCCGCTATACTGCAAATCCTAAAAAGCGGATAGAAGAGGCTTTAAAATCACATTTCCAGGAGCATCATGCAGCCAGCCAACCACTGCAGAGCAGAGGAGTCACGTAAATAAAGACCATGGTGTTAGACCCTGTCCATCAGCACATTGACAGGACCTGGTTTCTTAACTGTCCACTGCAGCCATGTATTCTGAACAAAAACATAAACGCAACATGTAAAGTGTTGGTCCAGTGTTTCATGAGCTGAATTAAAATAGTATTCATCCCACTTGCCGTTTTTCCTATTTTGTTGAAATACAACCTGTAATTTAAATTGATTTTTATTATGATTTCATGTAATGGACATACACAAAATAGTCCAAATTGGTGAAGTGAAATGAAAAAAATAACTTGTTTCAAACAATTCTCAAAAATAAATAACGGAAAATGGTGCGTGCATTTGTATTCACCCCCTTTGCTATGAAGCCCCTAAATAAGATCTGGTGCAACCAATTACCTTCAGAAGTCACATAATTAGTTAAATAAAGTCCACCTGTGTGCAATCTAAGTGTCACATGATCTCAGTATATATACACCTGTTCTGAAAGGCCCCAGAGTCTGCAACACCACTAAGCAAGGGGCACCACCAAGCAAGCAGCACCATGAAGACCAAGGAGCTCTCCAAACAGGTCAGGGACAAAGTTGTGGAGAAGTACAGATCAGGTTTTTGGTTATTAAATAAAATCTGAAACTTTGAACATCCCACGGAGCACCATTAATTCCATTATTAAAAAATTGAAAGAATATGGCACCACAACAAACCTGCCAATAGAGGGCCGCCCACCAAAACTCACGGACCAGGCAAGGAGGGCATTAATCAGAGAGGTAACAAAGAGACCACAGATAACCCTGAAGGAGCTGAAAAGCTCCATAGCGGAGATTGGAGTATCTGTCCATAGGACCACTTTAAGCTGTACACTCCACAGAGCTGGGCTTTATGGAAGAGTGGCCAAAATAAGCAAAGATGTTTGGTGTTCGCTAAAAGGCATGTGGGAGACTCCCCAAACATATGGAAGAAGGTACTCTGGTCAGATGAGACTAAAATTGAGCTTTTTGGCCATCAAGGAAAACGCTATGTCTCGGGCAAACCCAACACCTCTCATCACCCCGAGAACACCATCCCCACAGTGAAGCATGGTGGTGGCAGCATCATGCTGTGGGGATGTTTTTCCTTGGCAGGGACTGGGAAACTGGTCAGAATTGAAGGAATGATGGATGGCGCTAAATACAGGGAAATTCTTGAGGGAAACCTGTTTCAGTCTTCCAGAGATTTGAGACTGGGACGGAGGTTCACCTTCAGCAGGACAATGCCCCTAAGCATACTGCTAAAGCAACACTCGAGTGGATTAAGGGGAAACATTGAAATGTCTTGGAATGGTCTAATCAAAGCCCAGACCTCAATCCAATTGACTTAAAGATTGCTGTACACCAGCGGAACCCATCCAACTTGAAGGAGCTGGAGCAGTTTTGCCTTGAAGAATGGACAAAAATCCCAGTGGCTAGATGTGCCAAGCTTATAGAGACATACCCCAAGAGACTTGCAGCTGTAATTGCTGCAAAAGGTGGCTCTACAAAGTATTGACTTTGGGGGGCTGAATGGTAATGCACACTCAAGTTTTCTGTTTTTTTGTCTTATTTCTTGTGTCACAAGAAAAAATATTTTGCATCTTCAAAGTGGTAGGCATATTGTGTAAATGAAATGACACAAACCCCCAAAAACTCAATTTTAATTCCAGGTTGTAAGGCAACAAAATAGGAAAAATGCCAAGAAGGGTGAATACTTTCGCAAGCCACTGTATGTCTGTAATAAAGCCCTTTTGTGGGGAAAATCTAATTATGATTGGCTGGACCTGGCTCGCCGGTGGTGGGCCTGGCTCCCAAGTGGGTGGGCCTATGCCCTCCCAGGCCCAGCCATGGCCGCACCCAATTAGGGCCTAATGAATGTATACAAATTGTCTCATTTCCTTCTATGAACTGTAACTCAGTAAACTCTTAGAAATTGTTGCATGTTGCGTTTATATTTTTGTTCAGTATAGATTGATATGTTTCCTATGTCAGTCAGTCACAGACTCCAGGGTATCAGTGCAAACTAACAGGGCCTGATTCACGGGCCTGCACTGCACTCACTCTCAATAACAGGACCAGTTTTGATACCCGTAGAACAACGAGGGCCAATTTAACTGAACTACGGCTGCTTGGATTCTTCATAAATCTCCTCAGTCATTTAGACTGCCATTGCATTTTTATGGAGATGGAAATAGAAGCTAGGATATCACTCTAGGACTCTTTGGAATCCACCCAACTGACACAAAAGTGCCTCAATATGTGTGGATGATATGGATTTCTGGAAGGGATAGCGTGTGTGTGTGTGTGTGTGTGTGTGTGTGGGTGAAAGAAACAAATTGGACATTCTAACATAGCAAATAAATTCAAATCAAATTGTATTTGCCATATGCACTGAATACAACAGGTGTAGATATTTCAGTGAAATGCTTACTTACAAGCCCTTAACCAACAATGCAGTAAAAAAATGATAAGTAAAAAATAAAAAATAGCAAATAATTAAAGAGCAGCAGTAAAATAAAATAACAGTAGGGAGGCTATATACAGGTGGTACCGGCACAGAGTCAGTGTGCTTGGGCACCGGTTAGTCGAGGTAATTGAGGTAATATGTACATGTGGGTAGAGTTAAAGTGACTATGCATAAATAATAAACAGAGTAGCAGCAGCGTAAAAGAGGGGGATGGGGTGGGGTTGGGGGGGGTTAATGCAAATCATCCGGGTAGCCATGATTAGCTGTTCAGGAGTCTTATGGCTTGGGGGTAGAAGCTGTTAAGAAGCCTTTTGGACCTAGACTTGGCACTCCGGTACCGCTTGCCGTGCGGTAGCAGAGAGAACAGCCTATGACTAGGGTGGCTGGAGTCTTTGACCATTTTTAGGGCCTTTTTAGGGCCTCTGACACCGCCTGGTATAGAGGTCCAGGATGGCAGGAAGCTTGGCCCCAGGGATGTACTGGGCCGTACGCACTACCCTCTGTAGTGCCTTGCGGTCGGAGGCCGAGCTGTTGCCATACCAGGTGGCGATGCAACCAGTCAGGATGGTGCAACTGTAGAACTTTTTGAGGATCTGAGGACCCATGCCAAATCTTTTCAGTCTGCTGAGGGGGAAAATACTTTGTCGTGCCCTCTTCACAACTGTCTTGGTGTGTTTGAACCATGATATTTTGTTGGTGATGTGGACACCAAGGAACTTGAAGCTCTCAATCTGTTCCACTACAGCCCCGTCGATGAGAATGGGGAAGTGCTCAGTCCTCTTCTTTTTATTTCCTGTAGTCCACAATCAGCTCCTTTGTCTTGATCACGTTGAGGGAGAGGTTGTTATCCTGGCACCACACGGCCATGTCTCTGACCTCCTCCCATGTTTCATCGTTGTTGGTGATCAGGCCTACCACTGCTGTGTCGTCGGCAAACTTAACGATGGTGTTGGAGTCGTGCCTGGCCATGCAGTCATGGGTAAACAGGGAGAACAGGAGGGGACTGTGCACGCACCCCTGAGGGGCCCCGGTGTTGAGGATCAGCGTGGCAGATGTGTTGTTACCTACTCTTACCACCTTGGGGTGGCCCATTAGGAAGTCCAGGATCCAGTTGCAGAGGGAGGTGTTTAGTCCCAGGGTCCTTAGCTTAGTGATGAGCTTTGAGGGCATTATGGTGTTGAACGCTGAGCTGTAGTCAATTAATAGCACTCTCACGTAGGTGTTCCTCTTGTCCAGGTGGGAAAGGGCAGTGTGGAGTGCAAAAGAGATTGCATCATCTGTGGATCTGTTGGGGCGGTATGCAAATTGGAGTGGGTCTAGGGTTTCTGGGATAATGGTGTTGATGTGAGCCATGACCAGCCTTGCAAAGCACTTCATGGCTACAGACGTGAGTGCTACGGGTCGGTAGTCATTTAGGCAGGTTATCTTAGTGTTCTAGGGCACAGGGACTATGGTGGTCTGCTTGAAACATGTTGGTATTACAGACTCAGTCAGGAACAGGTTGAAAATGTCAGTGAAGACACTTGTCAGTTGGTCAGCGCATGCTCGGAGTAAACGTCCTGGTAATCTGTCTGGCCCTGCGGCCTTGTGAATGTTGACCTGCTTAAAAGTCTTACTCATATCGGCTACGGAGAGCGTGATCACATAATCATCCAGAATAGCTGATTCTCTCATGCATGCTTCAGTGTTGCTTGCCGCAAAGCGAGCATAGAAGTGATTTTGCTCATCTGGTAGGATTGTGTCACTGGGCAGCTCGCGGCTGTGCTTCCCTTTGTAGTCTGTAATAGTTTTCAAGCCCTGCCACATCCGACGAGCGTCAGAGCCGGTGTAGTACGATTCAATATTAGTCCTGTATTGAGTCTTTACCTGTTTGATTGTTTGTCTGAGGGCATAGCAGGATTTCTTATAAGCGTCTGGGTTAGAGTCCCACTCCTTGAAAGCGGCAGCTCTACCCTTTAGTTCAGTGCGGATGTTGCCTGTAATCCATGGCTTCTGGTTGGGGTATGTACGTACGGTCACTGTGGGGACGACGTCATCAATGCAGTTATTGATGAAGCCAGTGACTGAATGCTATCGGAAGAATCCCGGAACATATTCCAGTCTGTGCTAGCAAAACAGTCCTGTAGCTTAGCATCTGCGTCATCTGACCACATCCTTATTAACCAAGTCAATGGTGCTTCCTGCTTTAGTTTTTGCTTATTAGCAGGAATCAGGAGGATAGAGTTATGGTCAGATTTGCCAAATGTAGGGCGAGGGAGAGCTTTGTACGTGTCTCTGTGTGTGGAGTAAAGGTGGTCTAGAGTTTTTTTTTTCCCTCTGGTTGCACATTTAACATGCTGGTAGAAATTAGGAAGAATGGATTTAAGTTTCCCTGCATTAAAGTCCCCGGCCAATAGGAGCGCTGCCTCTGGATGAGCTTTTTCCTGTTTACTTACGGCCTTATGCAGCTCATTAATTGCAATCTTAGTGCAAGCATCGGTTTGTGGTGGTAAATAGACAGCAACGAAAAATATAGATGAAAAGTCTCTTGGTAAATAGTGTGGTCTACAGCTTATCATGAGATACTCTACCTCATGCGAGCAAAACCTTGAGACTTCCTTAGTATTAGATTTTATGCACCAGCTGTTGTTTACAAATATACACAGACCGCCACCCCTTGTCTTACCGGAGTCAGCCGTTCTATCCTGCCGATGTAGCGTATATCCCACCAGCTGTATGTTATCCATGTTGTCGTTCAGCCACGACTCAGTGAAACATAAGATATTACAGTTTTTAATGTCCCGTTGGTAGGATAACCTTAATCTTATGTCATCCAATTTATTTTCAAATGATTGAACATTGGCTAATAGGATTGATGGAAGAGGCAGTTTACTCGCTCGCCGTCGGATCCTTACAAGGCACCCCGATCTACGTCCACGATATCTCTGTCTCTTTCTAATGCGAATGACAGGGTTGATTATCCTTCGCGTCCGACTCGTTGAAAAAAATGATTTGTCCAATACGAGGTGAGTAATCGCTGTCCTGATATCCAGAAGCTCTTTTTGGTCATAAGAGACAGTGGCAGAAACATTATGTACAGAATAAATTAAAATTACGCGAAAAAACACAGATAATATTACAATTGGTTAGAGGGCAGTAAAACGGCAGCCATCTTCTCCGGCGCCATTATCCTGCAGGGTGTGTTTCACCACCCACAATAAATGTGCGAGTGAAGACATCCACACACGCGTGCGCACGCACACACACATGCGCACACACACAGAGAGTGCAACTGAGGTTTCATTAGGTTAAGGTTGGTTGGGTTTATTGACTAGATTCTCATGTTTTCATTAAAACTACATAACTTTTTCATGAACCACAATCTTCTCTCCCAAAGGAATCCTACTTAAGGATGAAACCAGTCAGTGTGACATTTCTAGAAATGTTTTCTGCGTATCAGCCTGACATCTGCCTTCACCATAAACACATAAGGCAGACATACGAGAAGACTCCTAACACGCTGCAAGAGTTCATATCAAAGGGCCCCACATTAACTTGTCAGGATGGAAATAAATCATGAAAAAAAAGAGAGGAACACATCCCAAGTCAGCTAGTGTGGCGCTGCTTTGATACACTATCAAATATAGAGGATGTTGTTCCCACTATTGAAATAAAGTTTCAGCTCCAACTCCACTATGTGTGACAATACTGGAAAAAACTGCACAAACAATCGACTTGTTTTAAATAATTTCTTTTTAATCTACATTTGATTTCCTGCCATTGTACTGCTAGCTAACATTCTAAGACTGTAAGCAGATCTACTGGTGTGGCTCAGCGGAGAATGGTGATATTTGCTGGCAATAATGAAGAACTGCTCGAGGAATCCTGCCAATTATTTTGATCAAACGTTGGTACACTCTTAGAAAAAATATTTAGAACCTAAAACGGTTCTTTGTCTGTTCCCATAGAAGAACCCTTTGAACAACCCTTTTTTTCCTAAAGGGTTCTCCTATGGGGACAGCCTAAGAACCCTTTAGGAACCCTTTTTTCTAAGAGTGTAGAGTCTGGGAAAAATGCCTCTATTTCCCTGCTGGCATTTTAGTAGCATTTTGATGTGAGGGTGTCTGGAGTGTCCCCAGGAGGGTGTGCTGAAATCCAATATAGACATTACATATAACGATTTCCCTGCACTAGATAACCATCCCATCCCTAACATCTCAAATCAATACCTAAACCCAAATCCAGGTGACCATCTTAAATCAATAGGAAGAAATGAAATGTCCTTTAACATTTCATTATACTAACTCCCCCATCCTTTCATGGATAAAGTGAGCATTTCTCCTCATAGTGCAGCATTTGGCGGATATAGATCGGGTAACTCCCAGTTGCACAGAAACAGTGGGAGAGAGGTTCATTTTTGGACTGAATGCAGTGGTGGCAGGTTTTCCCTGGTCTCTGCGGTAGGTTTGCAGGCTTTATTTCCCCCCCGGTTACGTAAGGGAGACGGAGCAGTGCTGGGCTGGGTGACTCAGTGGCAGGCACTAGCAGCTTCCTGCTTTATTTATGAGAGCTGGTGGTTTTCTCCTGCGCTTCCCTCCCTGCCCCAGTTATTCATGAATGGACTCGACAGCCCCGGCCTGCATTAGAGTAGAGGTGCAATAGGACCATCCTCAACAAGCGTAGCAGGTAGCCTAGTGTTTAGAGCATTGGGCCAATATCCAAAAGGTCGCTAGTTCGATTCCCCAAGGTGAAAATATGTTGATGTTCCCTTCAGCAAGGCACTTAACCTTAATTGCGCCAGGATCGTCATTGATAATGGCTGGCTGTGACCCCACTGGGGAGTTGGGATATGCAAAATAAACTAGTACTAGTACATGTGTGAAATAGGAGAAATATAAGCACCCACCAAATTATTATTAATAAGGGACCAACAATGACTCTCTCCTAGACTAATCAATGGCGTTTCTGAGTGGTTTAACTCACCCTGCCCTAAAATGATAGCTACACCATAAAATTGTCTTTGGTGTTACACTGCTAGGGCAGAATAGAAGATGGGAGGATGCATGAAATACTAGAACTAATGGTGCTGCTGTGATAGTCAAGGGGGTTAAGATCAGAGCAGAAAACCCAATAATACTGCTCGGGAGCTTTTAACAGCGGGTTTATCATTAAGATGAATACTGAAGAAAAGGAGTGGAATAAGCCACAGTAGCTAGACAGCCAAGCAACATGACCTCCTGCTCATCATGACACAGCTACAAGGACCATTGAATAATAAGAGTGAATTGTATTTATTCTCCTTTCCCTCTCACCCCATCCTCTCTCTCAATCCCCCCCTCTCTTCCTCTCTCCCTGGCTCTCTGTCACTCACTGTCTGCTGGGTGGAAGGCCATGTCCGACATGCTTCTATTAGAGGGGAGACTGTTCAATTACCTCAGCTCAAGATGCTTAAGCCCTGCCAATTACTGATACATCTTCCCTTTAAATTATGCATACACAGAGCTGCTATGGTTGTGTGTAATGATTTTCTCCTTTTGATACCATCCTAGTGTGTTGGGTTCAATTCGCCCGTGAGAGAGGGAGAGGATTTCTGATCTGTTTCAGCTCCCATGATGCACCAGTACTATATACCCCAACACCCTGTGCTTTACTCTGGGCATATTTTTTTAATGAGCATGGCCTTATTTCTATTCCAGCATATTGGATGACTGTCATTCATATTCCATTCACCCAGCTCAATGTAACAATAATAGGTTTAGGCTGCTACATGATCCTCACATTTTCCCTATACCCATCATGAGGTTGATACAACCTAGCTTATGAATTAAAGTTTACAATGTAGGTGCACAGGTCGAGAGAAGTTTTAGTAAACAAGGTGATAGACAGTGCCTTGCCTGCATCTAGCTGATCTAGGGTGTAATCATTAGTCCAACAGTAGCAAATGAGAGTTTGTATTGGCCAAATTCTGGTATGTTTATCCCCATTTCGTTACGTTTGCATCCGTTTAAGAAACGTTTTTCAACAGAATCGGCGGAATGAATACACCCCTGATCACACGCAAATAGTTCACTTTCATAGCAGCCACATACAAACAGCATGATCACTTTGCTTGTTATACAGTGGGGAGAACAAGTATTTGATACACTGCCGATTTTGCAGGTTTTCCTACTTACAAAGCATGTAGAGGTCTGTAATTTTTATCATAGGTACACTTCAACTGTGAGAGACGGAATCTAAAACAAAAATCCAGAAAATCACATTGTATGATTTTTAAGTAATTAATTTGCGATTATAGGTGTTAAGTCTTTCTGTGTAAGTCTCTAAGAGCTTTCAACACCTGGATTGTGCAACATTTGCCCATTACTCTTAAAAATTCTTCACGCTCTGTCAAATTGGTTGTTGATCATTGTTCAACAATTTTCAGGTAGATTTAAGTCAAAACTGTAACTCGGCCACTCAGGAACATTCTTCTTGGTAAGCAACTCCAGTTTAGATTTGGCCTTGTGTTTTAGGTTATTGTCCTGCTGAAAGGTGAATTATTCTCCCAGTGTCTGGTGGAAAGCAGACTGTACCAGGTTTTCCTCAATAATTTTGCCTGTGCTTAGCTCCATTGCTTTTATTTTTTATCCTGAAAAACTCCCCAGTCCTTAACAATTACAAGCATACATATGACATGACGCAGCCACCACTATGCTTGAAAATGTGGAGAGTGGTCCTCAGTAATGTGCTGTATTGGATTTGCCCCAAACATAACAATTTGTATTGAGGACAAAAAGTGAATTGCTTTGCCAAATTCTTCGCAGTATTACTTTAGTGCCTTGTTGCAAGTTTTCAAATATATATATACAGTGGGGAGAACAAGTATTTGATACACTGCCGATTTTGCAGGTTTTCCTACTTACAAAGCATGTAGAGGTCTGTACGTTTTATCATAGGTACACTTCAACTGTGAGAGACGGAATCTAAAACAAAAATCCAGAAAATCACATTGTATGATTTTTAAGTAATTAATTTGCATTTTATTGCATGACATAAGTATTTGATCACCTACCAACCAGTAAGAATTCCGGCTCTCACAGACCTGTTAGTTTTTCTTTAAGAAGCCCTCCTGTTCTCCACTCACTACCTGTATTAACTGCACCTGTTTGAACTCGTTACCTGTATAAAAGACACCTGTCCACACACTCAATCAATAAAATTGTAGACCTGCACAAGGCTGGGATGGGCTACAGGACAATGAGCAAGCAGCTTGGTGAGAAGGCAACAACTGTTGGAGCAATTATTAGAAAATGGAAGAAGTTCAAGATGACGGTCAATCACCCTCGGTCTGGGGCTCCATGCAAGATCTCACCTCGTGGGGCATCAATGATCATGAGGAAGGTGAGGGATCAGCCCAGAACTACACGGCAGGACCTGGTCAATGACCTGAAGAGAGCTGGGACCACAGTCTCAAAGAAAACCATTAGTAACACACTACGCCGTCATGGATTAAAATCCTGCAGCGCACGCAAGGTCCCCCTGCTCAAACCCGCGCATGTCCAGGCCCGTCTGAAGTTTGCCAATGACCATCTGGATGATCCAGAGGAGGAATGGGAGAAGGTCATGTGGTCTGATGAGACAAAAATAGAGCTTTTTGGTCTAAACTCCACTGGCCGTGTTTGGAGGAAGAAGAAGGATGAGTACAACCCCAAGAACACCATCCCAACCGTGAAGCATGGAGGTGGAAACATCATTCTTTGGGGATGCTTTTCTGCAAAGGGGACAGGACAACTGCACCGTATTGAGGGGAGGATGGATGGGGCCATGTATCGCGAGATCTTGGCCAACAACCTCCTTCCCTCAGTAAGAGCATTGAAGATGGGTCGTGGTTGGGTCTTCAAGCATGACAACGACCCGAAACACAAAGCTAGGGCAACTAAGGAGTGGCTCCGTAAGAAGCATCTCAAGGTCCTAGATTGGCCTTGCCAGTCTCCAGACCTGAACCCAATAGAAAATCTTTGGACGGAGCTGAAAGTCCGTATTGCCCAGCGACAGCCCCGAAACCTGAAGGATCTGGAGAAGGTCTGTATGAAGGAGTGGGCCAAAATCCCTGCTGCAAACCTGGTCAAGACCTACAGGAAACGTATGATCTCTGTAATTGCAAACAAAGGTTTCTGTACCAAATATTAAGTTCTGCTTTTCTGATGTATCAAATACTTATGTCATGCAATAAAATGCAAATGAATTACTTAAAAATCATACAATGTGATTTTCTGGATTTTTGTTTTAGATTTCGTCTCTCACAGTTGAAGTGTACCTATGATAGAAATTACAGACCTCTACATGCTTTGTAAGTAGGAAAACCTGCAAAATCGGCAGTGTATCAAATACTTGTTCTCCCCACTGTATATATATAATTCCTTCTTGCAACTATCTACGCGCTCTCCTCCTGTCACCTTTTCCCTTCGCTTGTGCACAACACATCAGCTGTCTGTGACCAGGCAAAAAACTAGAACTAACGCTTTAGTAAACCCGCTACAGTCATGCAGTACAGTGTACAGTCAGAAAGCAGTTTAGCAGTTACACCTGCGGGCTCCCTGGCAATAAATTAATAAAACCAAAAGCTTAATTTGACTTGGAAGAATTCCAGTGTTGGATAGCCATAGCCAGCTAGCTAACATACCATCCCTCTCTGTTTGAGTCGGGGGTTTGAGTAGGCTAAACTAGCTAGCTGCATTTGCTAGCTAAGTGAACGTTTTAAAATAATACAACCAAATATAGCTCTCTCTCTCTATCTCTCTCTTCTCTCTCTTGCTTCTCCTTAATGTTCAAAACTGTTCAACTATTTTCTTTCTCTCTCTTTGAGTCAACTACACACATCATTTTATGCACTGCAGTGCCAGCTAGCTGTATCTTATGCTTTCAGTACTGGATTAATTATCTGATCCTTTGATTGGGTGGACAACATGTCAGTTCATATTGCAAGAGCTCTGATAGGTTGGAGGACGTCCTCCGGAAGTTGCCATAATTACTGTGTAAGTCTATGGAAGGGGGTGAGAACCATGAGTCCCCTAGGTTTTGTATTGAAGGCAATGTACCCAGAGGAGGACGGAAGCTAGCTGTCCTCCGGCTACACCATGGTGCTACCCTACAGAGTGCTGCTGAGGCTACTGTAGACCTTCATTGCAAAACAGTGTGTTTTAATCAATTATTTGGTAACATGAATATATGTAGCATAGTTTTATCTAAAAATGAAAACTTTTTAAATGTTTCACTATTTAGATTTTTATTAAATTCACTGAGGAGGATGGTCCTCCCCTTCCTCCTCTGAGGAGCCTCCACTGATACAATCCTAGGCTAAAATATTCTGCAATCATTTGCCCTCGTCTACCTAACATAACATTCACACAGTCTCTCTGTATGCTCTGAGAAAGCACCCCCTTCTCTTATTCCCCTGTATCCTAGCAACCCCCTCCATTTCAGACACAAGGGACGCATCTCTGCACCTTCCCAGTCACGATGCTTCTCGCCTCCTCTCGTTGTCCTCTGACTTCCATCCTTCTACCTTTAACTGACCTCAACCCTCAGGTGAAAAACTACAGTAGGTCCACTGCTCCTCATACTCCTCCCACTCTACATGGTGGTTCTTCTCAATCCTTTCACACAATCCAGGGCTCAAAACTGCAACCAAAACATTCGCATTTACAACCCTTTGACTTGGCAGTGCGACACCAATTTTTAATTGGTCGCTAGGGTGGCAGTAAAAAAATTTTAGCTGGTCACAGTTTTATTTTTTGTATTTTTTATGATTTATTCAAACAGTAATGTGCAATTGACCAAAAATAAACCACATGAAAGTATCTGCCTGTCCCTATTTCGCTGTCGGTTGCTGTGTGAGCAAGCCACTCCCTACTGTGCCCACGGAGGAGAGAGAGGTGCAATCTAATAAGCACAACCGTATGACCATTGCTCAAAATACAATTGCGTGAAAAATACAGTTTTTAAACTACTGTTGATCTAGTTACAGAGAGAATAGAAACAGCTTTCTGTGTATATACTGTATAATGTATTTCTCACATCTCAATATTGAGTTCATAGCACCACTTTACAACCAGAGTTGGCTATGTAGTATGGTTTTGATGCACCCGCAGAGCGGAGCCAAGCGGAGTGCACCATTTTGAGTGAATAGGCCTACATCTAGCCTTTATAGGCCTATAGCTGGAAAGTGTTTGTAGGACCTTACATTTACTGATAGATTAATTAATTAAGCCTACATGGCTATCTAGCAACATGATCATATTTAGAGTTAGCAATCTAGGTAAGTGTTTTGAGTTCCCACTATCCTGAGGGGATTAATATTATAGCCTAGGCCAATATGCACAAAGATGTCTGGATAATTCTGGATCTATTTTGACATGTATTCCCTGGATATCCCTGCTGATAAAAACAACATAGACCAGCATAGGCTAGTGACCAGGCTTCGTTTTGGACACTGGTGACCAGCCTTAATTGTGTTTTCGCCAGTGACCAGCCTTCATTGTGTTTTCGCTGGTGACCAGCCTTCGTTGTGTTTTCACTGGCGACCAGTCTTCGTTGTGTTTTCACTGGCGACCAGCATTCGTTGTGTTTCCACTGGCGACCAGCCTTCGCTGTTTTCGCTGGTGACCAGCCTTCATTGTGTTTTTGCTGGTGACCAGTAGGGCTGTGGCGGTCATGAAATTTTGTCAGCTGGTTATTGTCATGCAAAAGACTGCCGGTCTCACAGTAATCGACCGTTAATAAACATAAACACATTTAGCATCTCCAGGCCTCCACACATACAAGCTGCTGATGCGTGCCTTTGGAACATCTACATTTGAACAAGTCTAATAAATCAATTTAATATACGCCATAACAATAAATCCATTATTTATTTTAGGTAGGTCTAAAGAAACATTGTGATATGAAGAAAATGTATTTAAGATTAACAGAATACAATTTGGCCTAATCCTGTATGTTATCTGGCTATGTGGCATGCCATAGGCTGTAGTCTTGTTAATTTAGCAGACAGGATATGCTTGTCATTATTTTATATGATTTTATAGTAAGAAAAATATAACTGAATTTAGCTGAATGAAATAGAAAGGATATTTTTTCCCATTCCGGAGCGAGTGCGCATATGAAGGCTATGTTGAGCGTAAAAGTGATCAGATGAAAAAAGTCCTATAGGCTACTCTAGATTTACAGTCATTTGGCAACTTTAGTTGTTAACGATACAAACCTTATAATGTCTTAGAAATCAAAACATATATGGGCTGCATGATGCAACTATAGGCTATTGATGATTTGAGAAAGTTGCAAAAAAAGCCTCAGGCTACACACACTGTTCTCTCATCAAGTTATCATATTATCTCCCATCAGACTATTCACAATTTAATTTTGTCTTTACTAATATGTTAAATGAGTTTTGATTTAGAATGGCTCATTATCAAATGGGCAGGAACGGGGCAGGGGGAAAAAATACCTGTCATATGCCTATGCACTCGAATAGCGAATGGGAGCCGCTTTCCCACTGTTCGTTCAGGTAGGCTACTCCAGTTATTTCACTCCACACATCAACCACTGTTTGAGGAGCATGCAGCCTCTCGATGCGCAACAGGTGATATTCCTCCCAAACTCTGTATGCCATGGGCTGCCCAACCCTGTTCCTGCAGCTACCAAGTGATTAATTTGGGAAACCAAGTGAAATCTGTTCGGGAACATCAAAAGTAACATGTTTTCACAACGAAACATATTTAATTAAACTGTTGACAGCTCCTCTCTCTACGTGCTTGAGAAAGTAATGAAGGAGAAAGGGGAGGAGATGGAAACGCACGGTGGTGACATATTCTGTAGCTAAAGGTAACCTAATGTGTCATCCTATTAATTATTACTATTACTAGGCTATTCAAAATCAAATACAAATTCACTATTGTAGGCTAACTCTGTAACCCACCCTGCACAATCAATGAACCAATCGCCTAGGCCTATACATTTTATCCCAGACTCATGAATATAAACTTTGGAGTGTAGCATAAGGTAACCAGTCCATCCAGTATGCATAATAATATAGTCCACACTCAAAGACGATTACTAGAATTTGTTTAATTTTGGAATATAGGCTAGACCAATAAAATACATGTTAAATCAGTTTTTTAAAATATTTTTCAGTAGCTTGTAATATGCAGTAGGATATATGTATTGTATAACAAATGGCACAATCAATATTTGAATTCATTTTTATTTTCGAGCTTGGGCTCATATATAGGCCTATGAATATAAGAAATCCCGCTATGTCCTCAGACGAACCATCAAACAGGCAAAGCGTCAATACAGGACTAAGATTGAATCCTACAACACCGGCTCTGACGCTCGTCAAATGTGGCAGGGCTTGCAAACTATTACGGAAAACAAAGGGAAACCCAGCCGCGAGCTGCCCAGTGACGCGAGCCTACCAGACAAGCTAAATGCCTTTTACGCTCGCTTCGAGGCAAGCAACACTGAAGCATGCATTAGAACACCAGCTGTTCCGGATGACTGTGCGATCATGCTCTCCGTAGCCGATGTGAGCAAGATCTTTAAACAGGTCAACATTCACAAGGCAGTGGGGCCAGACGGATTACCAGAATGTGTACTCAGAGCATGTGCGGACCAACTGTCTTCACTGACATTTTCAACCTCTCCCTGACCGAGTCTATAATACCTACATGTTTCAAGCAGACCAAGAAAGCGATGGTAACCTGCCTAAATGACTACCGCCCCGTGGCACTCACGTCGGTAGCCATGAAGTGCTTTGAAAGGCTGGTCATCGCTCACATCAACACCATCATCCGGGAAACCCTAGACCCACTCCGATTCACATACCGCCCCAACAGATCAACAGATGACGCAATCTCAATCGCACTCCACACTGCCATTTCCCACCTGGACAAAAGGAACACCTATGTGAGAATGCTGTTAATTGACTATGGCTCAGCGTTCAACACCATAAAACTCATCACTAAGCTAAGGACACTGGGACTAAATACCTCCCTCTGCAACTGTATCCTGGACTTCCTTACGGGCCGCCCCCCAGGTGGTAAGGGTAGGCAACAACACATCTGCCACGCTGACCCTCAACACCGGGGCCCCTCAGGGGTGCGTGCTTAGTCCCCTCCTGTACTCCCTGTTCACCCACGACTCTGTGGCCAAGCACGACTCCAACACCATCATTAAAGTTTGCTGATGACACGACAGTGGTAGGCCTGATCACCAACAACAATGAGACAGCCTATAGGGAGAAGGTCAGAGACCTGGCAGTGTGGGGCCAGGACAACAACCTCTCCTTCAATGTGAGCAAGACAAAGGAGCAGATTGTGGACTACAGGAAAAGGAGTGACGAACAGGCCCCCATTAACATTGATGGGGCTGTAATGGAGCGGGACGAGAGTTAAGTTCCTTGGTGTCCACATCACCAACAAACTATCATGGTCCAAACACACCAGGACATCTAGCAACATGATCATATTTAGAGTTAGCAATCTAGCTAATTGTTTTCAGTTCCCACTATCCTCAGGTGATGAATAATATAGCCTAGGCCAATATGCACAAAGATGTCTGGATAATTCTGGATCTATTTTGACATGTATTCCCTGGATATCCCTGCTGGAAAAAAAAAAACATAGACCAGCATATGCTGGTGACCAGCCTTCGTTTTGGACACTGGTGACCAGCCTTCATTGTATTTTCACTGGTGACCAGCCTTCATTGTGTTTTCACTGGCGATCAGCCTTCGTTGTGTTTTCACATGACCAGCCTTCGTTGTGTTTTCACTGGCGACCAGCCTTCGCTGTTTCCACTGGCGACCAGCCTTTGTTGTATTTTCACTGGCGAACAGCCTTCGCTGTTTCCACTGACGACCAGCCTTCGCTGTTTCCACTGGTGACCAGCCTTCATTGTGTTTTTGCTGGTGACCAGTAGGGCTGTGGCGGTCATGAAATTTTGTCAGCTGGTTATTCTCATGCAAAAGACTGCCGGTCTCACAGTAATCGACCATTAATAAACATAAACACCTTTAGCATCTCCAGGCCTCCACACATACAAGCTGCTGATGCGTGCCTTTGGAACATCTACATTTGAACAAGTCTAATAAATCAATTTAATATACGCCATAACAATGAATCCATTATTTATATTAGGTAGGTCTAAAGAAACATTGTGATATGAAGAAAATGTATGTTATGATATGAATAATACTGTATGTTATCTAGCGAAGTTAAGTTATCCGGCAAGACAGTCGTGCAGAGGGCGCGACCACACCTTTTCCCCCTCAGGAATATCATAAACAGACGCATAGTGCTCTATAATATACACTCACCGACAAGTTTATTAAGTACACCCATCTAGTACCAGGTTGGACCCCATTGCCTCCAGAACAGCCTGCATTCTTTGGGGCACCTCTACAAGGTGTCGGAAACATTCCACAGGGATGTTGGTCCATGCTGACGCGATGGCATCATGCAGTTGCTGCAGATTGAACGACGGTACATTCATGCTGTGAACAGTCCGTTCAACTTATATGAAATATGCTCTACTGTGTTGAGGTCTGGGGTCTACGCAGGCCACTCAAGTAAACTGAACTCGCTGTCATGTTCCAGGCTATGTTTTTCCACTCCTCAATTGTCCAGTGTTGGTGATCGCATGCCCACTGCAGCCGCTTCTTCTTGTTTTTAGCTGATAGGAGTGGAACTCGGTGTGGTCGTGTGCTGCAATAACCCATCCATGACAAGGATCAACGAGTTGTGCGTTCCAAGATGCAATTCTGCACACCCCTATTTGTCTGTTTGTGGCCCGCCTGTTAGCTTGCACGATTCTTCTCCTTCGACCTCTCTCATCAATGAGCTGTTTTCGCCCACAGGACTGCCGCTGACTGGATGGTTTTTGTTTGTCTCACCATTCTCGGTAAACCCTAGACACTGTCGTGTGTGAAAAGCCCAGGAGGGCAGCCATTTCTGAGATACTGGATCTGGTGCACCTGGATCATACCACGTTCAAAGTTGGTTAGGTCACTCATTTTGCCCATTCTAACGTGTTCAATCAAACTGTAACTGAATGCCTTGACGCCTGTCTGCCTGCTTTATATAACAAGCCACATCCACATGACTCACTGTCTGTAGGAGTGATCCATTTTTCGTGAAAGGGGTGGTGTACCTAATAAACTGTCTTTGTATTTCAATCTGAACATTGTGTTCGCATTATAATGTGCCTTATGTTACCACTTCGGCCCTTTCTTTAGGCTAAACTACTAGCTAAACAGGCTACAATGGTGTTTTATGAAACCTGAGCGCAGTATTTAACTAACATTACAGCAAATACTACATATTCTAGCTATAACAATAACATAAATAATCAATACAAATATACAATGTTGCTACTTACAAGTAATGTCCAGCAGCACCCCTTGCTTGCTTGAATGCATAGTTAAGGCCATCCTTTGCTTGCTCGAATGAGTCTTCCACCAAAACAAGTCCACGCACTGAAAAGCAACTAGCCAAGCTGGAGTCCAAGCATTTCGGTGGGGGACGGGCAGTGCTGGCTATGTATACTGAACAAAAATATAAACGCAACATGCAAAGTGTTGGTCCCATGTTTCATGAGCTGAAATAAAAGATCCCAGAAATGTTCCATACGCACAAAAAGCTTATTTCTCCCAAATGATGGGCACTAATTTGTTTACAACCCTGTTAGTGAGCATTTCTCAGTTGCCAAGGTAATCCCTCCACCTGACAGGTGTGGCATATCAAGAAGCTGATTAAGTTTTGAGGGAGCGTGCAATTGCCATGCTGACTGCAGGAATGCACACCAGAACTGTTGCCAGAGAATTTAATGTTCATTTCTCTACCATAAGCCTCCTCAAACGTCGTTTTAGAGAATTTGGCAGCACGTCCAACCGGCCTCACAACCGCAGACCATGTGGAACCATGCCAACACACGACCTCCACATCCGGCTTCTTTACCTGTGGGATAGTCTGAGACCAGCCACCCGGACAGCTGATGAAACTGAGGAGTATTTCTGTCTGTAATAAAGCCCTTTTGTGGGGAAAACCCCATTTTGATTGGCTGGGTCTGGCTCCCAAGTGGGTGGGCCTATGCCCTTCCCAGCCCACCCATGGCTGCGCCCCTGCCCAGTCATGTGAAATCCATAGATTAGGGCCTAATTTATTTATTTCAATTGACTGATTTCCAATGTCGTTGAAATTGTTACATGTTGTGTTTATATTGAGACAAGAGAAAGTTGGCTGGTTTCAGGAAAAGTACTCTCAATAGAACGAGGAAGTGAGGTCCGATCACCAGCGTAAAGGCCACCAACCAACAGATCTGCTGGCTCCACCTTCTTCTTCTTCTTCTTCTTCTTCTTCTTCTTCAAGGTTTTATGGCAGACTACACCTATTGGTGTATTGCCGCCACTTACTGTGCGGGGTATATCAAATAAAATAAATTCATTGCAGGAAGAGGGGAGGGAACCCGACATCATACAAAATAAAAAAATTAAATAAAAAAAACATCCCATTCCTTCAGTCACAGTTCAAATCACATCCCTAAACAGGCTCAGGTGCCTGCGAGGACAGAGCATCCATCGACAGGATTCCTTGTAATGCCTCTGCTGTAAGATCCCTGAGTCCCAAAAAACACTTAGCCACACTCACAATGATGCCTATTTTCTCAGATTTCCTCTCTGTTTACGCTGTGCAGTTGATAACCAATACAAAAAAACGCTAAAAAGTCCACCTTAACATGTAATATGTCAGGATCCCTCTGTTGACAAGGAATATTATCTGGTGTCTCTACTCCTACTACCATTATTTATTCAACTTCACTCCTTTCTTCCACTCTTCTCACCGCCTCCACATAGCAGACATGCTGGACAGCCCTTATTCTTACCACCTCTGTCTCCTTCACCCTAACAGGACACTTTAGAAATATGGTTGCATGTTCACTACTACAATTGTAGCATTTAGGCTCAGCTGGCATACAATACCCCTCCCGTCTACATACAATACCCCTCCCGTCTACATACAATACCCCTCCCGTCTACATACACTTGACACATGACCAAATATGTAGCATTTATCACACTGCATGGGTTTAGGCACGAAGGCAAGCACAGGGTATATCATAAAACCCAAATACACGTGAGAAGGGAGAGACTCTTCATCAAAAAACTATAGAATGGATGATGTGGGCTTCCTCGAATCAGTCAGTGTGCACCAACAACTTGATCCAATTCTTTACATATATCCTTTGCTTTTACTTCTAGCGCCACCCCAGAGATAACATCCTTGATAGGCGCCCTGCTTCGAAGATCCACACACGGCACATTTCAATCCTTCTTGAGGCGCAGAGTACGCTCCTTCTGTTCCATAGATACACAAAAAATCCCAAATAAGGCCACTTCTCATTAATCTCATAGACGCCACCTCATCCAACGCATTCCGCAATTTTTATAGAGACTTAAATTGCACCTCCCAGGTAACAAC
The DNA here is from genome assembly GCF_020615455.1 of Coregonus clupeaformis. Taxonomy (NCBI): domain Eukaryota; kingdom Metazoa; phylum Chordata; class Actinopteri; order Salmoniformes; family Salmonidae; genus Coregonus; species Coregonus clupeaformis. The sequence goes on from NC_059204.1 coordinate 39,222,992, forward strand.
ATCGATCCAAAACCCGTACTCTGACCAAAAAATAATCAGCACTAGGCTTGGATTTACTAGATTCCACTACCACTTTACTTCTCTTAAATCCTTCTCCACTGTAATCCAATTCTTCTCACTCATCTCCATTCAAACGTAACATCCGCTTACGCCATCCTCCACTGGTTCCACCTAGTGGTACCAAAACCTTTCAGCGCATATCATAGAGATATATAGAAGACTCATCTTTATATCTGTGCCATTATAGAGTCTGTGACAGCATGGGCAGCGCCATCAAGGCTACAACCCATTGGAATCCCAACACAGTTGACTACTTTGACTACTTTAAAATGGCGGAAGCATGGTGGAAACCTCAATGGGGCCTCTATCGTTCCCCCCACTAGAGGCCTCTATCGTTCTCTATGGTGCATATTAACTCATACACCTGGAGGACTCCAATAATGAAATCAAAGTAATAAAAGTTATGGCTCACAAATAATAAAATTATTAATTGTTCTTGCTACACCAGAGACCAAGAGGTTGTGAGTTCAAATCCCAAGTGAGTTTGACTCCCAAGTAATCAGAATTTTGCTGGTCTGCCAAATGTTTGCATTTTCATTGATTGATTGATTCATTAATCAAATCATTTATCTTATGCTACACAAAGATACATAACATAGATTTTTATAAACTAATCCAATCTGTTAGTTGGACTTATTGCACCCGTTACTGAAATGGTTGTTCCAGTTTAGATTGTTTCATTCATCTTTCTAACCGTGTAGTGATGGGAAGTTCGGCTCTTTTTACTGACTCTGATCTTTTCATCTAAAAGAACAAACCTTTCGACTCAGCAAAAACACAGCAAACACTGGTCACCATCGAAAACACAATGAAGGCTGGTCACCAGCAAAAACACAATGAAGGCTGGTCACCAGCGAAAACACAATGAAGGCTGGTCACCAGCGAAAACACAATGAAGGCTGGTCACCAGCGAAAACACAATGAAGGCTGGTCACCAGCGAAAACACAATGAAGGCTGGTCACCAGCGAAAACACAATGAAGGCTGGTCACCAGCAAAAACACAATGAAGGCTGGTCACCAGCGAAAACACAATGAAGGCTGGTCACCAGCGAAAACACAATGAAGGCTGGTCACCAGCGAAAACACAATGAAGGCTGGTCACCAGCGAAAACATAACGAAGGCTGGTCTTACAGCATAACCAGCTAGACCATATTGGTCAGACCAGCTAGACCATGATGGTCGGCCAGCAGAATCAGTTAGACCATGCTGGTCAGACCAGCTTGACCAGCTAGACCATGCTGGTCAAACCAGCTTGACCAACAACCGACCAGCACTAACCAGCATAGACCAGCATGGACCAGCTTGAAATGTATACTGGTCTATGCTGGGGGTTTTTCAGCAGGGATGTTAGGTGAAATAGCTTTCTTTTTTTTATCACCATCTCATTTGTCTTACTTGTCACTGGAAAAAAAGTCTAGTGGCTAGTGGCTACAAAAAGACACCTAGCATTAGTATTGGCTAACAAAGACAGTACAGTATGAAGATAGGCAAAAACTGCTTCTTCAATAGAAATCCCCGATCACGCTTGTAGGCGATGTCATGGTGATGTTGGCTAGCTAAGCTCATGTGCAGAAACACATCATTAGATCTAACGGTCATCTTGCGCCGAGCTGCGCCTGTGCAGGCCGTCATATCAAAGGCACTCCTTCGATATAACATTTTTTTTGACAAAAATGTTAAGGTGTCAGTTTTTCACTTTGACGAGGTTGGAGTAATAACATTTTCAACTACTGAAGACATTGGCTCAAATCTAGGTTGTGCCTTTAGATTTCGAGAAAATTAACAACTAAGGAAGAATTTTGCACTTCTCTCAAACCCTGGCCTGGTCTGCTTGTTCTGCTTCGCAAGCGTTCACGGAAGCATAGCGATGTTGCGCCTCTGGTTATTTGTATTTTTTATTTTTTTATTTTTTTTTGGGGGGGTGGATCAGCTTAATATTGCAGATATATTGTATCTTCTATCAATGTAATTGTCTGCATCACTTCCAATCCCCCATGTTTTTTATATATATACTCCCCTTTATTACTTTTCAACCCCGCCATCCTTTCCCTACTTGGAGTAAATTAGTGAACAACAATGCCCAGGCCTCTACTTCCGGTCTATACTTACTATCTACACCTTATGGACACAGTTAATTTTACAATAATTCTATTATATATATATAATTATTATAATTATTTTTATATTATTTTTTTTTGCTCCTGAACTTCTTCTACTCTCAACCTCTCCGATCATTTTCATGATGTCCATCCGGTTTGCTTCTATATGCCATATCTTTCTAACTGTGCTCTTTCCCAAAGGCTCCCAACATACAACCTATATACTTATTATGGACACAGTATGCTTACATTATTAGCTATCTTTGTTATTATTTGTTGTTATTTGTTATTAGTCCCATCCTTCAACTCTATTCAACCCCTCCCATCTATCTCTTAACACCATCCATATAGGATTTCTATTTGCCATATACAGTGGGGAAAAAAAGTATTTAGTCAACCACCAATTGTGCAAGTTCTCCCACTTAAAAAGATGAGAGAGGCCTGTAATTTTCATCATAGGTACACGTCAACTATGACAGACAAAATGAGAAAAAAAATTCCAGAAAATCACATTGTAGGATTTGTAATGAATTTATTTGCAAATTATGGTGGAAAATAAGTATTTGGTCAATAACAAAAAGTTTCTCAATACTTTGTTATATACCCTTTGTTGACAATGACACAGGTCAAACGTTTTCTGTAAGTCTTCACAAGGTTTTCACACACTGTTGCTGGTATTTTGGCCCATTCCTCCATGCAGATCTCCTCTAGAGCAGTGATGTTTTGGGGCTGTCGCTGGGCAACACAGACTTTCAACTCCCTCCAAAGATTTTCTATGGGGTTGAGATCTGGAGACTGGCTAGGCCACTCCAGGACCTTGAAATGCTTCTTACGAAGCCACTCCTTCGTTGCCCGGGCGGTGTGTTTGGGATCATTGTCATGCTGAAAGACCCAGCCACGTTTCATCTTCAATGCCCTTGCTGATGGAAGGAGGTTTTCACTCAAAATCTCACAATACATGGCCCCATTCATTCTTTCCTTTACACGGATCAGTCGTCCTGGTCCCTTTGCAGAAAAACAGCCCCAAAGCATGATGTTTCCACCCCCCATGCTTCACAGTAGGTATGGTGTTCTTTGGATGCAACTCAGCATTCTTTGTCCTCCAAACACGACGAGTTGAGTTTTTACAAAAAAGTTATATTTTGGTTTCATCTGACCATATGACATTCTCCCAATCCTCTTCTGGATCATCCAAATGCACTCTAGCAAACTTCAGATGGGCCTGGACAAGCAGGGGGACACGTCTGGCAGTGCAGGATTTGAGTACCTGGCGGCGTAGTGTGTTACTGATGGTAGGCTTTGTTACTTTGGTCCCAGCTCTCTGCAGGTCATTCACTAGGTCCCCCGTGTGGTTCTGGGATTTTTGCTCAACGTTCTTGTGATCATTTTGACCCCACGGGGTGAGATCTTGCGTGGAGCCCCAGATCGAGGGAGATTATCAGTGGTCTTGTATGTCTTCCATTTCCTAATAATTGCTCCCACAGTTGATTTCTTCAAACCAAGCTGCTTACCTATTGCAGATTCAGTCTTCCCAGCCTGGTGCAGGTCTACAATTTTGTTTATGGTGTCCTTTGACAGCTCTTTGGTCTTGGCCATAGTGGAGTTTGGAGTGTGACTGTTTGAGGTTGTGGACAGGTGTATTTTATACTGATAACAAGTTCAAACAGGTGCCATTAATACAGGTAACGAGTGGAGGACAGAGGAGCCTCTTAAAGAAGAAGTTACAGGTCTGTGAGATCCAGAAATCTTGCTTGTTTGTAGGTGACCAAATACTTATTTTCCACCATAATTTGCAAATAAATTCATAAAAAATCCTACAATGTGATTTTCTGGATTTTCTTTTCTGAATTTGTCTGTCATAGTTGACGTGTACCTATGATGAAAATTACAGGCCTCACTCATCTTTTTAAGTGGGAGAACTTGCACAATTGGTGGCTGACTAAATACTTTTTTTCCCCACTGTATATTTCAACCGTACTGTGATATTTTACAAAAGTTCTGGACCTTTCTATTCTCATTGCTTCTACAGATTGTGAATAAAAAATAAAAAATGTTGCTAAAGGTATTATTATATTATTGATCGATTGACTATGACTTTTCAGAATTGTTTCTATTAAAATGTATTGAAGTGAGATCATTTATTTCCTTTGGGATATGTATTCAGAGTATATCCACATCACCATCAGACCATTTTATTGGTAAACTACATGGTAATGTAAAAATTGTATTTTTTAGTGATCCAATATGTAATATAGTACATTTGTCATAATTTGGTTGTAATCCAGAGAGGTTAGAAAATGTATCTAGATCCTCTATGAGGCTGTGGAGGGATTCTAGTTGTGGATTTAAAAGAAAACATGAATCATCAGCGTACAATGACACCTTTGTTTTTAAGCCCTGTATTTCTAATCCTCTGATATTATTATTGGATCTGATTTTAATAGCTAACATCTCGATGGCCACAATAAATAGATATGCCGATAGTGGACAACCTTGTTTCACTCCTCTTGACAGTTTAAAACTTTCTGAGAAATAGCCATTATTTACTATTTTACACCTAGGGTTACTATACATGATTTTGACCCATTTTATAAGAGATTCTCCAAAATTGAAATGCTCCAGGCATTTATATATAAACCCCAGTCGAACTTTATCAAATGCCTTTTCGAAGTCTGCGCCTCTGGTTTTAGAAACTCTGTGATTTCAATATCTCTTTTGAAAAGCAGTCTGTCTTAAAGGGGCAATGTCCAATTTTGAGAATTTTGAAAATCTTTAAATGACAGGCCTACTTTAGAAACAAAAATGTATCCAATTAATGCAATACAATTCTAAAGAATAGAGTAATATCTTACATTGCTAAATCATTTCATACAGCTTTTTAATACATAATTCATTAATAATCAAATGTAGCCTATTACTAGCTGAATACAGAGAGAAAGCATACACCCCAATGCATTTATAAACTGCCAGTGAGATAAAAAGTTAACATTGAACCCTGAGTAAATCTATCCAAATCAATGTTAAGGGCATGCTAATTTAAAAGATGGCTAGTCATTATTAGCCTGGTTTAATAAGGAATGCAGGTACATTATGGGACACAGGCAGATCATTATCGCCGCGCAGCTGTGCTGGTGCTATCAACTGAAAAAGTCGGTAGCGCCCAGTGCCACTAGTGGAAAAAGTCTAGAGCCTGAACATCCTCAAACAAAATATAAACTCTCCCTTTCAAAATACTGTACATGCCCTTCTGTCTCTCTATCGATCAAGTAAATACCACACATTCCCCTCTCTGTCTCTCTATCAATCAAGTAATACCAGACATTCCCCTCTCTGTCTCTCTATCAATCAAGTAATACCAGACATTCCCCTCTCTGTCTCTCTATCGATCAAGTAAATACCACACATTCCCCTCTCTGTCTCTCTATCAATCAAGTAATACCAGACATTCCCCTCTCTGTCTCTCTATCAATCAAGTAATACCAGACATTCCCCTCTCTCTCTCTATCAATCAAGTAATACCAGACATTCCCCTCTCTCTATCTATCAATCAAGTAATACCAGACATTCCCCTCTCTGTCGCTCTATCAATCAAGTAATACCAGACATTCCCCTCTCTGTCTCTCTATCAATCAAGTAATACCAGACATTCCCCTCTCTCTCTCTATCAATCAAGTAATACCACACATTCCCCTCTCTCTCTCTCTATCGATCAAGTAATACCAGACATTCCCCTCTCTGTCTCTCTCTGAATGCTCTGCCCCAGGTGTGCTAGAGGTGAAGTTGCCCTTTAAAGGGAAAGGTTGTAGCATTCACTGGGGCTCTCTGGAGGTAGCTTTCCAAGCAGCCACAACCCCTACTGTATGGTAAGCATTATTACCAGTGAAATCAAGGAGAATTAATTGAATTATGTTCAAGTCATCAGGGTCCCCCGTAGGTAATTGTTTCTGAGTCAGTGACCGTGGCCAACAGCGGAGCACACAGGCTGAGAGACACAAACAAGCCCTCAGCTGGAAAAATAAATAGCACATAGTCACAGAACCGTAATCAAGCAATGCACAAATAGCTATAATCAAATATGCAGGCTGTATCAAATGTGCACAGAGTCCTAGACACACACTAAGACGTTATCAGATACACAGATTGTTTCAAAAACAAAAACTTAATGAAATAAACCAAAAGCCATTATCAGATTCACGGGTCGTGTGTGCTCACGCAGGCTTTCGGAAATGTGGCTTTGTCAAATACAAACGCACAAAGAACCTGAACTAAATTAACAGGCTAACCCAAAACACACACATGCACACACACACGCACAATGCCATGATTACAGATACACTATAGGCAGAAACATGGCCTAATACAGTACATAGGCTTTAAGACATTTAAACAGAGTGAGGATCAAATACACTGTTAAAAAAATTTCACAGAGAACCTTGATCAAAGACGCAGGCTTTATGAAGAGTAATAATCAAACGCACTGGCTTATCACACACTCACAGGGCTGCGATTAAAAACATGGGCTTATCAAACTCACACAGAAACCTTATCAAACACACACACTCTGTCAAACACACTCTGGGACCCACCCTGTCAAATACATGGGCTCCCTCAAACACACCCACATCTGTGTTTGCAATACTAATCTGTCAGATTTGGGTTTCTACACACAGTTCATGTTTTGTAACAAGTACAGAATAAACTGTCTAATTTTTTATTTTATTTTTTGACTCTGGAATTGTTCTGATATGACAGCAATATATCAGTCAGAGCTAGTGTGTAAACCCTGGTCAACATATCTCCTATTTACCTTCTTAAAGGTCAACATCAATATTAAATCACCTATGTTAACAGTCATTGTTAGCACATTCGTTTTTGCCACCGGGCGAAGTGACAGCAAACAATGAGATTGACTGTGAAGAATAAAATGATTCAGAAGCAGTCAAAGAAACCACAGGCGGGCATGTGGGGGATCATGGCTCTGCATCTTTCTATTAAGGCTTCTTCTCTGTGACAAATTAATGTGTTAAAGATCTCTACACAAACAACATTTGATTAAGCTGATTGATCGATATCAGGGGGACATGGTTTCAAGACAGCCTGACAACACACAGATAACCTGTTGGGAGTAGCTGTTGGGCTTGTTGACAGAATTGAATGAATGTGGGACAACACTAATATATTGAAGCTAATTGAAGCCGTATCCATTATCTGGTGTTTAGTGGGAGACGATTTCTGATAATGCTGCCTCTTTTCTGGAAATTAGTTGGTTTTATGGGCAGTTCACACATTTTTCCTGAAACGTTCTAGGCATTGGCGACCCGTCATTCAGGGCAGGTGGGGCAGAACCCCACCTGTTTTGAGCCCCACCTGTTTAGCTACAATATACAGTGAGGGAAAAAAGTATTTGATCCCCTGCTGATTTTATATGTTTGCCCACTGACAAAGAAATAATCTGTCTATAATTTGAATGGTAGGTTTATTTGAACAGTGAGAGACAGAATAACAACAAAAAGATCCAGAAAAACGCATGTCAAAAATGTTATCAATTGATTTGCATTTTAATGAGGGAAATAAGTATTTGACCCCCTCTCAATCAGAAAGATTTCTGGCTCCCAGATGTCTTTTATACAAGTAACGAGTTGAGATTAGGAGCACACTCTTAAAGGGAGTGCTCCTAATCTCAGCTTGTTACTTGTATAAAAGACACCTGTCCACAAAAGCAATCAATCAGTCAGATTCCAAACTCTCCACCATGGCCAAGACCAAAGAGCTCTCCAAGGATGTCAGGGACAAGATTGTATACCTACAAAAGGCTGGAATGGGCTACAAGACCATCGCCAAGCAGCTTGGTGAGAAGGTGACAACAGTTGGTGCGATTATTCGCAAATGAAACAAACACAAAATAACTGTCAATCTCCATCGGCCTGGGGCTCCATGCAAGATCTCAACTCGTGGAGTTGCAATGATCATGAGAACGGTGACGAAGCAGCCCAGAACTACACGGGAGGATATTGTCAATGATCTCAAGGCAGCTGGGACCATAGTCACCAAGAAAACAATTGGTAACACACTACGCCGTGAAGGACTGAAATCCTGCAGCGTCCGCAAGGTCCCCCTGCTCAAGAAAGCACATATACAGGCCCGTCTGAAGTTTGCCAATGAACATCTGAATGATTCAGAGGAGAACTGGGTGAAAGTGTTGTGGTCAGATGAGACCAAAATCGAGCTCTTTGGCATCAACTCAACTCGCCGTGTTTGGAGGAGGAGGAATGCTGCCTATGACCCCAAGAACACCATACCCACCGTCAAACATGGAGGTGGAAACATTATGCTTTGGGGGTGTTTTTCTGCTAAGGGGCCAGAACAACTTCACCGCATCAGAGGGACGATGGACGGGGCCATGTATCGTCAAATCTTGGGTGAGAACCTCCTTCCCTCAGCCAGGGCATTGAAAATGGGTCGTGGATGGGTATTCCAGCATGACAATGACCCAAAGCACACGGCCAAGGCAACAAAGGAGTGGCTCAAGAAGAAGCACATTAAGGTCCTGGAGTGGCCTAGCCAGTCTCCAGACCTTAATCCCATAGAAAATCTGTGGAGGGAGCTGAAGGTTCGAGTTGCCAAACGTCAGCCTCGAAACCTTAATGACTTGGAGAAGATCTGCAAAGAGGAGTGGGACAAAATCCCTCCTGAGATGTGTGCAAACCTGGTGGCCAACTACAAGAAACATCTGACCTCTGTGATTGCCAACAAGGGTTTTGCCACCAAGTACTAAGTTGTGTTTTGCAGAGGGGTCAAATACTTATTTCCCTCATTAAAATGCAAATCAATTTATAACATTTTTGACATGCGTTTTTCTGGATGTTTTTGTTGTTATTCTGTCTCTCACTGTTCAAATAAACCTACCATTAAAATTATAGACTGATCATGTCTTTGTCAGTGGGCAAACGTACAAACTCAGCAGGGGATCAAATACTTTTTTCCCTCACTGTATATATATTATTTTTTATTTAATTTTTTATTAATTTTTAATCACTTTCGTTTTTCTTGTTGTTGTTGTTGCCTGTTTTACATGTTATTATGGCATTAATACGTGTCACATATCAGTTTGCAAACAATGTAATTTTTTAAATAAATTAGTTAATAAAGCCGCATACAAACATGGTCTCTTTTTTGCATTCTTGAGTAAGACAGCTCCAAAATGCAGATTTCAGCCTAGCTCAGTGCTTTCTGTGGTGGTGGGGCAGCCAGCGGAAAATACGGAGGGTAGGCGTTGGTAATGTTCTCTAGTTGCGCCGTGATTGGCTCAGTGTTCTATCACTCATGGGGACACTACATCACCGCAAAATCTATGGGGAGAGCTCAAAAATTAGATTTACATTAGAAGTGCCCATCCAATAAGGCTCAAGGTCATTGGCCACAGATAAAATGACGTCAAATCACGTTATATCTACCGTGGCTTTGATTGGACTGAACATGTCAACATCATACTTTCAAAATCTTAGCTAGCAAGCTAGACAAGCAGGCATCATCATGAATCAAGTCAACAATCTACTTGCAAATCCTTTTCAATCCTTGTCATACGAAGAGAAATTATAGATCAAACGTATCGGTGCTCATCGGCCATTGGACATAAACATTACACAGCAAGTTGGAAATCGCAAATGAGTGGTTTGGAATGAATCAGTGGCTAACTGAAAGCGTTGCAAAGCAATCACTAGCCTGCTATTCAGTGGAGTTGGTGTGTGGTCCAAGTCTGGGTTGAAGGGTCTCCTTTCCAAGCTTAAAAAGGATAAACATTCACATGCCATGGGCCAGAAAAGATAAGTACATTGGCCATGCTGTCAATCCAGCATGACTTCTGCCACATTCAGAACAACTGGAAACTCGGAACTGGGAAATCTCAGACTTCAGTGAGTTCAAGACAACTGGGAACTCGGGAAAAAAACGAGCTCTGACTGGGAAAATACATTTTGAACGGTCATCCAACTCAGAATTCCAAGTAGGGAACTCGGGCCTCTTTCTAGAGCTCCAACCTGAAGATCACTGATGTCATGTTTTCAACCTTGTTTTTTTCAGAGTTCCCAGTTGTCTTGAAAGCACCATAAATCCAGAGAATGCCAGACTTTGATGACAAAGTTTGATGACAAAATTTGCCCACAAGAAGGACCGCCATGCCACCTTCCTGTTCAAGTGAGCACAGCACAAAAAGGTGAGTCCAAAAATGGATTGTATGCTGCTGCGTAAATCATGTAATATACCAGGGAGATATGTATACTGTAGCTAAGAAAGTAATACTAAGTGTATGTTGTGTAGTAAGCTGTTAGCAGCCCATGTGCCTCACCCTAATAATTTGGTCCTTTTCCCCCTCATAACTTAGCCTATTGCTCTGACTTGGTGGTGTACATGTAACCTATAGCCTGTTTTAGGGAAATGTAATCATCAAATATTGTAAGAGCTTTCTGCTTATATGCCCCCTTTATTGATCCTACGGTTCTGACTTTGTGTACAGGGAGAATCTTGTAAGAACGGCCCATGTTCTGAATTCTGTCGATGTACATTTAAAAAGTGATAAAAATTGTTATATTGACTACGTCTGTCCTAGCTCGCTCTTTAATGTCTTTATTTGTATTTATTTTTAATTTATTAACCCATCCATCACCCCTCCTCTTTCGGAGGACACATATCTTTTTTTTTTTTTACAGCTTTTCTGCTACATATACATACATTTTACATATACATTTTACATATACATTTTACATACATGGTACTTTTATATAAAGAAGTCACATAACAATAATACATTACCAAACATAAGCTCTTTAATCCCACCCCTCAGCCACTCTCAGCCCACCCCACCTATCACCATAGACCACCCTCGTTTGGTTTCCTTGTGCCATACATTTTTCAATTGTGCTGTGATGTTTTACATACATTTTGAACCTTTCTAAATCGTATAGTATCCACAGATTGTGAGCTAAAGATGAAAACCTTTCCTACGAGTGTTATTATATTATTTATTGACTGACTGTGGCTTTCCAAATCGCCCAACACTGCTATTGGTAAGGTTAATTTTAAGTGAATTTTGTGATTTCTTAACCATTCCTGGACCTGTGACCAGAAACAAGCTACATAGGGGCAATACCCGAATAAATGATCTAGTGATTTTGTCTCCTCGCAGCAAAATCTACAGAGCTGAGATTGTTGTATGCCCCATATACAGTGGGGAGAACAGGTATTTGATACACTGCCGATTTTGCAGGTTTTCCTACTTACAAAGCATGTAGAGGTCTGTAATTTTTATCATAGGTACACTTCAACTGTGAAAGACAGAATCCAGAAAATCACATTGTATGATTTTTAAGTAATTAATTTGCATTTTATTGCATGACATAAGTATTTCATCACCTACCAACCAGTAAGAATTCCGGCTCTCACAGACCTGTTAGTTTTTCTTTAAGAAGCCCTCCTGTTCTCGACTCATTACCTGTATTAACTGCACCTGTTTGAACTCGTTAACTGTATAAAAGACACCTGTCCACACACTCAATCAAACAGACTCCAACCTCTCCACAATGGCCAAGACCAGAGAGCTGTGTAAGGACATCAGGGATAAAATTGTAGACCTGCACAAGGCTGGTATGGGCTACAGGACAATAGGCAAGCAGCTTGGTGAGAAGGCAACAACTGTTGGCACAATTATTAGAAAATGGAAGAAGTTCAAGATGACGGTTAATCACCCTCGGTCTGGGGCTCCATGCAAGATCTCACCTTGTGGGGCATCAATGATCATGAGGAAGGTGAGGGATCAGCCCAGAACTACACGGCAGGACCTGGTCAATGACCTGAAGAGAGCTGGGACCACAGTCTCAAAGAAAACCATTAGTAACACACTACGCCGTCATGGATTAAAATCCTGCAGCGCACGCAAGGTTCCCCTGCTCAAGCCAGCGCATGTCCAGGCCCGTCTGAAGTTTGCCAATGACCATCTGGATGATCCAGAGGATGAATGGGAGAAGGTCATGTGGTCTGATGAGACAAAAATAAAGCTAAACCACTCGCTGTGTTTGGAGGAAGAAGAAGGATGAGTACAACCCCAAGAACACCATCCCAACCATGATGCATGGAGGTAGAAATATCATTCTTTGGGGATGCTTTTCTGCAAAGGGGACAGGACGACTGCACCGTATTGAGGGGAGGATGGATGGGGCCATGTATCGCGAGATCTTGGCCAACAACCTCCTTCCCTCAGTAAGAGCATTGAAGATGGGTCGTGGCTGGGTCTTCCAGCATGACAACGACCCGAAACACACAGCCAGGGCAACTAAGGAGTGGCTCCGTAAGAAGCATCTCAAGGTCCTGGAGTGGCCTAGCCAGTCTCCAGACCTGAACCCAATAGAAAATCTTTGGAGGGAGCTGAAAGTCTGTATTGCCCAGCAACAGCCTCGAAACCTGAAGGATCTGGAGAAGGTCTGTATGGAGGAGTGTGCCAAAATCCCTGCTGCAGTGTGTGCAAACCTGGTCAAGACCTACAGGAAACGTATGATCTCTGTAATTGCAAACAAAGGTTTCTGTACCAAATATTAAGTTCTGCTTTTCTGATGTATCAAATACGTATGTCATGCAATAAAATGCAAATGAATTACTTAAAAATCATACAATGTGATTTTCTGGATTTTTGTTTTAGATTCCGTCTCTCACAGTTGAAGTGTACCTATGATAAAAATTACAGACCTCTACATGCTTTGTAAGTAGGAAAACCTGCAAAATCGGCAGTGTATCAAATACTTGTTCTCCCCACTGTATATAGCATTCTGTTGGTGGCAAGAATTGTATATAATAATTTAAATTGAAAACTGTGAAGTGTTGAATCAAGTGTTGTTTTTTATACCAGTTCATAAACCATGTGCCATGGAATCGGTACATCGAAAATCTCTTCCCATTTATTTTGCAACCTGTATGGCGGAGCTGTCAAAATGTTTGTCCTCAAATGAAACTGGTATATTTTTCTATTTATTCCAATTCCTTTCATCCAATTTGTATCTTTAATATAGGGCAGGCAAACAAGTTCCCTACCTTCTCCCTTTTCCACTTTCCTCCTCCATTTTTGTGGTAATGCTGCAATCAGTTGGTTGTAAGTTTGGATTGAGCATTCCCATATATTTTCAATAGCTGCATATGTGACATAACTCCACCGTTTCTATTCATTATATCATTAATAAATATAATACCAATTTGAAACATTTTTTCCAGAAAGAATGTGTCACGCCCTGACTCAGGGGACACTTATATGTTGAGTCAGGGTGTGTATATTCCTTGTTGTGCTTGTTCTATGTATGAGGATCTAGTATGTCTAGTTCTATGTTGGCCGGTGTGGTTCCCAATCAGAGGCAGCTGTCGCTCGTTGTCTCTGATTGGGGACCATACTTAAGCAGCCTATTGTCACTGTCTAGTTGTGGGATCTTGTTCCTTGTAAGGTATGTTGTGTGTTCTACCTTGGACTTCACCTTTCGTTTCCGTTGTTTTGTCGTGTGTTTAAAGTTTAATAAACATGTACGCATATCACGCTGCGCCTTGGTCTGACCCGTCATTCAAAGAACGTAACAGAAGATCCCACCAAACGAGGACCAAGCAGCGTGCCCAGGCGGAGCGGATGGCCATGTCACAGGTGGCCAATTTGTGGTCATGGGAGGAGATATTTGCGGGGAAAGGACCATGGGCTAAGGTAGATGCCCAGGCAGGAGAGGAGCAACGGCAACACGGAGGAGGCCGGTCGAGGAGGAAGCCCGAGAAGCAGCCCCAAGAAACATTTTTTGGGGGGGCACACTGGGTGGTTGGCGGAGCCTAGGGTTAGAGCAGAGCCAACTCCTCGTACTCACGCGAAGAGGCGTATTACTGGGCAAGCTCCATGTTAGCTACGTACTGTGTCGCCAGTGCGCCGGCACAGTCCTGTACGTCCTGTGCTTGCACCACGCACGTGCCGTGAGAAGATGGGCATCCAGCCAGGACGGGGTGTGCCGGCTCAACGCTCCTGGTCTCCAGTACGCCTCCTCGGTCCCGCATATCCTGCGCCAGTTCTATGAACTGTATCGCCAGTGTGCGTGCACAGCCCAGTGCGTCCTGTGCCAGCGCCCCGCACGTGTAGTGCGAAAGTGGGCAGCCAGCCAGGACGGGTTGCGCCAGCTCTCCGCTCCAGACCTCCAGTCCGCCTTCACAGTCCGGTCCGGCCCGTTCCTGCTCCTCGCACCAAACCAGTGGTGCGCGTCGCCAGTCCGGCCCGGCCTGTTCCTGCTCCTCTCACCAAGCTAGTGGTGCGTGTCGCCAGTCTAGCCCGGCCTGTTCCTGCTCCTCGCACCAAGCCAGTGGTGCGCGTCGCCAGCCCGGCCCGGCCCGTTCCTGCTCCTCGCACCAAGCCAGTGGTGCGCGTCGCCAGTCCGGCCCGGCCCGTTCCTGCTCCTCGCACCAAGCCAGTGGTGCGCGTCGCCAGTCGAGCCCGGCCCGTTCCTGCCCCTCGCACCAAGCCAGTGGTGCGTGTTCCTAGTCTGGTCCGGCCCGTGCCTGCTCCTCGCACCAGACCAGTGGTGCGTTTGTCCAGTCCGGCACGGACCGTGCCCGTTCCACCCGTGCCTGGTCCGGCACCGGTCAGCTGCTCCACTCCGGAGCCAGAGAAGTCCGCTCCACCGGTGCCTGATCCAGTTCCAGTCAGCCGTTCCACTCCGGAGCCAGAGCAGTCCGCTCCACCGGTGCCTGAACCAGCTCCGGTTAGCGGCTCCACTCCAGAGCCAGAGCAGTCCGCTCCACCGGTGCCTGATCCAGCTCCGGTCAGTGGCTCCACTCCGGAGCCAAAGCAGTCTGCTCCACTGGTGCCTAGTCCGGCTCCGGTCAGTGGCTCCAGTCCAGACCATGACGTCAGCCCCTCTCCAGGTTCGGGGTCTCCCACACCAGGGTCCAGACAGGGCCTGGCGTATCGTGGGAGGAAGGAGAGGGGAAGCAGACCAGACCAGGGGCGCAACAGGGAGGTGGAGAGTGAGAGGTCGTCACGCCCACCCGGCCCCTACCCTGTTATGTTTATGTTGTGCGGTCGGAGTCCGCACCTTTGGAGGGGGGTTACTGTCACGCCCTGACTCAGGGGATGCTTATATGTTGAGTCAGGGTGTGTATATTCCTTGTTGTGCTTGTTCTATGTATGAGGATTTAGTATGTCTAGTTCTATGTTGGCCGGTGTGGTTCCCAATCAGAGGCAGCTGTCGCTCGTTGTCTCTGATTGGGGACCATACTTAAGCAGCCTATTGGCACTGTCTAGTTGTGGGATCTTGTTCCTTGTAAGGTATGTTGTGTGTGTTCTACCTTGGACTTCACATTTCGTTTCCTTTGTTGTTTTGTCGTGTGTTTAAAGTTTAATAAACATGTACGCATATCACACTGCGCCTTGGTCTGACCCGTCATTCAACGAACGTGACAGAATGTTTTTTTATTCATCAGTATATTTGAGTTTAACTCTAACATTTGTTGTAATATTTGTTCAATCTTTTATGGAGGATAAAACTGAAATTGTAAGCAGCTTTGTATGGCTTGTTTAAGAAAAGGCGATAATTTAAACAAAATTTCATTTTCAATTAGTCGGAAATGAGAAGTTGTTAGCTGTATAAAGGCAAAAAGGCCATTTTTGAACAAAGGATGAGCCTTTCTTAATAATCTACTCGAGGACCATTTGGGGTTTAAATATAACTTATGTATGAGAGAAGCTTTTAGTGAGAGGTTTAACCTCTACGGGATCGGTGTCCTGTATGTCACGTTCGTCTTGAAAAGGAGCGGGCCAAGGCGCAGCGTGAGATGCGTACATATTTATTTTCTTGTACACCACAGCGAACAAAACAACAAACGAAACGTGAAGTCCTTCGATACAAACACAAATCAAAAGGAACAAGAAACCACACCAAACGAATGCCTTACAGCTACCTAAGTATGGCTCCCAATCAGAGACAACGAGCAACAGCCGTCTCTGATTGGGAGCCACCCTGGCCAACATAGAAACACAAAACTAGAACCTAACCCCCTGGCTCAACATACGAGAGTCCCCAGAGCCAGGGCGTGACACTGTATACGGGACAGTTGAGCTAACGTGTGCTAATGTGATTAGCATGACTGTTGTAAGTAACAGCAAACTTTCCAGGACAATTCTTGTTAATCTAACTGCACTGTCCAATTTACAGTAGCTATTACAGTGAAAAAATACCATGCTATTGTTTGAGGAGAGTGCACAACAACAAAAACCTTATCACATCAACTGGTTTGATACATTCACCTCTGAAGGTAAATAATGTATTTACATTCAGTAATCTTGCTCTGATGTGTCATCCTGAGGGTCCCAGAGATAAAATGTAGCATAGTTTTGTTTGATAAAATCAATTTTAAAATTCAAATGTAGGAACTGGGTTCTACAGTTTGAACCCTTGCCATCTCTGGCTCCACACCCATCCCGCCCGGCCATCTAGATGTGTGAAAGTTAGTGTATAAGCTAATGATCCATCATGTATGACATTCCTGGGAGTGTGTAAATTTACATTTTGTATTACCATGTCATTTTTGTATGTTCTCTATAGTTATGTACTTAAATGTATCAATTGACCAATTCGGCACATTTGGGCAGACCAGTATTGCAATGCTTCACTGGATCAATCTGAAACTTTGCACACACACTGCTGCCATCTAGTGGCCAAAATCTAAATTGCGCCTAAACTGCAGTATGATATTGTGGCCTTTCTCTTGCATTTCAAAGATGATGGAACAAAACAAAAAATTGAAAACACATGTTTTTTTGTTTGTATTATCTTTTACCAGATATAAAGTGTTATATTCTCCTACATTAATTTCACATTTCCACAAACTTCACCGAATACCGCCGAATACAATACAAACCTACAATAATTACATACAATAACTACCTACAACAACCCACAATACCTACCTACAATACCTAACTACAATCTAAATACATAGTTTAAGCCTTTTCCTTTCAAATGGTATCAAGAATATGCATATCCTTGCTTCAGGTCCTGAGCTACAGGCAGTTAGATTTGGGTATGTCATTTTAGGCGAAAATTGAAAAAAAGGGTCCGATCCTTAAGAGGTTAAAGCTTGAATATTTAATGATTTTAGCCTCCTAAACCCATATTCATTATATAAATAGGAACGTTTAATTTTGTCTGGCTTAGCATTCCAAATAAAAAGAAATATTTTTTGCACATATGATTTAAAAAACGAGTCGTCTGGAGTAGGCAGTGCCATTAGTAAGTAAGTAAACTGTGATAGGACCAAAGAGTTAATCAATGTGATTTTTCCATAAATAGACAAGTATTTACCTCTAAATGGTTGCAGAATCTTATCTATTTTTGCAAACTTTCTATTGAAATTGATTGTGGTAAGTTCATTTATATTTTTTGAGATGTGAATACCAAGTATGTCTATTTCACCATCTGCCCATTTTATTGGTAAACTACAAGGTAGTGTAAACACTGTGTCTTTTAACGATCCAATACATAATATGGTACACTTGTCATAATTAGGTTTTAGTCCAGAGAGGCTAGAAAAGTGATCAAGATCTTCAATGAGACTGTGCAGGGATCCAGATTGTGGACTTAAGCAAAAACTGTAGGCATGGACATACATTGACACTTTTGTTTTTATCTCCTGGATTTTTTTATATCCCCTGGATCAAGGAACCCCTTGATGTTATTGTTGGATCTAATTTTAATAGCTAGCATTTCAATGGCCATAATACATAGATATGGAGACAACGGACAGTCTTGTTTTACTCCTCTTAAAAGCTCAATACTTTCTGAGAAGTAACCATTATTTACTATTTTACGTCTGGGGTTTCTGTACATAACTTTAACCCATTGTATAAGAGATTCACCGAAATTAAAGTAATTCATACAGTGGGGCAAAAAAGTATTTAGTCAGCCACCAATTGTGCAAGTTCTCCCACTTAAAAAGATGAGAGAGGCCTGTAATTTTCATCATAGGTACACGTCAACTATGACAGACAAAATGAGGAAAAAAAATCCAGAAAATCACATTGTAGGATTTTTAATGAATTTATTTGCAAATTATGGTGGAAAATAAGTATTTGGTCAATAACAAAAGTTTCTCAATACTTTGTTATATACCCTTTGTTGACAATGACACAGGTCAAACGTTTTCTGTAAGTCTTCACAAGGTTTTCACACACTGTTGCTGGTATTTTGGCCCATTCCTCCATGCAGATCTCCTCTAGAGCAGTGATGTTTTGGGGCTGTCGCTGGGCAACACGGACTTTCAACTCCTTCCAAAGATTTTCTATGGGGTTGAGATCTGGAGACTGGCTAGGCCACTCCAGGACCTTGAAATGCTTCTTACGAAGCCACTCCTTCGTTGCCCGGGCGGTGTGTTTTGGATCATTGTCATGCTGAAAGACCCAGCCACGTTTCATCTTCAATGCCCTTGCTGATGGAAGGAGGTTTTCACTCAAAATCTCACGATACATAGCCCCATTCATTCTTTCCTTTACACGGATCAGTCGTCCTGGTCCCTTTGCAGAAAAACAGCCCCAAAGCATGATGTTTCCACCCGCATGCTTCACAGTAGGTATGGTGTTCTTTGGATGCAACTCAGCATTCTTTGTCCTCCAAACACGACAAGTTGAGTTTTTACCAAAAAGTTATATTTTGGTTTCATCTGACCATATGACATTCTCCCAATCCTCTTCTGGATCATCCAAATGCACTCTAGCAAACTTCAGATGGGCCTGGACATGTACTGGCTTACTGGATATATATTTGCTTAAGAAGGGGGACACGTCTGGCACTGCAGGATTTGAGTCCCTGGCGGCGTAGTGTGTTACTGATGGTAGGCTTTGTTACTTTGGTCCCAGCTCTCTGCAGGTCATTCACTAGGTCCCCCCGTGTGGTTCTGGGATTTTTGCTCACCGTTCTTGTGATCATTTTGACCCCACGGTGTGAGATCTTGCGTGGAGCCCCAGATCGAGGGAGATTATCAGTGGTCTTGTATGTCTTCCATTTCCTAATAATTGCTCCCACAGTTGATTTCTTCAAACCAAGCTGCTTACCTATTGCAGATTCAGTCTTCCCAGCCTGGTGCAGGTCTAAAATTTTGTTTCTGGTGTCCTTTGACAGCTCTTTGGTCTTGGCCATAGTGGAGTTTGGAGTGTGACTGTTTGAGGTTGTGGACAGGTGTCTTTTATACTGATAACAAGTTCAAACAGGTGCCATTAATACAGGTAACGAGTGGAGGACAGAGGAGCCTCTTAAAGAAGAAGTTACAGGTCTGTGAGAGCCAGAAATCTTGCTTGTTTGTAGGTGACCAAATACTTATTTTCCACCATCATTTGCAAATAAATTCATTAAAAATCCTACAATGTGATTTTCTGGATTTTTTTTCCTCAATTTGTCTGTCATAGTTGACGTGTACCTATGATGAAAATTACAGGCCTCTCTCATCTTTTTAAGTGGGAGAACTTGCACAATTGGTGGCTGACTAAATATTTTTTTCCCCCACTGTATATACATTCTAGTCATACTTTATCAATTGCCTTTTCAAAATCTGCTATGAAGGCCAGGCCTGGTATCTTTGATGTTTCATAATGTTCAATTGTTTTAAGCTCATTAATGTCTTAATCTAAATTACGGATTGCCTCTTATCTGCTCGTCGTTCCCTTATGCTATAGTATGTACATCTCAATTGTCAGTATAAACCACATTTGTTTAAGCAAGTCAGCCATATCAGCTACTGTATGTTTTTTTTTAAAGGCAGTAAATGAGGATGAATGAACTGTTTCGCTGCCAGACAAGGCTCAGCTGATAGCCAGCTGTAGGGGTGGTAAGGATTCACTCCAATGTGCTGAAAAGAAAGCTCTGCTGTTGGGACAGCTTTATGAAAATGTATGCACTCCCTAACTATAAGTCGCTCTGGATAAGAGCGTCTGCTAAATGACTAAAATGTAAAATGTAAATGTAGACCCTAACAGTTTGTGGGCACCGTTTGTCACCGTTATAGTGCAGTTAATGTATTGTTTAGTGTTGTGTTGTGTTGTGTTGTGTTGTGTAGTGGCTTTGCTTCTAAAAAATAAATTGGAGAATTTGCCCCACCAAGATTTACATGCTAACATCGCAACTGGTTTTAGGTCAGTAGGTCAGGCGTAGTGTTTCTAGTAATAGCCTCAGATACACATGGAATGGGAACAGAACGGAGACTGACTATTTGGGCACACAGTACATTTCTGAGATGGTTTTTCAAATGTCTCATACTTGACAATGATGGCGTTCTATGAGCGCAGAAGACTGTGTTAATAGTAGAATAGTGGAAGTAGGGCAGCCGTCCTAGCGTAAGATGCCTTGGCGCTCCTGCTGTGCAGCCATGGAGATGCCAGGGTGCAGGACCGCAGGCCTTACAGAAGATACAGTCCACACTCCAACTGTGTTAGTGAACCTCGGAGCAGCTGGAATCCAGGACAGGAGCCCAGCAGACCCATTTGAACTCCAGCTGTGCTACCATGGCAATGGCGGATTGCAGGACATGGGAAGTACACACGCATTTGAACCCCCCGGCTGTGCTGCCAAGACAATGACGGAATTAAGGAACTAGAAGTGCATTCCTCCTTCAGCCCCAGCTGGGATTCCCTGTTGATACCAATATCGACGTATAGATGGAACGGTTCGAAGAACTACCGTGACCTAACCATGTGTTTAAAATTCAATAGCACACACTCTTAACTTTATAAACTCATGTGCAATAGCTATGAACGTGTGCCTATTTGGCTGTCCAACACAGTAGGTACATTTGGATGACAATAGTTTTGATAACCCGTACTTTATGCAGCTGTGGAAACTAGCTTCTCTAATTACTCCCTTCACACAACATGGCAATTTAACTTTCCCCTAGTCCAATCCGGTGGGAGGGGTAAAGCGAACAGTGTGATTAAACCGGGGTGAAACTCTGCCAAGGTGGAAAACGACAATTGAACCGTCCTCTGATATGTATGAATGAGAGATATGAACCCTGTCGACATGTAGCACAGTTTTTGTGCCAACAGCTAAACAACATAATGAGGCTTCCAGTCATGTATCAACAGAGGGCGACAATCATCTCCGTGGATAATAATTAACTTCATCACACAATGACACGGGTCACCCGGAAGGGCATAATTCTCTCAGCAGAACAATAGCAGACAAATGTTGCGGCTCAGTGGAAATCTCCAAAGGGGATTGGCTGCTTCATATAATACTTGTCAAATCCCAGGTGCCATTTCATACGGCTGCAAATCAGAGACAATCCGTCCCAGGGAGAGCTCCTGCAGTTCTGATAATAATTTTGTTGAGAGAAAAAAATCCCACGGGAGTGCTTTGTTTACATTGACATTTATCAAAAAAGGAGAGGCGAGCGATACAATCAGATTTTCTAAATTGGTAGGCATGTCAACATAATGTTGGTTTATATGGAAACGGTTGCAAATTGCAAATACTAAAAAAACTGTCCAAGAAATGAGTCAATTTAGCGCTGTGCAATATTGACTGTGCAATGTAGAAAGTAGGAAGCAAATACGGTTTATTTTCTATTTCTTAGGTATGAGCAAAATAATTTATCAGCCCTGCAATCAGACATTTGTGACCTTGCAAAATTGCCCCAGAATTGATTAACAATATTTGTGTGATATTTGTGTTATTTGTCATGCCTCCCATTACCCACAGAGGACCATTCTCTTAATGACACTCCATTGTGTGCCAGCAGAGAGGAAATGGGCCGGTAAATCTACATATTTGTCCGGATCCATCTATATAGTCGATGTAGTATTGACCATATGTTGATTTATATATACAATTTGTTATTCTGATTTCATTATATATTAAATATTTTCTCTGGCGATTCTGATAGATTTGCATTAATCTTGTATGCACTGCACTGTATAGTATTGCAGTACAGGCCCTACAATTTGCAATATAATATACTGTCAGTTGCCTGTGCGCTGTATTCCATTTATGAACAAGAATGCGTAGGCTTTGTGCAGGCTGTACCGTAACTGCTCTATTCTATTGTGTTGTTAATATTGAGTATTGCCTTTTATACTCCTCTTACTATTGCATAACAATGAGTCGTCTTCAGCAGAGAGGGGCTACTGTATTAGCATGGATATGGTGGGTCTGGGAAGTGTATCACGGTGGCCCTGCTCCTCTCTCCATTATCAGGCTTCAGCCCAATACATAGAATAATATGGCTGAAAAAACAAAAACAACATAAAAAGGAAGCCAAGCAATGCATTATCTTTGCCTGGCATCCCATTTCAACACTCACACAAAGAAAGTATATTAGAGAAGCAGTACGATCATTAAAGCTCAACATTAATCACAGATTAAATACACTGAGTGTACAAAACATTAGGAACACATTCCTAATATTGAGTTGCACCCCCGTTTGCCCTTAGAACAGCCTCAATTCATCGGGGCATGGACACTACAAGGTGTCAAAAGGATGTCCTTTGGGTGGTGGACCATTCATGATTCCCAAGGGAAACTGTTGAGCGTGAAAAATCCAGCCGCGTTGCAGTTCTTGACATACTCAAACCAGTGCGCCTGGCACCTACTACCATACCCTGTTCAAAGGCACTTAAATCTTTTGTCTTGGCCATTCACCCTCTGAATGGCACACATACACAATCCATGTCTCAATTGTTTCAATGCTTAAAAATCCTTCTTTAACCTGTCTCCTCCCCTTCATCTACACTGATTGAAATATCAATAAGGGATTATAGCTTTCACCTGGATTCACCTGGTCAGTCTATATCATGGCAAGAGCAGGTGTTTATAATGTTTTGTACACACAGTGTATAGCTTCATCATCCCTTCAGTTAAATACAGTGAGGGAAAAAAGTATTTGATCCCCTGCTGATTTTGTACGTTTGCCCACTGACAAAGACTTGATCAGTCTATACTTTTAATGGTAGGTTTATTTGAACAGTGAGAGACAGAATAACAACAAAAAAATCCAGAAAAACGCATGCCAAAAATGATAGAAAATGATTTGCATTTTAATGAGGGAAATAAGTATTTGACCCCTCTGCAAAACATGACTTAGTACTTGGTGGCAAAACCCTTGTTGGCAAGCACAGAGGTCAGACGTTTCTTGTAGTTGGCCACCAGGTTTGCACACATCTCAGGAGGGATTTTGTCCCACTCCTCTTTGCAGATCTTCTCCAAGTCATTAAGGTTTCGAGGCTGACGTTTGGCAACTCGAACCTTCAGCTCCCTCCACAGATTTTCTATGGGATTAAGGTCTGGAGACTGGCTAGGCCACTCCAGGACCTTAATGTGCTTCTTCTTGAGCCACTCCTTTGTTGCCTTGGCCGTGTGTTTTGGGACATTGTCATGCTGGAATACCCATCCACAACCCATTTTCAATGCCCTGGCTGAGGGAAGGAGGTTCTCACCCAAGATTTGACGGTAAATGGCCCCGTCCATCGTCCCTTTGATGCGGTGAAGTGTCCTGTCCCCTTAGCAGAAAAACACCCCCAAAGCATAATGTTTCCACCTCCATGTTTGATGGTGGGGATGGTGTTCTTGGGGTCATAGGCAGCATTCTTCCTCCTCCAAACACGGCGAGTTGAGTTGATGCCAAAGAGCTCGATTTTGGTCTCATCTGACCACAACACTTTCACCCAGTTCTCCTCTGAATCATTCAGATGTTCATTGGCAAACTTCAGGCGGGCCTGTATATGTGCTTTCTTGAGCAGGGGGACCTTGCGGGCGCTGCAGGATTTCAGTCCTTCACGGCGTAGTGTGTTACCAATTGTTTTCTTGGTGACTATGGTCCCAGCTGCCTTGAGATCATTGACAAGATCCTCCCGTGTAGTTCTGGGCTGATTCCTCACCGTTTTCATGATCCTTGCAAATCCACGAGGTGAGATCTTGCATGGAGCCCCAGGCTGAGGGAGATTGACAGTGCTTTTGTGTTTCTTCCATTTGCGAATAATCGCACCAACTGTTGTCACCTTCTCACCAAGCTGCTTGGCGATGGTCTTGTAGCCCATTCCAGCCTTGTGTAGGTCTACAATCTTGTCCCTGACATCCTTGGAGAGCTCTTTGGTCTTGGCCATGGTGGAGAGTTTGGAATCTGATTGATTGATTGCTTCTGTGGACAGGTGTCTTTTATACAGGTAACGAGCTGAGATTAGGAGCACTCCCTTTAAGAGTGTTCGCCTAATCTCAGCTCGTTACCTGTATAAAAGACACCTGGGAGCCAGAAATCTTTCTGATTGAGAGGGGGTCAAATACTTATTTCCCTCATTAAAATGCAAATCAATTCATAACATTTTTGACGTGTTTTTTCTGGATTTTTTTGTTGTTATTCTGTCTCTCACTGTTCAAAAAACCTACCATTAAAATTATAGACTGATAATTTCTTTGTCAGTGGGCAAACATACAAAATCAGCAGGGGATCAAATACTTTTTTCACTCACTGTAGCACTAGACTGTGACCATACTATTGAAAAGCAATAAACATTTTGATACATCCCTAGGCAGTCTATGATATTTAAATGTCGTATTAGTGGTTCTGATATTAGGCAAACTTGAATCATGAGCTTTTTTGTGTGCGGAAATTAACATCTACAAAATATTATTATGCATAGAGACATTTTCTATTGTAATAGCTTCCTGTGCTTAGACAGCAAGGAAGGACAAGGGAGAAAGTGAGCAAGCTAGAGGAGAGAGAGAAGCTAAAAGCAAGAGAGAGAGAGGGTAAGAGCAGAAGCAAGAGCGAGAGAGTAAAAGCAAGAGAAAAGTGGAAAGAAGGGAGAAAATGTAGGACAGGTGGATGTAAAGCAGAGAAAAAGGTGGAGAGGTGAATGTAAGGCAGGAGGGGACTGAGGGAGAGGAAAACACTGGAAGAAAGAAAGAGAGAGTATAAGGGTGATATGGGGGAGTTTGAGAGGGATGAGGCTGGGGGGAGAGGAGATGGTTCATTTGTCACTGTCAGATCGGTTTGCTTCTCCTTCAAAAGAGCGAGGATCTGCCCCATGACCCCCCACCCCACCCACCCACCCCATGCCTGCCCCCTCATTCCAGAACTGAAGATGACCCACACTGAGCAACAGTCCATTTTGTACGCACAGTATTCTGTCTGCTTGCATGGACATAGTATAGTAGCGACCCTTAGTATATAGCCTTATCCAGAATGGAAAGTCTGTTTAGCCTCTTTCCATGTACAAAGTCTGTTGAGCCTCGTACCATGTATAAAGCCCTAGTAGGTTTAGCCTCGTACCATGTATAAAGCCCTAGTAATTTGCAGAATTATCATATTGGAGTGTGTTTGTTCTGTGCTAGGTAATAAAGTACATTCATATCATCTCATTAATTCTTGCAATGCCTGCCCTCCCTTGCGAAAAGACGGCGGTTGGAGAGGATGAGTGAACATTTTGATTTGGTGAAGCAGTAGCTAATATGCTAGAAAAACACAGCGGTTGTGCTTGCTCAGTACACCCCTGGACCTCTCTTCCCTCCTCCCGTATGTATCCCTTGTCCGGGAGCAGAGTGGACGCTGATGTAGCACTCCTGGATGCATCGCAGGTAGAATTGGACAAACTCATTTATTGGCTGTGTGTCCACTGCGACCACCTCCATGTAATGAATGGTGTAGTCTGCCTCCTCAGTGAAAACCTCTCTTTCAAAGCAGAAAAAAACTATTTGGCTCAGGAAGCATTGCATAGTGGCAACCAGACTTATGACCTGGAGGCTGCAGGTTCAATCCCCAGTTGGGGACACTGCTGTGTATCCTTGAGCGAGGGTAATTAACCTTAATTGTCTGTGGAGTGCAGGTCCGGCTCTAGCCTTCTGGGGCCCCTAAGCAGGATTTGTTTGGGGGGCCCCCACCTCGCGGCAAATCATTTATGTGGCCACCCTCTTGACGGTGGAGAAAACATGTGGAAATTATTTCTTAATGTGTTTAAGCCAATCAGTTGTGTTGTAACAAGGTAGGGGGGGTATAGAGAATATAGCACTATTTGGTAAAAGACCAAGTCCATATTATGGCAAGAACAGCTCAAATAAGCAAAGAGAAATGACAGTCCATCATTACTTTAAGACATGAAGGTCAGTCAATACGGAAAATGTCAAGAACTTTGAAAGTTTCTTCAGGTGCAGTCGCAAAAACCATCAAGCGCTATGATGAAACTGGCTCTTATGAGGACTGCCACAGGAATGGAAGACCCAGAGTTACCTCTGCTGCAGAGGATAAGTTAGTTAGAGTTACCAGCCTCAGAAATTGCAGCCCAAATAAATGCTTCACAGAGTTCAAGTAACAGACACATCTCAACATCAACTGTTCAGAGGAGACTGTGTGAATCAGGCCTTCATGGTCGAATTGCTGCAAAGATACCACTACTAAAGGACACCAATAAGAAAAAGAGACCTGCTTGGGCCAAGAAACACAAGCAATGGACATTAGACCGGTGGAAATTTGTCCTTTGGTCTGGAGTCCAAATTTGAGATTTTTGGTTCAAACCGCCATGTCTTTGTGAGACACGGTGTGGGTGAACGGATGATCTCCGCATGTGTAGTTCCCACCGTAAAGCATGGAGGAGGAGGTGTTATGGTGTGGGGGTGCTTTGCTGGTGACACTGTCTGTGATTTATTTAGAATTCAAGGCACACTTAACCAGCATGGCTACCACAGCATTCTGCAGCGATACGCCATCCCATCTGGTTTGGGCTTAGTGGGACTATCATTTGTTTTTCAACAGAACAATGACCCAACACACCTCCAGGCTGTGTAAGGGCTATTTTACCAAGAAGGAGAGTGATGGAGTGCTGCATCAGATGACCTGGCCTCCACAATCCCCCGACCTCAACCCAATTGAGATGGTTTGGGATGAGTCAGAACGCAGAGTGAAGGAAAAGCAGCCAACAAGTGCTCAGCATATGTGGGAACTCCTTCAAGACTGTTGGAAAAGCATTCCACGTGAAGCTGGTTGAGAGAATGCCAAGAGTGTGCAAAGCTGTCATCAAGGCAAAGGGTGGCTATTTGAAGAATCTCAAATATAACATATATTTTGATTTGTTTAACACTTTTTTGGTTACTACATGATTCCATGTGTGTTATTTCATAGTGTTGATGTCTTCACTATTATTGTACAATGTAAAAAATTGTAAAATTAAAGAAAAAACATTGAATGAGTAGGTGTGTCCAAACTTTTGACTGGTACTGTATATATCATAATTTTTTATTTTTTTGGGTTGTGGGCCCCTAGTGGCCGGGGGCCCTAAGCGACCACTTATGTTGCTTATGCCTGGAACCGACTCTGGCGGAGTGCACTCAACTGTGTAATATGAAAAACCCAGAGATATGTTATCCAGCCGCTCTGGATAAAGACATCTGCTGAGAAATTAAACTAACTACGGTAGTATTTTTATTATCAAATAAAATTAAATAAAATTGTATTTGCCACATGTGCCGAATACAACAGGTGTAGACATTACAGTGAAATCCTTACTTACAAGCCCTTAACCAACAATGCATTTTTTAAAGATATATATATATATTTTTTAAATAACTAAAATAAAAGAACAGTAGGGAGGCTATTTACCTTACCTTATTTATAAGAGTCAATGTGCACCGGCTAGTCGAGGTAATATGTACAGTGAGGGAAAAAAGTATTTGATCCCCTGCTGATTTTGTACGTTTGCCCACTGACAAAGAGATGATCAGTCTATAATTTTAATGGTAGGTTTATTTGAACAGTGAGAGACAGAATAACAACAAAAAAATCCAGAAAAACACATGTTAAAAATGTTATAAATTGATTTGCATTTTAATGAGGGAAATAAGTATTTGACTCCCTCTCAATCAGAAAGATTTCTGGCTCCCAGGTGTCTTTTATACAGGTAACAAGCTGAGATTAGGAGCACACTCTTAAAGGAGTGCTCCTAATCTCAGCTTGTTACCTGTATAAAAGACACCTGTCCACAGAAGCAATCAATCAATCAGATTCCAAACTCTCCATCATGGCCAAGACCAAAGAGCTCTCCAAGGATGTCAGGGACAAGATTGTAGACCTACACAAGGCTGGAATGGGCTAAAAGACCATCGCCAAGCAGCTTGGTGAAAAGGTGACAACAGTTGGTGCGATTATTTGCAAATGGAAGAAACACAAAATAACTGTCAATCTCCCTCGGCCTGGGGCTCCATGCAAGATCTCACCTCGTGGAGTTGCAATGATCATGAGAACGGTGAGGAATCAGTCCAGAACAACACGGGAGGATCTTGTCAATGATCTCAAGGCAGCTGGGACCATAGTCACCAAGAAAACAACAAGGGTTTTGCCACCAAGTACTAAGTCGTGTTTTGCAGAGGGGTCAAATACTTATTTCCCTCATTAAAATGCAAATCAATTTATAACATTTTTAACATGTGTTTTTCTGGATTTTTTTGTTGTTATTCTGTCTCTCACTGTTCAAATAAACCTACCATTAAAATTATAGACTGATCATGTCTTTGTCAGTGGGCAAACGTACAAAATCAGCAGGGGATTAAATACTTTTGTCCCTCACTATACATGTGGGTAATAAACAGGGTAGCAGCAGCATAAAAGAGGGGGGTGGGGGGGGCAGTGCAAATAGTCCCGGTAGCAATGATTAGCTGTTCAGGAGTCTTATGGCTTGGGGGTAGAAGCTATTGAGAAGCCTTTTGGACCTATAATTGGCGCTCCGGTACCGCTTGCCGTGCGGTAGCAGAGAGAACAGTCTATGACTAGGGTGGCTGGAGTCTTTGACAATTTTGAGGGCCTTCCTTTGACACCGATTGGTATAGAGGTCCTGGATGGCAGGAAGCTTGGCCCAAGTGATGTACTGGGCCGTACGCACTACCCTCTGTAGAGCAGTTGCCATACCAGGCGGTGATGTAACCAGTCAGGATGCTCTCGATGGTGCAGCTGTATAACTTTTTGAGGATCTGAGGATGAATGCCAAATCTTTTCAGTCTCCTGAGGGGGAATAGGCTTTGTCGTGCCCTCTTCATGACTGTCTTGGTGTGTTTGGACCATGATAGTTCGTTGGTGATGTGAACACCAAGGAACTTGAAGCTCTCAACCTGTTCCACTACAGCCCCATTGATGAGAATGGGGAAGTGCTCAGTCCTCTTTTTTTTTTCTGTAGTCCACAATCATCTCCGTTGTCTTGATCACGTTGAGGGAGAGGTTGTTATCCTGGCACCACATGGCCAGGTCTCGGACCTCGTCCCTATAGACTGTCTCATCGTTGTCGGTGATCAGGCCTACCACTGTGGTGTCGTCAGCAAACATAATGATGGTGTTGGAGTCGTGCCTGGCCATGCAGTCATGGGTGAACAGGGAGTACAGGAGGGGACTGAGCACGCACCCCTGAGGGGCCCCCGTGTTGAGGATCAGCGTAGCAGATGTGTTTTTACCTACCCTTACCAACTGGGGGCGGCCCGTCAGGAAGTCCAGGATCCAGTTGCAGAGGGAGGTGTTTAGTCCCAGGATCATTAGCTTAGTGATGAGCTTTGAGGGCACTATGGTGTTGAACACTGAGCTGTAGTCAATGAACAGCATTCTCACGTAGGTGTTCCTCTTGTCCAGGTGGGAAAGGGCAGTGTGGAGTGCAATAGAGATTGCATCATCTGTGGATCTTTTGGGGCGGTATGCAAATTGGAGTGGGTCTAGGGTTTCTGGGACAATGGTGTTGATGAGAGCCATGACCAGCCTTTCAAAGCACGTCATGGCTACAGACGTGAGTGCTACGGGTCAGTAGTCATTTAGGCAGGTTATCTTAGTGTCTTTGGACACAGGGACTATGGTGGTCTGCTTGAACCATGTTGGTATTACAGACTCAGTCAGGGACATGTTGAAAATGTCAGTGAAGACACTTGCCAATTGGACAGCTCATGCTCGGAGTAGACGTTCTGGTAATCCGTCTGGCCTGCGACCTTGTGAATGTTGACCTGCTTAAAAGTCTTACTCACATCGGCTACGGAGAGCGTGATCACATAGTCATCTGGAACAGCTGGTGCTCTCATGCATGCTTCAGTGTTGCTTGTCTCGAGGTGAGCATAGAAGTGATTTAGCTCGTCTGGTAGGCTTGTGTCACTGGGCAGCTCGCGGCTGTGCTTCCCTTTGTAGTCTGTAATAGTTTTCAAGCCCTGCCACATCCGACGAGTGTCAGAGCCGGTGTAGTACGATTCAATCTTAGTCCGGTATTGACTCTTTGCCTGTTTGATGGTTCATCAGAGGGCATAGCGGGATTTCTTATAAGAGTCTGGGTTAGAGTCTCGCCCCTTGAAAGCGGTAGCTCTACCCTTTAGCTCAGTGCGGATGTTGCCTGTAATCCATGGCTTCTGGTTGGTGTATGTACGTACGGTCACTGTGGGGACGAGGTCATCGATGCACTTATTGATGAAGCCAGTGACTGATGTGGTGTACTCCTCAATGCTATCTGAAGAATCCCGGAACATGTTCCAGTCTGTACTAGCAAAACAGTCCTGTAGCTTAGCATCTGTGTCATCTGACCACTTTTTTATTAACCGAGTCACTGGTGCTTCCTGCTTTAGTTTTAGCTTATAAGCACGAATCAGGAGGATAGATTTATGGTCAGATTTGCCAAATGGAGGGCGAGGGAGAGCTTTGTATGCGTCTCTGTGTGTGGAGTAAAGGTGGTCTATAGTTTTTTTTCCTCTGGTTGCACATTTAACATGCTGGTAGAAATGAGGTAGAACGGTTTTAAGTTTCCGTGCATTAAAGTCCCCGGCCACTAGGAGCGCTGCCTCTGGATGAGCGTTTTCCTGTTTACTTATGGCCTTATACAGCTCATTGAGTGCAATCTTAATGCCAGCATCGGTTTGTAGTGGTAGATAGACAGGTTTGTAGTGGTAAATAGTGTGGTCTACAGCTTATCTTGAGATACTCTACCTCAGGCGAGCAAAACCTCGAGACTTCCTTAGTATTAGATTTTGTGCACTAGCTGTTGTTTACAAATATACACACACCGCCACCCCTTGTCTTACCGGAGTCAGCCGTTCTATTCTGCCGATGTAGCGTATATCCCGTCAGCTGTATGTTGTCCATGTTGTCGTTCAGCCACGACTCGGTGAAACATAAGATATTACAGTTTTTAATGTCCCGTTGGTAGGATAACCGTAATCTTAGGTCATCCAATTTGTTCTCAAATGATTGAACATTGGCTAATAGGCTTGATGGAAGAGGCAGTTTACTCGCTCGCCGTCGGATCCTTACAAGGCACCCCGAACCTACGTCCCCGATATCTCCGTCTCTTTCTCATTTGAATGACTGGGATTTGGGCCTTGTCGGGTGTCTGCAGGATATCCTTCGCGTCCGACTCGTTGAAAAAATATATTTGTCCAATACGAGGTGAGTAATCGCTGTCCTGATATCCAGAAGCTCTCTTATGATTTATAGTATGAGTATTATCAAAGGTTATGTGTCTGTGATGTCTCATGGTTGAGTCTTCCATAGTGGTCAGCCTCCTGCAGTCTAGCGCTAGTCCTACAGTGGAAGATTGGGAGAGGATAAGTATTTCACCACCAACACACAGAGACACTGAGGCAAATTTCCCCTCTCATGTCTCTCTCTCCTATTCACTCACTAAATCCTATCTCCTTATTGCCTCATATACAATTTATAAAAATTTCTCGCTTGTTTTAAAGCACTTTAATTGGATTTCATCATCCACACAAGTGCTTTTAGACAGATAATTATCCCTGGTGCTTCGTCCACCTCTCTCACATACACAAACCCACTCCATCTCTGTTTTTCTCCCCCTCCATTTGCCCTATGTGTTTAATCACCTTTAAAGTGTAAAACCACTATGAAAATAATAATCTCTCAGTAGGCCTTGGTTCACTTACCCACAAATCTCTTCTGAGAAAAAGGAAAAGGAGAAACGTCTGAGTAGGCAATCATTTGGGAATGTTAATATAGTGGAAAGAGCTCCATTTGGTGGACAGAAGGAATGTATTAATAACACAAAAGTACTTTATATTGTATTAAAAAGATTTCCAAACATGATATTGAGATGAAACTATAACATTGAGAAATGTTAAAGACTTCAGGTACTAGCAATCTATCATACCTACAGTAAATCAGTATTCCCCAATAGAATCAAAATTCTGCTGCATACTAATTAATCAATGGACAGTTATCTTCAGAAGGTTAATTAGGAAAGAGTTGGAACACCCTGATGACACCTGCATGCCCTACAGGCCCTAGCCTGAGGAATATTGGCCTACACCTAAAGCATGAGCTGATCATTATTTTTTGCCATAGGCTAAACCAATAAGTACATTCAGAACCACAGTCATGCATCGTAAACCTAAAGAGATTGCAGTACATTAACATGGCTCAGAGAACTATTCAGTATGCACAATAAACTCTTCTCCTTTTGACTAAGAAGCACAATTAAAAGCCCGGTCACATAGGCCATTAAACCTGAGAATGCAAGGTTTTGTCTTCATCTATTCCAAGGCTTCTTTTCATCTGTTCGCTGGAACATACTGAGTTCAACAAAGCTGTGTATGACTCTGATACTGGCAGGCCGATCCATCAGAACAATT
Organism: Coregonus clupeaformis; assembly: GCF_020615455.1. Taxonomy (NCBI): domain Eukaryota; kingdom Metazoa; phylum Chordata; class Actinopteri; order Salmoniformes; family Salmonidae; genus Coregonus; species Coregonus clupeaformis. Next base: position 39,255,779 of record NC_059204.1, read on the forward strand.
CCCATTGTCATAGATGCTGAGTTCTCCCCTCATCCCGTTTCTAGAGATTTATGCAATTAAGCCATGTTCTTCTTCAGTGCCAACATGAAACAGCAGTGAACATCTTTTTGCAGCAACCCAAGAGCCAGCAGGGTTCAATATTCATGAAATATTCTAATATCCTTGGTCTCTAGTGTGGTGAAGACACAGAGAGTAATGATCACTTCTCATGTCAGCCAGCGTTGGTCAGCAGGGGAAATGGAATTATGCAATAACTTATTTCAGAGTGTTTTTTCCAGGGCTTTTAGGGGATTTTGAAAAGTGGATTATTATACACAGCAATACACCAGGAAACAATAATTTAAAGCCAAGTCAGGGAATCAGCTGTGACTTTATATTGGATTTAGAAATTCCCACTCTCTGCCTTAAACACGTCTGCCTCTTAAAGATTTGGGGCAAACACATCAAACGTAATTAGCATTGCACTAATCACAAAAGGGTTCTTTGACTATCCCCATAGAAGAACCCTTTTGAGTTCCATGTAGAACCCTCTGTGGAAAGGGTTCTACATGGAACCCAAAAGGTTTCTACCTGGAACCAAAAAGGGTTCTTCAAAGGGTTCGCCTATGGGGACAGCCGAAGAACCCTTTTAGGTTCTTTTTTCTAACAGTGTGGGAGGCAGTGTGCAGAACCCTCACATCTGCATACAGTGTTCCCTAGAAATGATAATAGAGAGGATGTGCTAGAGGAGGTGCTGTGTGTTGGAGTGCAGTTTAGTGGGATAAACTTCAGGACAGGCACACAATACACTATTTCTGCTCCATTCTGTTCTGTTTTTATGTCGGAATATATTATTCATGTCATTAATTTTTCATGTTGGGAATTGTTTGTGAGTTTTCTTGGTTACATGATGTTTTATTACAGTAACCTTATAAAACAGCACTTGCTGCCAAGCCCAGCCCTCAGGAAAGCCAATCAGCCTTAATGAAGAATATGTCATCAACTTCAGAGATAGAAACACTGTAAACACATGAAAAAAAGGTTCAGTCATGTGCATAACGGTTACAGATAAAATCAACTACACAACAATTATTGCTGACAATCCATGTCTCTGTTAACTTATTGAAACATTGTGTAAATTGGTATTATCATATTAATAATGATGTATTAAAATGAGCCTTGTGTAGCCACAGCAGAGCGTATCAAAATCTATTGGGTCTAAAGATTTCCAATGAAATGTGTCCTTTGGCTGACTTGGGTATTATGCAAAACATGACATTTTAATCTACAATTAAATAAATCAATTTGATTGAATCTGTGTAACTGGGCACCTCTGTGGCTAAGTAGCATTAAAGGTGTATACCTTCCTAATGGATTTTATGGTGCGCTATACAGGACCTCTAATGGGGTTACATGTCTGATGGGTCTGTTGTTGTTCTCCTGCTGACTCTCCCGGGCTCTGTCTGGGTTCCTAATCTGACCTGTAGAGAGAGAGATTCTCATTCTCTCTCTCTCTCTCTCTCTCTCTCTCTCTCTCTCTCTCTCTCTCTCTCTCTCTCTCTCTCTCTCTCTCTCTCTCTCTCTCTCTCTCTCTCTCTCTCTCTCTCTCTCTGCCTCTCTCTCTCTCTCTCTCTCTCTGCCTCTCTCTCTCTCTCTGAGGTATAAAACACCTCTGCAATGTTAAACATTCTGGAGATTCTGTACATTTCCATTGGTTGGACCATCCCAATGCTTGGTTAGAGACAGTCTAGTCTGGGTTTTTATCTTAATCAGTTCCCTCACTGGAAAGGTAGGAGGGATTACTCTGACTAAATACACATGATAGTTATCTGGCCTTAAGAAAACAATAATCTGACAATTAGTCAAACCCTGCTTAGTTACACACAGGCAGATTTCACACTGCTCAAACTTACAGACGAGAGGATAGTTAACAATAGTCAGAGTTAGAGAAAGTGGGAAAGAGAGAGAGAGGAGAAAGAGTGTAAGAGAGAGAGGGGAATATATAGGGAGAGAGAGAGAGGGAGATAGGGAATAGAGAGGAGCCTCGGAGTTATAGCAGCAGGAGAGAAAATACCATGGCACATTATTGAGGGACGCTTTGGTGCTAAGCTGCTTATTGATAAAAGCACTAATCTGCCTGGCAGAAGGTAAGGAGGCTGGGATGTGTGGTGATAAAATATCTGAGCTAAAGGCAATGCCATCAGGGAGCTGAGCCTCCACACAGCTTTACCTAAAGGAGCTTCTCATTAAATTTTTACATAAAAGTGGGAATCTGACCATGGGCAGCCTGCAGAAAGCATCTCTGCCTGCAGAGAAATGAGAAGTGAACATAGGGAACCAAAGGCTCAGCTTTCCATTGGGTTCAGCTAGATGCTGGGAGAGTGTCACTTTCTAATATTATTCCGCTTCAATTATTTTTCAAAAGCATTAACAAGCAAGTCAGGTAATTTGATAAAATCAACAGAGGTTATGGTTGGGGGGAAAAGGAATATAATTATCTTGAGTCACAGATATGAAAACCTTAGGAGTATTGCCAGAATCATATTATAGCGGAGCATGTTGGGCTTGAAGACAAGCAAGATCATTATCATCTTCCTTTTTCCTGTGTACAGGTGCCATGTATGAGTTACTATGGCAACCCGTCTGTAGGTTTGCTCTAGCTAGCCTGTGGGTTTGGTTTGGATTGAATGTGCCCCGGGAGCCTCACTTGGTCTCCAGCTGTAATCTCTTTTAACAGGTAATCAAGGGAAAGTTTGCTATAAATTGCCCACTTCAAGACAGTGCACTGTGATTTCACTTTACATTCTCACCGTTCACACCCAACATACCGTCTCAGAGACCACCCAGCCCCGACAAGTCAATCTCAGAGAGGTCGCACACTTGCTAATCCCTTAATGCAAGGCCAAACCAGCCAATCTCAGATGGCAAGCCTAGACTACTCTGTCTATGAATCCTACACCAATGAAATCAACCCATTTGTCCTGGTTCAAAGACCCCCACTTTCATTAGAGCCAGTGTGCTAATTGAAGTTGTTTGCTTCTCTGCTGTCTTCCTTGTCCTCACTGTGTTGACTCTATCACCCCAGTGGGAGGCTTGCTGTAGCTCCAGGTGTATTAGAATTACTCATTACATGGTGAATTTCCCTCAGTGGGACATGTCTCTCCAGTATCTATGAACAAAATATTTGCAGATAATTGCTGTTCTTCCCCTCAGGGTGAAGGCGGGTCTTGGTCTGCTACCAAATACTTCCTCCTAATTCTACATTGTTCCCTGACTAAGTTCCGCTACAGAGGATGTGAGTGGGAAGTGTCTGGTAGAGTGTTTTGAATCAGATAGTAGAATATGTATCTGCACCATGTGTCTGAGTGTGGGTGTGTGCCTATGTGTCTGATAAGGGTGCCATCCAGATGGATGGATCGAGAGAGAAATATATTGGGGGGGGACAGAGAGAGAGAATAAGCGAGGGAGCAGAAGAGGGAGAGAGTACGACTGCAGTTAAATGCATCATGGATTGCATGGATGTGCTCTGATCTGAGGGTTTCTGTGGTCTCAGAAAGAAAGCAAGAAACAGAGTATTAGGCATGACCGTGTTGTAAACCATCTGCGGAGATGACAAGGAGATTCTGCTTCTGGCCTCGCCCTCTGAAACGCATCTCTGCACCTCTCAGATAGTGAACTCAAACTGGATTAATCCCAGCTCACAGGGATGCCTAGAGTTCACCCAGTGTATGGCCAGTTGAACAATGAAGTAGGGTTAATTAAGGCTAGCCCTGAATCCTCTGTGAGAATCCTTCAGGTTGGCTGGAGATGGAGTTAGCTAGCTGCCCACTGCAGTGCCGAGATGAAGGCGGAGCCCCACAGGGGAACAACACTCCGCTATCTCTGACTAATAAGGCATTTTAATTGTGTGGATTTAATTTAAGTACAGATTTATGGCTTCACAAGCGCTCATCACGCCCACTTAAAAATGAACTGGGAAGGCCTTTCCCTTGATCTTTCACTGTGTGCTAATATCTCTCACACTGGTTCTTTCTCTCTTAAGGAGGAGGGACACATCATTAAAATGCTATGTAAAAAGGTGTCCAATCTTTGGCCTGACTGGGCTAATTATCAACACTGGGCTCAATGTAAGCTAATGGTCTCCCCGGCAACCATCATGTAATTTCACACATTCGGAGAGAGGGAGAACGTGTTGGGAAAACCTATAGATGCATCCCTGAATGTCAAGCTGCACTCACACTCACACAAACACAAACACACATAAGCTGTATAGGCTGTGTCCCAATCAAAATTGGCATGTATCAATCCTAAGGTACCTTAAAATGCTGCCTTCTAAGGTGCCTTAAAAAGGGGTTTGATTTTGAAGGCAGCATCACATGTATCCTTCGTCGGGGAGGCTATCCCATAACACCTTGTGGCGCAGCGAAAATACCCCAAATGTAAGAATTAATGGTAAACAGAAGTCCCCGCTTTGGAGAACATTTTTCAGAAGAATAAGGAATAACTTAATGTAAGTATAACATTTATTTCTCACCAAATTATGTTAAAATGCTCAACAAATCACCTTCATATGAATTTTGAATTCAAAAATGTTGAGTAACTGGTGTTTATCAGCCCATTGCTAACACGCCGGACGCGATAGCTAGCTAGCAGGCGATCTCGTCCTGCTTATCGGTTGTTTAGAGATTAACAACTAAACAAACTAACCATAGATTCAGCATTGTGTCAATTGTGAAGACCCGGACAGTTTCTAAATCATGAATTGGTAAACTTACTAGCCAGCTAAATGTAGCAAATCGTTTTTTCCCAATCTGTTTTCAGGGACTAAAGTGGGCACCTGATCGCGTTTCACTCCATTGCATTGGCAGCAGAAAACAGTTCTGCCCGACTTGTTTAGAGGGAAGACATTTTATTAACAACATCTGATGAAAAACGTAGGAAATGCAGCCAGCTGTGTTCTGTTCAATCTAGGCTTGTTAGCCAGCCAAATTATTTGTGCATTCTGTTGATGAGTCTGTTTTGCTAGCTTGCTAACAAGCTGCATACAGTGTCTGTTTACCTAACGTTAGCTAACTTTCTCTTGCTACATTCCTTTCCCCTATTGTGTTGCACCATTGGGTTTGGGGTTACTAGTTAACATTATAGGCTAAATTATTCTACTCTTAGTGTAAACAAATTGTTCAAGCCTACAAATAAGCAAAACTGTTAACAAAACGATTGCACATTAATAAAGGTAGTTGGGGCTTCAGCAACTTGAACCAGCACTGAAATCTGAGCAGAGAGGTTAGTTTCTCCCCCCTTGTCTCTGCTTGTTCCAGGTTGAAGGACATCCCACACCTACACCCTGCAGATTTAAAGAACTTGTTGGGAACCTTCAAGCCACCAGGATAATCACCATATCCCAGGATTTTACGGAGTGTGCAACATCACAATGTTAGATAGAAATAGATTCACCCATGTTATTATTTATCATGCAGATTTGTCAGGACATTGTAATTTATGAAGCTCATTCTAAAATAGACACGATTTCTGTCCCAGGGGATTTCACTGTGTGCAAGTCTTCAATTTAGACCACAGTTAGTTGACTTAGGTTAGTGAAGGGCTGGGGATGGAACAAAAACCAGTAAACTCCTGGCCTGTCTATAAAAAAAAAACCTGTGGCTTTCATGACAAAATTTCCCCTCATGTACTGAACAAGCTTATGTATGTTGGAAGTTAATCTCCTTGATGTCCCTCACTTGGGAATTGCTTCTTTTGTACAATGGAATGTGTTTTAAGGACTCATGCACAGATACAGGAAAACCAATACAAATGTTAACATTTATTCAAAATGACAAGTGTTGATGTCTCAACATGTTTTGAGGTTTGGGCATCTGGTGACTTCAGTTAATCTGACTAATCCCCTGCAAGAGAAAGGCATCAATAATTTTACAATGCTGTATTCATTTAATTGAATATATATTCCTAGTTTGATATGCATTTATATAATTATATTGTACATGTTATCCTTTATCACATGCCAGTATTTTTGTTGTTGTTGTATACAATGCATTTAGTTAACATTAGGATGAAGTAGCCTTCTTATGTAGTTAGTCTGCATCATATCACCTTTCAATATTAGTTATCAACAAATATAAAACCATGTTGAGATCAGTGTCATTTAATAATATGCGCGGGTGTGATAGTTGATGAATCACAATGCAAGCCAACTCATTAGAATAAAACATTAGCAGCTCTAATGCAATAATAGCTTCACAGTGAAACACCACTATTCTGGCTATTAATCATTCTTAAGCAGTCAGTAAAATAGCTTAGCTATCTCAAAAAACAGTATCCTGTATCATGCATGCAAGCTTACCTGTCAAGTCCACATTCCCCAACTATGGAGCAGCAGACCAAGCAATATGCTAGAGGAGGACCCTATACTGTAGAACAATTATTCTGTTAGTGTCAACTTAATTCATGAACAGGTACGGAGGAGATCAATTCTGTAACTTGCTTACTTTTTATTCGTGTCAGATATTTCCATTTTGGGATAGTTGTTCACTGAATTGCTAGCACTAGTTGCTCACGCTGCTACAGTGGCTACAATGTAAACAAATGTCTCACGCTCGGTGGAAACTATATACAGTAATTGGGTGGAACGCAAATACTTTGATTTGGACATACTCCGACCCTCCCTTGCTTCAATTTGCGTGCTCGGAGCATGGTAGAATGCCTTTTGAGAAACACCCTCAGTGTATATCATCCTCCGTGTCAAAGATGCTTGCCCTACATCCAGTTATAGGAGTTAGGGCTAAAAAGAGAAGAGGTGAAACTGCCAGAGATATGAATATGTACCTGACAGCGAATGGCAGCACCAGCGTGTTTACATTCAGCACTGCCAATAATCCTTGAGAAGCTCAGTTCTAGTCACACACACCTGAGCACATCCCCACTGAAAATGTGAGTCATTGTTTAGAGCAGCATGGTTGACTAGAGTAAGCTCTCCACTCCACATCTGTCACTCCAATAGGCAGCAACTTAATTATTTATTTTGGTTCTTCCTGATGTGAGAGGGGATGCCATACATGAGGTAACATCTGCTGAGGTATGTCACATGAGTTTTAACATCTGTCCGCGTTTTTACGCCACCAATCAACTCACACGTCTTGAAACACTTTACACACTCACGCAGAGAAACACAAATAGAGAGAGGTGAGGAGGACAGCTTGATTCACAGGTGCACACAGCACAGACTCTAGCAGTAGAATGTAGCTAGATTAGACATGTATATCCTCAAATACAACCCAAACACGCAAACCCACTGCAGGGCTACAGTCCATTGTCACTTTGCTCCTATTTGCTATCCAACACTGAGACAGTGGTGACTGTGGGTGACTGTACTCACTACTGACTCTCTTTACCCACAGGGGCTCGTAATCGTCCAAGCTGTCAGCCAACATCTGCTGAAATTACCCACCAGCCACTATCCAAACAGTGGTGACTGACTGGGTTCTGGGGATAAGCTTCCTTATCCTCAAAGTCTCCCACACATATTCAGAGCCCAGTCACCCATTTCCCCTGAAGAATAGGATAATTTCATGAACATATTGTACCACACAGGTCAGGTTAAGCTAATAGATACTTGTAGACACATACACACACACAGGCACACAATCAGGCACGCAAGCAAGCACGTATATATGCACAGAGACATCCAGACATACTGTCCCTAATTTCTTTTTGCATTCTAATCCTTTCTGAGGCTATTAATATTTCTGTTTCCATGGCAATGGTAGAAGAGTCAGAGCCAAGCCGAGCGAAGTGGAGTGCAGTGAGAAGATAAGAGCATTTGACCTGTATGGACCGCAGGGCGCGAGGTCAAGCAGAAGTGTAAGAGTAAGTCATTCAGACATGAACCTCGCCCTCTTCCTCACCTCCTCCGTTCACCAGTTAGATTAATGAACCCATGGGAAGAGGGGGAAGAGGGGGGGAGAAGGGGAAGGCGAGGCAGACTCGTCTCCACCCCGGTAGAAGAGGGGACCAAAAGCTATTTCTTATTACTCCCATGTGCCCTTTCTCCCTCCAAGTGGATGGAAGTTTTCCTAATTACTAAAGCCTTTTTTAATTACTGATTGTGTGTGTAAATCAGGCAATAAAAAGCAGGTAGGTAGCCAACAGCATTCTGAAACGGCTGCTTGATTATATTTTGGGTGGCATTTCCAACGTTAATGGCCCCCATCCATAGCCTTAAATATCACAGCCACCTCCTACCTTTGTCACAGGCAATTTGAAAAAAAAAAAATTGCTTTCGAAGCTCTGGCTCTTACCTGCTTGCTGTTGTACTTTGGCTGGCTGGCCTTGTAGCTATAATCCGAGTACTGGTCTGAGCCTGTTGAGTTGTCGTCTCCTCCAGTCCCTACGAAGGTGTTGGTGGCAGGGAGGTCCTGGACCGCCTGATGCTTCTGGGAGGCCGAGGGGGACTGGGCCTGCAGCTGGATGGATGGCAGGGGAGAGTTGGAGCGGTAGTGTCTGCCAAGGTCAGGGCTGCCTGGGGGGTATGTCAGGGGCAGGTGGATCCTGGGGCTGTCATTGACCCCATCCAGGTTGAACTTGAGACTCTTCTGGAGGCTGACCTCCTCCTCTTCTCCCAAGGGCTTGGGGGCCTTGGAGGGCTTTCCTTTCCTGCCCCTCTTGCCTTTGCCGTTCTTTGGTCCCTGCTTGGGGGCGTAAAGGTCCTTGGTCTCCTTCTTGCCAGCCTGATAGCCGCTCTTCGTTTCCCTCTGAATGCGGTGGCGGATAAACACCACCACTATGATCACCATGACAACGCCCGCCACTCCTGCCAGGCTTCCGTACACAATGTTACTGCGCTGGGCCGCCAGGCTGTGGTCTGGGTCACCAGCGATGTCTGTCTCCAGAGGGGTGTAGAGACTGTGTCCCACCAGCGCTTCCACCAGGCTGACATTAGCGATGGTCTCGTTGACATAGATGTGCACCATGGCAGTGGCGTGGCGTGCGGGCTTGCCCTCGTCACTCACCCTCACCACCAGGCGATGGAGCCCACCATGTTTCTGCGTCAGCTCCTTGGCCAGGGTGATCTCCCCAGTAGTGGAGGAGATGCTGAAGAGTTCATAAGGGTTTCCTCCAGTGATGCTGAAGACCAGCTCTGCATTGGGCCCAGTGTCCAGGTCTTCAGCCTCCACTAGCTCCACACGGCTGTCTGGGGCAGCTAGAGGGGACAGGAGTCTGAAGGAGGAGTTGGAGGGCTTGGTGACCACAGGATCATTGTCGTTTTCATCCAGGACATTGATGGTAACGCCTACATAGGAGGACCTGGGAGGCTCTCCCCCGTCCACGGCCTTCAGACGGAAGGTGTAGCTGCTCTCCTTCTCCCGGTCAAAGGAGATGCTGGACAGGATGGTTCCTGTTCCATTCTGAATCACAAACTTCCCTCCGTCCGGATCCACAGAGAGCTGCACTCTGGCGTTCTCTCCCTGATCCATGTCCAGCACAGTCACCATGCCAACGGCGCTGAGTGGGGGCATGTTCTCCAGAACAGAGAAGCTGTAGCCACTCAGCATGAACTTGGGGTCGTTGTCATTACGGTCCAGCACTTTGACCACAACCGTGGCTGTTCCTCTGTGACTGGGGGAGCCTTTATCGGACGCGGTGACCCGGAACTCATAGCGTTCTTTATGCTCTCTGTCCAGTGGGCTCCGTGCCCTTACCTCCCCTGAAACGGGGTCAATCTCAAACAGGCCCCTGGTAGATGTGTCTGCTACGATGCTGTAGACCAGCTCTGCGTTAGTGCCGCTATCAGCGTCCGTGGCAACCACATCCACAACCTTGTCCCCTGGCTGGTTCTCCTCTGCAAAGGCAACCTCAAACAGGGCCGGGGAAAACACTGGGGAGTTGTCGTTAACATCAGTCACCTGCACCTTCAATGAGTTAGTACTGGAGAGAGCTGGGTTGCCAGAGTCAACAGCCACAATCTCCACACGGTATTCCCTGACCCTCTCATAGTCCAAGGGGGTTGTAGTCTGCAGAAAGTACTTCCTCTTGTTAGTGGACGAGTCACTAGCCGGGCGCAGCTGGAAGGGTACGTCCCCCGCCACCACACAGGTGACCACTGCATTCTCCCCCTCGTCCCTGTCAGACACCTGGACGAGGGCCACCGCTGTGCCCACGGGCATGTCCTCTGATATGTTCGCCACCCCGTCACTGTGGGTCACCAGGCCGATCCCACGGATCTCTACAGCAGGGGAATTGTCGTTCTGGTCAGTCACCTGGATTGTAACAAAGGTCTTGGAGCTTTTGGGTTGGGGACCCTTGTCCCTGGCCACTACGTAGAATGTCAAATCGCTGATTTCCTCCCGATCCAAGGGCCCTTTGACATAGATGATGCCAGTGGAGCGATCAATTCGCAGGAGTTTTGGCACTGGGTCTAATGCCTGGTGTAGTGTATATTCTATCTCTCCATTGGGGCCCATGTCAGAGTCATTGGCTTTTACCTGCAATCAGAGACAAGGGATTAGGTTAGAGGTTGGGATCAGGGTAAGAATTCAGGGATTATGTTAGCATATGGAGGTATGGGTAAGGGGTTTAGGTTTACGGCCCCATGTCATTGAAGTTAACTTACAGCAGGAGGGCAATAAGCAAGGGAGTCTAAATGTGCATATTATAAACATTTTTTGCCATAATATCAGAACACACCATCCCAGCTTCAGAGAGACACGTGTGTAATGAAAATATATGTAAACTGAGGGTTTATTTGACTCAAAACTGTCAACCAAAATACCCACTCGGGAAGAAACTTTATTGAGTGGGCTAATTGTTCAAAAAACATTCAACGAATTGGCTAAGCTTTGCTGCTTTTGGCAGCAGTTCAATAAGACTACACTGTGAAATTATAAATTCAGTAACATCATTCAGGCATTTCATCATGGTAAAAGCCTAGAAACCCAGCACTGCATGTTGGACCCTAATGAGTTGTGGATTTAACCACTTTGTCTTCTCACAGTCAAAGTTGTATACAATCTATACAGTAGCGTACACAACACATTGATCACTCTGCAATATTAAAATAATGTTTTACCTGCAAAACAGAGTGTCCCACAGGGCTGTTTTCTGAAACCTCAGCCTCGTACGTGGCCTTCTCAAACTTCGGAGCATTGTCGTTAGCATCAGCAACCACCACTCTCAGCAAGGCACTGCTATAGCGCTGGGGGTTACCTCCATCCACAGCTTTGATTGTCAGGTCGTACGAGTCCTTGAGCTCCCGGTCCAGACTGCCCAGGACGATGAGCTGGGGCAGCTTCTCCCCCCTGTCTTCCGCCACCTGCAGGCCGAAGAGCGTCGCTGCATCTGGCCCAGCGATGAGGGCGTAGTCCGCCACCCTGTTCCTCTCCGAGTCCCTGTCTGTGGCCAGGGGGATGGAGAACAGCGCTCCCAAGTGGGTGTTTTCTGGGACAGAGATGGTGAGCACGGGGGAGGGGAACTGCGGCGTGTTGTCATTGATGTCCTGGACCTCGATTCGGCCCTCGATGAGCCTGGGGCTCTGGTTGTGGATTAGGTCTGTGACAGACACTTCAAACTCCAGGAAGCAGGGCTTGCCCCTGACCATACTGCGGCAGTCCCTCAGTGTCTCCCTGTCCATGGGGATCTCTGTGGTGAAGATGTCCCCTGTCTTCCCATCCACACGCAGGTACGGAGCGCCCACCTCCAGCTTGTACAGGTGACCAGAGTCTGGCAGGCCCTGGTCTGATGCCAGGCTGCCTATCAGCGTGCTGGGGGGCTGCTCCTCCTGGACCCGGTAGAGGATACCAGCCTCAACCCAACCACAGCAGTCCAACACCAGGACCCACAACAGAACTGCTCCCAAGCACAGTTCCATGAAGTCCGTCACTAGATTACCTACCTGCAAAGAAATAGAAAAAAATTCAACATTATAGATATCATGAAAAACTGTACTTGGGCTTAAGGTTTATCGGTTATATTGAATGTGCTCTGAAACAACATAGTTATTCAACAGCCATAGTTATACATACAGTATTTAAATATTCACTGAGGCTGCCTATCAGCGTGCTGGGGGGCTGCTCCCCCCCTTTTGCCCTAACAACAGCCTCAATTCGTCTGGGCATGGACTCTACAAGGTGTCGAAAGCGTTCCACAGTGATGCTGGCCCATTTTGACTCCAATGCATCCCACAGTTGTGTCAAGTTGGCTGGGTGTCCTTTGGGTGGTGGACTATTATTGATACACACGGAAAACTGTTGACACTATATATATAGTATCTTGTTGGGGTTTAATTAAGATGTTTTATAATTCTAGTGAAAATATTTTTACATTAGTGAAAAAACGTTATTCTCCCAGGTATGTTTCTTCTCATTGACAATGCAGGGAACGATTCATCATATGTGGCATATTTATCAAAAACAAGCTCTCCACAGTGGAATAGACAATATATCCTTGTTAAGAGAGCAAGGATTATCTTTCCCCTGTCAACAGGACAAAACCCAGGAAACATCAGCAATGAGCATAACAGCCATAGTTATACATACAGTATTAAAATATTCACTGAGTGTACAAAACACTCAGTTTTGGTTAAATAAATTTAATGACCTACGATTACGCATATCCTACCAATGGGACATTAAAAACTGTAATATCTTATGTTTCACAGAGTCGTGGCTGAACGACGACATGGACAACATACAGCTAGCGGGCTATACACTACATCGGCAGGATAGAACGGCTGACTCCGGTAAGACAAGGGGTGGCGGTCTGTGTATATTTGTAAACAACAGCTGGTGCACAAAATCAAATACTAAGGTAGTCTCAAGGTTTTGCCCGCCTGAGGTAGAGTACCTTATGATAAGCTGTAGACCACACTATTTACCAAGAGAGTTTTCATCTATATTTTTCATAGCTGTCTATTTACTACCTCAAACCAATGCTGGCATTAAGTTTGCAGTCAATGAGCTGTATAAGGCCATAACTAAACAGGAAAACGCTCATTCAGAGGCAGCTCTCCTAGTGGCCGAGGACTTTAATGCAGGGAAACTTAAATCCGTTCTACCTCATTTCTACCAGCATGTTAAATGTGCAACCAGAGGGAAAAAAAACTCTAGACCACCTTTACTCCACACACAGAGACGCATACAAAGCTCTCACTCACCCTCCATTTGGCAAATCTGACCATAACTCTATCCTCCTGATTCCTGCTTATTAGCAAAAACTAAAACAGGAAGCACTAGTGACTCAGTTAATAAAAAAGTGGTCAGATGACGCAGATGCTAAGCTACAGGACTGTTTTGCTAGCACAGACTGGAACATGTTCCGGGATTCTTCAGATAGCATTGAGGAGTACACCACATCAGTCACTGGCTTCATCAATAAGTGCATCGATGACGTCGTCCCCACAGTGACCATACATACATACCCCAACCAGAAGCCATGGATTACAGGCAACATCCGCACTGAGCTAAAGGGTAGAGCTGCCGCTTTCAAGGAGCGGGACTCTAACCCGGACGCTTATAAGAAATCCCGCTATGCTCTCCGACGAACCATCAAACAGGCAAAGAGTCAATACAGGACTAAGATTGAATCGTACTACTCCGGCTCTGACGCTCGTTGGATGTGGCAAGGCTTGAAAACTATTACAGACTACAAAGGGAAGTACAGCCGCGAGCTGCCCAGTGACACAAGCCTACCAGACGAGCTAAATCACTTCTATGCTCGCTTCGAGGCAAGCAACACTGAAGCATGCATGAGAGCACCAGCTGTTCCGGATGACTATGTAATCACGCTCTCCGTAGCCGATGTGACTTAGACTTTTAAACAGGTCAACATTCACAAGGTCGCAGGGCCAGACGGATTACAAGGACGTGTACTCCGAGCATGTGCTGATCAACTGGCAAGTGTCTTCACCGACATTTTAAACATGTCCCTGACTGAGTCTGTAATACCAACATGTTTCAAGCAGACCAACATAGTCCCCGTGACCAAGGACACTAAGATAACCTGCCTAAATGACTACCGACCCGTTGCACTCACGTCTGTAGCCATTAAGTGCTTTGAAAGGCTGGTCATGGCTCACATCAACACCATTATCCCAGAAACCCTAGACCCACTCCAATTTGCATACTGCCCCAACAGATCCACAGATGATGCAATCTCTATTGCACTCCACACTGCCCTTTCCCACCTGGACAGGAGGAACACCTACGTGAGAATGCTATTCATTGACTACAGCTCAGTGTTCAACACCATAGTGCACTCAAAGCTCATCACTAAACTAAGGATCCTGGGACTAAACACCTCCCTCTGCAACTGGATCCTGGACTTCCTGATGGGCGCCCCCAGGTGGTAAGGGTAGGTAGCAACACATCTGCCACGCTGATCCTCAACACGGGGGCCCCTCAGGGGTGCGTGCTCAGTCCCCTCCTGTACTCCCTGTTTACCCATGACCGCACGGCCAGGCACGACTCCAACACCATCATTAAGTTTGCCGACGACACAACAGTGGTAGGCCTGATCACAGACAACGATGAGACAGCCTATAGGGAGGAGGTCAGAGACCTGGCCGTGTGGTGCCAGGATAACAACCTCTCCCTCAACGTGACCAAGACAAAGGAGATGATTGTGGACTACAGGAAAAAAAAGAGGACTGAGCACGCCCCCATTCTCATCGAATGGGGCTGTAGTGGAACAGGTTGAGAGCTTCAAGTTCCTTGGTGTCCACATCACCAACAAACTATCATGGTCCAAGCACACCAAGACAGTTGTGAAGAGGGCACGACAAAGCCTATTCCCCCTCAGGAGACTGAAAAGATTTGGCATAGGTCCTCAGATCCTCAAAAGGTTCTACAGCTGCACCATCGAGAGGATCCTGACTGGTTGCATCACCACCTGGTATGGCAACTGCTCGGCCTCCGACCACAAGGCACTACAGAGGGTAGTGCGTACGGCCCAGTACATCACTGGGGCCAAGCTTCCTGCCATCCAGGACCTTTATACCAGGCGGTGTCAGAGGAAGGCCCTCAAAATTGTCAAAGACTCCAGCCACCCTAGTCATAGACTGTTCTCTCTGTTACCGCACGGCAAGCGGTACCAGAGCGCCAAGTCTAGGTCAAAAGGCTTCTCAACAGCTTCTACCCCCAAGCCATAAGACTCCTGAACAGCTAATCATGGCTACCCAAACTATTTGCACCCCCACCCCATCTTTTTACGCTGCTGGTACTCTGTTAATTATTTATGCATAGTCACATGTACATATTACCTCAACTTCATCAACTAGCCGGTGCCCCCGCACATTGACTCTGCACCGGTACCCCCTGTATATAGCCTCCCTACTGTTATTTTATTTTACTTCTGCTCTTTTTTTTCTCAACACTTTTTTGTTGTTGTTGTTTTATTTTACTTTTTTATTAAGAAATAAATGCATTGTTGGTTAAGGGCTGTAAGTAAGCATTTCACGGTAATGTCTACACCTGTTGTATTCGGCGCATGTGGCAAATAAAATTTTATTTTATTTTATTTGGTAACATGTTTCTCCCAAGGACCATTTTTGCCGTGCATGAAAATGTATGGTTCAGATGTTGGAGATTTTCTCCACTGTCTTAGTGACTTACAGGGAATTTATAGAGCAATGTGCACCCAATCGTCTATTTTGAAAGGAACAATTTAACAAATAGGGATGATAATGTCATTCATCTAAATGTGGAATCGTTCCCCTCCTTCTTTTTGCCACATTAATTAAACCCAATTGAAAATTGAGCTTTTGCAGCAGTTTGTTACTGTTTTCATTCACTAAAACAGATCTTCAGCACAGTGCTGAGGATATCAAAAACTGCAACAGCCAGTATTGAAAACTTGTGTAAGCGCTATAATGAATGCATATTTTTTTCAAGAATTGATTTCCAGACAGAGTTTACACAGAAGATAAAGTGAGAGAGGCCCAGTGTGCATTACGGCAGCTATATAATCCAATGCAGAGCCTCAAATACCTAGCACAGTGCCATGGTTCAAATTTGAGCCTCCTAGACATCATTAAATGTGTATAGAAGCAGCTTGTGGACCCAACACCACAGAAAAAATCCAACACTGTTGAACAAACCATACAGTATGTTACGAAACCTTGACGATATGATATAAAGACAAGACTGAAAATGCATAATCTGACTGATCTAATACTAGAGAGGTCTGACCCACCTAAGGCTTCAGCTGCAGCGACCCAGAGTCTCACAGAGGCAGCAGCACACCAGTGTTTAGCTTCATGTGGAACATGTTGCAGATCTGCAGACCTGGCCTACGCCTTATCACAAAATACAGCTTTACTTTAGAGTTGATGAGATCTCCATCCCACTCTGCTGTTATGGGCTAATTTACACACTGTAATGTTCATGTTTGATTTCTAACCTGCTATGCCGCCTCATTAATCACTACCCACTAGTTTAGCTTCTGCTTTGATCCATATTCCCCAAGCTAAAGAATTCACTATTTTTTCAGACTGCAAATGATTCTAGACTTTAATTATTTCATGCGTGAGAAGAGTTCTCGCTGTAACTTGAAAGAGGATAAGACAGTTCATTGGGGTGGTATATATAGTTGTAGTGCTCCAGCACATTTCCTGATAGCCTTTGCATGCTGATGTATGTATGTATGTATGTACGTGTGTGTATGTATGTATGTGTGTGTATGTGTGTATGTGTGTGTGTGTATGTGTGTGTGTGTGTGTATATGTGTGAGTATGTGTGTATGTGTGTATGTGTGTGTGTGTGTGTGTGTTTGTGTGTTTGTGTGTGTATGTGTGTGTGTGTATGTATGTATGTGTGTGTGTGTGTGTGTGTGAGTGTGGTCTTGTTTCTTCTATCCTCGTGGGGACCTGAAATCCCCAAAGGTCCCCACAAGGACAGTAAAACAAGGAAAATTCTTCCTCATGGAGACTTTTCCCACGTCCCCACGACGACAAGGCTTTAAGCTTAGGGGTTGGGTTTAGGGTTAGCATTAGAATTAGGGTTAGGCGTTAGGTTTAGGGGGTCAGGGTTAGGGTTAAGGTTAGGGAAAATAGGATTTTGAATGGAAATAAAATGTTACTGTATGTGTGTGTGTATGTGTGTGTGTGCGTGTCAAAAAGCATGCGTGAACAAATTTAGTGATCCTATAGGTGCATACATTTTTGCCCGTAAGTCAATATTTTTCTGCCCCTCCTTGCATGCAACAATGTTCCAAAGCAGAGCAAAGCAAGTACATGTTAAAACTAAACAGCAAAACATGAGCATGTCTAGAAATCCAATTAGAAATCCAATTCCTTCCAATCCGTTAAGATTGGAAGTGCAGGTTATTGATGCACTAATTGCTTGGTTATTGATGTGTCTCTTTTTACATTTGCAGTGCAGCCTCCAGTCGATGTGGCTTGAATGACAGCATGTGAGGTAAAAGCATGATTAAAGAGTACAACGTAACGCAACATTTTTGTTAAACCTAAGACTACAGCTACATAGAAACTAAACATCTATTAAGATTTTATAAATAAACTAAATTGGAGGAGATCAGAGAAGATATTACTTTTCCAGCCTGATGTAGACATGTTAATGTGATGAGCTTGTGGTGACAAACATGTGGAGACAAATAAACTTAATGACACAATGACAGCTAGACAACCCAGAGTACATTATCACCCTCATCCTCCATATCCACCATCGCTGAGAAAGACAGTCATCAAGTTCAACAGTAATGATCCATTACAATATCTCCTTTGAAATTGTTGCTTTATAAAGGAGCATGATGAAAGCAGCATTGAACTGCTCTACTGTAGTATAAAGACCTAAATGAGATGGCCTCTATCTACGCCTTTTGTAGATAGGCCTAATACTAATCATAAACAAGTCCCATCCTTGTTTATCTAAAATCAGCCATCCATTTGCTAAAAAACGATATCCAGAACTACAGTACTGTATTGACTAGCGTGATAACAATCCAAAAGCTTCTCAGATGACATATCTAAAACAGATCCCAAGAGATACCAAATACTAAAGGCAAAAAAAGATACCACTCACTCAATTAGGCTAAATCATATACAACTCACTCCCAATAAGTGTCATATGGCCCTTCAGGAGTCTCCATACAGTGAATGAATGTCTCTCAGAGGTTCTTTAAAATGTCTCCTTAATAAAGCCATAACCACACTTTCCTCTAGATAAGAGACTCTCCAAACACTCATTAGAAGTGATCACATAATCACTTCCAAGGAGATAATTACAACAATATTCTTTCAACAGTCTCCAGATCAGGTACACACACACACACACTGTATTCTGTATCAGTGTGGACAGTAGCAACTCAGATTATAGTCACACGTTCATCGTCAGATAAGAGTCTATGGAAGCCTCAATTCCAGAGGCAATATACTGAGTAACAAACATAGGTTATTCATACCTATGAGTGGACTACTCCACTGAAGAGTCTAAGCCTAGTTTCCATTTCAGATAAGAGTCCATACACTTTCAGGTAACAGATAAGAGCAGATATACAATTACAACTCAACCTGGACTGCAATAAAGTGTGATTTTGAGGGCCGCAGCACTGCAAGTTGGGAGTATCTCCTCAACAGAGGGTGAGTTCAACAGCACTGGAATTTTGGAACAGCCAGAGCGGGTAATGAGGGCAATGGCTTGTGCTATATTCACAAAAACAAAACAAAATCTGATGCAATTGTGATATTAAATTACTCATGCAGTTCTAGCCTATTTATAAGTAAACATTAATAAAACATAATCCAAGAGTTCAGAATCTGCATAAAATTGGATTGCTATCATATTGAGTGAGACAAAATATTTGAAGAAGAATATCAACTACTCCATAGAGATCCTATTAAATTACTAGAGGGGGGAATGTCATAAACCCTCAAAGTTCCATAATGGGGCGCAATGGCAGCCATCTTGGTCAGGGAGAAATCCAAAAGCAGTCTAATTGGAATGAATGGCAGTAGAGGCATAGGTGACACCATAAATGTCTCAGATTGTGTTTTCTTGGAAAGCTGTGAGTGCTATTGTATGATACAATATCAGTACTTGTTGCATTTGTTGCAAGTCCTTACATCAACTGATTTGAGTCAGTATATGGCTGTGGATAGACTGCATTGTTTGAATGTAATGTTGGTATATTGGCAGTAAAAACAAAACAAAATGGAATCATTCCTCTAAAACTGTCTGGCTAGCTAACTAACACACATACATTGCAGATGCATTCTTCACATTCAGTGTTTTACACAATATCTTATCACAGCACTGGCAAACCATGGTTGACCAACTCCCAGACCAACATGGCTGACCTTTGAACCATCATAATATGGTTAATGTCCATTCTAGTATTATAATTCCTAGATCTATGAAGAACCAAGTCCAGTTAAATCGTTTCAACCATAGCACTAGCCATTACTGTGTCGGAATTGCAGCCCAGGGATTCCGTGTGTTGAGGTGCCCTGGAATCATGGCTCTCCATTCATCAAAATGCCATAGAGAATATAACCTTTGGCATGAATTGAACAATTATTGACATAAGAATAATCTAATCCTGATGTTTGTCAGCCATTTTCATTATCAGCTGCAGCATGAGCAACTTTTATCAACAGCTTTTACAAGGCATCCTGGTGATATCAGTCTTCCGTGTGGCAGTGACCTTTTCTCTTCCCCACAGCCTGGTCACTGACAGATCATGGTCATGATCAGACTGCAACAGGTTCTGGGATAAGCCTCAGCAGCCATGCATCATTAACTGACTCATCATTCCTCTGCTTCACAATCATTCCATTTCAAATACAATACAGTAGGCCTATATTGCTATGCAACTAATGGTTTCATTCCTTGGGTTTATGCCATATGGCAATAAATGTCTCTTTAAATCACCCTGTTACCTTAGAAGTATAAGGGTTGAAATCAATTTGTCACAAACACACAGAGCTGAATTTGAGGAATGTGAGTGTAGCTCAAAGGTCTGTGTATATCATGCATTGAAAGCTTGAGTTAAATCATGTATATATGGTAGGCCTTCATCCCGCAAAGCGTTTCAAACATACTGTAACTGTCTAACTTATAAATATGTACTGTAGTTGAGTGATGTTTTTGGGAATGGATGGCAATTCAAAGTAATTTGATAAATCAATGTCTGAAGATTGCACATCAGGGACATGGCGGTCTGATTGAATCAACGTGTGTGAATGGCCCATGATGAAAATCCCCTAGCACTGGCTTTAGCTTCAAGCCATACCCATGCTTCACATCTAATATGTACAGAAACACATCACTTTATACTGACTCTAAAACATACCAGAAGCAGCTCACCAATAAACACACAAATATAATTATTAAAACACAATTCTTGAAAAGGGACCCCACCAACAACATGTCTGTCATAGATTCTCAGACTAAACTATCTCCAGAACAGCTAGTCTATACACTTCATATTGATTTGAGTAGCAAGACAATAGAGTGCATAACATACTACTCCCTTGCCTCTCAGTAATCTTTAATAATCTATATGAAGTTAGATGCATAGTTACTTTTTATGACAAGACAACACTAATACTAATCACCAAGAGGAGCAATCTTTATCCATACTCTGCCCATGTGTATTGCTTGTCAATATTTGGGCGGGTATGAACAAATCATAGGCGTGTATCACTAAAGAAATGCGCTCAGTCTCTGAAAAATGTAAATACGCACTGAAGAGCTGCGTCTGGAGTCATGTAGACTGATCATTCATTGTCAAAATGACATTTAATATGTGGGAAGTGGGAACGCAATATTGATAGACGATGATAAACGAATATAGCCTGTATGGCTGGTCAGTATGCATAGTTGGTCGATAAGAGCATCTCTTGCTCTCACTGCAGGGAGGGAGGGAGGGAGAGCGGGAGAGAGGGGGAGAGAGGGGGGAGAGAGGGGGAGAGAGGGGGGGAGAGCGGGAGAGAGAGGGGGGAGAGAGAGAGAGGGGGAGGAGAGAGAGAGACGGGGGGGACAGAGAGAGGGGGGGGAGAGAGAGAATGAGTGAGTGATGACTCCAGACGTTTAAGAGCTTTTAGTCAAACAAGTGTCCGATTCAAGCTATTGCACCTGCTTAACCGGATCCTCGGAAAACGAACTATTGGGGAGTGGTTTGAATGATCAATCTTTTAATTTGTTTAAATTTACACTAGGCTTTTTAATGAATGACTGTATATTGTATTAGCAATTATACCTACAGCAACACATTATCTTATCGTCAGATATTATTTCTAAATGGCGAAATTAGCAATTAACGTTTACTAAGAAACGTCTGACTTTTAAACATTACATACTGCATATGCATTTATTTTGGAAAGCATTATTCTGGTTGTATGCCAATATATTTAATTTACCTTTGCCAAAGACTTCTTAGGGTGCGATTGCCTCTCCGTCCTTCGCCCGAGACACAATTCTTGCCTGGGTTTAGGACTGATGTTTTTCCTTCTGTCTTCCCAGAGGCAGGTATATAACCCTCAAACCTCCGTCTCAATTAATCAATCCAAATACTGTATCACGACGACGAAAAAATCCCAAGTTGAGAGCAAATCCATTAGTACCATTGACAACTTTACCCTCAAATTCGATGAATCCATTCCCATGTCATTCTGCAGCCTTCCATGTTACCGCTGGCCAAAAAAAAACTATATATTCTGACAGCGAAATCTATTATTTTCGTTTTTACAAATAATAACCAATAGTCAAGAATTCTGGGCTTCTGGCCGCGACGTTAAATTGCTTTTCTCTACTCTAAAATCATGTTGCAACTGCACCTTGGCGAAGATATGCACTCATCTTCAACCTATCTATCTCTATCGTCCAAGTTTCTCAAGCGTTGCGAATGTCGTGCATAAAACCCACACACCACGAAATACAGATTTTTAAAAAAGTGTTTAAAATGTCACGTGTCATAATCACAAAACGGAATATGTCGCCGCGTTGAGTAAAGGACGTATTTGTTATGAGAAAGCAAATGAGGAAAAATTTTCAGCACTTGCTCTGCTCTCTAGACTGCACGGTGGGAGGAGGTGGGGCTCCACAGAACTCCGCTCTCTGTCTCAGCAACTTCTCATCCACATCACTGGATGCCACAGGCTGAACACTTGAGACTTAAACACAGATTTTATCAACTACCTAAAGCATAATGTTGGGACTTCCACACTTTATGTTAAAACAGAGGGTGACTGAAATTAATATTTATTTTAGGCTACTTGAGCTCATACAAAAATGTGTTATTCCATCTCCAGATGGGAGTTTCTATGGATAGGTTCCAGGTGTGATTTTATGTGTCAGTAGCTCATGATAAATGTTTTTCACAAACTTCTAAAGCCATCTACTCACATGTGATTATTTACTTCTTGATATATTCAATGTATCATAGTTTGGCGTTGGTTTGAGTACTGGAATTCAATTCAACAGAGGAAAGCACAAGGGGCGCTATTTGCTCTTTTGGCGCCACCCTCAGGCGACTAGTTTATATGGGGAAACATCTCTGGCACTGGAAAAAATTGATATACCAGTCTGCCATCTCGTCTGAAATAATAGGCTAGGCCACTGTACTGTAGGCTACTGTAAACGTCAAATCTTTATTTGATGTGATTATTTGTTGGCGCAGTATATCTATAGCCTACTCATGTGTATCCTATTCCCCATTTGATTAAGGGGGTGGACATCAGTGGTCTCTGTGGACAGATATCTAGCAACAGGTTCTTGACCAAGGCATTGCATTGCTGCACCTCACAAACTCCTAATAATGTGTGTCATCAATTAGAAGATGCAGGTGGGTTTAGTTATATAACATGATTTGTAGCCTTGGGCTATAAACCACCATTACTCAACTGGGAACACCATGTCCCTCTCCACGAACCAGCCTCCATGTAGTCGTCGTGGTCATCCCCCCCAAAACCAGCTGCTGAGCATAAGCAGTGGCCCAGGAGCAATGACTCAAACATACTGCTCTGACACAAAGGAGAGCCCCGAACATCTTCCTCTAGAGGAAACATTATTTCCCCTCTTTCCAGCCCTGGTAAAGGTAGCCTTTATCAGAGAGTTCCCATCTCTGATCCACACTCCTCCTCCAGTCTCTCATTAGCTGCAAACAAACAGCTGTCGGGTTACCTCTCCAGGGTTCTCATTAGGGGATGCCACTCAAACGCACAGCGGCCCGTAGCCAATCACGGCAGAGCTCCCGCCCACACACACCTGCGGGGTCAAAAGTGACACATCGCCAAGATGCAGGTCTTCAATAATGCCTGTGGCTCTCACACTATTATTCTTAAAACATTTGCATGGGTTACTCCAAGCCTCTAATGACTGACTGGTGGTGAAGACATCTCGAGAAGACACATACAGTGCCTTCAGAAAGTATTCAGACCCCTTGACATTTTCCACATTTTTGTTACGTTACAGCCTTATTCTAAAATGGATTAAATAAAACAATTTCCTCAGCAATCTACACACAATACCCCATAATGACAAAGCGAAAACAGGTTTTTAGAGGTTTTTGCAAATTTATTAAAACCAAAAAACAGACCCTTTGCTATAAGACTCGAAATTGAGCTCAGGTGCATCCTGTTTCCATTGATCATGCTTGAGATGTCTCTACAACTTGATTGGAGTCCACCTGTGATAAATTCAATTGATTGGACATGATTTGGAAAGGTTCACACTAGGCTCACACCAACATTTCTGCAGCATTGAAGGTCCCCAAGAACACAGTGGCCTCCATCATTCTTAAATGGGAGAGGTTTGGAACCACCCGGCCAAACTGAGCAATAGGGGGAGAAGGCCCTTGGTAAGGGAGGTGACCAAGAACCCGATGGTCACTTTAACAGAGCTCTAGAGTTCCTTTGTGGAGATGGGAGAACCTTCCAGAAGGACAACCATCTCTGCAGCACTCCACCAATTAGGCCTTTATGGTAGAGTGGCCAGAAGGAAGCCACTCCTCAGTAAAAGGCACATGACAGCCCACTTGGAGTTTGCCAAAAGGCACCTAAAGACTCTCAGACTATGAGAAACAAGATTATCTTCTCTGATGAAACCAAGATTGAACACTTTAGCCTGAATGCCAAGCGTCACGTCTGGAGGAAACCTGGCACCATCCCTACAGTGAAGCATGGTGGTGGCAGCATCATGCTGTGGGGATGTTTTTCAGCAGCAGGGACTGGGAGACTAGTCAGGATCGAGGGAAAGATGAACGGAGTAAAGTACAGAAAGATCCTTGATAAAAACCTGCTCCAGAGCGCTCAGGACCTCAGACTGGGGCTGAAGGTTCAGCTTCCAACAGGACAACGACCCTAAGCACACAGCCAAGACAACGCAGGAGTGGCTTCGGGACAAGTCTCTGAATGTCCTTGAGTGGCCCAGCCAGAACCCGGTCTTGAACCAGATCAAACATCTCTGGAGAGACCTGAAAATAGCTGTGCCGCGACGCTCCCCATCCAACCTGACAGATCTTGAGAGGATCTGCAGAGAAGAATAGGAAAAACTCCCCAAATACAGGTGTGCCAAGCTTGTAGCGTCATACCCAAGAAGACTTGAGGCTGTAATCGCTGACAAAGGTGCTTCAACAAAGTACTGTGTAAAGGGTCTGAATACTTATGTAAGTGTGATATTTCATTATAATTTTTTTATATAAATTAGCAACAATTTCGAAAAATCAGTTTTTGCTTTTTATTATGGGGTATTGTGTGTAGATTTATTAGATTTTTTTTTTTATCCAGTTTTTTAAAAGTCAAGAGGTCTGAATACTTTCTGAAGGCACTGTAGACTACATTGATGAGCAGGAAGACCTGTGGGTGGACATGATACAGTAGGCCCTGCCTGGTGATCTCTCACTTTCCCAAGTACTTCACAATGGTTGCCATCCAGTCATGTGTGTCCTTGTGTTTATGAGTGTGTTTTGTATGTATGAAGGTGTTTAGTATGAAAAATGTATGCACTCACTAACTGTAAGTCGCTCTGGATAAGAGTGTCTGCTAAATGACTAAAATGTAAAATGTAAATGTAGTTTGACTACTGTTGTGTCCATCATTATCATCTAATTTAGAACATACAACAACCCACCTCTTCCACGCCTCTGACTTAAGTGTGTTTCCAACACAGCAGCAACATTTCACATACACTTCTTCAGACGTTCAAAGTACGACCTTTCAAAGTACTGCAACACTTCAATTAAACGCTCAGTTTCAAATAGCCGCCTGTCTCTTTTAATAGGCAGGCATCGGCACACATTTCTGCAAATAAACGGCTGTTTCAAATAAACGCTGGGTCTAAATTAATTGTTTACGAGGTTACCGTGGACACAGCTCTGATTTTTTGTTGTTACTTACTGGTATTACAAAAAATACCAAAAAAACTTACTGAACCAGCCTGCCACAGGCTAAACAAAAATTTGGTGAGTACCAGTACCGCTCTCCATGGTGCTGAAGCGCAACATCGGGGGTGTATGATAGGCAGCAGCCTAGTCTTTGCAAGTCTGATCTGCGATGGATTTGTTATTATGGTATAATGTTTATACTAGTCATACTGGTTATAATAAACAGTGTGGTAGTCTTTTCAACATTTTATTGAACAAAAGATATGTGTATTAAGGAAATAGATGCCAGCTCAAATGGAAGCTTAAAGCACCGGTTGTGTTCAGTGATTAAAGCAAATAAACGCCTGGGCTATTAATTGAAGGTTTATGGGTCCTTGACTTTTTCTACATTTTGTTGTGTTACAGCCTGAATTGAGAATGGATTACATTTAGATTTTTTCTCACTGGCCTACAAACAATACCCCATAATGTGAAAGTGGAATTATGCTTCTCGAAATGTTTACAAATTAATAAAATATGAAAAGCTGAAAAGCCATTTGTTATGGCATGGATTCTCTCTGTGTGCAATACTATTGTTTAATTCGATTTTGAATGACTACCTCATCTCTGTTCCCCACACATACAATTGTCCCTCAGTCGAGCAGTGAATTTCAAACACAGATTAAACCACAAAGACCAGATAGGTTTTCCAATGCCTCGCAAAGAAGGGCACCTATTGGTATATGGGTAAAAAAAAAACAGACATTGAATATCCCTTTTAGCAAGGTGAAGTTATTAATTACACTTTGGATGGTGTATCAATACACCCAGTCACTACAAAGATACAGGAGTCCTTCCTAACTCTGATGCCGGAGAGTAAGGACACTTCTCAGGGATTTCACCATGAGGCCAATGGTGACTTTAATACCGTTATAGCGTTTTATGGCTGTGATAGGAGAAAACTGAGGATGGGATCAACAACATTGTAGTTACTCCACAAAACGAACCTAATTGAAATAGTGAAAAGAAGGAAGCCTGTACAGAATAAAAAACATGCATCATGTTTGCAACAAGGCACGAAAGTAGTACTGCAAAACATTTTGGAAAGCAGTTCACTCTTTGTCCTCAATACAAAGTGCTATGTTTGGGGCAAATCCAATGCAACACATTACTGAGTACCACTCTCCATATTTTCAAGCATAGTGGTGGCTGCATCATGTTATGGGTATGCTTGTAATCGTTAAGGACTGGGGAGTTTTTCAGGATAAAAAAGAAAGCACTGACAAAATCCTAGAGGAAAACCTGGTTCAGTCTGCTTTCTACCAGACACTGGGAGATTAATTCACCTTTCAGCAGAACAATAACCTAAAACACAAGGCAAAATCTACACTGGAGTTGCTTACCAAGAAGACACTGTGTCACGCGACGTGTATGCGGTCAGCGAAGTCAAATGCAGGACACAGAGCGGCTGGCAACGTACTTTACTGAACACAGTAAAAACGTACAAAACAACAAACCTCCAAACAGGGAGGAAAGCACAAAGACCCGTAACACAAAGCAAATGCCAAAATGACAACGAACAATCACACACAAAATAACCAATGAGAGACAGGGGGTAATATAGGGAATACAATCCAACATAATGGGAAACAGGTGTAAACAATAAAGACCAAACAAGACAAACACCGAAACATCGATCGGCAGTAGCTAGTACTCCGGGGACGACGAACGCCGAAGCCTGCCCGAGCAAGGAGGAGGAGCAGCCTCGGCTGAATCCGTGACAGTACCCCCCCCCCCCTTGACGTGCGGCTCCAGCCGTGCGCCGACCCCGGCCTCGGGGACGGCCAGGAGGACGCGGAGCAGGGCGAGTCGGATGACTCCGGTGGAAATCCCTCAACAGGGAGGGATCAAGGATGTCCCTCCTAGGGACCCAGCACCGTTCCTCCGGACCGTACCCCTCCCACTCCACGAGATACTGCAGACCCCCCATCCGACGCCTCGAATCCACGATGGAACGGACTGAGTACGCCGGAGCCCCCTCGATGTCTAGTGGGGGCGGAGGAGCCTCTCGTATCTCATTCTCCTGGAGTGGACCAGCTACCACCGGCCTGAGGAGAGACACATGGAACGAGGGGTTAATGCGGTGATTAATGGGCAGTTGTAACCTATAACATACCTCATTCAATCTCCTCAGGACTTTAAATGGCCCCACAAACCGCCGACCCAGCTTCCGGCAGGGCAGGCGAAGGGGCAGGTTTCGGGTTGAGAGCCAGACCCGATCTCCTGGTGC